>NW_028255893.1:1200000-1847707 GCF_971803275.1 Cyanistes caeruleus | reverse complement strand
GGAATTTGTGGAGATTTGGTGGGATTTTTGTGGATTTTGGGCCGTGTTTTGAGAAGATTTAGGGAATTTTGTGTGATTTTTCTGGGATTTTGTTGGGTATTGAGGACATTTTGTGGGATGTTTCTGGAATTTGGTGGGGCTTTTCAAGAATTTTGTGGTATTTTGAAAAGATTTTGGGAATTTTTGTGGTGTTTTTTCTTGAATTTTGTGGGAAACTGTGCTGATTTTATGGGGCGTTTCTGGAATTTGGTCGAGTTTTCAGAAGATTTAGGGATTTTTGTGAGATTTTTGTGGGATGTTCTGGGAATTGGTGGAGATTTTGTGGGACATTCCTGTGAATTGGTAGGGTTTTGAAATGATTTAGGGAGTTTTGTGGGACTTCTCTGGAATTTTGTGGGTTTTTTCTGGAATTGTGTGGGATTCTGAGGAGACTTGAAGAATTTTGAGGAATTTGTTTTAGATTTTGTGGAATTGTTGGAGATTCTGTGGGATTTTACTGGAATTTGGTGGGCCCTTTTCAAGGACTTTGTGTGGTTTTGAGGAGACTTGAAGAATTTTAAGGATTGTTTTTATATTTTGTGAAAACTTGTGGAGGTTTTGTGTGATTTTTGTGGGATTTTGTGGGATATTGAGGCGATTTAGGGATCTTGAGGGATTTTCATGTATTTAGTGGGATTTTGTGGAGATTTGGTGGGATATTTTTCTAGAATTTGGTCATGTTTTGGAAGATTTAGGGAATTTTGTGGATTTTTTCTGGAATTTTATTGGATACTGGGAGATTTTGTGGAATGTTTGTGGAACTTTGAGGGACTTTTCTGGAATTTGGTGAGATTCTGTAGAGAACTGACGAATTATCAGGGATTTTTCATGTATTCTGTGGGAATTTGTGGAGATTTGGTGGGATTTTTCTGGAATTTGGTAGAGTTTTGAGAAGATTTAGGGAATTCTGCAAGATATTTCTGGAATTTGGTAGGCCTTTTTGAAGGACGTTTTGTGGTTTTGAGGAGACTTGAAGAATTTTGAGGAATTTTTCTTAGATTTTGTGGAAACTTGTGGAGGCTTGGTGGGATTTTTGTGTGATTTTGTGGGATATTGAGGCGATTTAGGGATCTTGAGGGATTTTTCATGTATTCTGTGGGAATTTGTGGAGATTCGGTGGGATTTTTGTGGATTTTAGCCGTATTTTGAGAAGATTTAGGGAATTTTGTGTGATTTTTCCAGGAATTTTGTTGGATACTGGGGAGATTTTGTGGAATATTTGTGGAACTTTGAGGGACTTTTCTGGAATTTGGTGAGATTCTGTAGAGAACTGATGAATTATCAGGGATTTTTCATGTATTCTGTGGGAATTTGTGGAGTTTTGTTCGGATTTTTCTGGAATTTGGTAGAGTTTTGAGAAGATTTAGGGAATTCTGCAAGATATTTCTGGAATTTGGTAGGCTTTTTGAAGGACTTTTTGTGGTTTTGAGGAGACTTGAAGAATTTTGAGGAATTTTTCTTAGATTCTGTGGAAACTTGTGTAAGTTTTTGGGATTTTTGTGGGATTTTGTGGGATATTGAGGCGATTTAGGGATCTTGAGGGATTTTTCATGTATTTTGTGGGAATTTGTGGAGATTTGTTGGGATATTTTTCTAGAATTTGGTCGTGTTTTGGGAAGATTTAGGGAATTTTGTGGGATTTTTCCTGGAATTTTGTTGGATACTGGGGAGATTTTGTGGGATGTTTGTGGAACTTTGAGGGACTTTTCTGGAATTTGGTGAGATTCTGTAGAGAACTGACGAATTATCAGGGATTTTTCATGTATTCTGTGGGAATTTGTGGAGATTTGGTGGGGATTTTTGTGGATTTTGGCCGTGTTTTGAGAAGATTTAGGGAATTTTGTGTGATTTTTCTGGGATTTTGTTGGGTATTGAGGACATTTTGTGGGATGTTTCTGGAATTTGGTGGGGCTTTTCAAGAATTTTGTGGTATTTTGAAAAGATTTTGGGAATTTTGTGGTGTTTTTTCATGAATTTTGTGGGAATCTGTGCTGATTTTATGGGGCGTTTCTGGAATTCGGTCGAGTTTTCAGAAGATTTAGGGATTTTTGTGAGATTTTTGTGGATGTTCTGGGAATTGGTGGAGATTTTGTGGGACATTCCTGTGAATTGGTAGGGTTTTGAAATGATTTAGGGAGTTTTGTGGACTTCTCTGGAATTTTGTGGGTTTTTTCTGGAATTGTGTGGGATTCTGAGGAGACTTGAAGAATTTTGAGGAATTTTTTTTAGATTTTGTGGGAATTGTTGGAGATTCTGTGGGATTTTACTGGAATTTGGTGGGCCTTTTCAAGGACTTTGTGTGGTTTTGAGGAGACTTGAAGAATTTTCAGGGATTTTTCTTAGATTTTGTGGATACTTGTGGAGGTTTTGTGGGATTTTTGTGGGATTTTGTGGGATATTGAGGCGATTTAGGGATCTTGAGGGATTTTTCATGTATTTTGTGGGAATTTGTGGAGATTTGTTGGGATATTTTTCTAGAATTTGGTCGTGTTTTGAGAAGATTTAGGGAATTTTGTGGGATTTTTCCTGGAATTTTGTTGGATACTGGGGAGATTTTGTGGGATGCTTGTGGAACTTTGAGGGACTTTTCTGGAATTTGGTGAGATTCTGTAGAGAACTGACGAATTATCAGGGATTTTTCATGTATCCTGTGGGAATTTGTGGAGATTTGGTGGGATTTTTGTGGATTTTGGCCGTGTTTTGAGAAGATTTAGGGAATTTTGTGTGATTTTTCTGGGATTTTGTTGGGTATTGAGGACATTTTGTGGGATGTTTCTGGAATTTGGTGGGGCTTTTCAAGAATTTTGTGGTATTTTGAAAAGATTTTGGGAATTTTGTGGTGTTTTTTCTTGAATTTTGTGGGAAACTGTGCTGATTTTATGGGGCGTTTCTGGAATTTGGTCGAGTTTTCAGAAGATTTAGGGATTTTTGTGAGATTTTTGTGGGATGTTCTGGGAATTGGTGGAGATTTTGTGGGACATTCCTGTGAATTGGTAGGGTTTTGAAATGATTTAGGGAGTTTTGTGGGACTTCTCTGGAATTTTGTGGGTTTTTTCTGGAATTGTGTGGGATTCTGAGGAGACTTGAAGAATTTTGAGGAATTTGTTTTAGATTTTGTGGGAATTGTTGGAGATTCTGTGGGATTTTACTGGAATTTGGTGGGCCTTTTCAAGGACTTTGTGTGGTTTTGAGGAGACTTGAAGAATTTTAAGGATTTGTTTTTATATTTTGTGAAAACTTGTGGAGGTTTTGTGTGATTTTTGTGGGATTTTGTGGGATATTGAGGCGATTTAGGGATCTTGAGGGATTTTTCATGTATTTAGTGGGATTTTGTGGAGATTTGGTGGGATATTTTTCTAGAATTTGGTCATGTTTTGGGAAGATTTAGGGAATTTTGTGGGATTTTTTCTGGAATTTTATTGGATACTGGGGAGATTTTGTGGAATGTTTGTGGAACTTTGAGGGACTTTTCTGGAATTTGGTGAGATTCTGTAGAGAACTGACGAATTATCAGGGATTTTTCATGTATTCTGTGGGAATTTGTGGAGATTTGGTGGGATTTTTCTGGAATTTGGTAGAGTTTTGAGAAGATTTAGGGAATTCTGCAAGATATTTCTGGAATTTGGTAGGCCTTTTTGAAGGACGTTTTGTGGTTTTGAGGAGACTTGAAGAATTTTGAGGAATTTTTCTTAGATTTTGTGGAAACTTGTGGAGGCTTGGTGGGATTTTTGTGTGATTTTGTGGGATATTGAGGCGATTTAGGGATCTTGAGGGATTTTTCATGTATTCTGTGGGAATTTGTGGAGATTCGGTGGGATTTTTGTGGATTTTAGCCGTATTTTGAGAAGATTTAGGGAATTTTGTGTGATTTTTCCAGGAATTTTGTTGGATACTGGGGAGATTTTGTGGAATATTTGTGGAACTTTGAGGGACTTTTCTGGAATTTGGTGAGATTCTGTAGAGAACTGATGAATTATCAGGGATTTTTCATGTATTCTGTGGGAATTTGTGGAGTTTTGTTCGGATTTTTCTGGAATTTGGTAGAGTTTTGAGAAGATTTAGGGAATTCTGCAAGATATTTCTGGAATTTGGTAGGCCTTTTTGAAGGACTTTTTGTGGTTTTGAGGAGACTTGAAGAATTTTGAGGAATTTTTCTTAGATTCTGTGGAAACTTGTGTAAGTTTTTGGGATTTTTGTGGGATTTTGTGGGATATTGAGGCGATTTAGGGATCTTGAGGGATTTTTCATGTATTTTGTGGGAATTTGTGGAGATTTGTTGGGATATTTTTCTAGAATTTGGTCGTGTTTTGGGAAGATTTAGGGAATTTTGTGGGATTTTTCCTGGAATTTTGTTGGATACTGGGGAGATTTTGTGGGATGTTTGTGGAACTTTGAGGGACTTTTCTGGAATTTGGTGAGATTCTGTAGAGAACTGACGAATTATCAGGGATTTTTCATGTATTCTGTGGGAATTTGTGGAGATTTGGTGGGATTTTTGTGGATTTTGACCGTGTTTTGAGAAGATTTAGGGAATTTTGTGGGATTTTTCTGGGATTTTGTTGGGTATTGAGGACATTTTGTGGGATGTTTCTGGAATTTGGTGGGGCTTTTCAAGAATTTTGTGGTATTTTGAAAAGATTTTGGGAATTTTGTGGTGTTTTTTCATGAATTTTGTGGGAATCTGTGCTGATTTTATGGGGCGTTTCTGGAATTCGGTCGAGTTTTCAGAAGATTTAGGGATTTTTGTGAGATTTTTGTGGGATGTTCTGGGAATTGGTGGAGATTTTGTGGGACATTCCTGTGAATTGGTAGGGTTTTGAAATGATTTAGGGAGTTTTGTGGGACTTCTCTGGAATTTTGTGGGTTTTTTCTGGAATTGTGTGGGATTCTGAGGAGACTTGAAGAATTTTGAGGAATTTTTTTTAGATTTTGTGGGAATTGTTGGAGATTCTGTGGGATTTTACTGGAATTTGGTGGGCCTTTTCAAGGACTTTGTGTGGTTTTGAGGAGACTTGAAGAATTTTCAGGGATTTTTCTTAGATTTTGTGGATACTTGTGGAGGTTTTGTGGGATTTTTGTGGGATTTTGTGGGATATTGAGGCGATTTAGGGATCTTGAGGGATTTTTCATGTATTTTGTGGGAATTTGTGGAGATTTGGTGGGATATTTTTCTAGAATTTGGTCGTGTTTTGAGAAGATTTAGGGAATTTTGTGGGATTTTTCCTGGAATTTTGTTGGATACTGGGGAGATTTTGTGGGATGCTTGTGGAACTTTGAGGGACTTTTCTGGAATTTGGTGAGATTCTGTAGAGAACTGACGAATTATCAGGGATTTTTCATGTATCCTGTGGGAATTTGTGGAGATTTGGTGGGATTTTTGTGGATTTTGGCCGTGTTTTGAGAAGATTTAGGGAATTTTGTGTGATTTTTCTGGGATTTTGTTGGGTATTGAGGACATTTTGTGGGATGTTTCTGGAATTTGGTGGGGCTTTTCAAGAATTTTGTGGTATTTTGAAAAGATTTTGGGAATTTTGTGGTGTTTTTTCTTGAATTTTGTGGGAAACTGTGCTGATTTTATGGGGCGTTTCTGGAATTTGGTCGAGTTTTCAGAAGATTTAGGGATTTTTGTGAGATTTTTGTGGGATGTTCTGGGAATTGGTGGAGATTTTGTGGGACATTCCTGTGAATTGGTAGGGTTTTGAAATGATTTAGGGAGTTTTGTGGGACTTCTCTGGAATTTTGTGGGTTTTTTCTGGAATTGTGTGGGATTCTGAGGAGACTTGAAGAATTTTGAGGAATTTGTTTTAGATTTTGTGGGAATTGTTGGAGATTCTGTGGGATTTTACTGGAATTTGGTGGGCCTTTTCAAGGACTTTGTGTGGTTTTGAGGAGACTTGAAGAATTTTAAGGATTTGTTTTTATATTTTGTGAAAACTTGTGGAGGTTTTGTGTGATTTTTGTGGGATTTTGTGGGATATTGAGGCGATTTAGGGATCTTGAGGGATTTTTCATGTATTTAGTGGGATTTTGTGGAGATTTGGTGGGATATTTTTCTAGAATTTGGTCATGTTTTGGGAAGATTTAGGGAATTTTGTGGGATTTTTTCTGGAATTTTATTGGATACTGGGGAGATTTTGTGGAATGTTTGTGGAACTTTGAGGGACTTTTCTGGAATTTGGTGAGATTCTGTAGAGAACTGACGAATTATCAGGGATTTTTCATGTATTCTGTGGGAATTTGTGGAGATTTGGTGGGATTTTTCTGGAATTTGGTAGAGTTTTGAGAAGATTTAGGGAATTCTGCAAGATATTTCTGGAATTTGGTAGGCCTTTTTGAAGGACGTTTTGTGGTTTTGAGGAGACTTGAAGAATTTTGAGGAATTTTTCTTAGATTTTGTGGAAACTTGTGGAGGCTTGGTGGGATTTTTGTGTGATTTTGTGGGATATTGAGGCGATTTAGGGATCTTGAGGGATTTTTCATGTATTCTGTGGGAATTTGTGGAGATTCGGTGGGATTTTTGTGGATTTTAGCCGTATTTTGAGAAGATTTAGGGAATTTTGTGTGATTTTTCCAGGAATTTTGTTGGATACTGGGGAGATTTTGTGGAATATTTGTGGAACTTTGAGGGACTTTTCTGGAATTTGGTGAGATTCTGTAGAGAACTGATGAATTATCAGGGATTTTTCATGTATTCTGTGGGAATTTGTGGAGTTTTGTTCGGATTTTTCTGGAATTTGGTAGAGTTTTGAGAAGATTTAGGGAATTCTGCAAGATATTTCTGGAATTTGGTAGGCCTTTTTGAAGGACTTTTTGTGGTTTTGAGGAGACTTGAAGAATTTTGAGGAATTTTTCTTAGATTCTGTGGAAACTTGTGTAAGTTTTTGGGATTTTTGTGGGATTTTGTGGGATATTGAGGCGATTTAGGGATCTTGAGGGATTTTTCATGTATTTTGTGGGAATTTGTGGAGATTTGTTGGGATATTTTTCTAGAATTTGGTCGTGTTTTGGGAAGATTTAGGGAATTTTGTGGGATTTTTCCTGGAATTTTGTTGGATACTGGGGAGATTTTGTGGGATGTTTGTGGAACTTTGAGGGACTTTTCTGGAATTTGGTGAGATTCTGTAGAGAACTGACGAATTATCAGGGATTTTTCATGTATTCTGTGGGAATTTGTGGAGATTTGGTGGGATTTTTGTGGATTTTGGCCGTGTTTTGAGAAGATTTAGGGAATTTTGTGTGATTTTTCTGGGATTTTGTTGGGTATTGAGGACATTTTGTGGGATGTTTCTGGAATTTGGTGGGGCTTTTCAAGAATTTTGTGGTATTTTGAAAAGATTTTGGGAATTTTGTGGTGTTTTTTCATGAATTTTGTGGGAATCTGTGCTGATTTTATGGGGCGTTTCTGGAATTCGGTCGAGTTTTCAGAAGATTTAGGGATTTTTGTGAGATTTTTGTGGGATGTTCTGGGAATTGGTGGAGATTTTGTGGGACATTCCTGTGAATTGGTAGGGTTTTGAAATGATTTAGGGAGTTTTGTGGGACTTCTCTGGAATTTTGTGGGTTTTTTCTGGAATTGTGTGGGATTCTGAGGAGACTTGAAGAATTTTGAGGAATTTTTTTTAGATTTTGTGGGAATTGTTGGAGATTCTGTGGGATTTTACTGGAATTTGGTGGGCCTTTTCAAGGACTTTGTGTGGTTTTGAGGAGACTTGAAGAATTTTCAGGGATTTTTCTTAGATTTTGTGGATACTTGTGGAGGTTTTGTGGGATTTTTGTGGGATTTTGTGGGATATTGAGGCGATTTAGGGATCTTGAGGGATTTTTCATGTATTTTGTGGGAATTTGTGGAGATTTGTTGGGATATTTTTCTAGAATTTGGTCGTGTTTTGAGAAGATTTAGGGAATTTTGTGGGATTTTTCCTGGAATTTTGTTGGATACTGGGGAGATTTTGTGGGATGCTTGTGGAACTTTGAGGGACTTTTCTGGAATTTGGTGAGATTCTGTAGAGAACTGACGAATTATCAGGGATTTTTCATGTATCCTGTGGGAATTTGTGGAGATTTGGTGGGATTTTTGTGGATTTTGGCCGTGTTTTGAGAAGATTTAGGGAATTTTGTGTGATTTTTCTGGGATTTTGTTGGGTATTGAGGACATTTTGTGGGATGTTTCTGGAATTTGGTGGGGCTTTTCAAGAATTTTGTGGTATTTTGAAAAGATTTAGGGAATTTTGTGGTGTTTTTTCTTGAATTTTGTGGGAAACTGTGCTGATTTTATGGGGCGTTTCTGGAATTTGGTCGAGTTTTCAGAAGATTTAGGGATTTTTGTGAGATTTTTGTGGGATGTTCTGGGAATTGGTGGAGATTTTGTGGGACATTCCTGTGAATTGGTAGGGTTTTGAAATGATTTAGGGAGTTTTGTGGGACTTCTCTGGAATTTTGTGGGTTTTTTCTGGAATTGTGTGGGATTCTGAGGAGACTTGAAGAATTTTGAGGAATTTGTTTTAGATTTTGTGGGAATTGTTGGAGATTCTGTGGGATTTTACTGGAATTTGGTGGGCCTTTTCAAGGACTTTGTGTGGTTTTGAGGAGACTTGAAGAATTTTAAGGATTTGTTTTTATATTTTGTGAAAACTTGTGGAGGTTTTGTGTGATTTTTGTGGGATTTTGTGGGATATTGAGGCGATTTAGGGATCTTGAGGGATTTTTCATGTATTTAGTGGGATTTTGTGGAGATTTGGTGGGATATTTTTCTAGAATTTGGTCATGTTTTGGGAAGATTTAGGGAATTTTGTGGGATTTTTTCTGGAATTTTATTGGATACTGGGGAGATTTTGTGGAATGTTTGTGGAACTTTGAGGGACTTTTCTGGAATTTGGTGAGATTCTGTAGAGAACTGACGAATTATCAGGGATTTTTCATGTATTCTGTGGGAATTTGTGGAGATTTGGTGGGATTTTTCTGGAATTTGGTAGAGTTTTGAGAAGATTTAGGGAATTCTGCAAGATATTTCTGGAATTTGGTAGGCCTTTTTGAAGGACGTTTTGTGGTTTTGAGGAGACTTGAAGAATTTTGAGGAATTTTTCTTAGATTTTGTGGAAACTTGTGGAGGCTTGGTGGGATTTTTGTGTGATTTTGTGGGATATTGAGGCGATTTAGGGATCTTGAGGGATTTTTCATGTATTCTGTGGGAATTTGTGGAGATTCGGTGGGATTTTTGTGGATTTTAGCCGTATTTTGAGAAGATTTAGGGAATTTTGTGTGATTTTTCCAGGAATTTTGTTGGATACTGGGGAGATTTTGTGGAATATTTGTGGAACTTTGAGGGACTTTTCTGGAATTTGGTGAGATTCTGTAGAGAACTGATGAATTATCAGGGATTTTTCATGTATTCTGTGGGAATTTGTGGAGTTTTGTTCGGATTTTTCTGGAATTTGGTAGAGTTTTGAGAAGATTTAGGGAATTCTGCAAGATATTTCTGGAATTTGGTAGGCCTTTTTGAAGGACTTTTTGTGGTTTTGAGGAGACTTGAAGAATTTTGAGGAATTTTTCTTAGATTCTGTGGAAACTTGTGTAAGTTTTTGGGATTTTTGTGGGATTTTGTGGGATATTGAGGCGATTTAGGGATCTTGAGGGATTTTTCATGTATTTTGTGGGAATTTGTGGAGATTTGTTGGGATATTTTTCTAGAATTTGGTCGTGTTTTGGGAAGATTTAGGGAATTTTGTGGGATTTTTCCTGGAATTTTGTTGGATACTGGGGAGATTTTGTGGGATGTTTGTGGAACTTTGAGGGACTTTTCTGGAATTTGGTGAGATTCTGTAGAGAACTGACGAATTATCAGGGATTTTTCATGTATTCTGTGGGAATTTGTGGAGATTTGGTGGGATTTTTGTGGATTTTGGCCGTGTTTTGAGAAGATTTAGGGAATTTTGTGTGATTTTTCTGGGATTTTGTTGGGTATTGAGGACATTTTGTGGGATGTTTCTGGAATTTGGTGGGCCTTTTCAAGAATTTTGTGGTATTTTGAAAAGATTTAGGGAATTTTGTGGTGTTTTTTCTTGAATTTTGTGGGAAACTGTGCTGATTTTATGGGGCGTTTCTGGAATTTGGTCGAGTTTTCAGAAGATTTAGGGATTTTTGTGAGATTTTTGTGGGATGTTCTGGGAATTGGTGGAGATTTTGTGGGACATTCCTGTGAATTGGTAGGGTTTTGAAATGATTTAGGGAGTTTTGTGGGACTTCTCTGGAATTTTGTGGGTTTTTTCTGGAATTGTGTGGGATTCTGAGGAGACTTGAAGAATTTTGAGGAATTTTTTTTAGATTTTGTGGGAATTGTTGGAGATTCTGTGGGATTTTACTGGAATTTGGTGGGCCTTTTCAAGGACTTTGTGTGGTTTTGAGGAGACTTGAAGAATTTTCAGGGATTTTTCTTAGATTTTGTGGAAACTTGTGGAGGTTTTGTGGGATTTTTGTGGGATTTTGTGGGATATTGAGGCGATTTAGGGATCTTGAGGGATTTTTCATGTATTTTGTGGGAATTTGTGGAGATTTGTTGGGATATTTTTCTAGAATTTGGTCGTGTTTTGAGAAGATTTAGGGAATTTTGTGGGATTTTTCCTGGAATTTTATTGGATACTGGGGAGATTTTGTGGGATGCTTGTGGAACTTTGAGGGACTTTTCTGGAATTTGGTGAGATTCTGTAGAGAACTGACGAATTATCAGGGATTTTTCATGTATCCTGTGGGAATTTGTGGAGATTTGGTGGGATTTTTGTGGATTTTGGCCGTGTTTTGAGAAGATTTAGGGAATTTTGTGTGATTTTTCTGGGATTTTGTTGGGTATTGAGGACATTTTGTGGGATGTTTCTGGAATTTGGTGGGGCTTTTCAAGAATTTTGTGGTATTTTGAAAAGATTTAGGGAATTTTGTGGTGTTTTTTCTTGAATTTTGTGGGAAACTGTGCTGATTTTATGGGGCGTTTCTGGAATTTGGTCGAGTTTTCAGAAGATTTAGGGATTTTTGTGAGATTTTTGTGGGATGTTCTGGGAATTGGTGGAGATTTTGTGGGACATTCCTGTGAATTGGTAGGGTTTTGAAATGATTTAGGGAGTTTTGTGGGACTTCTCTGGAATTTTGTGGGTTTTTTCTGGAATTGTGTGGGATTCTGAGGAGACTTGAAGAATTTTGAGGAATTTGTTTTAGATTTTGTGGGAATTGTTGGAGATTCTGTGGGATTTTACTGGAATTTGGTGGGCCTTTTCAAGGACTTTGTGTGGTTTTGAGGAGACTTGAAGAATTTTAAGGATTTGTTTTTATATTTTGTGAAAACTTGTGGAGGTTTTGTGTGATTTTTGTGGGATTTTGTGGGATATTGAGGCGATTTAGGGATCTTGAGGGATTTTTCATGTATTTAGTGGGATTTTGTGGAGATTTGGTGGGATATTTTTCTAGAATTTGGTCATGTTTTGGGAAGATTTAGGGAATTTTGTGGGATTTTTTCTGGAATTTTATTGGATACTGGGGAGATTTTGTGGAATGTTTGTGGAACTTTGAGGGACTTTTCTGGAATTTGGTGAGATTCTGTAGAGAACTGACGAATTATCAGGGATTTTTCATGTATTCTGTGGGAATTTGTGGAGATTTGGTGGGATTTTTCTGGAATTTGGTAGAGTTTTGAGAAGATTTAGGGAATTCTGCAAGATATTTCTGGAATTTGGTAGGCCTTTTTGAAGGACGTTTTGTGGTTTTGAGGAGACTTGAAGAATTTTGAGGAATTTTTCTTAGATTTTGTGGAAACTTGTGGAGGCTTGGTGGGATTTTTGTGTGATTTTGTGGGATATTGAGGCGATTTAGGGATCTTGAGGGATTTTTCATGTATTCTGTGGGAATTTGTGGAGATTCGGTGGGATTTTTGTGGATTTTAGCCGTATTTTGAGAAGATTTAGGGAATTTTGTGTGATTTTTCCAGGAATTTTGTTGGATACTGGGGAGATTTTGTGGAATATTTGTGGAACTTTGAGGGACTTTTCTGGAATTTGGTGAGATTCTGTAGAGAACTGATGAATTATCAGGGATTTTTCATGTATTCTGTGGGAATTTGTGGAGTTTTGTTCGGATTTTTCTGGAATTTGGTAGAGTTTTGAGAAGATTTAGGGAATTCTGCAAGATATTTCTGGAATTTGGTAGGCCTTTTTGAAGGACTTTTTGTGGTTTTGAGGAGACTTGAAGAATTTTGAGGAATTTTTCTTAGATTCTGTGGAAACTTGTGTAAGTTTTTGGGATTTTTGTGGGATTTTGTGGGATATTGAGGCGATTTAGGGATCTTGAGGGATTTTTCATGTATTTTGTGGGAATTTGTGGAGATTTGGTGGGATATTTTTCTAGAATTTGGTCGTGTTTTGGGAAGATTTAGGGAATTTTGTGGGATTTTTCCTGGAATTTTATTGGATACTGGGGAGATTTTGTGGGTCATTTCTGGAACTTCGAGGGACTTTTCTGGAATTTGGTGAGATTCTGTAGAGAACTGACGAATTATCAGGGATTTTTCATGTATTCTGTGGGAATTTGTGGAGATTTGGTGGGATTTTTGTGGATTTTGACCGTGTTTTGAGAAGATTTAGGGAATTTTGTGGGATTTTTCTGGGATTTTGTTGGGTATTGAGGACATTTTGTGGGATGTTTCTGGAATTTGGTGGGGCTTTTCAAGAATTTTGTGGTATTTTGAAAAGATTTTGGGAATTTTGTGGTGTTTTTTCATGAATTTTGTGGGAATCTGTGCTGATTTTATGGGGCGTTTCTGGAATTCGGTCGAGTTTTCAGAAGATTTAGGGATTTTTGTGAGATTTTTGTGGGATGTTCTGGGAATTGGTGGAGATTTTGTGGGACATTCCTGTGAATTGGTAGGGTTTTGAAATGATTTAGGGAGTTTTGTGGGACTTCTCTGGAATTTTGTGGGTTTTTTCTGGAATTGTGTGGGATTCTGAGGAGACTTGAAGAATTTTGAGGAATTTTTTTTAGATTTTGTGGGAATTGTTGGAGATTCTGTGGGATTTTACTGGAATTTGGTGGGCCTTTTCAAGGACTTTGTGTGGTTTTGAGGAGACTTGAAGAATTTTCAGGGATTTTTCTTAGATTTTGTGGATACTTGTGGAGGTTTTGTGGGATTTTTGTGGGATTTTGTGGGATATTGAGGCGATTTAGGGATCTTGAGGGATTTTTCATGTATTTTGTGGGAATTTGTGGAGATTTGTTGGGATATTTTTCTAGAATTTGGTCGTGTTTTGAGAAGATTTAGGGAATTTTGTGGGATTTTTCCTGGAATTTTGTTGGATACTGGGGAGATTTTGTGGGATGCTTGTGGAACTTTGAGGGACTTTTCTGGAATTTGGTGAGATTCTGTAGAGAACTGACGAATTATCAGGGATTTTTCATGTATCCTGTGGGAATTTGTGGAGATTTGGTGGGATTTTTGTGGATTTTGGCCGTGTTTTGAGAAGATTTAGGGAATTTTGTGTGATTTTTCTGGGATTTTGTTGGGTATTGAGGACATTTTGTGGGATGTTTCTGGAATTTGGTGGGGCTTTTCAAGAATTTTGTGGTATTTTGAAAAGATTTTGGGAATTTTGTGGTGTTTTTTCTTGAATTTTGTGGGAAACTGTGCTGATTTTATGGGGCGTTTCTGGAATTTGGTCGAGTTTTCAGAAGATTTAGGGATTTTTGTGAGATTTTTGTGGGATGTTCTGGGAATTGGTGGAGATTTTGTGGGACATTCCTGTGAATTGGTAGGGTTTTGAAATGATTTAGGGAGTTTTGTGGGACTTCTCTGGAATTTTGTGGGTTTTTTCTGGAATTGTGTGGGATTCTGAGGAGACTTGAAGAATTTTGAGGAATTTGTTTTAGATTTTGTGGGAATTGTTGGAGATTCTGTGGGATTTTACTGGAATTTGGTGGGCCTTTTCAAGGACTTTGTGTGGTTTTGAGGAGACTTGAAGAATTTTAAGGATTTGTTTTTATATTTTGTGAAAACTTGTGGAGGTTTTGTGTGATTTTTGTGGGATTTTGTGGGATATTGAGGCGATTTAGGGATCTTGAGGGATTTTTCATGTATTTAGTGGGATTTTGTGGAGATTTGGTGGGATATTTTTCTAGAATTTGGTCATGTTTTGGGAAGATTTAGGGAATTTTGTGGGATTTTTTCTGGAATTTTATTGGATACTGGGGAGATTTTGTGGAATGTTTGTGGAACTTTGAGGGACTTTTCTGGAATTTGGTGAGATTCTGTAGAGAACTGACGAATTATCAGGGATTTTTCATGTATTCTGTGGGAATTTGTGGAGATTTGGTGGGATTTTTCTGGAATTTGGTAGAGTTTTGAGAAGATTTAGGGAATTCTGCAAGATATTTCTGGAATTTGGTAGGCCTTTTTGAAGGACGTTTTGTGGTTTTGAGGAGACTTGAAGAATTTTGAGGAATTTTTCTTAGATTTTGTGGAAACTTGTGGAGGCTTGGTGGGATTTTTGTGTGATTTTGTGGGATATTGAGGCGATTTAGGGATCTTGAGGGATTTTTCATGTATTCTGTGGGAATTTGTGGAGATTCGGTGGGATTTTTGTGGATTTTAGCCGTATTTTGAGAAGATTTAGGGAATTTTGTGTGATTTTTCCAGGAATTTTGTTGGATACTGGGGAGATTTTGTGGAATATTTGTGGAACTTTGAGGGACTTTTCTGGAATTTGGTGAGATTCTGTAGAGAACTGATGAATTATCAGGGATTTTTCATGTATTCTGTGGGAATTTGTGGAGTTTTGTTCGGATTTTTCTGGAATTTGGTAGAGTTTTGAGAAGATTTAGGGAATTCTGCAAGATATTTCTGGAATTTGGTAGGCCTTTTTGAAGGACTTTTTGTGGTTTTGAGGAGACTTGAAGAATTTTGAGGAATTTTTCTTAGATTCTGTGGAAACTTGTGTAAGTTTTTGGGATTTTTGTGGGATTTTGTGGGATATTGAGGCGATTTAGGGATCTTGAGGGATTTTTCATGTATTTTGTGGGAATTTGTGGAGATTTGTTGGGATATTTTTCTAGAATTTGGTCGTGTTTTGGGAAGATTTAGGGAATTTTGTGGGATTTTTCCTGGAATTTTGTTGGATACTGGGGAGATTTTGTGGGATGTTTGTGGAACTTTGAGGGACTTTTCTGGAATTTGGTGAGATTCTGTAGAGAACTGACGAATTATCAGGGATTTTTCATGTATTCTGTGGGAATTTGTGGAGATTTGGTGGGATTTTTGTGGATTTTGGCCGTGTTTTGAGAAGATTTAGGGAATTTTGTGTGATTTTTCTGGGATTTTGTTGGGTATTGAGGACATTTTGTGGGATGTTTCTGGAATTTGGTGGGCCTTTTCAAGAATTTTGTGGTATTTTGAAAAGATTTAGGGAATTTTGTGGTGTTTTTTCTTGAATTTTGTGGGAAACTGTGCTGATTTTATGGGGCGTTTCTGGAATTTGGTCGAGTTTTCAGAAGATTTAGGGATTTTTGTGAGATTTTTGTGGGATGTTCTGGGAATTGGTGGAGATTTTGTGGGACATTCCTGTGAATTGGTAGGGTTTTGAAATGATTTAGGGAGTTTTGTGGGACTTCTCTGGAATTTTGTGGGTTTTTTCTGGAATTGTGTGGGATTCTGAGGAGACTTGAAGAATTTTGAGGAATTTTTTTTAGATTTTGTGGGAATTGTTGGAGATTCTGTGGGATTTTACTGGAATTTGGTGGGCCTTTTCAAGGACTTTGTGTGGTTTTGAGGAGACTTGAAGAATTTTCAGGGATTTTTCTTAGATTTTGTGGAAACTTGTGGAGGTTTTGTGGGATTTTTGTGGGATTTTGTGGGATATTGAGGCGATTTAGGGATCTTGAGGGATTTTTCATGTATTTTGTGGGAATTTGTGGAGATTTGTTGGGATATTTTTCTAGAATTTGGTCGTGTTTTGAGAAGATTTAGGGAATTTTGTGGGATTTTTCCTGGAATTTTATTGGATACTGGGGAGATTTTGTGGGATGCTTGTGGAACTTTGAGGGACTTTTCTGGAATTTGGTGAGATTCTGTAGAGAACTGACGAATTATCAGGGATTTTTCATGTATCCTGTGGGAATTTGTGGAGATTTGGTGGGATTTTTGTGGATTTTGGCCGTGTTTTGAGAAGATTTAGGGAATTTTGTGTGATTTTTCTGGGATTTTGTTGGGTATTGAGGACATTTTGTGGGATGTTTCTGGAATTTGGTGGGGCTTTTCAAGAATTTTGTGGTATTTTGAAAAGATTTTGGGAATTTTGTGGTGTTTTTTCTTGAATTTTGTGGGAAACTGTGCTGATTTTATGGGGCGTTTCTGGAATTTGGTCGAGTTTTCAGAAGATTTAGGGATTTTTGTGAGATTTTTGTGGGATGTTCTGGGAATTGGTGGAGATTTTGTGGGACATTCCTGTGAATTGGTAGGGTTTTGAAATGATTTAGGGAGTTTTGTGGGACTTCTCTGGAATTTTGTGGGTTTTTTCTGGAATTGTGTGGGATTCTGAGGAGACTTGAAGAATTTTGAGGAATTTGTTTTAGATTTTGTGGGAATTGTTGGAGATTCTGTGGGATTTTACTGGAATTTGGTGGGCCTTTTCAAGGACTTTGTGTGGTTTTGAGGAGACTTGAAGAATTTTAAGGATTTGTTTTTATATTTTGTGAAAACTTGTGGAGGTTTTGTGTGATTTTTGTGGGATTTTGTGGGATATTGAGGCGATTTAGGGATCTTGAGGGATTTTTCATGTATTTAGTGGGATTTTGTGGAGATTTGGTGGGATATTTTTCTAGAATTTGGTCATGTTTTGGGAAGATTTAGGGAATTTTGTGGGATTTTTTCTGGAATTTTATTGGATACTGGGGAGATTTTGTGGAATGTTTGTGGAACTTTGAGGGACTTTTCTGGAATTTGGTGAGATTCTGTAGAGAACTGACGAATTATCAGGGATTTTTCATGTATTCTGTGGGAATTTGTGGAGATTTGGTGGGATTTTTCTGGAATTTGGTAGAGTTTTGAGAAGATTTAGGGAATTCTGCAAGATATTTCTGGAATTTGGTAGGCCTTTTTGAAGGACGTTTTGTGGTTTTGAGGAGACTTGAAGAATTTTGAGGAATTTTTCTTAGATTTTGTGGAAACTTGTGGAGGCTTGGTGGGATTTTTGTGTGATTTTGTGGGATATTGAGGCGATTTAGGGATCTTGAGGGATTTTTCATGTATTCTGTGGGAATTTGTGGAGATTCGGTGGGATTTTTGTGGATTTTAGCCGTATTTTGAGAAGATTTAGGGAATTTTGTGTGATTTTTCCAGGAATTTTGTTGGATACTGGGGAGATTTTGTGGAATATTTGTGGAACTTTGAGGGACTTTTCTGGAATTTGGTGAGATTCTGTAGAGAACTGATGAATTATCAGGGATTTTTCATGTATTCTGTGGGAATTTGTGGAGTTTTGTTCGGATTTTTCTGGAATTTGGTAGAGTTTTGAGAAGATTTAGGGAATTCTGCAAGATATTTCTGGAATTTGGTAGGCCTTTTTGAAGGACTTTTTGTGGTTTTGAGGAGACTTGAAGAATTTTGAGGAATTTTTCTTAGATTCTGTGGAAACTTGTGTAAGTTTTTGGGATTTTTGTGGGATTTTGTGGGATATTGAGGCGATTTAGGGATCTTGAGGGATTTTTCATGTATTTTGTGGGAATTTGTGGAGATTTGTTGGGATATTTTTCTAGAATTTGGTCGTGTTTTGGGAAGATTTAGGGAATTTTGTGGGATTTTTCCTGGAATTTTGTTGGATACTGGGGAGATTTTGTGGGATGTTTGTGGAACTTTGAGGGACTTTTCTGGAATTTGGTGAGATTCTGTAGAGAACTGACGAATTATCAGGGATTTTTCATGTATTCTGTGGGAATTTGTGGAGATTTGGTGGGATTTTTGTGGATTTTGACCGTGTTTTGAGAAGATTTAGGGAATTTTGTGGGATTTTTCTGGGATTTTGTTGGGTATTGAGGACATTTTGTGGGATGTTTCTGGAATTTGGTGGGGCTTTTCAAGAATTTTGTGGTATTTTGAAAAGATTTTGGGAATTTTGTGGTGTTTTTTCATGAATTTTGTGGGAATCTGTGCTGATTTTATGGGGCGTTTCTGGAATTCGGTCGAGTTTTCAGAAGATTTAGGGATTTTTGTGAGATTTTTGTGGGATGTTCTGGGAATTGGTGGAGATTTTGTGGGACATTCCTGTGAATTGGTAGGGTTTTGAAATGATTTAGGGAGTTTTGTGGGACTTCTCTGGAATTTTGTGGGTTTTTTCTGGAATTGTGTGGGATTCTGAGGAGACTTGAAGAATTTTGAGGAATTTGTTTTAGATTTTGTGGGAATTGTTGGAGATTCTGTGGGATTTTACTGGAATTTGGTGGGCCTTTTCAAGGACTTTGTGTGGTTTTGAGGAGACTTGAAGAATTTTTAGGATTTGTTTTTATATTTTGTGAAAACTTGTGGAGGTTTTGTGTGATTTTTGTGGGATTTTGTGGGATATTGAGGCGATTTAGGGATCTTGAGGGATTTTTCATGTATTTAGTGGGATTTTGTGGAGATTTGGTGGGATATTTTTCTAGAATTTGGTCATGTTTTGGGAAGATTTAGGGAATTTTGTGGGATTTTTTCTGGAATTTTATTGGATACTGGGGAGATTTTGTGGAATGTTTGTGGAACTTTGAGGGACTTTTCTGGAATTTGGTGAGATTCTGTAGAGAACTGACGAATTATCAGGGATTTTTCATGTATTCTGTGGGAATTTGTGGAGATTTGGTGGGATTTTTCTGGAATTTGGTAGAGTTTTGAGAAGATTTAGGGAATTCTGCAAGATATTTCTGGAATTTGGTAGGCCTTTTTGAAGGACGTTTTGTGGTTTTGAGGAGACTTGAAGAATTTTGAGGAATTTTTCTTAGATTTTGTGGAAACTTGTGGAGGCTTGGTGGGATTTTTGTGTGATTTTGTGGGATATTGAGGCGATTTAGGGATCTTGAGGGATTTTTCATGTATTCTGTGGGAATTTGTGGAGATTCGGTGGGATTTTTGTGGATTTTAGCCGTATTTTGAGAAGATTTAGGGAATTTTGTGTGATTTTTCCAGGAATTTTGTTGGATACTGGGGAGATTTTGTGGAATATTTGTGGAACTTTGAGGGACTTTTCTGGAATTTGGTGAGATTCTGTAGAGAACTGATGAATTATCAGGGATTTTTCATGTATTCTGTGGGAATTTGTGGAGTTTTGTTCGGATTTTTCTGGAATTTGGTAGAGTTTTGAGAAGATTTAGGGAATTCTGCAAGATATTTCTGGAATTTGGTAGGCCTTTTTGAAGGACTTTTTGTGGTTTTGAGGAGACTTGAAGAATTTTGAGGAATTTTTCTTAGATTCTGTGGAAACTTGTGTAAGTTTTTGGGATTTTTGTGGGATTTTGTGGGATATTGAGGCGATTTAGGGATCTTGAGGGATTTTTCATGTATTTTGTGGGAATTTGTGGAGATTTGTTGGGATATTTTTCTAGAATTTGGTCGTGTTTTGGGAAGATTTAGGGAATTTTGTGGGATTTTTCCTGGAATTTTGTTGGATACTGGGGAGATTTTGTGGGATGTTTGTGGAACTTTGAGGGACTTTTCTGGAATTTGGTGAGATTCTGTAGAGAACTGACGAATTATCAGGGATTTTTCATGTATTCTGTGGGAATTTGTGGAGATTTGGTGGGATTTTTGTGGATTTTGACCGTGTTTTGAGAAGATTTAGGGAATTTTGTGGGATTTTTCTGGGATTTTGTTGGGTATTGAGGACATTTTGTGGGATGTTTCTGGAATTTGGTGGGGCTTTTCAAGAATTTTGTGGTATTTTGAAAAGATTTTGGGAATTTTGTGGTGTTTTTTCATGAATTTTGTGGGAATCTGTGCTGATTTTATGGGGCGTTTCTGGAATTCGGTCGAGTTTTCAGAAGATTTAGGGATTTTTGTGAGATTTTTGTGGGATGTTCTGGGAATTGGTGGAGATTTTGTGGGACATTCCTGTGAATTGGTAGGGTTTTGAAATGATTTAGGGAGTTTTGTGGGACTTCTCTGGAATTTTGTGGGTTTTTTCTGGAATTGTGTGGGATTCTGAGGAGACTTGAAGAATTTTGAGGAATTTTTTTTAGATTTTGTGGGAATTGTTGGAGATTCTGTGGGATTTTACTGGAATTTGGTGGGCCTTTTCAAGGACTTTGTGTGGTTTTGAGGAGACTTGAAGAATTTTCAGGGATTTTTCTTAGATTTTGTGGATACTTGTGGAGGTTTTGTGGGATTTTTGTGGGATTTTGTGGGATATTGAGGCGATTTAGGGATCTTGAGGGATTTTTCATGTATTTTGTGGGAATTTGTGGAGATTTGTTGGGATATTTTTCTAGAATTTGGTCGTGTTTTGAGAAGATTTAGGGAATTTTGTGGGATTTTTCCTGGAATTTTGTTGGATACTGGGGAGATTTTGTGGGATGTTTGTGGAACTTTGAGGGACTTTTCTGGAATTTGGTGAGATTCTGTAGAGAACTGACGAATTATCAGGGATTTTTCATGTATCCTGTGGGAATTTGTGGAGATTTGGTGGGATTTTTGTGGATTTTGGCCGTGTTTTGAGAAGATTTAGGGAATTTTGTGTGATTTTTCTGGGATTTTGTTGGGTATTGAGGACATTTTGTGGGATGTTTCTGGAATTTGGTGGGGCTTTTCAAGAATTTTGTGGTATTTTGAAAAGATTTAGGGAATTTTGTGGTGTTTTTTCTTGAATTTTGTGGGAAACTGTGCTGATTTTATGGGGCGTTTCTGGAATTTGGTCGAGTTTTCAGAAGATTTAGGGATTTTTGTGAGATTTTTGTGGGATGTTCTGGGAATTGGTGGAGATTTTGTGGGACATTCCTGTGAATTGGTAGGGTTTTGAAATGATTTAGGGAGTTTTGTGGGACTTCTCTGGAATTTTGTGGGTTTTTTCTGGAATTGTGTGGGATTCTGAGGAGACTTGAAGAATTTTGAGGAATTTGTTTTAGATTTTGTGGGAATTGTTGGAGATTCTGTGGGATTTTACTGGAATTTGGTGGGCCTTTTCAAGGACTTTGTGTGGTTTTGAGGAGACTTGAAGAATTTTAAGGATTTGTTTTTATATTTTGTGAAAACTTGTGGAGGTTTTGTGTGATTTTTGTGGGATTTTGTGGGATATTGAGGCGATTTAGGGATCTTGAGGGATTTTTCATGTATTTAGTGGGATTTTGTGGAGATTTGGTGGGATATTTTTCTAGAATTTGGTCATGTTTTGGGAAGATTTAGGGAATTTTGTGGGATTTTTTCTGGAATTTTATTGGATACTGGGGAGATTTTGTGGAATGTTTGTGGAACTTTGAGGGACTTTTCTGGAATTTGGTGAGATTCTGTAGAGAACTGACGAATTATCAGGGATTTTTCATGTATTCTGTGGGAATTTGTGGAGATTTGGTGGGATTTTTCTGGAATTTGGTAGAGTTTTGAGAAGATTTAGGGAATTCTGCAAGATATTTCTGGAATTTGGTAGGCCTTTTTGAAGGACGTTTTGTGGTTTTGAGGAGACTTGAAGAATTTTGAGGAATTTTTCTTAGATTTTGTGGAAACTTGTGGAGGCTTGGTGGGATTTTTGTGTGATTTTGTGGGATATTGAGGCGATTTAGGGATCTTGAGGGATTTTTCATGTATTCTGTGGGAATTTGTGGAGATTCGGTGGGATTTTTGTGGATTTTAGCCGTATTTTGAGAAGATTTAGGGAATTTTGTGTGATTTTTCCAGGAATTTTGTTGGATACTGGGGAGATTTTGTGGAATATTTGTGGAACTTTGAGGGACTTTTCTGGAATTTGGTGAGATTCTGTAGAGAACTGATGAATTATCAGGGATTTTTCATGTATTCTGTGGGAATTTGTGGAGTTTTGTTCAGATTTTTCTGGAATTTGGTAGAGTTTTGAGAAGATTTAGGGAATTCTGCAAGATATTTCTGGAATTTGGTAGGCCTTTTTGAAGGACTTTTTGTGGTTTTGAGGAGACTTGAAGAATTTTGAGGAATTTTTCTTAGATTCTGTGGAAACTTGTGTAAGTTTTTGGGATTTTTGTGGGATTTTGTGGGATATTGAGGCGATTTAGGGATCTTGAGGGATTTTTCATGTATTTAGTGGGATTTTGTGGAGATTTGGTGGGATATTTTTCTAGAATTTGGTCATGTTTTGGGAAGATTTAGGGAATTTTGTGGGATTTTTTCTGGAATTTTATTGGATACTGGGGAGATTTTGTGGAATGTTTGTGGAACTTTGAGGGACTTTTCTGGAATTTGGTGAGATTCTGTAGAGAACTGACGAATTATCAGGGATTTTTCATGTATTCTGTGGGAATTTGTGGAGATTTGGTGGGATTTTTCTGGAATTTGGTAGAGTTTTGAGAAGATTTAGGGAATTCTGCAAGATATTTCTGGAATTTGGTAGGCCTTTTTGAAGGACGTTTTGTGGTTTTGAGGAGACTTGAAGAATTTTGAGGAATTTTTCTTAGATTTTGTGGAAACTTGTGGAGGCTTGGTGGGATTTTTGTGTGATTTTGTGGGATATTGAGGCGATTTAGGGATCTTGAGGGATTTTTCATGTATTCTGTGGGAATTTGTGGAGATTCGGTGGGATTTTTGTGGATTTTAGCCGTATTTTGAGAAGATTTAGGGAATTTTGTGTGATTTTTCCAGGAATTTTGTTGGATACTGGGGAGATTTTGTGGAATATTTGTGGAACTTTGAGGGACTTTTCTGGAATTTGGTGAGATTCTGTAGAGAACTGAAGAATTATCAGGGATTTTTCATGTATTCTGTGGGAATTTGTGGAGATTTGGTGGGATTTTTCTGGAATTTGGTAGAGTTTTGAGAAGATTTAGGGAATTCTGCAAGATATTTCTGGAATTTGGTAGGCCTTTTTGAAGGACTTTTTGTGGTTTTGAGGAGACTTGAAAAATTTTCAGGGATTTTTCTTAGATTTTGTGGAAACTTGTGGAGGTTTTGTGTGATTTTTGTGGGATTTTGTGGGATATTGAGGCGATTTAGGGATCTTGAGGGATTTTTCATGTATTTTGTGGGAATTTGTGGAGATTTGGTGGGATATTTTTCTAGAATTTGGTCGTGTTTTGGGAAGATTTAGGGAATTTTGTGGGATTTTTCCTGGAATTTTATTGGATACTGGGGAGATTTTGTGGGACATTTCTGGAACTTCGAGGGACTTTTCTGGAATTTGGTGAGATTCTGTAGAGAACTGACGAATTATCAGGGATTTTTCATGTATTCTGTGGGAATTTGTGGAGATTTGGTGGGATTTTTGTGGATTTTGGCCGTGTTTTGAGAAGATTTAGAGAATTTTGTGGGATTTTTCTGGGATTTTGTTGGGTATTGAGGACATTTTGTGGGATGTTTCTGGAATTTGGTGGGGCTTTTCAAGAATTTTGTGGTATTTTGAAAAGATTTTGGGAATTTTGTGGTGTTTTTTCATGAATTTTGTGGGAATCTGTGCTGATTTTATGGGGCGTTTCTGGAATTCGGTCGAGTTTTCAGAAGATTACGGATTTTTGTGAGATTTTTGTGGGATGTTCTGGGAATTGGTGGAGATTTTGTGGGACATTCCTGTGAATTGGTAGGGTTTTGAAATGATTTAGGGAGTTTTGTGGGACTTCTCTGGAATTTTGTGGGTTTTTTCTGGAATTGTGTGGGATTCTGAGGAGACTTGAAAAATTTTGAGGAATTTGTTTTAGATTTTGTGGGAATTGTTGGAGATTCTGTGGGATTTTACTGGAATTTGGTGGGCCTTTTCAAGGACTTTGTGTGGTTTTGAGGAGACTTGAAGAATTTTGAGGATTTTTTCTTAGATTTTGTACAAACCTGTGGAGGTTTTGTGTGATTTTTGTGGGATTTTGTGGGATATTGAGGCGATTTAGGGATCTTGAGGGATTTTTCATGTATTTTGTGGGAATTTGTGGAGATTTGGTGGGATATTTTTCTAGAATTTGGTCATGTTTTGAGAAGATTTAGGGAATTTTGTGGGATTTTTCCTGGAATTTTGTTGGATACTGGGGAGATTTTGTGGGATGCTTCTGGAACTTTGAGGGACTTTTCTGGAATTTGGTGAGATTCTGTAGAGAACTGACGAATTATCAGGGATTTTTCATGTATTCTGTGGGAATTTGTGGAGATTCGGTGTGATATTTTTCTAGAATTTGGTCATGTTTTGAGAAGATTTAGGGAATTTTGTGTGATTTTTCCTGGAATTTTGTTGGATACTGGGGAGATTTTGTGGGATGTTTGTGGAACTTTGAGGGTCTCTTCTGGAATTTGGTGAGATTCTGTAGAGAACTGACGAATTATCAGGGATTTTTCAGGTAGTCTGTGGGAATTTGTGGAGATTTGGTGAGATTTTTCTGGAATTTGGTAGAGTTTTGAGAAGATTTAGGGAATTCTGTAAGATTTTTTTGGAATTTGGTGGGCCTCTTTGAAGGACTTTGTGTGGTTTTGAGGAGACTTGAAGAATTTTGAGGAATTTTTCTTAGATTCTGTGGAAACTTGTGGAGGTTTTGTGGGATTTTTGTGGAATTTTGTGGGATATTGAGGCGATTTAGGGATCTTGAGGGATTTTTCATGTATTTTGTGGGAATTTGTGGAGATTTGGTGGGATTTTTCTGGAACTTGGTAGAGTTTTGAGAAGATTTAGGGAATTCTGCAAGATATTTCTGGAATTTGGTAGGCCTTTTTGAAG
Organism: Cyanistes caeruleus; assembly: GCF_971803275.1. Taxonomy (NCBI): domain Eukaryota; kingdom Metazoa; phylum Chordata; class Aves; order Passeriformes; family Paridae; genus Cyanistes; species Cyanistes caeruleus. Next base: position 1,822,814 of record NW_028255893.1, on the reverse strand, counting down.
GACTTTTTGTGGTTTTGAGGAGACTTGAAGAATTTTGAGGAATTTTTCTTAGATTCTGTGGAAACTTGTGGAGGTTTTGTGGGATTTTTGTGGAATTTTGTGGGATATTGAGGCGATTTAGGCATCTTGAGGGAATTTACATGTATTTTGTGGGAATTTGTGGAGATTTGGTGGGATATTTTTCTAGAATTTGGTCGTGTTTTGGGAAGATTTAGGGAATTTTGTGGGATTTTTCCTGGAATTTTATTGGATACTGGGGAGATTTTGTGGAATGTTTGTGGAACTTTGAGGGACTCTTCTGGAATTTGGTGAGATTCTATAGAGAACTGAAGAATTATCAGGGATTTTTCATGTATCCTGTGGGAATTTGTGGAGATTTGGTGGGATTTTTCTGGAATTTGGTAGAGTTTTGAGAAGATTTAGGGAATTTTGTAAGATTTTTCTGGAATTTGGTGGGCCTTTTCAAGGACTTTGTGTGGTTTTGAGGAGACTTGAAGAATTTTCAGGGATTTTTCTTAGATTTTGTGGAAACTTGTGGAGGTTTTGTGTGATTTTTGTGGGATTTTGTGGGATATTGAGGCGATTTAGGGATCTTGAGGGATTTTTCATGTATTCTGTGGGAATTTGTGGAGATTTGTTGGGATATTTTTCTAGAATTTGGTCGTGTTTTGGGAAGATTTAGGGAATTTTGTGGGATTTTTCCTGGAATTTTGTTGGATACTGGGGAGATTTTGTGGGATGTTTGTGGAACTTTGAGGGACTTTTCTGGAATTTGGTGAGATTCTGTAGAGAACTGACGAATTATCAGGGATTTTTCATGTATTCTGTGGGAATTTGTGGAGATTTGGTGGGATTTTTGTGGATTTTGGCCGTGTTTTGAGAAGATTTAGGGAATTTTGTGGGATTTTTCTGGGATTTTGTTGGGTATTGAGGACATTTTGTGGGATGTTTCTGGAATTTGGTGGGCCTTTTCAAGAATTTTGTGGTATTTTGAAAAGATTTAGGGAATTTTGTGGTGTTTTTTCTTGAATTTTGTGGGAAACTGTGCTGATTTTATGGGGCGTTTCTGGAATTTGGTCGAGTTTTCAGAAGATTTAGGGATTTTTGTGAGATTTTTGTGGGATGTTCTGGGAATTGGTGGAGATTTTGTGGGACATTCCTGTGAATTGGTAGGGTTTTGAAATGATTTAGGGAGTTTTGTGGGACTTCTCTGGAATTTTGTGGGTTTTTTCTGGAATTGTGTGGGATTCTGAGGAGACTTGAAAAATTTTGAGGAATTTGTTTTAGATTTTGTGGGAATTGTTGGAGATTCTGTGGGATTTTACTGGAATTTGGTGGGCCTTTTCAAGGACTTTGTGTGGTTTTGAGGAGACTTGAAGAATTTTGAGGATTTTTTCTTAGATTTTGTACAAACCTGTGGAGGTTTTGTGTGATTTTTGTGGGATTTTGTGGGATATTGAGGCGATTTAGGGATCTTGAGGGATTTTTCATGTATTTTGTGGGAATTTGTGGAGATTTGGTGGGATATTTTTCTAGAATTTGGTCATGTTTTGAGAAGATTTAGGGAATTTTGTGGGATTTTTCCTGGAATTTTGTTGGATACTGGGGAGATTTTGTGGGATGCTTCTGGAACTTTGAGGGACTTTTCTGGAATTTGGTGAGATTCTGTAGAGAACTGACGAATTATCAGGGATTTTTCATGTATTCTGTGGGAATTTGTGGAGATTCGGTGGGATATTTTTCTAGAATTTTGTCATGTTTTGAGAAGATTTAGGGAATTTTGTGGGATTTTTCCTGGAATTTTGTTGGATACTGGGGAGATTTTGTGGGATGTTTGTGGAACTTTGAGGGTCTCTTCTGGAATTTGGTGAGATTCTGTAGAGAACTGACGAATTATCAGGGATTTTTCAGGTAGTCTGTGGGAATTTGTGGAGATTTGGTGAGATTTTTCTGGAATTTGGTAGAGTTTTGAGAAGATTTAGGGAATTCTGTAAGATTTTTTTGGAATTTGGTGGGCCTCTTTGAAGGACTTTGTGTGGTTTTGAGGAGACTTGAAGAATTTTGAGGAATTTTTCTTAGATTCTGTGGAAACTTGTGGAGGTTTTGTGGGATTTTTGTGGAATTTTGTGGGATATTGAGGCGATTTAGGGATCTTGAGGGATTTTTCATGTATTTTGTGGGAATTTGTGGAGATTTGGTGGGATTTTTCTGGAACTTGGTAGAGTTTTGAGAAGATTTAGGGAATTCTGCAAGATATTTCTGGAATTTGGTAGGCCTTTTTGAAGGACTTTTTGTGGTTTTGAGGAGACTTGAAGAATTTTGAGGAATTTTTCTTAGATTCTGTGGAAACTTGTGGAGGTTTTGTGGGATTTTTGTGGGATTTTGTGGGATATTGAGGCGATTTAGGCATCTTGAGGGAATTTACATGTATTTTGTGGGAATTTGTGGAGATTTGGTGGGATATTTTTCTAGAATTTGGTCGTGTTTTGGGAAGATTTAGGGAATTTTGTGGGATTTTTCCTGGAATTTTATTGGATACTGGGGAGATTTTGTGGAATGTTTGTGGAACTTTGAGGGACTTTTCTGGAATTTGGTGAGATTCTGTAGAGAACTGACGAATTATCAGGGATTTTTCATGTATTCTGTGGGAATTTGTGGAGATTTGGTGGGATTTTTCTGGAATTTGGTAGAGTTTTGAGAAGATTTAGGGAATTCTGCAAGATATTTCTGGAATTTGGTAGGCTTTTTTGAAGGACGTTTTGTGGTTTTGAGGAGGCTTGAAGAATTTTGAGGAATTTTTCTTAGATTTTGTGGAAACTTGTGGAGGCTTGGTGGGATTTTTGTGTGATTTTGTGGGATATTGAGGCGATTTAGGGATCTTGAGGGATTTTTCATGTATTCTGTGGGAATTTGTGGAGATTCGGTGGGATTTTTGTGGATTTTAGCCGTATTTTGAGAAGATTTAGGGAATTTTGTGTGATTTTTCCTGGAATTTTGTTGGATACTGGGGAGATTTTGTGGAATATTTGTGGAACTTTGTGGGACTTTTCTGGAATTTGGTGAGATTCTGTAGAGAACTGATGAATTATCAGGGATTTTTCATGTATTCTGTGGGAATTTGTGGAGATTTGGTCGGATTTTTCTGGAATTTGGTAGAGTTTTGAGAAGATTTAGGGAATTCTGCAAGATATTTCTGGAATTTGGTAGGCCTTTTTGAAGGACTTTTTGTGGTTTTGAGGAGACTTGAAGAATTTTGAGGAATTTTTCTTAGATTCTGTGGAAACTTGTGTAAGTTTTTGGGATTTTTGTGGGATTTTGTGGGATATTGAGGCGATTTAGGGATCTTGAGGGATTTTTCATGTATTTTGTGGGAATTTGTGGAGATTTGGTGGGATATTTTTCTAGAATTTGGTCGTGTTTTGGGAAGATTTAGGGAATTTTGTGGGATTTTTCCTGGAATTTTATTGGATACTGGGGAGATTTTGTGGGTCATTTCTGGAACTTCGAGGGACTTTTCTGGAATTTGGTGAGATTCTGTAGAGAACTGACGAATTATCAGGGATTTTTCATGTATTCTGTGGGAATTTGTGGAGATTTGGTGTGATTTTTGTGGATTTTGACCGTGTTTTGAGAAGATTTAGGGAATTTTGTGGGATTTTTCTGGGATTTTGTTGGGTATTGAGGACATTTTGTGGGATGTTTCTGGAATTTGGTGGGCCTTTTCAAGAATTTTGTGGTATTTTGAAAAGATTTTGGGAATTTTGTGGTGTTTTTTCATGAATTTTGTGGGAATCTGTGCTGATTTTATGGGGCGTTTCTGGAATTCGGTCGAGTTTTCAGAAGATTTAGGGATTTTTGTGAGATTTTTGTGGGATGTTCTGGGAATTGGTGGAGATTTTGTGGGACATTCCTGTGAATTGGTAGGGTTTTGAAATGATTTAGGGAGTTTTGTGGGACTTCTCTGGAATTTTGTGGGTTTTTTCTGGAATTGTGTGGGATTCTGAGGAGACTTGAAAAATTTTGAGGAATTTGTTTTAGATTTTGTGGGAATTGTTGGAGATTCTGTGGGATTTTACTGGAATTTGGTGGGCCTTTTCAAGGACTTTGTGTGGTTTTGAGGAGACTTGAAGAATTTTGAGGATTTTTTCTTAGATTTTGTACAAACCTGTGGAGGTTTTGTGTGATTTTTGTGGGATTTTGTGGGATATTGAGGCGATTTAGGGATCTTGAGGGATTTTTCATGTATTTTGTGGGAATTTGTGGAGATTTGGTGGGATATTTTTCTAGAATTTGGTCATGTTTTGAGAAGATTTAGGGAATTTTGTGGGATTTTTCCTGGAATTTTGTTGGATACTGGGGAGATTTTGTGGGATGCTTCTGGAACTTTGAGGGACTTTTCTGGAATTTGGTGAGATTCTGTAGAGAACTGACGAATTATCAGGGATTTTTCATGTATTCTGTGGGAATTTGTGGAGATTCGGTGGGATATATTTCCAGAATTTGGTCATGTTTTGAGAAGATTTAGGGAATTTTGTGGGATTTTTCCTGGAATTTTGTTGGATACTGGGGAGATTTTGTGGGATGTTTGTGGAACTTTGAGGGTCTCTTCTGGAATTTGGTGAGATTCTGTAGAGAACTGACGAATTATCAGGGATTTTTCAGGTAGTCTGTGGGAATTTGTGGAGATTTGGTGAGATTTTTCTGGAATTTGGTAGAGTTTTGAGAAGATTTAGGGAATTCTGTAAGATTTTTTTGGAATTTGGTGGGCCTCTTTGAAGGACTTTGTGTGGTTTTGAGGAGACTTGAAGAATTTTGAGGAATTTTTCTTAGATTCTGTGGAAACTTGTGGAGGTTTTGTGGGATTTTTGTGGAATTTTGTGGGATATTGAGGCGATTTAGGGATCTTGAGGGATTTTTCATGTATTTTGTGGGAATTTGTGGAGATTTGGTGGGATTTTTCTGGAACTTGGTAGAGTTTTGAGAAGATTTAGGGAATTCTGCAAGATATTTCTGGAATTTGGTAGGCCTTTTTGAAGGACTTTTTGTGGTTTTGAGGAGACTTGAAGAATTTTGAGGAATTTTTCTAAGATTCTGTGGAAACTTGTGGAGGTTTTGTGGGATTTTTGTGGAATTTTGTGGGATATTGAGGCGATTTAGGCATCTTGAGGGAATTTACATGTATTTTGTGGGAATTTGTGGAGATTTGGTGGGATATTTTTCTAGAATTTGGTCGTGTTTTGGGAAGATTTAGGGAATTTTGTGGGATTTTTCCTGGAATTTTATTGGATACTGGGGAGATTTTGTGGAATGTTTGTGGAACTTTGAGGGACTCTTCTGGAATTTGGTGAGATTCTATAGAGAACTGAAGAATTATCAGGGATTTTTCATGTATCCTGTGGGAATTTGTGGAGATTTGGTGGGATTTTTCTGGAATTTGGTAGAGTTTTGAGAAGATTTAGGGAATTTTGTAAGATTTTTCTGGAATTTGGTGGGCCTTTTCAAGGACTTTGTGTGGTTTTGAGGAGACTTGAAGAATTTTCAGGGATTTTTCTTAGATTTTGTGGAAACTTGTGGAGGTTTTGTGTGATTTTTGTGGGATTTTGTGGGATATTGAGGCGATTTAGGGATCTTGAGGGATTTTTCATGTATTTTGTGGGAATTTGTGGAGATTTGTTGGGATATTTTTCTAGAATTTGGTCGTGTTTTGGGAAGATTTAGGGAATTTTGTGGGATTTTTCCTGGAATTTTGTTGGATACTGGGGAGATTTTGTGGGATGTTTGTGGAACTTTGAGGGACTTTTCTGGAATTTGGTGAGATTCTGTAGAGAACTGACGAATTATCAGGGATTTTTCATGTATTCTGTGGGAATTTGTGGAGATTTGGTGGGATTTTTGTGGATTTTGGCCGTGTTTTGAGAAGATTTAGGGAATTTTGTGTGATTTTTCTGGGATTTTGTTGGGTATTGAGGACATTTTGTGGGATGTTTCTGGAATTTGGTGGGGCTTTTCAAGAATTTTGTGGTATTTTGAAAAGATTTAGGGAATTTTGTGGTGTTTTTTCTTGAATTTTGTGGGAAACTGTGCTGATTTTATGGGGCGTTTCTGGAATTTGGTCGAGTTTTCAGAAGATTTAGGGATTTTTGTGAGATTTTTGTGGGATGTTCTGGGAATTGGTGGAGATTTTGTGGGACATTCCTGTGAATTGGTAGGGTTTTGAAATGATTTAGGGAGTTTTGTGGGACTTCTCTGGAATTTTGTGGGTTTTTTCTGGAATTGTGTGGGATTCTGAGGAGACTTGAAGAATTTTGAGGAATTTGTTTTAGATTTTGTGGGAATTGTTGGAGATTCTGTGGGATTTTGTGGGAATTTGGTGGGCCTTTTCAAGGACTTTGTGTGGTTTTGAGGAGACTTGAAAAATTTTAAGGATTTGTTTTTATATTTTGTGAAAACTTGTGGAGGTTTTGTGTGATTTTTGTGGGATTTTGTGGGATATTGAGGCGATTTAGGGATCTTGAGGGATTTTTCATGTATTTAGTGGGATTTTGTGGAGATTTGGTGGGATATTTTTCTAGAATTTGGTCATGTTTTGGGAAGATTTAGGGAATTTTGTGGGATTTTTTCTGGAATTTTATTGGATACTGGGGAGATTTTGTGGAATGTTTGTGGAACTTTGAGGGACTTTTCTGGAATTTGGTGAGATTCTGTAGAGAACTGACGAATTATCAGGGATTTTTCATGTATTCTGTGGGAATTTGTGGAGATTTGGTGGGATTTTTCTGGAATTTGGTAGAGTTTTGAGAAGATTTAGGGAATTCTGCAAGATATTTCTGGAATTTGGTAGGCCTTTTTGAAGGACGTTTTGTGGTTTTGAGGAGACTTGAAGAATTTTGAGGAATTTTTCTTAGATTTTGTGGAAACTTGTGGAGGCTTGGTGGGATTTTTGTGTGATTTTGTGGGATATTGAGGCGATTTAGGGATCTTGAGGGATTTTTCATGTATTCTGTGGGAATTTGTGGAGATTCGGTGGGATTTTTGTGGATTATAGCCGTATTTTGAGAAGATTTAGGGAATTTTGTGTGATTTTTCCAGGAATTTTGTTGGATACTGGGGAGATTTTGTGGAATATTTGTGGAACTTTGAGGGACTTTTCTGGAATTTGGTGAGATTCTGTAGAGAACTGATGAATTATCAGGGATTTTTCATGTATTCTGTGGGAATTTGTGGAGATTTGGTCGGATTTTTCTGGAATTTGGTAGAGTTTTGAGAAGATTTAGGGAATTCTGCAAGATATTTCTGGAATTTGGTAGGCCTTTTTGAAGGACTTTTTGTGGTTTTGAGGAGACTTGAAGAATTTTGAGGAATTTTTCTTAGATTCTGTGGAAACTTGTGTAAGTTTTTGGGATTTTTGTGGGATTTTGTGGGATATTGAGGCGATTTAGGGATCTTGAGGGATTTTTCATGTATTTTGTGGGAATTTGTGGAGATTTGGTGGGATATTTTTCTAGAATTTGGTCGTGTTTTGGGAAGATTTAGGGAATTTGGTGGGATTTTTCCTGGAATTTTATTGGATACTGGGGAGATTTTGTGGGACATTTCTGGAACTTCGAGGGACTTTTCTGGAATTTGGTGAGATTCTGTAGAGAACTGACGAATTATCAGGGATTTTTCATGTATTCTGTGGGAATTTGTGGAGATTTGGTGGGATTTTTGTGGATTTTGGCCGTGTTTTGAGAAGATTTAGGGAATTTTGTGGGATTTTTCTGGGATTTTGTTGGGTATTGAGGACATTTTGTGGGATGTTTCTGGAATTTGGTGGGGCTTTTCAAGAATTTTGTGGTATTTTGAAAAGATTTTGGGAATTTTGTGGTGTTTTTTCATGAATTTTGTGGGAATCTGTGCTGATTTTATGGGGCGTTTCTGGAATTCGGTCGAGTTTTCAGAAGATTACGGATTTTTGTGAGATTTTTGTGGGATGTTCTGGGAATTGGTGGAGATTTTGTGGGACATTCCTGTGAATTGGTAGGGTTTTGAAATGATTTAGGGAGTTTTGTGGGACTTCTCTGGAATTTTGTGGGTTTTTTCTGGAATTGTGTGGGATTCTGAGGAGACTTGAAAAATTTTGAGGAATTTGTTTTAGATTTTGTGGGAATTGTTGGAGATTCTGTGGGATTTTACTGGAATTTGGTGGGCCTTTTCAAGGACTTTGTGTGGTTTTGAGGAGACTTGAAGAATTTTGAGGATTTTTTCTTAGATTTTGTACAAACCTGTAGAGGTTTTGTGTGATTTTTGTGGGATTTTGTGGGATATTGAGGCGATTTAGGGATCTTGAGGGATTTTTCATGTATTTTGTGGGAATTTGTGGAGATTTGGTGGGATATTTTTCTAGAATTTGGTCATGTTTTGAGAAGATTTAGGGAATTTTGTGGGATTTTTCCTGGAATTTTGTTGGATACTGGGGAGATTTTGTGGGATGCTTCTGGAACTTTGAGGGACTTTTCTGGAATTTGGTGAGATTCTGTAGAGAACTGACGAATTATCAGGGATTTTTCATGTATTCTGTGGGAATTTGTGGAGATTCGGTGGGATATTTTTCTAGAATTTTGTCATGTTTTGAGAAGATTTAGGGAATTTTGTGGGATTTTTCCTGGAATTTTGTTGGATACTGGGGAGATTTTGTGGGATGTTTGTGGAACTTTGAGGGTCTCTTCTGGAATTTGGTGAGATTCTGTAGAGAACTGACGAATTATCAGGGATTTTTCAGGTAGTCTGTGGGAATTTGTGGAGATTTGGTGAGATTTTTCTGGAATTTGGTAGAGTTTTGAGAAGATTTAGGGAATTCTGTAAGATTTTTTTGGAATTTGGTGGGCCTCTTTGAAGGACTTTGTGTGGTTTTGAGGAGACTTGAAGAATTTTGAGGAATTTTTCTTAGATTCTGTGGAAACTTGTGGAGGTTTTGTGGGATTTTTGTGGAATTTTGTGGGATATTGAGGCGATTTAGGGATCTTGAGGGATTTTTCATGTATTTTGTGGGAATTTGTGGAGATTTGGTGGGATTTTTCTGGAACTTGGTAGAGTTTTGAGAAGATTTAGGGAATTCTGCAAGATATTTCTGGAATTTGGTAGGCCTTTTTGAAGGACTTTTTGTGGTTTTGAGGAGACTTGAAGAATTTTGAGGAATTTTTCTTAGATTCTGTGGAAACTTGTGGAGGTTTTGTGGGATTTTTGTGGGATTTTGTGGGATATTGAGGCGATTTAGGCATCTTGAGGGAATTTACATGTATTTTGTGGGAATTTGTGGAGATTTGGTGGGATATTTTTCTAGAATTTGGTCGTGTTTTGGGAAGATTTAGGGAATTTTGTGGGATTTTTCCTGGAATTTTATTGGATACTGGGGAGATTTTGTGGAATGTTTGTGGAACTTTGAGGGACTTTTCTGGAATTTGGTGAGATTCTGTAGAGAACTGACGAATTATCAGGGATTTTTCATGTATTCTGTGGGAATTTGTGGAGATTTGGTGGGATTTTTCTGGAATTTGGTAGAGTTTTGAGAAGATTTAGGGAATTCTGCAAGATATTTCTGGAATTTGGTAGGCTTTTTTGAAGGACGTTTTGTGGTTTTGAGGAGGCTTGAAGAATTTTGAGGAATTTTTCTTAGATTTTGTGGAAACTTGTGGAGGCTTGGTGGGATTTTTGTGTGATTTTGTGGGATATTGAGGCGATTTAGGGATCTTGAGGGATTTTTCATGTATTCTGTGGGAATTTGTGGAGATTCGGTGGGATTTTTGTGGATTTTAGCCGTATTTTGAGAAGATTTAGGGAATTTTGTGTGATTTTTCCTGGAATTTTGTTGGATACTGGGGAGATTTTGTGGAATATTTGTGGAACTTTGAGGGACTTTTCTGGAATTTGGTGAGATTCTGTAGAGAACTGATGAATTATCAGGGATTTTTCATGTATTCTGTGGGAATTTGTGGAGATTTGGTCGGATTTTTCTGGAATTTGGTAGAGTTTTGAGAAGATTTAGGGAATTCTGCAAGATATTTCTGGAATTTGGTAGGCCTTTTTGAAGGACTTTTTGTGGTTTTGAGGAGACTTGAAGAATTTTGAGGAATTTTTCTTAGATTCTGTGGAAACTTGTGTAAGTTTTTGGGATTTTTGTGGGATTTTGTGGGATATTGAGGCGATTTAGGGATCTTGAGGGATTTTTCATGTATTTTGTGGGAATTTGTGGAGATTTGGTGGGATATTTTTCTAGAATTTGGTCGTGTTTTGGGAAGATTTAGGGAATTTTGTGGGATTTTTCCTGGAATTTTATTGGATACTGGGGAGATTTTGTGGGTCATTTCTGGAACTTCGAGGGACTTTTCTGGAATTTGGTGAGATTCTGTAGAGAACTGACGAATTATCAGGGATTTTTCATGTATTCTGTGGGAATTTGTGGAGATTTGGTGTGATTTTTGTGGATTTTGACCGTGTTTTGAGAAGATTTAGGGAATTTTGTGGGATTTTTCTGGGATTTTGTTGGGTATTGAGGACATTTTGTGGGATGTTTCTGGAATTTGGTGGGCCTTTTCAAGAATTTTGTGGTATTTTGAAAAGATTTTGGGAATTTTGTGGTGTTTTTTCATGAATTTTGTGGGAATCTGTGCTGATTTTATGGGGCGTTTCTGGAATTCGGTCGAGTTTTCAGAAGATTTAGGGATTTTTGTGAGATTTTTGTGGGATGTTCTGGGAATTGGTGGAGATTTTGTGGGACATTCCTGTGAATTGGTAGGGTTTTGAAATGATTTAGGGAGTTTTGTGGGACTTCTCTGGAATTTTGTGGGTTTTTTCTGGAATTGTGTGGGATTCTGAGGAGACTTGAAAAATTTTGAGGAATTTGTTTTAGATTTTGTGGGAATTGTTGGAGATTCTGTGGGATTTTACTGGAATTTGGTGGGCCTTTTCAAGGACTTTGTGTGGTTTTGAGGAGACTTGAAGAATTTTGAGGATTTTTTCTTAGATTTTGTACAAACCTGTGGAGGTTTTGTGTGATTTTTGTGGGATTTTGTGGGATATTGAGGCGATTTAGGGATCTTGAGGGATTTTTCATGTATTTTGTGGGAATTTGTGGAGATTTGGTGGGATATTTTTCTAGAATTTGGTCATGTTTTGAGAAGATTTAGGGAATTTTGTGGGATTTTTCCTGGAATTTTGTTGGATACTGGGGAGATTTTGTGGGATGCTTCTGGAACTTTGAGGGACTTTTCTGGAATTTGGTGAGATTCTGTAGAGAACTGACGAATTATCAGGGATTTTTCATGTATTCTGTGGGAATTTGTGGAGATTCGGTGGGATATTTTTCTAGAATTTTGTCATGTTTTGAGAAGATTTAGGGAATTTTGTGTGATTTTTCCTGGAATTTTGTTGGATACTGGGGAGATTTTGTGGGATGTTTGTGGAACTTTGAGGGTCTCTTCTGGAATTTGGTGAGATTCTGTAGAGAACTGACGAATTATCAGGGATTTTTCAGGTAGTCTGTGGGAATTTGTGGAGATTTGGTGAGATTTTTCTGGAATTTGGTAGAGTTTTGAGAAGATTTAGGGAATTCTGCAAGATTTTTTTGGAATTTGGTGGGCCTCTTTGAAGGACTTTGTGTGGTTTTGAGGAGACTTGAAGAATTTTGAGGAATTTTTCTTAGATTCTGTGGAAACTTGTGGAGGTTTTGTGGGATTTTTGTGGAATTTTGTGGGATATTGAGGCGATTTAGGGATCTTGAGGGATTTTTCATGTATTTTGTGGGAATTTGTGGAGATTTGGTGGGATTTTTCTGGAACTTGGTAGAGTTTTGAGAAGATTTAGGGAATTCTGCAAGATATTTCTGGAATTTGGTAGGCCTTTTTGAAGGACTTTTTGTGGTTTTGAGGAGACTTGAAGAATTTTGAGGGATTTTTCTAAGATTCTGTGGAAACTTGTGGAGGTTTTGTGGGATTTTTGTGGAATTTTGTGGGATATTGAGGCGATTTAGGCATCTTGAGGGAATTTACATGTATTTTGTGGGAATTTGTGGAGATTTGGTGGGATATTTTTCTAGAATTTGGTCGTGTTTTGGGAAGATTTAGGGAATTTTGTGGGATTTTTCCTGGAATTTTATTGGATACTGGGGAGATTTTGTGGAATGTTTGTGGAACTTTGAGGGACTCTTCTGGAATTTGGTGAGATTCTATAGAGAACTGAAGAATTATCAGGGATTTTTCATGTATCCTGTGGGAATTTGTGGAGATTTGGTGGGATTTTTCTGGAATTTGGTAGAGTTTTGAGAAGATTTAGGGAATTTTGTAAGATTTTTCTGGAATTTGGTGGGCCTTTTCAAGGACTTTGTGTGGTTTTGAGGAGACTTGAAGAATTTTCAGGGATTTTTCTTAGATTTTGTGGAAACTTGTGGAGGTTTTGTGTGATTTTTGTGGGATTTTGTGGGATATTGAGGCGATTTAGGGATCTTGAGGGATTTTTCATGTATTCTGTGGGAATTTGTGGAGATTTGTTGGGATATTTTTCTAGAATTTGGTCGTGTTTTGGGAAGATTTAGGGAATTTTGTGGGATTTTTCCTGGAATTTTGTTGGATACTGGGGAGATTTTGTGGGATGTTTGTGGAACTTTGAGGGACTTTTCTGGAATTTGGTGAGATTCTGTAGAGAACTGACGAATTATCAGGGATTTTTCATGTATTCTGTGGGAATTTGTGGAGATTTGGTGGGATTTTTGTGGATTTTGGCCGTGTTTTGAGAAGATTTAGGGAATTTTGTGTGATTTTTCTGGGATTTTGTTGGGTATTGAGGACATTTTGTGGGATGTTTCTGGAATTTGGTGGGCCTTTTCAAGAATTTTGTGGTATTTTGAAAAGATTTAGGGAATTTTGTGGTGTTTTTTCTTGAATTTTGTGGGAAACTGTGCTGATTTTATGGGGCGTTTCTGGAATTTGGTCGAGTTTTCAGAAGATTTAGGGATTTTTGTGAGATTTTTGTGGGATGTTCTGGGAATTGGTGGAGATTTTGTGGGACATTCCTGTGAATTGGTAGGGTTTTGAAATGATTTAGGGAGTTTTGTGGGACTTCTCTGGAATTTTGTGGGTTTTTTCTGGAATTGTGTGGGATTCTGAGGAGACTTGAAAAATTTTGAGGAATTTGTTTTAGATTTTGTGGGAATTGTTGGAGATTCTGTGGGATTTTACTGGAATTTGGTGGGCCTTTTCAAGGACTTTGTGTGGTTTTGAGGAGACTTGAAGAATTTTGAGGATTTTTTCTTAGATTTTGTACAAACCTGTGGAGGTTTTGTGTGATTTTTGTGGGATTTTGTGGGATATTGAGGCGATTTAGGGATCTTGAGGGATTTTTCATGTATTTTGTGGGAATTTGTGGAGATTTGGTGGGATATTTTTCTAGAATTTGGTCATGTTTTGAGAAGATTTAGGGAATTTTGTGGGATTTTTCCTGGAATTTTGTTGGATACTGGGGAGATTTTGTGGGATGCTTCTGGAACTTTGAGGGACTTTTCTGGAATTTGGTGAGATTCTGTAGAGAACTGACGAATTATCAGGGATTTTTCATGTATTCTGTGGGAATTTGTGGAGATTCGGTGGGATATTTTTCTAGAATTTTGTCATGTTTTGAGAAGATTTAGGGAATTTTGTGGGATTTTTCCTGGAATTTTGTTGGATACTGGGGAGATTTTGTGGGATGTTTGTGGAACTTTGAGGGTCTCTTCTGGAATTTGGTGAGATTCTGTAGAGAACTGACGAATTATCAGGGATTTTTCAGGTAGTCTGTGGGAATTAGTGGAGATTTGGTGAGATTTTTCTGGAATTTGGTAGAGTTTTGAGAAGATTTAGGGAATTCTGTAAGATTTTTTTGGAATTTGGTAGGCCTTTTTGAAGGACTTTTTGTGGTTTTGAGGAGACTTGAAGAATTTTCAGGGATTTTTCTTAGATTTTTTGGAAACTTGTGGAGGTTTTGTGTGATTTTTGTGGGATTTTGTGGGATATTGAGGCGATTTAGGGATCTTGAGGGATTTTTCATGTATTTTGTGGGAATTTGTGGAGATTTGTTGGGATATTTTTCTAGAATTTGGTCGTGTTTTGGGAAGATTTAGGGAATTTTGTGGGATTTTTCCTGGAATTTTGTTGGATACTGGGGAGATTTTGTGGGATGTTTGTGGAACTTTGAGGGACTTTTCTGGAATTTGGTGAGATTCTGTAGAGAACTGACGAATTATCAGGGATTTTTCATGTATTCTGTGGGAATTTGTGGAGATTTGGTGGGATTTTTGTGGATTTTGGCCGTGTTTTGAGAAGATTTAGGGAATTTTGTGTGATTTTTCTGGGATTTTGTTGGGTATTGAGGACATTTTGTGGGATGTTTCTGGAATTTGGTGGGGCTTTTCAAGAATTTTGTGGTATTTTGAAAAGATTTAGGGAATTTTGTGGTGTTTTTTCTTGAATTTTGTGGGAAACTGTGCTGATTTTATGGGGCGTTTCTGGAATTTGGTCGAGTTTTCAGAAGATTTAGGGATTTTTGTGAGATTTTTGTGGGATGTTCTGGGAATTGGTGGAGATTTTGTGGGACATTCCTGTGAATTGGTAGGGTTTTGAAATGATTTAGGGAGTTTTGTGGGACTTCTCTGGAATTTTGTGGGTTTTTTCTGGAATTGTGTGGGATTCTGAGGAGACTTGAAGAATTTTGAGGAATTTGTTTTAGATTTTGTGGGAATTGTTGGAGATTCTGTGGGATTTTGTGGGAATTTGGTGGGCCTTTTCAAGGACTTTGTGTGGTTTTGAGGAGACTTGAAAAATTTTAAGGATTTGTTTTTATATTTTGTGAAAACTTGTGGAGGTTTTGTGTGATTTTTGTGGGATTTTGTGGGATATTGAGGCGATTTAGGGATCTTGAGGGATTTTTCATGTATTTAGTGGGATTTTGTGGAGATTTGGTGGGATATTTTTCTAGAATTTGGTCATGTTTTGGGAAGATTTAGGGAATTTTGTGGGATTTTTTCTGGAATTTTATTGGATACTGGGGAGATTTTGTGGAATGTTTGTGGAACTTTGAGGGACTTTTCTGGAATTTGGTGAGATTCTGTAGAGAACTGACGAATTATCAGGGATTTTTCATGTATTCTGTGGGAATTTGTGGAGATTTGGTGGGATTTTTCTGGAATTTGGTAGAGTTTTGAGAAGATTTAGGGAATTCTGCAAGATATTTCTGGAATTTGGTAGGCTTTTTTGAAGGACGTTTTGTGGTTTTGAGGAGGCTTGAAGAATTTTGAGGAATTTTTCTTAGATTTTGTGGAAACTTGTGGAGGTTTTGTGTGATTTTTGTGGGATTTTGTGGGATATTGAGGCGATTTAGGGATCTTGAGGGATTTTTCATGTATTTTGTGGGAATTTGTGGAGATTTGTTGGGATATTTTTCTAGAATTTGGTCGTGTTTTGGGAAGATTTAGGGAATTTTGTGGGATTTTTCCTGGAATTTTGTTGGATACTGGGGAGATTTTGTGGAATATTTGTGGAACTTTGTGGGACTTTTCTGGAATTTGGTGAGATTCTGTAGAGAACTGACGAATTATCAGGGATTTTTCATGTATTCTGTGGGAATTTGTGGAGATTTGGTCGGATTTTTCTGGAATTTGGTAGAGTTTTGAGAAGATTTAGGGAATTCTGCAAGATATTTCTGGAATTTGGTAGGCCTTTTTGAAGGACTTTTTGTGGTTTTGAGGAGACTTGAAGAATTTTGAGGAATTTTTCTTAGATTCTGTGGAAACTTGTGTAAGTTTTTGGGATTTTTGTGGGATTTTGTGGGATATTGAGGCGATTTAGGGATCTTGAGGGATTTTTCATGTATTTTGTGGGAATTTGTGGAGATTTGGTGGGATATTTTTCTAGAATTTGGTCGTGTTTTGGGAAGATTTAGGGAATTTTGTGGGATTTTTCCTGGAATTTTATTGGATACTGGGGAGATTTTGTGGGTCATTTCTGGAACTTCGAGGGACTTTTCTGGAATTTGGTGAGATTCTGTAGAGAACTGACGAATTATCAGGGATTTTTCATGTATTCTGTGGGAATTTGTGGAGATTTGGTGTGATTTTTGTGGATTTTGACCGTGTTTTGAGAAGATTTAGGGAATTTTGTGGGATTTTTCTGGGATTTTGTTGGGTATTGAGGACATTTTGTGGGATGTTTCTGGAATTTGGTGGGCCTTTTCAAGAATTTTGTGGTATTTTGAAAAGATTTTGGGAATTTTGTGGTGTTTTTTCATGAATTTTGTGGGAATCTGTGCTGATTTTATGGGGCGTTTCTGGAATTCGGTCGAGTTTTCAGAAGATTTAGGGATTTTTGTGAGATTTTTGTGGGATGTTCTGGGAATTGGTGGAGATTTTGTGGGACATTCCTGTGAATTGGTAGGGTTTTGAAATGATTTAGGGAGTTTTGTGGGACTTCTCTGGAATTTTGTGGGTTTTTTCTGGAATTGTGTGGGATTCTGAGGAGACTTGAAAAATTTTGAGGAATTTGTTTTAGATTTTGTGGGAATTGTTGGAGATTCTGTGGGATTTTACTGGAATTTGGTGGGCCTTTTCAAGGACTTTGTGTGGTTTTGAGGAGACTTGAAGAATTTTGAGGATTTTTTCTTAGATTTTGTACAAACCTGTGGAGGTTTTGTGTGATTTTTGTGGGATTTTGTGGGATATTGAGGCGATTTAGGGATCTTGAGGGATTTTTCATGTATTTTGTGGGAATTTGTGGAGATTTGGTGGGATATTTTTCTAGAATTTGGTCATGTTTTGAGAAGATTTAGGGAATTTTGTGTGATTTTTCCTGGAATTTTGTTGGATACTGGGGAGATTTTGTGGGATGTTTGTGGAACTTTGAGGGTCTCTTCTGGAATTTGGTGAGATTCTGTAGAGAACTGACGAATTATCAGGGATTTTTCAGGTAGTCTGTGGGAATTTGTGGAGATTTGGTGAGATTTTTCTGGAATTTGGTAGAGTTTTGAGAAGATTTAGGGAATTCTGCAAGATTTTTTTGGAATTTGGTGGGCCTCTTTGAAGGACTTTGTGTGGTTTTGAGGAGACTTGAAGAATTTTGAGGAATTTTTCTTAGATTCTGTGGAAACTTGTGGAAGTTTTGTGGGATTTTTGTGGAATTTTGTGGGATATTGAGGCGATTTAGGGATCTTGAGGGATTTTTCATGTATTTTGTGGGAATTTGTGGAGATTTGGTGGGATTTTTCTGGAACTTGGTAGAGTTTTGAGAAGATTTAGGGAATTCTGCAAGATATTTCTGGAATTTGGTAGGCCTTTTTGAAGGACTTTTTGTGGTTTTGAGGAGACTTGAAGAATTTTGAGGAATTTTTCTAAGATTCTGTGGAAACTTGTGGAGGTTTTGTGGGATTTTTGTGGAATTTTGTGGGATATTGAGGCGATTTAGGCATCTTGAGGGAATTTACATGTATTTTGTGGGAATTTGTGGAGATTTGGTGGGATATTTTTCTAGAATTTGGTCGTGTTTTGGGAAGATTTAGGGAATTTTGTGGGATTTTTCCTGGAATTTTATTGGATACTGGGGAGATTTTGTGGAATGTTTGTGGAACTTTGAGGGACTCTTCTGGAATTTGGTGAGATTCTATAGAGAACTGAAGAATTATCAGGGATTTTTCATGTATCCTGTGGGAATTTGTGGAGATTTGGTGGGATTTTTCTGGAATTTGGTAGAGTTTTGAGAAGATTTAGGGAATTTTGTAAGATTTTTCTGGAATTTGGTGGGCCTTTTCAAGGACTTTGTGTGGTTTTGAGGAGACTTGAAGAATTTTCAGGGATTTTTCTTAGATTTTGTGGAAACTTGTGGAGGTTTTGTGTGATTTTTGTGGGATTTTGTGGGATATTGAGGCGATTTAGGGATCTTGAGGGATTTTTCATGTATTTTGTGGGAATTTGTGGAGATTTGTTGGGATATTTTTCTAGAATTTGGTCGTGTTTTGGGAAGATTTAGGGAATTTTGTGGGATTTTTCCTGGAATTTTGTTGGATACTGGGGAGATTTTGTGGGATGTTTGTGGAACTTTGAGGGACTTTTCTGGAATTTGGTGAGATTCTGTAGAGAACTGACGAATTATCAGGGATTTTTCATGTATTCTGTGGGAATTTGTGGAGATTTGGTGGGATTTTTGTGGATTTTGGCCGTGTTTTGAGAAGATTTAGGGAATTTTGTGTGATTTTTCTGGGATTTTGTTGGGTATTGAGGACATTTTGTGGGATGTTTCTGGAATTTGGTGGGGCTTTTCAAGAATTTTGTGGTATTTTGAAAAGATTTAGGGAATTTTGTGGTGTTTTTTCTTGAATTTTGTGGGAAACTGTGCTGATTTTATGGGGCGTTTCTGGAATTTGGTCGAGTTTTCAGAAGATTTAGGGATTTTTGTGAGATTTTTGTGGGATGTTCTGGGAATTGGTGGAGATTTTGTGGGACATTCCTGTGAATTGGTAGGGTTTTGAAATGATTTAGGGAGTTTTGTGGGACTTCTCTGGAATTTTGTGGGTTTTTTCTGGAATTGTGTGGGATTCTGAGGAGACTTGAAGAATTTTGAGGAATTTGTTTTAGATTTTGTGGGAATTGTTGGAGATTCTGTGGGATTTTGTGGGAATTTGGTGGGCCTTTTCAAGGACTTTGTGTGGTTTTGAGGAGACTTGAAAAATTTTAAGGATTTGTTTTTATATTTTGTGAAAACTTGTGGAGGTTTTGTGTGATTTTTGTGGGATTTTGTGGGATATTGAGGCGATTTAGGGATCTTGAGGGATTTTTCATGTATTTAGTGGGATTTTGTGGAGATTTGGTGGGATATTTTTCTAGAATTTGGTCATGTTTTGGGAAGATTTAGGGAATTTTGTGGGATTTTTTCTGGAATTTTATTGGATACTGGGGAGATTTTGTGGAATGTTTGTGGAACTTTGAGGGACTTTTCTGGAATTTGGTGAGATTCTGTAGAGAACTGACGAATTATCAGGGATTTTTCATGTATTCTGTGGGAATTTGTGGAGATTTGGTGGGATTTTTCTGGAATTTGGTAGAGTTTTGAGAAGATTTAGGGAATTCTGCAAGATATTTCTGGAATTTGGTAGGCTTTTTTGAAGGACGTTTTGTGGTTTTGAGGAGGCTTGAAGAATTTTGAGGAATTTTTCTTAGATTTTGTGGAAACTTGTGGAGGCTTGGTGGGATTTTTGTGTGATTTTGTGGGATATTGAGGCGATTTAGGGATCTTGAGGGATTTTTCATGTATTCTGTGGGAATTTGTGGAGATTCGGTGGGATTTTTGTGGATTTTAGCCGTATTTTGAGAAGATTTAGGGAATTTTGTGTGATTTTTCCTGGAATTTTGTTGGATACTGGGGAGATTTTGTGGAATATTTGTGGAACTTTGTGGGACTTTTCTGGAATTTGGTGAGATTCTGTAGAGAACTGATGAATTATCAGGGATTTTTCATGTATTCTGTGGGAATTTGTGGAGATTTGGTCGGATTTTTCTGGAATTTGGTAGAGTTTTGAGAAGATTTAGGGAATTCTGCAAGATATTTCTGGAATTTGGTAGGCCTTTTTGAAGGACTTTTTGTGGTTTTGAGGAGACTTGAAGAATTTTGAGGAATTTTTCTTAGATTCTGTGGAAACTTGTGTAAGTTTTTGGGATTTTTGTGGGATTTTGTGGGATATTGAGGCGATTTAGGGATCTTGAGGGATTTTTCATGTATTTTGTGGGAATTTGTGGAGATTTGGTGGGATATTTTTCTAGAATTTGGTCGTGTTTTGGGAAGATTTAGGGAATTTTGTGGGATTTTTCCTGGAATTTTATTGGATACTGGGGAGATTTTGTGGGTCATTTCTGGAACTTCGAGGGACTTTTCTGGAATTTGGTGAGATTCTGTAGAGAACTGACGAATTATCAGGGATTTTTCATGTATTCTGTGGGAATTTGTGGAGATTTGGTGTGATTTTTGTGGATTTTGACCGTGTTTTGAGAAGATTTAGGGAATTTTGTGGGATTTTTCTGGGATTTTGTTGGGTATTGAGGACATTTTGTGGGATGTTTCTGGAATTTGGTGGGCCTTTTCAAGAATTTTGTGGTATTTTGAAAAGATTTTGGGAATTTTGTGGTGTTTTTTCATGAATTTTGTGGGAATCTGTGCTGATTTTATGGGGCGTTTCTGGAATTCGGTCGAGTTTTCAGAAGATTTAGGGATTTTTGTGAGATTTTTGTGGGATGTTCTGGGAATTGGTGGAGATTTTGTGGGACATTCCTGTGAATTGGTAGGGTTTTGAAATGATTTAGGGAGTTTTGTGGGACTTCTCTGGAATTTTGTGGGTTTTTTCTGGAATTGTGTGGGATTCTGAGGAGACTTGAAAAATTTTGAGGAATTTGTTTTAGATTTTGTGGGAATTGTTGGAGATTCTGTGGGATTTTACTGGAATTTGGTGGGCCTTTTCAAGGACTTTGTGTGGTTTTGAGGAGACTTGAAGAATTTTGAGGATTTTTTCTTAGATTTTGTACAAACCTGTGGAGGTTTTGTGTGATTTTTGTGGGATTTTGTGGGATATTGAGGCGATTTAGGGATCTTGAGGGATTTTTCATGTATTTTGTGGGAATTTGTGGAGATTTGGTGGGATATTTTTCTAGAATTTGGTCATGTTTTGAGAAGATTTAGGGAATTTTGTGGGATTTTTCCTGGAATTTTGTTGGATACTGGGGAGATTTTGTGGGATGCTTCTGGAACTTTGAGGGACTTTTCTGGAATTTGGTGAGATTCTGTAGAGAACTGACGAATTATCAGGGATTTTTCATGTATTCTGTGGGAATTTGTGGAGATTCGGTGGGATATTTTTCTAGAATTTTGTCATGTTTTGAGAAGATTTAGGGAATTTTGTGGGATTTTTCCTGGAATTTTGTTGGATACTGGGGAGATTTTGTGGGATGTTTGTGGAACTTTGAGGGTCTCTTCTGGAATTTGGTGAGATTCTGTAGAGAACTGACGAATTATCAGGGATTTTTCAGGTAGTCTGTGGGAATTTGTGGAGATTTGGTGAGATTTTTCTGGAATTTGGTAGAGTTTTGAGAAGATTTAGGGAATTCTGTAAGATTTTTTTGGAATTTGGTGGGCCTCTTTGAAGGACTTTGTGTGGTTTTGAGGAGACTTGAAGAATTTTGAGGAATTTTTCTTAGATTCTGTGGAAACTTGTGGAGGTTTTGTGGGATTTTTGTGGAATTTTGTGGGATATTGAGGCGATTTAGGGATCTTGAGGGATTTTTCATGTATTTTGTGGGAATTTGTGGAGATTTGGTGGGATTTTTCTGGAACTTGGTAGAGTTTTGAGAAGATTTAGGGAATTCTGCAAGATATTTCTGGAATTTGGTAGGCCTTTTTGAAGGACTTTTTGTGGTTTTGAGGAGACTTGAAGAATTTTGAGGAATTTTTCTTAGATTCTGTGGAAACTTGTGTAAGTTTTTGGGATTTTTGTGGGATTTTGTGGGATATTGAGGCGATTTAGGGATCTTGAGGGATTTTTCATGTATTTTGTGGGAATTTGTGGAGATTTGGTGGGATATTTTTCTAGAATTTGGTCGTGTTTTGGGAAGATTTAGGGAATTTTGTGGGATTTTTCCTGGAATTTTATTGGATACTGGGGAGATTTTGTGGGTCATTTCTGGAACTTCGAGGGACTTTTCTGGAATTTGGTGAGATTCTGTAGAGAACTGACGAATTATCAGGGATTTTTCATGTATTCTGTGGGAATTTGTGGAGATTTGGTGTGATTTTTGTGGATTTTGACCGTGTTTTGAGAAGATTTAGGGAATTTTGTGGGATTTTTCTGGGATTTTGTTGGGTATTGAGGACATTTTGTGGGATGTTTCTGGAATTTGGTGGGCCTTTTCAAGAATTTTGTGGTATTTTGAAAAGATTTTGGGAATTTTGTGGTGTTTTTTCATGAATTTTGTGGGAATCTGTGCTGATTTTATGGGGCGTTTCTGGAATTCGGTCGAGTTTTCAGAAGATTTAGGGATTTTTGTGAGATTTTTGTGGGATGTTCTGGGAATTGGTGGAGATTTTGTGGGACATTCCTGTGAATTGGTAGGGTTTTGAAATGATTTAGGGAGTTTTGTGGGACTTCTCTGGAATTTTGTGGGTTTTTTCTGGAATTGTGTGGGATTCTGAGGAGACTTGAAAAATTTTGAGGAATTTGTTTTAGATTTTGTGGGAATTGTTGGAGATTCTGTGGGATTTTACTGGAATTTGGTGGGCCTTTTCAAGGACTTTGTGTGGTTTTGAGGAGACTTGAAGAATTTTGAGGATTTTTTCTTAGATTTTGTACAAACCTGTGGAGGTTTTGTGTGATTTTTGTGGGATTTTGTGGGATATTGAGGCGATTTAGGGATCTTGAGGGATTTTTCATGTATTTTGTGGGAATTTGTGGAGATTTGGTGGGATATTTTTCTAGAATTTGGTCATGTTTTGAGAAGATTTAGGGAATTTTGTGGGATTTTTCCTGGAATTTTGTTGGATACTGGGGAGATTTTGTGGGATGCTTCTGGAACTTTGAGGGACTTTTCTGGAATTTGGTGAGATTCTGTAGAGAACTGACGAATTATCAGGGATTTTTCATGTATTCTGTGGGAATTTGTGGAGATTCGGTGGGATATTTTTCTAGAATTTTGTCATGTTTTGAGAAGATTTAGGGAATTTTGTGGGATTTTTCCTGGAATTTTGTTGGATACTGGGGAGATTTTGTGGGATGTTTGTGGAACTTTGAGGGTCTCTTCTGGAATTTGGTGAGATTCTGTAGAGAACTGACGAATTATCAGGGATTTTTCAGGTAGTCTGTGGGAATTTGTGGAGATTTGGTGAGATTTTTCTGGAATTTGGTAGAGTTTTGAGAAGATTTAGGGAATTCTGTAAGATTTTTTTGGAATTTGGTGGGCCTCTTTGAAGGACTTTGTGTGGTTTTGAGGAGACTTGAAGAATTTTGAGGAATTTTTCTTAGATTCTGTGGAAACTTGTGGAGGTTTTGTGGGATTTTTGTGGAATTTTGTGGGATATTGAGGCGATTTAGGGATCTTGAGGGATTTTTCATGTATTTTGTGGGAATTTGTGGAGATTTGGTGGGATTTTTCTGGAACTTGGTAGAGTTTTGAGAAGATTTAGGGAATTCTGCAAGATATTTCTGGAATTTGGTAGGCCTTTTTGAAGGACTTTTTGTGGTTTTGAGGAGACTTGAAGAATTTTGAGGAATTTTTCTTAGATTCTGTGGAAACTTGTGTAAGTTTTTGGGATTTTTGTGGGATTTTGTGGGATATTGAGGCGATTTAGGGATCTTGAGGGATTTTTCATGTATTTTGTGGGAATTTGTGGAGATTTGGTGGGATATTTTTCTAGAATTTGGTCATGTTTTGAGAAGATTTAGGGAATTTTGTGTGATTTTTCCTGGAATTTTGTTGGATACTGGGGAGATTTTGTGGGATGTTTGTGGAACTTTGAGGGTCTCTTCTGGAATTTGGTGAGATTCTGTAGAGAACTGACGAATTATCAGGGATTTTTCAGGTAGTCTGTGGGAATTTGTGGAGATTTGGTGAGATTTTTCTGGAATTTGGTAGAGTTTTGAGAAGATTTAGGGAATTCTGCAAGATTTTTTTGGAATTTGGTGGGCCTCTTTGAAGGACTTTGTGTGGTTTTGAGGAGACTTGAAGAATTTTGAGGAATTTTTCTTAGATTCTGTGGAAACTTGTGGAAGTTTTGTGGGATTTTTGTGGAATTTTGTGGGATATTGAGGCGATTTAGGGATCTTGAGGGATTTTTCATGTATTTTGTGGGAATTTGTGGAGATTTGGTGGGATTTTTCTGGAACTTGGTAGAGTTTTGAGAAGATTTAGGGAATTCTGCAAGATATTTCTGGAATTTGGTAGGCCTTTTTGAAGGACTTTTTGTGGTTTTGAGGAGACTTGAAGAATTTTGAGGAATTTTTCTAAGATTCTGTGGAAACTTGTGGAGGTTTTGTGGGATTTTTGTGGAATTTTGTGGGATATTGAGGCGATTTAGGCATCTTGAGGGAATTTACATGTATTTTGTGGGAATTTGTGGAGATTTGGTGGGATATTTTTCTAGAATTTGGTCGTGTTTTGGGAAGATTTAGGGAATTTTGTGGGATTTTTCCTGGAATTTTATTGGATACTGGGGAGATTTTGTGGAATGTTTGTGGAACTTTGAGGGACTCTTCTGGAATTTGGTGAGATTCTATAGAGAACTGAAGAATTATCAGGGATTTTTCATGTATCCTGTGGGAATTTGTGGAGATTTGGTGGGATTTTTCTGGAATTTGGTAGAGTTTTGAGAAGATTTAGGGAATTTTGTAAGATTTTTCTGGAATTTGGTGGGCCTTTTCAAGGACTTTGTGTGGTTTTGAGGAGACTTGAAGAATTTTCAGGGATTTTTCTTAGATTTTGTGGAAACTTGTGGAGGTTTTGTGTGATTTTTGTGGGATTTTGTGGGATATTGAGGCGATTTAGGGATCTTGAGGGATTTTTCATGTATTTTGTGGGAATTTGTGGAGATTTGTTGGGATATTTTTCTAGAATTTGGTCGTGTTTTGGGAAGATTTAGGGAATTTTGTGGGATTTTTCCTGGAATTTTGTTGGATACTGGGGAGATTTTGTGGGATGTTTGTGGAACTTTGAGGGACTTTTCTGGAATTTGGTGAGATTCTGTAGAGAACTGACGAATTATCAGGGATTTTTCATGTATTCTGTGGGAATTTGTGGAGATTTGGTGGGATTTTTGTGGATTTTGGCCGTGTTTTGAGAAGATTTAGGGAATTTTGTGTGATTTTTCTGGGATTTTGTTGGGTATTGAGGACATTTTGTGGGATGTTTCTGGAATTTGGTGGGGCTTTTCAAGAATTTTGTGGTATTTTGAAAAGATTTAGGGAATTTTGTGGTGTTTTTTCTTGAATTTTGTGGGAAACTGTGCTGATTTTATGGGGCGTTTCTGGAATTTGGTCGAGTTTTCAGAAGATTTAGGGATTTTTGTGAGATTTTTGTGGGATGTTCTGGGAATTGGTGGAGATTTTGTGGGACATTCCTGTGAATTGGTAGGGTTTTGAAATGATTTAGGGAGTTTTGTGGGACTTCTCTGGAATTTTGTGGGTTTTTTCTGGAATTGTGTGGGATTCTGAGGAGACTTGAAGAATTTTGAGGAATTTGTTTTAGATTTTGTGGGAATTGTTGGAGATTCTGTGGGATTTTGTGGGAATTTGGTGGGCCTTTTCAAGGACTTTGTGTGGTTTTGAGGAGACTTGAAAAATTTTAAGGATTTGTTTTTATATTTTGTGAAAACTTGTGGAGGTTTTGTGTGATTTTTGTGGGATTTTGTGGGATATTGAGGCGATTTAGGGATCTTGAGGGATTTTTCATGTATTTAGTGGGATTTTGTGGAGATTTGGTGGGATATTTTTCTAGAATTTGGTCATGTTTTGGGAAGATTTAGGGAATTTTGTGGGATTTTTTCTGGAATTTTATTGGATACTGGGGAGATTTTGTGGAATGTTTGTGGAACTTTGAGGGACTTTTCTGGAATTTGGTGAGATTCTGTAGAGAACTGACGAATTATCAGGGATTTTTCATGTATTCTGTGGGAATTTGTGGAGATTTGGTGGGATTTTTCTGGAATTTGGTAGAGTTTTGAGAAGATTTAGGGAATTCTGCAAGATATTTCTGGAATTTGGTAGGCTTTTTTGAAGGACGTTTTGTGGTTTTGAGGAGGCTTGAAGAATTTTGAGGAATTTTTCTTAGATTTTGTGGAAACTTGTGGAGGCTTGGTGGGATTTTTGTGTGATTTTGTGGGATATTGAGGCGATTTAGGGATCTTGAGGGATTTTTCATGTATTCTGTGGGAATTTGTGGAGATTCGGTGGGATTTTTGTGGATTTTAGCCGTATTTTGAGAAGATTTAGGGAATTTTGTGTGATTTTTCCTGGAATTTTGTTGGATACTGGGGAGATTTTGTGGAATATTTGTGGAACTTTGTGGGACTTTTCTGGAATTTGGTGAGATTCTGTAGAGAACTGATGAATTATCAGGGATTTTTCATGTATTCTGTGGGAATTTGTGGAGATTTGGTCGGATTTTTCTGGAATTTGGTAGAGTTTTGAGAAGATTTAGGGAATTCTGCAAGATATTTCTGGAATTTGGTAGGCCTTTTTGAAGGACTTTTTGTGGTTTTGAGGAGACTTGAAGAATTTTGAGGAATTTTTCTTAGATTCTGTGGAAACTTGTGTAAGTTTTTGGGATTTTTGTGGGATTTTGTGGGATATTGAGGCGATTTAGGGATCTTGAGGGATTTTTCATGTATTTTGTGGGAATTTGTGGAGATTTGGTGGGATATTTTTCTAGAATTTGGTCGTGTTTTGGGAAGATTTAGGGAATTTTGTGGGATTTTTCCTGGAATTTTATTGGATACTGGGGAGATTTTGTGGGTCATTTCTGGAACTTCGAGGGACTTTTCTGGAATTTGGTGAGATTCTGTAGAGAACTGACGAATTATCAGGGATTTTTCATGTATTCTGTGGGAATTTGTGGAGATTTGGTGTGATTTTTGTGGATTTTGACCGTGTTTTGAGAAGATTTAGGGAATTTTGTGGGATTTTTCTGGGATTTTGTTGGGTATTGAGGACATTTTGTGGGATGTTTCTGGAATTTGGTGGGCCTTTTCAAGAATTTTGTGGTATTTTGAAAAGATTTTGGGAATTTTGTGGTGTTTTTTCATGAATTTTGTGGGAATCTGTGCTGATTTTATGGGGCGTTTCTGGAATTCGGTCGAGTTTTCAGAAGATTTAGGGATTTTTGTGAGATTTTTGTGGGATGTTCTGGGAATTGGTGGAGATTTTGTGGGACATTCCTGTGAATTGGTAGGGTTTTGAAATGATTTAGGGAGTTTTGTGGGACTTCTCTGGAATTTTGTGGGTTTTTTCTGGAATTGTGTGGGATTCTGAGGAGACTTGAAAAATTTTGAGGAATTTGTTTTAGATTTTGTGGGAATTGTTGGAGATTCTGTGGGATTTTACTGGAATTTGGTGGGCCTTTTCAAGGACTTTGTGTGGTTTTGAGGAGACTTGAAGAATTTTGAGGATTTTTTCTTAGATTTTGTACAAACCTGTGGAGGTTTTGTGTGATTTTTGTGGGATTTTGTGGGATATTGAGGCGATTTAGGGATCTTGAGGGATTTTTCATGTATTTTGTGGGAATTTGTGGAGATTTGGTGGGATATTTTTCTAGAATTTGGTCATGTTTTGAGAAGATTTAGGGAATTTTGTGGGATTTTTCCTGGAATTTTGTTGGATACTGGGGAGATTTTGTGGGATGCTTCTGGAACTTTGAGGGACTTTTCTGGAATTTGGTGAGATTCTGTAGAGAACTGACGAATTATCAGGGATTTTTCATGTATTCTGTGGGAATTTGTGGAGATTCGGTGGGATATTTTTCTAGAATTTTGTCATGTTTTGAGAAGATTTAGGGAATTTTGTGGGATTTTTCCTGGAATTTTGTTGGATACTGGGGAGATTTTGTGGGATGTTTGTGGAACTTTGAGGGTCTCTTCTGGAATTTGGTGAGATTCTGTAGAGAACTGACGAATTATCAGGGATTTTTCAGGTAGTCTGTGGGAATTTGTGGAGATTTGGTGAGATTTTTCTGGAATTTGGTAGAGTTTTGAGAAGATTTAGGGAATTCTGTAAGATTTTTTTGGAATTTGGTGGGCCTCTTTGAAGGACTTTGTGTGGTTTTGAGGAGACTTGAAGAATTTTGAGGAATTTTTCTTAGATTCTGTGGAAACTTGTGGAGGTTTTGTGGGATTTTTGTGGAATTTTGTGGGATATTGAGGCGATTTAGGGATCTTGAGGGATTTTTCATGTATTTTGTGGGAATTTGTGGAGATTTGGTGGGATTTTTCTGGAACTTGGTAGAGTTTTGAGAAGATTTAGGGAATTCTGCAAGATATTTCTGGAATTTGGTAGGCCTTTTTGAAGGACTTTTTGTGGTTTTGAGGAGACTTGAAGAATTTTGAGGAATTTTTCTTAGATTCTGTGGAAACTTGTGTAAGTTTTTGGGATTTTTGTGGGATTTTGTGGGATATTGAGGCGATTTAGGGATCTTGAGGGATTTTTCATGTATTTTGTGGGAATTTGTGGAGATTTGGTGGGATATTTTTCTAGAATTTGGTCGTGTTTTGGGAAGATTTAGGGAATTTTGTGGGATTTTTCCTGGAATTTTATTGGATACTGGGGAGATTTTGTGGGTCATTTCTGGAACTTCGAGGGACTTTTCTGGAATTTGGTGAGATTCTGTAGAGAACTGACGAATTATCAGGGATTTTTCATGTATTCTGTGGGAATTTGTGGAGATTTGGTGTGATTTTTGTGGATTTTGACCGTGTTTTGAGAAGATTTAGGGAATTTTGTGGGATTTTTCTGGGATTTTGTTGGGTATTGAGGACATTTTGTGGGATGTTTCTGGAATTTGGTGGGCCTTTTCAAGAATTTTGTGGTATTTTGAAAAGATTTTGGGAATTTTGTGGTGTTTTTTCATGAATTTTGTGGGAATCTGTGCTGATTTTATGGGGCGTTTCTGGAATTCGGTCGAGTTTTCAGAAGATTTAGGGATTTTTGTGAGATTTTTGTGGGATGTTCTGGGAATTGGTGGAGATTTTGTGGGACATTCCTGTGAATTGGTAGGGTTTTGAAATGATTTAGGGAGTTTTGTGGGACTTCTCTGGAATTTTGTGGGTTTTTTCTGGAATTGTGTGGGATTCTGAGGAGACTTGAAAAATTTTGAGGAATTTGTTTTAGATTTTGTGGGAATTGTTGGAGATTCTGTGGGATTTTACTGGAATTTGGTGGGCCTTTTCAAGGACTTTGTGTGGTTTTGAGGAGACTTGAAGAATTTTGAGGATTTTTTCTTAGATTTTGTACAAACCTGTGGAGGTTTTGTGTGATTTTTGTGGGATTTTGTGGGATATTGAGGCGATTTAGGGATCTTGAGGGATTTTTCATGTATTTTGTGGGAATTTGTGGAGATTTGGTGGGATATTTTTCTAGAATTTGGTCATGTTTTGAGAAGATTTAGGGAATTTTGTGGGATTTTTCCTGGAATTTTGTTGGATACTGGGGAGATTTTGTGGGATGCTTCTGGAACTTTGAGGGACTTTTCTGGAATTTGGTGAGATTCTGTAGAGAACTGACGAATTATCAGGGATTTTTCATGTATTCTGTGGGAATTTGTGGAGATTCGGTGGGATATTTTTCTAGAATTTTGTCATGTTTTGAGAAGATTTAGGGAATTTTGTGGGATTTTTCCTGGAATTTTGTTGGATACTGGGGAGATTTTGTGGGATGTTTGTGGAACTTTGAGGGTCTCTTCTGGAATTTGGTGAGATTCTGTAGAGAACTGACGAATTATCAGGGATTTTTCAGGTAGTCTGTGGGAATTTGTGGAGATTTGGTGAGATTTTTCTGGAATTTGGTAGAGTTTTGAGAAGATTTAGGGAATTCTGTAAGATTTTTTTGGAATTTGGTGGGCCTCTTTGAAGGACTTTGTGTGGTTTTGAGGAGACTTGAAGAATTTTGAGGAATTTTTCTTAGATTCTGTGGAAACTTGTGGAGGTTTTGTGGGATTTTTGTGGAATTTTGTGGGATATTGAGGCGATTTAGGGATCTTGAGGGATTTTTCATGTATTTTGTGGGAATTTGTGGAGATTTGGTGGGATTTTTCTGGAACTTGGTAGAGTTTTGAGAAGATTTAGGGAATTCTGCAAGATATTTCTGGAATTTGGTAGGCCTTTTTGAAGGACTTTTTGTGGTTTTGAGGAGACTTGAAGAATTTTGAGGAATTTTTCTTAGATTCTGTGGAAACTTGTGTAAGTTTTTGGGATTTTTGTGGGATTTTGTGGGATATTGAGGCGATTTAGGGATCTTGAGGGATTTTTCATGTATTTTGTGGGAATTTGTGGAGATTTGGTGGGATATTTTTCTAGAATTTGGTCGTGTTTTGGGAAGATTTAGGGAATTTTGTGGGATTTTTCCTGGAATTTTATTGGATACTGGGGAGATTTTGTGGGTCATTTCTGGAACTTCGAGGGACTTTTCTGGAATTTGGTGAGATTCTGTAGAGAACTGACGAATTATCAGGGATTTTTCATGTATTCTGTGGGAATTTGTGGAGATTTGGTGTGATTTTTGTGGATTTTGACCGTGTTTTGAGAAGATTTAGGGAATTTTGTGGGATTTTTCTGGGATTTTGTTGGGTATTGAGGACATTTTGTGGGATGTTTCTGGAATTTGGTGGGCCTTTTCAAGAATTTTGTGGTATTTTGAAAAGATTTTGGGAATTTTGTGGTGTTTTTTCATGAATTTTGTGGGAATCTGTGCTGATTTTATGGGGCGTTTCTGGAATTCGGTCGAGTTTTCAGAAGATTTAGGGATTTTTGTGAGATTTTTGTGGGATGTTCTGGGAATTGGTGGAGATTTTGTGGGACATTCCTGTGAATTGGTAGGGTTTTGAAATGATTTAGGGAGTTTTGTGGGACTTCTCTGGAATTTTGTGGGTTTTTTCTGGAATTGTGTGGGATTCTGAGGAGACTTGAAAAATTTTGAGGAATTTGTTTTAGATTTTGTGGGAATTGTTGGAGATTCTGTGGGATTTTACTGGAATTTGGTGGGCCTTTTCAAGGACTTTGTGTGGTTTTGAGGAGACTTGAAGAATTTTGAGGATTTTTTCTTAGATTTTGTACAAACCTGTGGAGGTTTTGTGTGATTTTTGTGGGATTTTGTGGGATATTGAGGCGATTTAGGGATCTTGAGGGATTTTTCATGTATTTTGTGGGAATTTGTGGAGATTTGGTGGGATATTTTTCTAGAATTTGGTCATGTTTTGAGAAGATTTAGGGAATTTTGTGGGATTTTTCCTGGAATTTTGTTGGATACTGGGGAGATTTTGTGGGATGCTTCTGGAACTTTGAGGGACTTTTCTGGAATTTGGTGAGATTCTGTAGAGAACTGACGAATTATCAGGGATTTTTCATGTATTCTGTGGGAATTTGTGGAGATTCGGTGGGATATTTTTCTAGAATTTTGTCATGTTTTGAGAAGATTTAGGGAATTTTGTGGGATTTTTCCTGGAATTTTGTTGGATACTGGGGAGATTTTGTGGGATGTTTGTGGAACTTTGAGGGTCTCTTCTGGAATTTGGTGAGATTCTGTAGAGAACTGACGAATTATCAGGGATTTTTCAGGTAGTCTGTGGGAATTTGTGGAGATTTGGTGAGATTTTTCTGGAATTTGGTAGAGTTTTGAGAAGATTTAGGGAATTCTGTAAGATTTTTTTGGAATTTGGTGGGCCTCTTTGAAGGACTTTGTGTGGTTTTGAGGAGACTTGAAGAATTTTGAGGAATTTTTCTTAGATTCTGTGGAAACTTGTGGAGGTTTTGTGGGATTTTTGTGGAATTTTGTGGGATATTGAGGCGATTTAGGGATCTTGAGGGATTTTTCATGTATTTTGTGGGAATTTGTGGAGATTTGGTGGGATTTTTCTGGAACTTGGTAGAGTTTTGAGAAGATTTAGGGAATTCTGCAAGATATTTCTGGAATTTGGTAGGCCTTTTTGAAGGACTTTTTGTGGTTTTGAGGAGACTTGAAGAATTTTGAGGAATTTTTCTTAGATTCTGTGGAAACTTGTGGAGGTTTTGTGGGATTTTTGTGGGATTTTGTGGGATACTGAGGCGATTTAGGCATCTTGAGGGAATTTACATGTATTTTGTGGGAATTTGTGGAGATTTGGTGGGATATTTTTCTAGAATTTGGTCGTGTTTTGGGAAGATTTAGGGAATTTTGTGGGATTTTTCCTGGAATTTTATTGGATACTGGGGAGATTTTGTGGAATGTTTGTGGAACTTTGAGGGACTTTTCTGGAATTTGGTGAGATTCTGTAGAGAACTGACGAATTATCAGGGATTTTTCATGTATTCTGTGGGAATTTGTGGAGATTTGGTGGGATTTTTCTGGAATTTGGTAGAGTTTTGAGAAGATTTAGGGAATTCTGCAAGATATTTCTGGAATTTGGTAGGCTTTTTTGAAGGACGTTTTGTGGTTTTGAGGAGGCTTGAAGAATTTTGAGGAATTTTTCTTAGATTTTGTGGAAACTTGTGGAGGCTTGGTGGGATTTTTGTGTGATTTTGTGGGATATTGAGGCGATTTAGGGATCTTGAGGGATTTTTCATGTATTCTGTGGGAATTTGTGGAGATTCGGTGGGATTTTTGTGGATTTTAGCCGTATTTTGAGAAGATTTAGGGAATTTTGTGTGATTTTTCCTGGAATTTTGTTGGATACTGGGGAGATTTTGTGGAATATTTGTGGAACTTTGAGGGACTTTTCTGGAATTTGGTGAGATTCTGTAGAGAACTGATGAATTATCAGGGATTTTTCATGTATTCTGTGGGAATTTGTGGAGATTTGGTCGGATTTTTCTGGAATTTGGTAGAGTTTTGAGAAGATTTAGGGAATTCTGCAAGATATTTCTGGAATTTGGTAGGCCTTTTTGAAGGACTTTTTGTGGTTTTGAGGAGACTTGAAGAATTTTGAGGAATTTTTCTTAGATTCTGTGGAAACTTGTGTAAGTTTTTGGGATTTTTGTGGGATTTTGTGGGATATTGAGGCGATTTAGGGATCTTGAGGGATTTTTCATGTATTTTGTGGGAATTTGTGGAGATTTGGTGGGATATTTTTCTAGAATTTGGTCGTGTTTTGGGAAGATTTAGGGAATTTTGTGGGATTTTTCCTGGAATTTTATTGGATACTGGGGAGATTTTGTGGGATGTTTGTGGAACTTTGAGGGTCTCTTCTGGAATTTGGTGAGATTCTGTAGAGAACTGACGAATTATCAGGGATTTTTCAGGTAGTCTGTGGGAATTTGTGGAGATTTGGTGTGATTTTTGTGGATTTTGACCGTGTTTTGAGAAGATTTAGGGAATTTTGTGGGATTTTTCTGGGATTTTGTTGGGTATTGAGGACATTTTGTGGGATGTTTCTGGAATTTGGTGGGCCTTTTCAAGAATTTTGTGGTATTTTGAAAAGATTTTGGGAATTTTGTGGTGTTTTTTCATGAATTTTGTGGGAATCTGTGCTGATTTTATGGGGCGTTTCTGGAATTCGGTCGAGTTTTCAGAAGATTTAGGGATTTTTGTGAGATTTTTGTGGGATGTTCTGGGAATTGGTGGAGATTTTGTGGGACATTCCTGTGAATTGGTAGGGTTTTGAAATGATTTAGGGAGTTTTGTGGGACTTCTCTGGAATTTTGTGGGTTTTTTCTGGAATTGTGTGGGATTCTGAGGAGACTTGAAAAATTTTGAGGAATTTGTTTTAGATTTTGTGGGAATTGTTGGAGATTC
This sequence comes from Cyanistes caeruleus, assembly GCF_971803275.1. Classification (NCBI taxonomy): domain Eukaryota; kingdom Metazoa; phylum Chordata; class Aves; order Passeriformes; family Paridae; genus Cyanistes; species Cyanistes caeruleus. The sequence goes on along the minus strand of NW_028255893.1, from coordinate 1,789,322 downwards.
TGTGGGATTTTACTGGAATTTGGTGGGCCTTTTCAAGGACTTTGTGTGGTTTTGAGGAGACTTGAAGAATTTTGAGGATTTTTTCTTAGATTTTGTACAAACCTGTGGAGGTTTTGTGTGATTTTTGTGGGATTTTGTGGGATATTGAGGCGATTTAGGGATCTTGAGGGATTTTTCATGTATTTTGTGGGAATTTGTGGAGATTTGGTGGGATATTTTTCTAGAATTTGGTCATGTTTTGAGAAGATTTAGGGAATTTTGTGGGATTTTTCCTGGAATTTTGTTGGATACTGGGGAGATTTTGTGGGATGCTTCTGGAACTTTGAGGGACTTTTCTGGAATTTGGTGAGATTCTGTAGAGAACTGACGAATTATCAGGGATTTTTCATGTATTCTGTGGGAATTTGTGGAGATTCGGTGGGATATTTTTCTAGAATTTTGTCATGTTTTGAGAAGATTTAGGGAATTTTGTGTGATTTTTCCTGGAATTTTGTTGGATACTGGGGAGATTTTGTGGGATGTTTGTGGAACTTTGAGGGTCTCTTCTGGAATTTGGTGAGATTCTGTAGAGAACTGACGAATTATCAGGGATTTTTCAGGTAGTCTGTGGGAATTTGTGGAGATTTGGTGAGATTTTTCTGGAATTTGGTAGAGTTTTGAGAAGATTTAGGGAATTCTGTAAGATTTTTTTGGAATTTGGTGGGCCTCTTTGAAGGACTTTGTGTGGTTTTGAGGAGACTTGAAGAATTTTGAGGAATTTTTCTTAGATTCTGTGGAAACTTGTGGAGGTTTTGTGGGATTTTTGTGGAATTTTGTGGGATATTGAGGCGATTTAGGGATCTTGAGGGATTTTTCATGTATTTTGTGGGAATTTGTGGAGATTTGGTGGGATTTTTCTGGAACTTGGTAGAGTTTTGAGAAGATTTAGGGAATTCTGCAAGATATTTCTGGAATTTGGTAGGCCTTTTTGAAGGACTTTTTGTGGTTTTGAGGAGACTTGAAGAATTTTGAGGAATTTTTCTAAGATTCTGTGGAAACTTGTGGAGGTTTTGTGGGATTTTTGTGGAATTTTGTGGGATATTGAGGCGATTTAGGCATCTTGAGGGAATTTACATGTATTTTGTGGGAATTTGTGGAGATTTGGTGGGATATTTTTCTAGAATTTGGTCGTGTTTTGGGAAGATTTAGGGAATTTTGTGGGATTTTTCCTGGAATTTTATTGGATACTGGGGAGATTTTGTGGAATGTTTGTGGAACTTTGAGGGACTCTTCTGGAATTTGGTGAGATTCTATAGAGAACTGAAGAATTATCAGGGATTTTTCATGTATCCTGTGGGAATTTGTGGAGATTTGGTGGGATTTTTCTGGAATTTGGTAGAGTTTTGAGAAGATTTAGGGAATTTTGTAAGATTTTTCTGGAATTTGGTGGGCCTTTTCAAGGACTTTGTGTGGTTTTGAGGAGACTTGAAGAATTTTCAGGGATTTTTCTTAGATTTTGTGGAAACTTGTGGAGGTTTTGTGTGATTTTTGTGGGATTTTGTGGGATATTGAGGCGATTTAGGGATCTTGAGGGATTTTTCATGTATTCTGTGGGAATTTGTGGAGATTTGTTGGGATATTTTTCTAGAATTTGGTCGTGTTTTGGGAAGATTTAGGGAATTTTGTGGGATTTTTCCTGGAATTTTGTTGGATACTGGGGAGATTTTGTGGGATGTTTGTGGAACTTTGAGGGACTTTTCTGGAATTTGGTGAGATTCTGTAGAGAACTGACGAATTATCAGGGATTTTTCATGTATTCTGTGGGAATTTGTGGAGATTTGGTGGGATTTTTGTGGATTTTGGCCGTGTTTTGAGAAGATTTAGGGAATTTTGTGTGATTTTTCTGGGATTTTGTTGGGTATTGAGGACATTTTGTGGGATGTTTCTGGAATTTGGTGGGCCTTTTCAAGAATTTTGTGGTATTTTGAAAAGATTTAGGGAATTTTGTGGTGTTTTTTCTTGAATTTTGTGGGAAACTGTGCTGATTTTATGGGGCGTTTCTGGAATTTGGTCGAGTTTTCAGAAGATTTAGGGATTTTTGTGAGATTTTTGTGGGATGTTCTGGGAATTGGTGGAGATTTTGTGGGACATTCCTGTGAATTGGTAGGGTTTTGAAATGATTTAGGGAGTTTTGTGGGACTTCTCTGGAATTTTGTGGGTTTTTTCTGGAATTGTGTGGGATTCTGAGGAGACTTGAAAAATTTTGAGGAATTTGTTTTAGATTTTGTGGGAATTGTTGGAGATTCTGTGGGATTTTACTGGAATTTGGTGGGCCTTTTCAAGGACTTTGTGTGGTTTTGAGGAGACTTGAAGAATTTTGAGGATTTTTTCTTAGATTTTGTACAAACCTGTGGAGGTTTTGTGGGATTTTTGTGGGATTTTGTGGGATATTGAGGCGATTTAGGGATCTTGAGGGATTTTTCATGTATTTTGTGGGAATTTGTGGAGATTTGGTGGGATATTTTTCTAGAATTTGGTCATGTTTTGAGAAGATTTAGGGAATTTTGTGGGATTTTTCCTGGAATTTTGTTGGATACTGGGGAGATTTTGTGGGATGCTTCTGGAACTTTGAGGGACTTTTCTGGAATTTGGTGAGATTCTGTAGAGAACTGACGAATTATCAGGGATTTTTCATGTATTCTGTGGGAATTTGTGGAGATTCGGTGCGATATTTTTCTAGAATTTTGTCATGTTTTGAGAAGATTTAGGGAATTTTGTGGGATTTTTCCTGGAATTTTGTTGGATACTGGGGAGATTTTGTGGGATGTTTGTGGAACTTTGAGGGTCTCTTCTGGAATTTGGTGAGATTCTGTAGAGAACTGACGAATTATCAGGGATTTTTCAGGTAGTCTGTGGGAATTAGTGGAGATTTGGTGAGATTTTTCTGGAATTTGGTAGAGTTTTGAGAAGATTTAGGGAATTCTGTAAGATTTTTTTGGAATTTGGTAGGCCTTTTTGAAGGACTTTTTGTGGTTTTGAGGAGACTTGAAGAATTTTCAGGGATTTTTCTTAGATTTTGTGGAAACTTGTGGAGGTTTTGTGTGATTTTTGTGGGATTTTGTGGGATATTGAGGCGATTTAGGGATCTTGAGGGATTTTTCATGTATTTTGTGGGAATTTGTGGAGATTTGTTGGGATATTTTTCTAGAATTTGGTCGTGTTTTGGGAAGATTTAGGGAATTTTGTGGGATTTTTCCTGGAATTTTGTTGGATACTGGGGAGATTTTGTGGGATGTTTGTGGAACTTTGAGGGACTTTTCTGGAATTTGGTGAGATTCTGTAGAGAACTGACGAATTATCAGGGATTTTTCATGTATTCTGTGGGAATTTGTGGAGATTTGGTGGGATTTTTGTGGATTTTGGCCGTGTTTTGAGAAGATTTAGGGAATTTTGTGTGATTTTTCTGGGATTTTGTTGGGTATTGAGGACATTTTGTGGGATGTTTCTGGAATTTGGTGGGGCTTTTCAAGAATTTTGTGGTATTTTGAAAAGATTTTGGGAATTTTGTGGTGTTTTTTCATGAATTTTGTGGGAAACTGTGCTGATTTTATGGGGCATTTCTGGAATTTGGTCGAGTTTTCAGAAGATTTAGGGATTTTTGTGAGATTTTTGTGGGATGTTCTGGGAATTGGTGGAGATTTTGTGGGACATTCCTGTGAATTGGTAGGGTTTTGAAATGATTTAGGGAGTTTTGTGGGACTTCTCTGGAATTTTGTGGGTTTTTTCTGGAATTGTGTGGGATTCTGAGGAGACTTGAAAAATTTTGAGGAATTTGTTTTAGATTTTGTGGGAATTGTTGGAGATTCTTTGGGATTTTACTGGAATTTGGTGGGCCTTTTCAAGGACTTTGTGTGGTTTTGAGGAGACTTGAAGAATTTTGAGGATTTTTTCTTAGATTTTGTACAAACCTGTGGAGGTTTTGTGGGATTTTTGTGGGATTTTGTGGGATATTGAGGCGATTTAGGGATCTTGAGGGATTTTTCATGTATTTTGTGGGAATTTGTGGAGATTTGGTGGGATATTTTTCTAGAATTTGGTCATGTTTTGAGAAGATTTAGGGAATTTTGTGGGATTTTTCCTGGAATTTTGTTGGATACTGGGGAGATTTTGTGGGATGCTTCTGGAACTTTGAGGGACTTTTCTGGAATTTGGTGAGATTCTGTAGAGAACTGACGAATTATCAGGGATTTTTCATGTATTCTGTGGGAATTTGTGGAGATTCGGTGGGATATTTTTCTAGAATTTTGTCATGTTTTGAGAAGATTTAGGGAATTTTGTGGGATTTTTCCTGGAATTTTGTTGGATACTGGGGAGATTTTGTGGGATGTTTGTGGAACTTTGAGGGTCTCTTCTGGAATTTGGTGAGATTCTGTAGAGAACTGACGAATTATCAGGGATTTTTCAGGTAGTCTGTGGGAATTTGTGGAGATTTGGTGAGATTTTTCTGGAATTTGGTAGAGTTTTGAGAAGATTTAGGGAATTTTGTAAGATTTTTCTGGAATTTGGTGGGCCTTTTCAAGGACTTTGTGTGGTTTTGAGGAGACTTGAAGAATTTTCAGGGATTTTTCTTAGATTTTGTGGAAACTTGTGGAGGTTTTGTGTGATTTTTGTGGGATTTTGTGGGATATTGAGGCGATTTAGGGATCTTGAGGGATTTTTCATGTATTCTGTGGGAATTTGTGGAGATTTGTTGGGATATTTTTCTAGAATTTGGTCGTGTTTTGGGAAGATTTAGGGAATTTTGTGGGATTTTTCCTGGAATTTTGTTGGATACTGGGGAGATTTTGTGGGATGTTTGTGGAACTTTGAGGGACTTTTCTGGAATTTGGTGAGATTCTGTAGAGAACTGACGAATTATCAGGGATTTTTCATGTATTCTGTGGGAATTTGTGGAGATTTGGTGGGATTTTTGTGGATTTTGGCCGTGTTTTGAGAAGATTTAGGGAATTTTGTGTGATTTTTCTGGGATTTTGTTGGGTATTGAGGACATTTTGTGGGATGTTTCTGGAATTTGGTGGGCCTTTTCAAGAATTTTGTGGTATTTTGAAAAGATTTAGGGAATTTTGTGGTGTTTTTTCTTGAATTTTGTGGGAAACTGTGCTGATTTTATGGGGCGTTTCTGGAATTTGGTCGAGTTTTCAGAAGATTTAGGGATTTTTGTGAGATTTTTGTGGGATGTTCTGGGAATTGGTGGAGATTTTGTGGGACATTCCTGTGAATTGGTAGGGTTTTGAAATGATTTAGGGAGTTTTGTGGGACTTCTCTGGAATTTTGTGGGTTTTTTCTGGAATTGTGTGGGATTCTGAGGAGACTTGAAAAATTTTGAGGAATTTGTTTTAGATTTTGTGGGAATTGTTGGAGATTCTGTGGGATTTTACTGGAATTTGGTGGGCCTTTTCAAGGACTTTGTGTGGTTTTGAGGAGACTTGAAGAATTTTGAGGATTTTTTCTTAGATTTTGTACAAACCTGTGGAGGTTTTGTGGGATTTTTGTGGGATTTTGTGGGATATTGAGGCGATTTAGGGATCTTGAGGGATTTTTCATGTATTTTGTGGGAATTTGTGGAGATTTGGTGGGATATTTTTCTAGAATTTGGTCATGTTTTGAGAAGATTTAGGGAATTTTGTGGGATTTTTCCTGGAATTTTGTTGGATACTGGGGAGATTTTGTGGGATGCTTCTGGAACTTTGAGGGACTTTTCTGGAATTTGGTGAGATTCTGTAGAGAACTGACGAATTATCAGGGATTTTTCATGTATTCTGTGGGAATTTGTGGAGATTCGGTGCGATATTTTTCTAGAATTTTGTCATGTTTTGAGAAGATTTAGGGAATTTTGTGGGATTTTTCCTGGAATTTTGTTGGATACTGGGGAGATTTTGTGGGATGTTTGTGGAACTTTGAGGGTCTCTTCTGGAATTTGGTGAGATTCTGTAGAGAACTGACGAATTATCAGGGATTTTTCAGGTAGTCTGTGGGAATTAGTGGAGATTTGGTGAGATTTTTCTGGAATTTGGTAGAGTTTTGAGAAGATTTAGGGAATTCTGTAAGATTTTTTTGGAATTTGGTAGGCCTTTTTGAAGGACTTTTTGTGGTTTTGAGGAGACTTGAAGAATTTTCAGGGATTTTTCTTAGATTTTGTGGAAACTTGTGGAGGTTTTGTGTGATTTTTGTGGGATTTTGTGGGATATTGAGGCGATTTAGGGATCTTGAGGGATTTTTCATGTATTTTGTGGGAATTTGTGGAGATTTGTTGGGATATTTTTCTAGAATTTGGTCGTGTTTTGGGAAGATTTAGGGAATTTTGTGGGATTTTTCCTGGAATTTTGTTGGATACTGGGGAGATTTTGTGGGATGTTTGTGGAACTTTGAGGGACTTTTCTGGAATTTGGTGAGATTCTGTAGAGAACTGACGAATTATCAGGGATTTTTCATGTATTCTGTGGGAATTTGTGGAGATTTGGTGGGATTTTTGTGGATTTTGGCCGTGTTTTGAGAAGATTTAGGGAATTTTGTGTGATTTTTCTGGGATTTTGTTGGGTATTGAGGACATTTTGTGGGATGTTTCTGGAATTTGGTGGGGCTTTTCAAGAATTTTGTGGTATTTTGAAAAGATTTTGGGAATTTTGTGGTGTTTTTTCATGAATTTTGTGGGAAACTGTGCTGATTTTATGGGGCATTTCTGGAATTTGGTCGAGTTTTCAGAAGATTTAGGGATTTTTGTGAGATTTTTGTGGGATGTTCTGGGAATTGGTGGAGATTTTGTGGGACATTCCTGTGAATTGGTAGGGTTTTGAAATGATTTAGGGAGTTTTGTGGGACTTCTCTGGAATTTTGTGGGTTTTTTCTGGAATTGTGTGGGATTCTGAGGAGACTTGAAAAATTTTGAGGAATTTGTTTTAGATTTTGTGGGAATTGTTGGAGATTCTTTGGGATTTTACTGGAATTTGGTGGGCCTTTTCAAGGACTTTGTGTGGTTTTGAGGAGACTTGAAGAATTTTGAGGATTTTTTCTTAGATTTTGTACAAACCTGTGGAGGTTTTGTGGGATTTTTGTGGGATTTTGTGGGATATTGAGGCGATTTAGGGATCTTGAGGGATTTTTCATGTATTTTGTGGGAATTTGTGGAGATTTGGTGGGATATTTTTCTAGAATTTGGTCATGTTTTGAGAAGATTTAGGGAATTTTGTGGGATTTTTCCTGGAATTTTGTTGGATACTGGGGAGATTTTGTGGGATGCTTCTGGAACTTTGAGGGACTTTTCTGGAATTTGGTGAGATTCTGTAGAGAACTGACGAATTATCAGGGATTTTTCATGTATTCTGTGGGAATTTGTGGAGATTCGGTGGGATATTTTTCTAGAATTTTGTCATGTTTTGAGAAGATTTAGGGAATTTTGTGGGATTTTTCCTGGAATTTTGTTGGATACTGGGGAGATTTTGTGGGATGTTTGTGGAACTTTGAGGGTCTCTTCTGGAATTTGGTGAGATTCTGTAGAGAACTGACGAATTATCAGGGATTTTTCAGGTAGTCTGTGGGAATTTGTGGAGATTTGGTGAGATTTTTCTGGAATTTGGTAGAGTTTTGAGAAGATTTAGGGAATTCTGTAAGATTTTTTTGGAATTTGGTGGGCCTCTTTGAAGGACTTTGTGTGGTTTTGAGGAGACTTGAAGAATTTTGAGGAATTTTTCTTAGATTCTGTGGAAACTTGTGGAGGTTTTGTGGGATGTTTGTGGAATTTTGTGGGATATTGAGGCGATTTAGGGATCTTGAGGGATTTTTCATGTATTTTGTGGGAATTTGTGGAGATTTGGTGGGATTTTTCTGGAACTTGGTAGAGTTTTGAGAAGATTTAGGGAATTCTGCAAGATATTTCTGGAATTTGGTAGGCCTTTTTGAAGGACTTTTTGTGGTTTTGAGGAGACTTGAAGAATTTTGAGGAATTTTTCTTAGATTCTGTGGAAACTTGTGGAGGTGTTGTGGGATTTTTGTGGAATTTTGTGGGATATTGAGGCGATTTAGGCATCTTGAGGGAATTTACATGTATTTTGTGGGAATTTGTGGAGATTTGGTGGGATATTTTTCTAGAATTTGGTCGTGTTTTGGGAAGATTTAGGGAATTTTGTGGGATTTTTCCTGGAATTTTATTGGATACTGGGGAGATTTTGTGGAATGTTTGTGGAACTTTGAGGGACTCTTCTGGAATTTGGTGAGATTCTATAGAGAACTGAAGAATTATCAGGGATTTTTCATGTATCCTGTGGGAATTTGTGGAGATTTGGTGGGATTTTTCTGGAATTTGGTAGAGTTTTGAGAAGATTTAGGGAATTTTGTAAGATTTTTCTGGAATTTGGTGGGCCTTTTCAAGGACTTTGTGTGGTTTTGAGGAGACTTGAAGAATTTTCAGGGATTTTTCTTAGATTTTGTGGAAACTTGTGGAGGTTTTGTGTGATTTTTGTGGGATTTTGTGGGATATTGAGGCGATTTAGGGATCTTGAGGGATTTTTCATGTATTTTGTGGGAATTTGTGGAGATTTGTTGGGATATTTTTCTAGAATTTGGTCGTGTTTTGGGAAGATTTAGGGAATTTTGTGGGATTTTTCCTGGAATTTTGTTGGATACTGGGGAGATTTTGTGGGATGTTTGTGGAACTTTGAGGGACTTTTCTGGAATTTGGTGAGATTCTGTAGAGAACTGACGAATTATCAGGGATTTTTCATGTATTCTGTGGAAATTTGTGGAGATTTGGTGGGATTTTTGTGGATTTTGGCCGTGTTTTGAGAAGATTTAGGGAATTTTGTGTGATTTTTCTGGGATTTTGTTGGGTATTGAGGACATTTTGTGGGATGTTTCTGGAATTTGGTGGGGCTTTTCAAGAATTTTGTGGTATTTTGAAAAGATTTTGGGAATTTTGTGGTTTTTTTCTTGAATTTTGTGGGAAACTGTGCTGATTTTATGGGGCGTTTCTGGAATTTGGTCGAGTTTTCAGAAGATTTAGGGATTTTTGTGAGATTTTTGTGGGATGTTCTGGGAATTGGTGGAGATTTTGTGGGACATTCCTGTGAATTGGTAGGGTTTTGAAATGATTTAGGGAGTTTTGTGGGACTTCTCTGGAATTTTGTGGGTTTTTTCTGGAATTGTGTGGGATTCTGAGGAGACTTGAAGAATTTTGAGGAATTTTTTTTAGATTTTGTGGGAATTGTTGGAGATTCTGTGGGATTTTACTGGAATTTGGTGGGCCTTTTCAAGGACTTTGTGTGGTTTTGAGGAGACTTGAAGAATTTTAAGGATTTGTTTTTATATTTTGTGAAAACTTGTGGAGGTTTTGTGTGATTTTTGTGGGATTTTGTGGGATATTGAGGCGATTTAGGGATCTTGAGGGATTTTTCATGTATTTAGTGGGATTTTGTGGAGATTTGGTGGGATATTTTTCTAGAATTTGGTCATGTTTTGGGAAGATTTAGGGAATTTTGTGGGATTTTTTCTGGAATTTTATTGGATACTGGGGAGATTTTGTGGAATGTTTGTGGAACTTTGAGGGACTTTTCTGGAATTTGGTGAGATTCTGTAGAGAACTGACGAATTATCAGGGATTTTTCATGTATTCTGTGGGAATTTGTGGAGATTTGGTGGGATTTTTCTGGAATTTGGTAGAGTTTTGAGAAGATTTAGGGAATTCTGCAAGATATTTCTGGAATTTGGTAGGCCTTTTTGAAGGACGTTTTGTGGTTTTGAGGAGACTTGAAGAATTTTGAGGAATTTTTCTTAGATTTTGTGGAAACTTGTGGAGGCTTGGTGGGATTTTTGTGTGATTTTGTGGGATATTGAGGCGATTTAGGGATCTTGAGGGATTTTTCATGTATTCTGTGGGAATTTGTGGAGATTCGGTGGGATTTTTGTGGATTTTAGCCGTATTTTGAGAAGATTTAGGGAATTTTGTGTGATTTTTCCAGGAATTTTGTTGGATACTGGGGAGATTTTGTGGAATATTTGTGGAACTTTGAGGGACTTTTCTGGAATTTGGTGAGATTCTGTAGAGAACTGATGAATTATCAGGGATTTTTCATGTATTCTGTGGGAATTTGTGGAGATTTGGTCGGATTTTTCTGGAATTTGGTAGAGTTTTGAGAAGATTTAGGGAATTCTGCAAGATATTTCTGGAATTTGGTAGGCCTTTTTGAAGGACTTTTTGTGGTTTTGAGGAGACTTGAAGAATTTTCAGGGATTTTTCTTAGATTTTGTGGAAACTTGTGGAGGTTTTGTGTGATTTTTGTGGGATTTTGTGGGATATTGAGGCGATTTAGGGATCTTGAGGGATTTTTCATGTATTTTGTGGGAATTTGTGGAGATTTGTTGGGATATTTTTCTAGAATTTGGTCGTGTTTTGGGAAGATTTAGGGAATTTTGTGGGATTTTTCCTGGAATTTTGTTGGATACTGGGGAGATTTTGTGGGATGTTTGTGGAACTTTGAGGGACTTTTCTGGAATTTGGTGAGATTCTGTAGAGAACTGACGAATTATCAGGGATTTTTCATGTATTCTGTGGGAATTTGTGGAGATTTGGTGGGATTTTTGTGGATTTTGGCCGTGTTTTGAGAAGATTTAGGGAATTTTGTGTGATTTTTCTGGGATTTTGTTGGGTATTGAGGACATTTTGTGGGATGTTTCTGGAATTTGGTGGGCCTTTTCAAGAATTTTGTGGTATTTTGAAAAGATTTAGGGAATTTTGTGGTGTTTTTTCTTGAATTTTGTGGGAAACTGTGCTGATTTTATGGGGCGTTTCTGGAATTTGGTCGAGTTTTCAGAAGATTTAGGGATTTTTGTGAGATTTTTGTGGGATGTTCTGGGAATTGGTGGAGATTTTGTGGGACATTCCTGTGAATTGGTAGGGTTTTGAAATGATTTAGGGAGTTTTGTGGGACTTCTCTGGAATTTTGTGGGTTTTTTCTGGAATTGTGTGGGATTCTGAGGAGACTTGAAGAATTTTGAGGAATTTGTTTTAGATTTTGTGGGAATTGTTGGAGATTCTGTGGGATTTTACTGGAATTTGGTGGGCCTTTTCAAGGACTTTGTGTGGTTTTGAGGAGACTTGAAGAATTTTAAGGATTTGTTTTTATATTTTGTGAAAACTTGTGGAGGTTTTGTGTGATTTTTGTGGGATTTTGTGGGATATTGAGGCGATTTAGGGATCTTGAGGGATTTTTCATGTATTTAGTGGGATTTTGTGGAGATTTGGTGGGATATTTTTCTAGAATTTGGTCATGTTTTGGGAAGATTTAGGGAATTTTGTGGGATTTTTTCTGGAATTTTATTGGATACTGGGGAGATTTTGTGGAATGTTTGTGGAACTTTGAGGGACTTTTCTGGAATTTGGTGAGATTCTGTAGAGAACTGACGAATTATCAGGGATTTTTCATGTATTCTGTGGGAATTTGTGGAGATTTGGTGGGATTTTTCTGGAATTTGGTAGAGTTTTGAGAAGATTTAGGGAATTCTGCAAGATATTTCTGGAATTTGGTAGGCCTTTTTGAAGGACGTTTTGTGGTTTTGAGGAGACTTGAAGAATTTTGAGGAATTTTTCTTAGATTTTGTGGAAACTTGTGGAGGCTTGGTGGGATTTTTGTGTGATTTTGTGGGATATTGAGGCGATTTAGGGATCTTGAGGGATTTTTCATGTATTCTGTGGGAATTTGTGGAGATTCGGTGGGATTTTTGTGGATTTTAGCCGTATTTTGAGAAGATTTAGGGAATTTTGTGTGATTTTTCCAGGAATTTTGTTGGATACTGGGGAGATTTTGTGGAATATTTGTGGAACTTTGAGGGACTTTTCTGGAATTTGGTGAGATTCTGTAGAGAACTGATGAATTATCAGGGATTTTTCATGTATTCTGTGGGAATTTGTGGAGATTTGGTCGGATTTTTCTGGAATTTGGTAGAGTTTTGAGAAGATTTAGGGAATTCTGCAAGATATTTCTGGAATTTGGTAGGCCTTTTTGAAGGACTTTTTGTGGTTTTGAGGAGACTTGAAGAATTTTCAGGGATTTTTCTTAGATTTTGTGGAAACTTGTGGAGGTTTTGTGTGATTTTTGTGGGATTTTGTGGGATATTGAGGCGATTTAGGGATCTTGAGGGATTTTTCATGTATTTTGTGGGAATTTGTGGAGATTTGTTGGGATATTTTTCTAGAATTTGGTCGTGTTTTGGGAAGATTTAGGGAATTTTGTGGGATTTTTCCTGGAATTTTGTTGGATACTGGGGAGATTTTGTGGGATGTTTGTGGAACTTTGAGGGACTTTTCTGGAATTTGGTGAGATTCTGTAGAGAACTGACGAATTATCAGGGATTTTTCATGTATCCTGTGGGAATTTGTGGAGATTTGGTGGGATTTTTGTGGATTTTGGCCGTGTTTTGAGAAGATTTAGGGAATTTTGTGTGATTTTTCTGGGATTTTGTTGGGTATTGAGGACATTTTGTGGGATGTTTCTGGAATTTGGTGGGGCTTTTCAAGAATTTTGTGGTATTTTGAAAAGATTTTGGGAATTTTGTGGTGTTTTTTCTTGAATTTTGTGGGAAACTGTGCTGATTTTATGGGGCGTTTCTGGAATTTGGTCGAGTTTTCAGAAGATTTAGGGATTTTTGTGAGATTTTTGTGGGATGTTCTGGGAATTGGTGGAGATTTTGTGGGACATTCCTGTGAATTGGTAGGGTTTTGAAATGATTTAGGGAGTTTTGTGGGACTTCTCTGGAATTTTGTGGGTTTTTTCTGGAATTGTGTGGGATTCTGAGGAGACTTGAAGAATTTTGAGGAATTTGTTTTAGATTTTGTGGGAATTGTTGGAGATTCTGTGGGATTTTACTGGAATTTGGTGGGCCTTTTCAAGGACTTTGTGTGGTTTTGAGGAGACTTGAAGAATTTTAAGGATTTGTTTTTATATTTTGTGAAAACTTGTGGAGGTTTTGTGTGATTTTTGTGGGATTTTGTGGGATATTGAGGCGATTTAGGGATCTTGAGGGATTTTTCATGTATTTAGTGGGATTTTGTGGAGATTTGGTGGGATATTTTTCTAGAATTTGGTCATGTTTTGGGAAGATTTAGGGAATTTTGTGGGATTTTTTCTGGAATTTTATTGGATACTGGGGAGATTTTGTGGAATGTTTGTGGAACTTTGAGGGACTTTTCTGGAATTTGGTGAGATTCTGTAGAGAACTGACGAATTATCAGGGATTTTTCATGTATTCTGTGGGAATTTGTGGAGATTTGGTGGGATTTTTCTGGAATTTGGTAGAGTTTTGAGAAGATTTAGGGAATTCTGCAAGATATTTCTGGAATTTGGTAGGCCTTTTTGAAGGACGTTTTGTGGTTTTGAGGAGACTTGAAGAATTTTGAGGAATTTTTCTTAGATTTTGTGGAAACTTGTGGAGGCTTGGTGGGATTTTTGTGTGATTTTGTGGGATATTGAGGCGATTTAGGGATCTTGAGGGATTTTTCATGTATTCTGTGGGAATTTGTGGAGATTCGGTGGGATTTTTGTGGATTTTAGCCGTATTTTGAGAAGATTTAGGGAATTTTGTGTGATTTTTCCAGGAATTTTGTTGGATACTGGGGAGATTTTGTGGAATATTTGTGGAACTTTGAGGGACTTTTCTGGAATTTGGTGAGATTCTGTAGAGAACTGATGAATTATCAGGGATTTTTCATGTATTCTGTGGGAATTTGTGGAGATTTGGTCGGATTTTTCTGGAATTTGGTAGAGTTTTGAGAAGATTTAGGGAATTCTGCAAGATATTTCTGGAATTTGGTAGGCCTTTTTGAAGGACTTTTTGTGGTTTTGAGGAGACTTGAAGAATTTTCAGGGATTTTTCTTAGATTTTGTGGAAACTTGTGGAGGTTTTGTGTGATTTTTGTGGGATTTTGTGGGATATTGAGGCGATTTAGGGATCTTGAGGGATTTTTCATGTATTTTGTGGGAATTTGTGGAGATTTGTTGGGATATTTTTCTAGAATTTGGTCGTGTTTTGGGAAGATTTAGGGAATTTTGTGGGATTTTTCCTGGAATTTTGTTGGATACTGGGGAGATTTTGTGGGATGTTTGTGGAACTTTGAGGGACTTTTCTGGAATTTGGTGAGATTCTGTAGAGAACTGACGAATTATCAGGGATTTTTCATGTATCCTGTGGGAATTTGTGGAGATTTGGTGGGATTTTTGTGGATTTTGGCCGTGTTTTGAGAAGATTTAGGGAATTTTGTGTGATTTTTCTGGGATTTTGTTGGGTATTGAGGACATTTTGTGGGATGTTTCTGGAATTTGGTGGGGCTTTTCAAGAATTTTGTGGTATTTTGAAAAGATTTTGGGAATTTTGTGGTGTTTTTTCTTGAATTTTGTGGGAAACTGTGCTGATTTTATGGGGCGTTTCTGGAATTTGGTCGAGTTTTCAGAAGATTTAGGGATTTTTGTGAGATTTTTGTGGGATGTTCTGGGAATTGGTGGAGATTTTGTGGGACATTCCTGTGAATTGGTAGGGTTTTGAAATGATTTAGGGAGTTTTGTGGGACTTCTCTGGAATTTTGTGGGTTTTTTCTGGAATTGTGTGGGATTCTGAGGAGACTTGAAGAATTTTGAGGAATTTGTTTTAGATTTTGTGGGAATTGTTGGAGATTCTGTGGGATTTTACTGGAATTTGGTGGGCCTTTTCAAGGACTTTGTGTGGTTTTGAGGAGACTTGAAGAATTTTAAGGATTTGTTTTTATATTTTGTGAAAACTTGTGGAGGTTTTGTGTGATTTTTGTGGGATTTTGTGGGATATTGAGGCGATTTAGGGATCTTGAGGGATTTTTCATGTATTTAGTGGGATTTTGTGGAGATTTGGTGGGATATTTTTCTAGAATTTGGTCATGTTTTGGGAAGATTTAGGGAATTTTGTGGGATTTTTTCTGGAATTTTATTGGATACTGGGGAGATTTTGTGGAATGTTTGTGGAACTTTGAGGGACTTTTCTGGAATTTGGTGAGATTCTGTAGAGAACTGACGAATTATCAGGGATTTTTCATGTATTCTGTGGGAATTTGTGGAGATTTGGTGGGATTTTTCTGGAATTTGGTAGAGTTTTGAGAAGATTTAGGGAATTCTGCAAGATATTTCTGGAATTTGGTAGGCCTTTTTGAAGGACGTTTTGTGGTTTTGAGGAGACTTGAAGAATTTTGAGGAATTTTTCTTAGATTTTGTGGAAACTTGTGGAGGCTTGGTGGGATTTTTGTGTGATTTTGTGGGATATTGAGGCGATTTAGGGATCTTGAGGGATTTTTCATGTATTCTGTGGGAATTTGTGGAGATTCGGTGGGATTTTTGTGGATTTTAGCCGTATTTTGAGAAGATTTAGGGAATTTTGTGTGATTTTTCCAGGAATTTTGTTGGATACTGGGGAGATTTTGTGGAATATTTGTGGAACTTTGAGGGACTTTTCTGGAATTTGGTGAGATTCTGTAGAGAACTGATGAATTATCAGGGATTTTTCATGTATTCTGTGGGAATTTGTGGAGATTTGGTCGGATTTTTCTGGAATTTGGTAGAGTTTTGAGAAGATTTAGGGAATTCTGCAAGATATTTCTGGAATTTGGTAGGCCTTTTTGAAGGACTTTTTGTGGTTTTGAGGAGACTTGAAGAATTTTCAGGGATTTTTCTTAGATTTTGTGGAAACTTGTGGAGGTTTTGTGTGATTTTTGTGGGATTTTGTGGGATATTGAGGCGATTTAGGGATCTTGAGGGATTTTTCATGTATTTTGTGGGAATTTGTGGAGATTTGTTGGGATATTTTTCTAGAATTTGGTCGTGTTTTGGGAAGATTTAGGGAATTTTGTGGGATTTTTCCTGGAATTTTGTTGGATACTGGGGAGATTTTGTGGGATGTTTGTGGAACTTTGAGGGACTTTTCTGGAATTTGGTGAGATTCTGTAGAGAACTGACGAATTATCAGGGATTTTTCATGTATTCTGTGGGAATTTGTGGAGATTTGGTGGGATTTTTGTGGATTTTGGCCGTGTTTTGAGAAGATTTAGGGAATTTTGTGTGATTTTTCTGGGATTTTGTTGGGTATTGAGGACATTTTGTGGGATGTTTCTGGAATTTGGTGGGGCTTTTCAAGAATTTTGTGGTATTTTGAAAAGATTTTGGGAATTTTGTGGTGTTTTTTCTTGAATTTTGTGGGAAACTGTGCTGATTTTATGGGGCGTTTCTGGAATTTGGTCGAGTTTTCAGAAGATTTAGGGATTTTTGTGAGATTTTTGTGGGATGTTCTGGGAATTGGTGGAGATTTTGTGGGACATTCCTGTGAATTGGTAGGGTTTTGAAATGATTTAGGGAGTTTTGTGGGACTTCTCTGGAATTTTGTGGGTTTTTTCTGGAATTGTGTGGGATTCTGAGGAGACTTGAAGAATTTTGAGGAATTTTTTTTAGATTTTGTGGGAATTGTTGGAGATTCTGTGGGATTTTACTGGAATTTGGTGGGCCTTTTCAAGGACTTTGTGTGGTTTTGAGGAGACTTGAAGAATTTTAAGGATTTGTTTTTATATTTTGTGAAAACTTGTGGAGGTTTTGTGTGATTTTTGTGGGATTTTGTGGGATATTGAGGCGATTTAGGGATCTTGAGGGATTTTTCATGTATTTAGTGGGATTTTGTGGAGATTTGGTGGGATATTTTTCTAGAATTTGGTCATGTTTTGGGAAGATTTAGGGAATTTTGTGGGATTTTTTCTGGAATTTTATTGGATACTGGGGAGATTTTGTGGAATGTTTGTGGAACTTTGAGGGACTTTTCTGGAATTTGGTGAGATTCTGTAGAGAACTGACGAATTATCAGGGATTTTTCATGTATTCTGTGGGAATTTGTGGAGATTTGGTGGGATTTTTCTGGAATTTGGTAGAGTTTTGAGAAGATTTAGGGAATTCTGCAAGATATTTCTGGAATTTGGTAGGCCTTTTTGAAGGACGTTTTGTGGTTTTGAGGAGACTTGAAGAATTTTGAGGAATTTTTCTTAGATTTTGTGGAAACTTGTGGAGGCTTGGTGGGATTTTTGTGGAATTTTGTGGGATATTGAGGCGATTTAGGGATCTTGAGGGATTTTTCATGTATTCTGTGGGAATTTGTGGAGATTCGGTGGGATTTTTGTGGATTTTAGCCGTATTTTGAGAAGATTTAGGGAATTTTGTGTGATTTTTCCAGGAATTTTGTTGGATACTGGGGAGATTTTGTGGAATATTTGTGGAACTTTGAGGGACTTTTCTGGAATTTGGTGAGATTCTGTAGAGAACTGATGAATTATCAGGGATTTTTCATGTATTCTGTGGGAATTTGTGGAGATTTGGTCGGATTTTTCTGGAATTTGGTAGAGTTTTGAGAAGATTTAGGGAATTCTGCAAGATATTTCTGGAATTTGGTAGGCCTTTTTGAAGGACTTTTTGTGGTTTTGAGGAGACTTGAAGAATTTTGAGGAATTTTTCTTAGATTCTGTGGAAACTTGTGTAAGTTTTTGGAATTTTTGTGTGATTTTGTGGGATATTGAGGCGATTTAGGGATCTTGAGGGATTTTTCATGTATTTTGTGGGAATTTGTGGAGATTTGGTGGGATATTTTTCTAGAATTTGGTCGTGTTTTGGGAAGATTTAGGGAATTTTGTGGGATTTTTCCTGGAATTTTATTGGATACTGGGGAGATTTTGTGGGTCATTTCTGGAACTTTGAGGGACTTTTCTGGAATTTGGTGAGATTCTGTAGAGAACTGACGAATTATCAGGGATTTTTCATGTATTCTGTGGGAATTTGTGGAGATTTGGTGGGATTTTTGTGGATTTTGACCGTGTTTTGAGAAGATTTAGGGAATTTTGTGGGATTTTTCTGGGATTTTGTTGGGTATTGAGGACATTTTGTGGGATGTTTCTGGAATTTGGTGGGGCTTTTCAAGAATTTTGTGGTATTTTGAAAAGATTTTGGGAATTTTGTGGTGTTTTTTCATGAATTTTGTGGGAATCTGTGCTGATTTTATGGGGCGTTTCTGGAATTCGGTCGAGTTTTCAGAAGATTTAGGGATTTTTGTGAGATTTTTGTGGGATGTTCTGGGAATTGGTGGAGATTTTGTGGGACATTCCTGTGAATTGGTAGGGTTTTGAAATGATTTAGGGAGTTTTGTGGGACTTCTCTGGAATTTTGTGGGTTTTTTCTGGAATTGTGTGGGATTCTGAGGAGACTTGAAGAATTTTGAGGAATTTTTTTTAGATTTTGTGGGAATTGTTGGAGATTCTGTGGGATTTTACTGGAATTTGGTGGGCCTTTTCAAGGACTTTGTGTGGTTTTGAGGAGACTTGAAGAATTTTGAGGATTTTTTCTTAGATTTTGTACAAACCTGTGGAGGTTTTGTGGGATTTTTGTGGAATTTTGTGGGATATTGAGGCGATTTAGGGATCTTGAGGGATTTTTCATGTATTTTGTGGGAATTTGTGGAGATTTGGTGGGATATTTTTCTAGAATTTGGTCGTGTTTTGAGAAGATTTAGGGAATTTTGTGGGATTTTTCCTGGAATTTTGTTGGATACTGGGGAGATTTTGTGGGATGCTTGTGGAACTTTGAGGGACTTTTCTGGAATTTGGTGAGATTCTGTAGAGAACTGACGAATTATCAGGGATTTTTCATGTATCCTGTGGGAATTTGTGGAGATTTGGTGGGATTTTTGTGGATTTTGGCCGTGTTTTGAGAAGATTTAGGGAATTTTGTGTGATTTTTCTGGGATTTTGTTGGGTATTGAGGACATTTTGTGGGATGTTTCTGGAATTTGGTGGGGCTTTTCAAGAATTTTGTGGTATTTTGAAAAGATTTTGGGAATTTTGTGGTTTTTTTCTTGAATTTTGTGGGAAACTGTGCTGATTTTATGGGGCGTTTCTGGAATTTGGTCGAGTTTTCAGAAGATTTAGGGATTTTTGTGAGATTTTTGTGGGATGTTCTGGGAATTGGTGGAGATTTTGTGGGACATTCCTGTGAATTGGTAGGGTTTTGAAATGATTTAGGGAGTTTTGTGGGACTTCTCTGGAATTTTGTGGGTTTTTTCTGGAATTGTGTGGGATTCTGAGGAGACTTGAAAAATTTTGAGGAATTTGTTTTAGATTTTGTGGGAATTGTTGGAGATTCTTTGGGATTTTACTGGAATTTGGTGGGCCTTTTCAAGGACTTTGTGTGGTTTTGAGGAGACTTGAAGAATTTTGAGGATTTTTTCTTAGATTTTGTACAAACCTGTGGAGGTTTTGTGGGATTTTTGTGGGATTTTGTGGGATATTGAGGCGATTTAGGGATCTTGAGGGATTTTTCATGTATTTTGTGGGAATTTGTGGAGATTTGGTGGGATATTTTTCTAGAATTTGGTCATGTTTTGAGAAGATTTAGGGAATTTTGTGGGATTTTTCCTGGAATTTTGTTGGATACTGGGGAGATTTTGTGGGATGCTTCTGGAACTTTGAGGGACTTTTCTGGAATTTGGTGAGATTCTGTAGAGAACTGACGAATTATCAGGGATTTTTCATGTATTCTGTGGGAATTTGTGGAGATTCGGTGGGATATTTTTCTAGAATTTTGTCATGTTTTGAGAAGATTTAGGGAATTTTGTGGGATTTTTCCTGGAATTTTGTTGGATACTGGGGAGATTTTGTGGGATGTTTGTGGAACTTTGAGGGTCTCTTCTGGAATTTGGTGAGATTCTGTAGAGAACTGACGAATTATCAGGGATTTTTCAGGTAGTCTGTGGGAATTTGTGGAGATTTGGTGAGATTTTTCTGGAATTTGGTAGAGTTTTGAGAAGATTTAGGGAATTCTGTAAGATTTTTTTGGAATTTGGTGGGCCTCTTTGAAGGACTTTGTGTGGTTTTGAGGAGACTTGAAGAATTTTGAGGAATTTTTCTTAGATTCTGTGGAAACTTGTGGAGGTTTTGTGGGATGTTTGTGGAATTTTGTGGGATATTGAGGCGATTTAGGGATCTTGAGGGATTTTTCATGTATTTTGTGGGAATTTGTGGAGATTTGGTGGGATTTTTCTGGAACTTGGTAGAGTTTTGAGAAGATTTAGGGAATTCTGCAAGATATTTCTGGAATTTGGTAGGCCTTTTTGAAGGACTTTTTGTGGTTTTGAGGAGACTTGAAGAATTTTGAGGAATTTTTCTTAGATTCTGTGGAAACTTGTGGAGGTGTTGTGGGATTTTTGTGGAATTTTGTGGGATATTGAGGCGATTTAGGCATCTTGAGGGAATTTACATGTATTTTGTGGGAATTTGTGGAGATTTGGTGGGATATTTTTCTAGAATTTGGTCGTGTTTTGGGAAGATTTAGGGAATTTTGTGGGATTTTTCCTGGAATTTTATTGGATACTGGGGAGATTTTGTGGAATGTTTGTGGAACTTTGAGGGACTCTTCTGGAATTTGGTGAGATTCTATAGAGAACTGAAGAATTATCAGGGATTTTTCATGTATCCTGTGGGAATTTGTGGAGATTTGGTGGGATTTTTCTGGAATTTGGTAGAGTTTTGAGAAGATTTAGGGAATTTTGTAAGATTTTTCTGGAATTTGGTGGGCCTTTTCAAGGACTTTGTGTGGTTTTGAGGAGACTTGAAGAATTTTCAGGGATTTTTCTTAGATTTTGTGGAAACTTGTGGAGGTTTTGTGTGATTTTTGTGGGATTTTGTGGGATATTGAGGCGATTTAGGGATCTTGAGGGATTTTTCATGTATTTTGTGGGAATTTGTGGAGATTTGTTGGGATATTTTTCTAGAATTTGGTCGTGTTTTGGGAAGATTTAGGGAATTTTGTGGGATTTTTCCTGGAATTTTGTTGGATACTGGGGAGATTTTGTGGGATGTTTGTGGAACTTTGAGGGACTTTTCTGGAATTTGGTGAGATTCTGTAGAGAACTGACGAATTATCAGGGATTTTTCATGTATTCTGTGGAAATTTGTGGAGATTTGGTGGGATTTTTGTGGATTTTGGCCGTGTTTTGAGAAGATTTAGGGAATTTTGTGTGATTTTTCTGGGATTTTGTTGGGTATTGAGGACATTTTGTGGGATGTTTCTGGAATTTGGTGGGGCTTTTCAAGAATTTTGTGGTATTTTGAAAAGATTTTGGGAATTTTGTGGTGTTTTTTCTTGAATTTTGTGGGAAACTGTGCTGATTTTATGGGGCGTTTCTGGAATTTGGTCGAGTTTTCAGAAGATTTAGGGATTTTTGTGAGATTTTTGTGGGATGTTCTGGGAATTGGTGGAGATTTTGTGGGACATTCCTGTGAATTGGTAGGGTTTTGAAATGATTTAGGGAGTTTTGTGGGACTTCTCTGGAATTTTGTGGGTTTTTTCTGGAATTGTGTGGGATTCTGAGGAGACTTGAAGAATTTTGAGGAATTTTTTTTAGATTTTGTGGGAATTGTTGGAGATTCTGTGGGATTTTACTGGAATTTGGTGGGCCTTTTCAAGGACTTTGTGTGGTTTTGAGGAGACTTGAAGAATTTTAAGGATTTGTTTTTATATTTTGTGAAAACTTGTGGAGGTTTTGTGTGATTTTTGTGGGATTTTGTGGGATATTGAGGCGATTTAGGGATCTTGAGGGATTTTTCATGTATTTAGTGGGATTTTGTGGAGATTTGGTGGGATATTTTTCTAGAATTTGGTCATGTTTTGGGAAGATTTAGGGAATTTTGTGGGATTTTTTCTGGAATTTTATTGGATACTGGGGAGATTTTGTGGAATGTTTGTGGAACTTTGAGGGACTTTTCTGGAATTTGGTGAGATTCTGTAGAGAACTGACGAATTATCAGGGATTTTTCATGTATTCTGTGGGAATTTGTGGAGATTTGGTGGGATTTTTCTGGAATTTGGTAGAGTTTTGAGAAGATTTAGGGAATTCTGCAAGATATTTCTGGAATTTGGTAGGCCTTTTTGAAGGACGTTTTGTGGTTTTGAGGAGACTTGAAGAATTTTGAGGAATTTTTCTTAGATTTTGTGGAAACTTGTGGAGGCTTGGTGGGATTTTTGTGTGATTTTGTGGGATATTGAGGCGATTTAGGGATCTTGAGGGATTTTTCATGTATTCTGTGGGAATTTGTGGAGATTCGGTGGGATTTTTGTGGATTTTAGCCGTATTTTGAGAAGATTTAGGGAATTTTGTGTGATTTTTCCAGGAATTTTGTTGGATACTGGGGAGATTTTGTGGAATATTTGTGGAACTTTGAGGGACTTTTCTGGAATTTGGTGAGATTCTGTAGAGAACTGATGAATTATCAGGGATTTTTCATGTATTCTGTGGGAATTTGTGGAGATTTGGTCGGATTTTTCTGGAATTTGGTAGAGTTTTGAGAAGATTTAGGGAATTCTGCAAGATATTTCTGGAATTTGGTAGGCCTTTTTGAAGGACTTTTTGTGGTTTTGAGGAGACTTGAAGAATTTTCAGGGATTTTTCTTAGATTTTGTGGAAACTTGTGGAGGTTTTGTGTGATTTTTGTGGGATTTTGTGGGATATTGAGGCGATTTAGGGATCTTGAGGGATTTTTCATGTATTTTGTGGGAATTTGTGGAGATTTGTTGGGATATTTTTCTAGAATTTGGTCGTGTTTTGGGAAGATTTAGGGAATTTTGTGGGATTTTTCCTGGAATTTTGTTGGATACTGGGGAGATTTTGTGGGATGTTTGTGGAACTTTGAGGGACTTTTCTGGAATTTGGTGAGATTCTGTAGAGAACTGACGAATTATCAGGGATTTTTCATGTATTCTGTGGGAATTTGTGGAGATTTGGTGGGATTTTTGTGGATTTTGGCCGTGTTTTGAGAAGATTTAGGGAATTTTGTGTGATTTTTCTGGGATTTTGTTGGGTATTGAGGACATTTTGTGGGATGTTTCTGGAATTTGGTGGGCCTTTTCAAGAATTTTGTGGTATTTTGAAAAGATTTAGGGAATTTTGTGGTGTTTTTTCTTGAATTTTGTGGGAAACTGTGCTGATTTTATGGGGCGTTTCTGGAATTTGGTCGAGTTTTCAGAAGATTTAGGGATTTTTGTGAGATTTTTGTGGGATGTTCTGGGAATTGGTGGAGATTTTGTGGGACATTCCTGTGAATTGGTAGGGTTTTGAAATGATTTAGGGAGTTTTGTGGGACTTCTCTGGAATTTTGTGGGTTTTTTCTGGAATTGTGTGGGATTCTGAGGAGACTTGAAGAATTTTGAGGAATTTGTTTTAGATTTTGTGGGAATTGTTGGAGATTCTGTGGGATTTTACTGGAATTTGGTGGGCCTTTTCAAGGACTTTGTGTGGTTTTGAGGAGACTTGAAGAATTTTAAGGATTTGTTTTTATATTTTGTGAAAACTTGTGGAGGTTTTGTGTGATTTTTGTGGGATTTTGTGGGATATTGAGGCGATTTAGGGATCTTGAGGGATTTTTCATGTATTTAGTGGGATTTTGTGGAGATTTGGTGGGATATTTTTCTAGAATTTGGTCATGTTTTGGGAAGATTTAGGGAATTTTGTGGGATTTTTTCTGGAATTTTATTGGATACTGGGGAGATTTTGTGGAATGTTTGTGGAACTTTGAGGGACTTTTCTGGAATTTGGTGAGATTCTGTAGAGAACTGACGAATTATCAGGGATTTTTCATGTATTCTGTGGGAATTTGTGGAGATTTGGTGGGATTTTTCTGGAATTTGGTAGAGTTTTGAGAAGATTTAGGGAATTCTGCAAGATATTTCTGGAATTTGGTAGGCCTTTTTGAAGGACGTTTTGTGGTTTTGAGGAGACTTGAAGAATTTTGAGGAATTTTTCTTAGATTTTGTGGAAACTTGTGGAGGCTTGGTGGGATTTTTGTGTGATTTTGTGGGATATTGAGGCGATTTAGGGATCTTGAGGGATTTTTCATGTATTCTGTGGGAATTTGTGGAGATTCGGTGGGATTTTTGTGGATTTTAGCCGTATTTTGAGAAGATTTAGGGAATTTTGTGTGATTTTTCCAGGAATTTTGTTGGATACTGGGGAGATTTTGTGGAATATTTGTGGAACTTTGAGGGACTTTTCTGGAATTTGGTGAGATTCTGTAGAGAACTGATGAATTATCAGGGATTTTTCATGTATTCTGTGGGAATTTGTGGAGATTTGGTCGGATTTTTCTGGAATTTGGTAGAGTTTTGAGAAGATTTAGGGAATTCTGCAAGATATTTCTGGAATTTGGTAGGCCTTTTTGAAGGACTTTTTGTGGTTTTGAGGAGACTTGAAGAATTTTCAGGGATTTTTCTTAGATTTTGTGGAAACTTGTGGAGGTTTTGTGTGATTTTTGTGGGATTTTGTGGGATATTGAGGCGATTTAGGGATCTTGAGGGATTTTTCATGTATTTTGTGGGAATTTGTGGAGATTTGTTGGGATATTTTTCTAGAATTTGGTCGTGTTTTGGGAAGATTTAGGGAATTTTGTGGGATTTTTCCTGGAATTTTGTTGGATACTGGGGAGATTTTGTGGGATGTTTGTGGAACTTTGAGGGACTTTTCTGGAATTTGGTGAGATTCTGTAGAGAACTGACGAATTATCAGGGATTTTTCATGTATCCTGTGGGAATTTGTGGAGATTTGGTGGGATTTTTGTGGATTTTGGCCGTGTTTTGAGAAGATTTAGGGAATTTTGTGTGATTTTTCTGGGATTTTGTTGGGTATTGAGGACATTTTGTGGGATGTTTCTGGAATTTGGTGGGGCTTTTCAAGAATTTTGTGGTATTTTGAAAAGATTTTGGGAATTTTGTGGTGTTTTTTCTTGAATTTTGTGGGAAACTGTGCTGATTTTATGGGGCGTTTCTGGAATTTGGTCGAGTTTTCAGAAGATTTAGGGATTTTTGTGAGATTTTTGTGGGATGTTCTGGGAATTGGTGGAGATTTTGTGGGACATTCCTGTGAATTGGTAGGGTTTTGAAATGATTTAGGGAGTTTTGTGGGACTTCTCTGGAATTTTGTGGGTTTTTTCTGGAATTGTGTGGGATTCTGAGGAGACTTGAAGAATTTTGAGGAATTTGTTTTAGATTTTGTGGGAATTGTTGGAGATTCTGTGGGATTTTACTGGAATTTGGTGGGCCTTTTCAAGGACTTTGTGTGGTTTTGAGGAGACTTGAAGAATTTTAAGGATTTGTTTTTATATTTTGTGAAAACTTGTGGAGGTTTTGTGTGATTTTTGTGGGATTTTGTGGGATATTGAGGCGATTTAGGGATCTTGAGGGATTTTTCATGTATTTAGTGGGATTTTGTGGAGATTTGGTGGGATATTTTTCTAGAATTTGGTCATGTTTTGGGAAGATTTAGGGAATTTTGTGGGATTTTTTCTGGAATTTTATTGGATACTGGGGAGATTTTGTGGAATGTTTGTGGAACTTTGAGGGACTTTTCTGGAATTTGGTGAGATTCTGTAGAGAACTGACGAATTATCAGGGATTTTTCATGTATTCTGTGGGAATTTGTGGAGATTTGGTGGGATTTTTCTGGAATTTGGTAGAGTTTTGAGAAGATTTAGGGAATTCTGCAAGATATTTCTGGAATTTGGTAGGCCTTTTTGAAGGACGTTTTGTGGTTTTGAGGAGACTTGAAGAATTTTGAGGAATTTTTCTTAGATTTTGTGGAAACTTGTGGAGGCTTGGTGGGATTTTTGTGTGATTTTGTGGGATATTGAGGCGATTTAGGGATCTTGAGGGATTTTTCATGTATTCTGTGGGAATTTGTGGAGATTCGGTGGGATTTTTGTGGATTTTAGCCGTATTTTGAGAAGATTTAGGGAATTTTGTGTGATTTTTCCAGGAATTTTGTTGGATACTGGGGAGATTTTGTGGAATATTTGTGGAACTTTGAGGGACTTTTCTGGAATTTGGTGAGATTCTGTAGAGAACTGATGAATTATCAGGGATTTTTCATGTATTCTGTGGGAATTTGTGGAGATTTGGTCGGATTTTTCTGGAATTTGGTAGAGTTTTGAGAAGATTTAGGGAATTCTGCAAGATATTTCTGGAATTTGGTAGGCCTTTTTGAAGGACTTTTTGTGGTTTTGAGGAGACTTGAAGAATTTTCAGGGATTTTTCTTAGATTTTGTGGAAACTTGTGGAGGTTTTGTGTGATTTTTGTGGGATTTTGTGGGATATTGAGGCGATTTAGGGATCTTGAGGGATTTTTCATGTATTTTGTGGGAATTTGTGGAGATTTGTTGGGATATTTTTCTAGAATTTGGTCGTGTTTTGGGAAGATTTAGGGAATTTTGTGGGATTTTTCCTGGAATTTTGTTGGATACTGGGGAGATTTTGTGGGATGTTTGTGGAACTTTGAGGGACTTTTCTGGAATTTGGTGAGATTCTGTAGAGAACTGACGAATTATCAGGGATTTTTCATGTATCCTGTGGGAATTTGTGGAGATTTGGTGGGATTTTTGTGGATTTTGGCCGTGTTTTGAGAAGATTTAGGGAATTTTGTGTGATTTTTCTGGGATTTTGTTGGGTATTGAGGACATTTTGTGGGATGTTTCTGGAATTTGGTGGGGCTTTTCAAGAATTTTGTGGTATTTTGAAAAGATTTTGGGAATTTTGTGGTGTTTTTTCTTGAATTTTGTGGGAAACTGTGCTGATTTTATGGGGCGTTTCTGGAATTTGGTCGAGTTTTCAGAAGATTTAGGGATTTTTGTGAGATTTTTGTGGGATGTTCTGGGAATTGGTGGAGATTTTGTGGGACATTCCTGTGAATTGGTAGGGTTTTGAAATGATTTAGGGAGTTTTGTGGGACTTCTCTGGAATTTTGTGGGTTTTTTCTGGAATTGTGTGGGATTCTGAGGAGACTTGAAGAATTTTGAGGAATTTGTTTTAGATTTTGTGGGAATTGTTGGAGATTCTGTGGGATTTTACTGGAATTTGGTGGGCCTTTTCAAGGACTTTGTGTGGTTTTGAGGAGACTTGAAGAATTTTAAGGATTTGTTTTTATATTTTGTGAAAACTTGTGGAGGTTTTGTGTGATTTTTGTGGGATTTTGTGGGATATTGAGGCGATTTAGGGATCTTGAGGGATTTTTCATGTATTTAGTGGGATTTTGTGGAGATTTGGTGGGATATTTTTCTAGAATTTGGTCATGTTTTGGGAAGATTTAGGGAATTTTGTGGGATTTTTTCTGGAATTTTATTGGATACTGGGGAGATTTTGTGGAATGTTTGTGGAACTTTGAGGGACTTTTCTGGAATTTGGTGAGATTCTGTAGAGAACTGACGAATTATCAGGGATTTTTCATGTATTCTGTGGGAATTTGTGGAGATTTGGTGGGATTTTTCTGGAATTTGGTAGAGTTTTGAGAAGATTTAGGGAATTCTGCAAGATATTTCTGGAATTTGGTAGGCCTTTTTGAAGGACGTTTTGTGGTTTTGAGGAGACTTGAAGAATTTTGAGGAATTTTTCTTAGATTTTGTGGAAACTTGTGGAGGCTTGGTGGGATTTTTGTGTGATTTTGTGGGATATTGAGGCGATTTAGGGATCTTGAGGGATTTTTCATGTATTCTGTGGGAATTTGTGGAGATTCGGTGGGATTTTTGTGGATTTTAGCCGTATTTTGAGAAGATTTAGGGAATTTTGTGTGATTTTTCCAGGAATTTTGTTGGATACTGGGGAGATTTTGTGGAATATTTGTGGAACTTTGAGGGACTTTTCTGGAATTTGGTGAGATTCTGTAGAGAACTGATGAATTATCAGGGATTTTTCATGTATTCTGTGGGAATTTGTGGAGATTTGG
Organism: Cyanistes caeruleus; assembly: GCF_971803275.1. NCBI lineage: Eukaryota > Metazoa > Chordata > Aves > Passeriformes > Paridae > Cyanistes > Cyanistes caeruleus. The sequence continues at coordinate 1,761,497 of NW_028255893.1, read as the reverse complement.
TCGGATTTTTCTGGAATTTGGTAGAGTTTTGAGAAGATTTAGGGAATTCTGCAAGATATTTCTGGAATTTGGTAGGCCTTTTTGAAGGACTTTTTGTGGTTTTGAGGAGACTTGAAGAATTTTCAGGGATTTTTCTTAGATTTTGTGGAAACTTGTGGAGGTTTTGTGTGATTTTTGTGGGATTTTGTGGGATATTGAGGCGATTTAGGGATCTTGAGGGATTTTTCATGTATTTTGTGGGAATTTGTGGAGATTTGTTGGGATATTTTTCTAGAATTTGGTCGTGTTTTGGGAAGATTTAGGGAATTTTGTGGGATTTTTCCTGGAATTTTGTTGGATACTGGGGAGATTTTGTGGGATGTTTGTGGAACTTTGAGGGACTTTTCTGGAATTTGGTGAGATTCTGTAGAGAACTGACGAATTATCAGGGATTTTTCATGTATTCTGTGGGAATTTGTGGAGATTTGGTGGGATTTTTGTGGATTTTGGCCGTGTTTTGAGAAGATTTAGGGAATTTTGTGTGATTTTTCTGGGATTTTGTTGGGTATTGAGGACATTTTGTGGGATGTTTCTGGAATTTGGTGGGGCTTTTCAAGAATTTTGTGGTATTTTGAAAAGATTTTGGGAATTTTGTGGTGTTTTTTCTTGAATTTTGTGGGAAACTGTGCTGATTTTATGGGGCGTTTCTGGAATTTGGTCGAGTTTTCAGAAGATTTAGGGATTTTTGTGAGATTTTTGTGGGATGTTCTGGGAATTGGTGGAGATTTTGTGGGACATTCCTGTGAATTGGTAGGGTTTTGAAATGATTTAGGGAGTTTTGTGGGACTTCTCTGGAATTTTGTGGGTTTTTTCTGGAATTGTGTGGGATTCTGAGGAGACTTGAAGAATTTTGAGGAATTTTTTTTAGATTTTGTGGGAATTGTTGGAGATTCTGTGGGATTTTACTGGAATTTGGTGGGCCTTTTCAAGGACTTTGTGTGGTTTTGAGGAGACTTGAAGAATTTTAAGGATTTGTTTTTATATTTTGTGAAAACTTGTGGAGGTTTTGTGTGATTTTTGTGGGATTTTGTGGGATATTGAGGCGATTTAGGGATCTTGAGGGATTTTTCATGTATTTAGTGGGATTTTGTGGAGATTTGGTGGGATATTTTTCTAGAATTTGGTCATGTTTTGGGAAGATTTAGGGAATTTTGTGGGATTTTTTCTGGAATTTTATTGGATACTGGGGAGATTTTGTGGAATGTTTGTGGAACTTTGAGGGACTTTTCTGGAATTTGGTGAGATTCTGTAGAGAACTGACGAATTATCAGGGATTTTTCATGTATTCTGTGGGAATTTGTGGAGATTTGGTGGGATTTTTCTGGAATTTGGTAGAGTTTTGAGAAGATTTAGGGAATTCTGCAAGATATTTCTGGAATTTGGTAGGCCTTTTTGAAGGACGTTTTGTGGTTTTGAGGAGACTTGAAGAATTTTGAGGAATTTTTCTTAGATTTTGTGGAAACTTGTGGAGGCTTGGTGGGATTTTTGTGGAATTTTGTGGGATATTGAGGCGATTTAGGGATCTTGAGGGATTTTTCATGTATTCTGTGGGAATTTGTGGAGATTCGGTGGGATTTTTGTGGATTTTAGCCGTATTTTGAGAAGATTTAGGGAATTTTGTGTGATTTTTCCAGGAATTTTGTTGGATACTGGGGAGATTTTGTGGAATATTTGTGGAACTTTGAGGGACTTTTCTGGAATTTGGTGAGATTCTGTAGAGAACTGATGAATTATCAGGGATTTTTCATGTATTCTGTGGGAATTTGTGGAGATTTGGTCGGATTTTTCTGGAATTTGGTAGAGTTTTGAGAAGATTTAGGGAATTCTGCAAGATATTTCTGGAATTTGGTAGGCCTTTTTGAAGGACTTTTTGTGGTTTTGAGGAGACTTGAAGAATTTTGAGGAATTTTTCTTAGATTCTGTGGAAACTTGTGTAAGTTTTTGGAATTTTTGTGTGATTTTGTGGGATATTGAGGCGATTTAGGGATCTTGAGGGATTTTTCATGTATTTTGTGGGAATTTGTGGAGATTTGGTGGGATATTTTTCTAGAATTTGGTCGTGTTTTGGGAAGATTTAGGGAATTTTGTGGGATTTTTCCTGGAATTTTATTGGATACTGGGGAGATTTTGTGGGTCATTTCTGGAACTTTGAGGGACTTTTCTGGAATTTGGTGAGATTCTGTAGAGAACTGACGAATTATCAGGGATTTTTCATGTATTCTGTGGGAATTTGTGGAGATTTGGTGGGATTTTTGTGGATTTTGACCGTGTTTTGAGAAGATTTAGGGAATTTTGTGGGATTTTTCTGGGATTTTGTTGGGTATTGAGGACATTTTGTGGGATGTTTCTGGAATTTGGTGGGGCTTTTCAAGAATTTTGTGGTATTTTGAAAAGATTTTGGGAATTTTGTGGTGTTTTTTCATGAATTTTGTGGGAATCTGTGCTGATTTTATGGGGCGTTTCTGGAATTCGGTCGAGTTTTCAGAAGATTTAGGGATTTTTGTGAGATTTTTGTGGGATGTTCTGGGAATTGGTGGAGATTTTGTGGGACATTCCTGTGAATTGGTAGGGTTTTGAAATGATTTAGGGAGTTTTGTGGGACTTCTCTGGAATTTTGTGGGTTTTTTCTGGAATTGTGTGGGATTCTGAGGAGACTTGAAGAATTTTGAGGAATTTTTTTTAGATTTTGTGGGAATTGTTGGAGATTCTGTGGGATTTTACTGGAATTTGGTGGGCCTTTTCAAGGACTTTGTGTGGTTTTGAGGAGACTTGAAGAATTTTGAGGATTTTTTCTTAGATTTTGTACAAACCTGTGGAGGTTTTGTGGGATTTTTGTGGAATTTTGTGGGATATTGAGGCGATTTAGGGATCTTGAGGGATTTTTCATGTATTTTGTGGGAATTTGTGGAGATTTGGTGGGATATTTTTCTAGAATTTGGTCGTGTTTTGAGAAGATTTAGGGAATTTTGTGGGATTTTTCCTGGAATTTTGTTGGATACTGGGGAGATTTTGTGGGATGCTTGTGGAACTTTGAGGGACTTTTCTGGAATTTGGTGAGATTCTGTAGAGAACTGACGAATTATCAGGGATTTTTCATGTATCCTGTGGGAATTTGTGGAGATTTGGTGGGATTTTTGTGGATTTTGGCCGTGTTTTGAGAAGATTTAGGGAATTTTGTGTGATTTTTCTGGGATTTTGTTGGGTATTGAGGACATTTTGTGGGATGTTTCTGGAATTTGGTGGGGCTTTTCAAGAATTTTGTGGTATTTTGAAAAGATTTTGGGAATTTTGTGGTTTTTTTCTTGAATTTTGTGGGAAACTGTGCTGATTTTATGGGGCGTTTCTGGAATTTGGTCGAGTTTTCAGAAGATTTAGGGATTTTTGTGAGATTTTTGTGGGATGTTCTGGGAATTGGTGGAGATTTTGTGGGACATTCCTGTGAATTGGTAGGGTTTTGAAATGATTTAGGGAGTTTTGTGGGACTTCTCTGGAATTTTGTGGGTTTTTTCTGGAATTGTGTGGGATTCTGAGGAGACTTGAAGAATTTTGAGGAATTTGTTTTAGATTTTGTGGGAATTGTTGGAGATTCTGTGGGATTTTACTGGAATTTGGTGGGCCTTTTCAAGGACTTTGTGTGGTTTTGAGGAGACTTGAAGAATTTTAAGGATTTGTTTTTATATTTTGTGAAAACTTGTGGAGGTTTTGTGTGATTTTTGTGGGATTTTGTGGGATATTGAGGCGATTTAGGGATCTTGAGGGATTTTTCATGTATTTAGTGGGATTTTGTGGAGATTTGGTGGGATATTTTTCTAGAATTTGGTCATGTTTTGGGAAGATTTAGGGAATTTTGTGGGATTTTTTCTGGAATTTTATTGGATACTGGGGAGATTTTGTGGAATGTTTGTGGAACTTTGAGGGACTTTTCTGGAATTTGGTGAGATTCTGTAGAGAACTGACGAATTATCAGGGATTTTTCATGTATTCTGTGGGAATTTGTGGAGATTTGGTGGGATTTTTCTGGAATTTGGTAGAGTTTTGAGAAGATTTAGGGAATTCTGCAAGATATTTCTGGAATTTGGTAGGCCTTTTTGAAGGACGTTTTGTGGTTTTGAGGAGACTTGAAGAATTTTGAGGAATTTTTCTTAGATTTTGTGGAAACTTGTGGAGGCTTGGTGGGATTTTTGTGGGATTTTGTGGGATATTGAGGCGATTTAGGGATCTTGAGGGATTTTTCATGTATTCTGTGGGAATTTGTGGAGATTCGGTGGGATTTTTGTGGATTTTAGCCGTATTTTGAGAAGATTTAGGGAATTTTGTGTGATTTTTCCAGGAATTTTGTTGGATACTGGGGAGATTTTGTGGAATATTTGTGGAACTTTGAGGGACTTTTCTGGAATTTGGTGAGATTCTGTAGAGAACTGATGAATTATCAGGGATTTTTCATGTATTCTGTGGGAATTTGTGGAGATTTGGTCGGATTTTTCTGGAATTTGGTAGAGTTTTGAGAAGATTTAGGGAATTCTGCAAGATATTTCTGGAATTTGGTAGGCCTTTTTGAAGGACTTTTTGTGGTTTTGAGGAGACTTGAAGAATTTTGAGGAATTTTTCTTAGATTCTGTGGAAACTTGTGTAAGTTTTTGGGATTTTTGTGGGATTTTGTGGGATATTGAGGCGATTTAGGGATCTTGAGGGATTTTTCATGTATTTTGTGGGAATTTGTGGAGATTTGGTGGGATATTTTTCTAGAATTTGGTCGTGTTTTGGGAAGATTTAGGGAATTTTGTGGGATTTTTCCTGGAATTTTATTGGATACTGGGGAGATTTTGTGGGACATTTCTGGAACTTCGAGGGACTTTTCTGGAATTTGGTGAGATTCTGTAGAGAACTGACGAATTATCAGGGATTTTTCATGTATTCTGTGGGAATTTGTGGAGATTTGGTGGGATTTTTGTGGATTTTGGCCGTGTTTTGAGAAGATTTAGGGAATTTTGTGGGATTTTTCTGGGATTTTGTTGGGTATTGAGGACATTTTGTGGGATGTTTCTGGAATTTGGTGGGGCTTTTCAAGAATTTTGTGGTATTTTGAAAAGATTTTGCGAATTTTGTGGTGTTTTTTCATGAATTTTGTGGGAATCTGTGCTGATTTTATGGGGCGTTTCTGGAATTCGGTCGAGTTTTCAGAAGATTACGGATTTTTGTGAGATTTTTGTGGGATGTTCTGGGAATTGGTGGAGATTTTGTGGGACATTCCTGTGAATTGGTAGGGTTTTGAAATGATTTAGGGAGTTTTGTGGGACTTCTCTGGAATTTTGTGGGTTTTTTCTGGAATTGTGTGGGATTCTGAGGAGACTTGAAAAATTTTGAGGAATTTGTTTTAGATTTTGTGGGAATTGTTGGAGATTCTGTGGGATTTTACTGGAATTTGGTGGGCCTTTTCAAGGACTTTGTGTGGTTTTGAGGAGACTTGAAGAATTTTGAGGATTTTTTCTTAGATTTTGTACAAACCTGTGGAGGTTTTGTGTGATTTTTGTGGGATTTTGTGGGATATTGAGGCGATTTAGGGATCTTGAGGGATTTTTCATGTATTTTGTGGGAATTTGTGGAGATTTGGTGGGATATTTTTCTAGAATTTGGTCATGTTTTGAGAAGATTTAGGGAATTTTGTGGGATTTTTCCTGGAATTTTGTTGGATACTGGGGAGATTTTGTGGGATGCTTCTGGAACTTTGAGGGACTTTTCTGGAATTTGGTGAGATTCTGTAGAGAACTGACGAATTATCAGGGATTTTTCATGTATTCTGTGGGAATTTGTGGAGATTCGGTGGGATATTTTTCTAGAATTTTGTCATGTTTTGAGAAGATTTAGGGAATTTTGTGGGATTTTTTCTGGAATTTTGTTGGATACTGGGGAGATTTTGTGGGATGTTTGTGGAACTTTGAGGGTCTCTTCTGGAATTTGGTGAGATTCTGTAGAGAACTGACGAATTATCAGGGATTTTTCAGGTAGTCTGTGGGAATTTGTGGAGATTTGGTGAGATTTTTCTGGAATTTGGTAGAGTTTTGAGAAGATTTAGGGAATTCTGTAAGATTTTTTTGGAATTTGGTGGGCCTCTTTGAAGGACTTTGTGTGGTTTTGAGGAGACTTGAAGAATTTTGAGGAATTTTTCTTAGATTCTGTGGAAACTTGTGGAGGTTTTGTGGGATTTTTGTGGAATTTTGTGGGATATTGAGGCGATTTAGGGATCTTGAGGGATTTTTCATGTATTTTGTGGGAATTTGTGGAGATTTGGTGGGATTTTTCTGGAACTTGGTAGAGTTTTGAGAAGATTTAGGGAATTCTGCAAGATATTTCTGGAATTTGGTAGGCCTTTTTGAAGGACTTTTTGTGGTTTTGAGGAGACTTGAAGAATTTTGAGGAATTTTTCTTAGATTCTGTGGAAACTTGTGGAGGTTTTGTGGGATTTTTGTGGAATTTTGTGGGATATTGAGGCGATTTAGGCATCTTGAGGGAATTTACATGTATTTTGTGGGAATTTGTGGAGATTTGGTGGGATATTTTTCTAGAATTTGGTCGTGTTTTGGGAAGATTTAGGGAATTTTGTGGGATTTTTCCTGGAATTTTATTGGATACTGGGGAGATTTTGTGGAATGTTTGTGGAACTTTGAGGGACTCTTCTGGAATTTGGTGAGATTCTATAGAGAACTGAAGAATTATCAGGGATTTTTCATGTATCCTGTGGGAATTTGTGGAGATTTGGTGGGATTTTTCTGGAATTTGGTAGAGTTTTGAGAAGATTTAGGGAATTTTGTAAGATTTTTCTGGAATTTGGTGGGCCTTTTCAAGGACTTTGTGTGGTTTTGAGGAGACTTGAAGAATTTTCAGGGATTTTTCTTAGATTTTGTGGAAACTTGTGGAGGTTTTGTGTGATTTTTGTGGGATTTTGTGGGATATTGAGGCGATTTAGGGATCTTGAGGGATTTTTCATGTATTTTGTGGGAATTTGTGGAGATTTGGTGGGATATTTTTCTAGAATTTGGTCGTGTTTTGGGAAGATTTAGGGAATTTTGTGGGATTTTTCCTGGAATTTTGTTGGATACTGGGGAGATTTTGTGGGATGTTTGTGGAACTTTGAGGGACTTTTCTGGAATTTGGTGAGATTCTGTAGAGAACTGACGAATTATCAGGGATTTTTCATGTATTCTGTGGGAATTTGTGGAGATTTGGTGGGATTTTTGTGGATTTTGGCCGTGTTTTGAGAAGATTTAGGGAATTTTGTGTGATTTTTCTGGGATTTTGTTGGGTATTGAGGACATTTTGTGGGATGTTTCTGGAATTTGGTGGGCCTTTTCAAGAATTTTGTGGTATTTTGAAAAGATTTAGGGAATTTTGTGGTGTTTTTTCTTGAATTTTGTGGGAAACTGTGCTGATTTTATGGGGCGTTTCTGGAATTTGGTCGAGTTTTCAGAAGATTTAGGGATTTTTGTGAGATTTTTGTGGGATGTTCTGGGAATTGGTGGAGATTTTGTGGGACATTCCTGTGAATTGGTAGGGTTTTGAAATGATTTAGGGAGTTTTGTGGGACTTCTCTGGAATTTTGTGGGTTTTTTCTGGAATTGTGTGGGATTCTGAGGAGACTTGAAGAATTTTGAGGAATTTGTTTTAGATTTTGTGGGAATTGTTGGAGATTCTGTGGGATTTTACTGGAATTTGGTGGGCCTTTTCAAGGACTTTGTGTGGTTTTGAGGAGACTTGAAGAATTTTAAGGATTTGTTTTTATATTTTGTGAAAACTTGTGGAGGTTTTGTGTGATTTTTGTGGGATTTTGTGGGATATTGAGGCGATTTAGGGATCTTGAGGGATTTTTCATGTATTTAGTGGGATTTTGTGGAGATTTGGTGGGATATTTTTCTAGAATTTGGTCATGTTTTGGGAAGATTTAGGGAATTTTGTGGGATTTTTTCTGGAATTTTATTGGATACTGGGGAGATTTTGTGGAATGTTTGTGGAACTTTGAGGGACTTTTCTGGAATTTGGTGAGATTCTGTAGAGAACTGACGAATTATCAGGGATTTTTCATGTATTCTGTGGGAATTTGTGGAGATTTGGTGGGATTTTTCTGGAATTTGGTAGAGTTTTGAGAAGATTTAGGGAATTCTGCAAGATATTTCTGGAATTTGGTAGGCCTTTTTGAAGGACGTTTTGTGGTTTTGAGGAGACTTGAAGAATTTTGAGGAATTTTTCTTAGATTTTGTGGAAACTTGTGGAGGCTTGGTGGGATTTTTGTGGGATTTTGTGGGATATTGAGGCGATTTAGGGATCTTGAGGGATTTTTCATGTATTCTGTGGGAATTTGTGGAGATTCGGTGGGATTTTTGTGGATTTTAGCCGTATTTTGAGAAGATTTAGGGAATTTTGTGTGATTTTTCCAGGAATTTTGTTGGATACTGGGGAGATTTTGTGGAATATTTGTGGAACTTTGAGGGACTTTTCTGGAATTTGGTGAGATTCTGTAGAGAACTGATGAATTATCAGGGATTTTTCATGTATTCTGTGGGAATTTGTGGAGATTTGGTCGGATTTTTCTGGAATTTGGTAGAGTTTTGAGAAGATTTAGGGAATTCTGCAAGATATTTCTGGAATTTGGTAGGCCTTTTTGAAGGACTTTTTGTGGTTTTGAGGAGACTTGAAGAATTTTCAGGGATTTTTCTTAGATTTTGTGGAAACTTGTGGAGGTTTTGTGTGATTTTTGTGGGATTTTGTGGGATATTGAGGCGATTTAGGGATCTTGAGGGATTTTTCATGTATTTTGTGGGAATTTGTGGAGATTTGGTGGGATATTTTTCTAGAATTTGGTCGTGTTTTGGGAAGATTTAGGGAATTTTGTGGGATTTTTCCTGGAATTTTGTTGGATACTGGGGAGATTTTGTGGGATGTTTGTGGAACTTTGAGGGACTTTTCTGGAATTTGGTGAGATTCTGTAGAGAACTGACGAATTATCAGGGATTTTTCATGTATTCTGTGGGAATTTGTGGAGATTTGGTGGGATTTTTGTGGATTTTGGCCGTGTTTTGAGAAGATTTAGGGAATTTTGTGTGATTTTTCTGGGATTTTGTTGGGTATTGAGGACATTTTGTGGGATGTTTCTGGAATTTGGTGGGGCTTTTCAAGAATTTTGTGGTATTTTGAAAAGATTTTGGGAATTTTGTGGTGTTTTTTCTTGAATTTTGTGGGAAACTGTGCTGATTTTATGGGGCGTTTCTGGAATTTGGTCGAGTTTTCAGAAGATTTAGGGATTTTTGTGAGATTTTTGTGGGATGTTCTGGGAATTGGTGGAGATTTTGTGGGACATTCCTGTGAATTGGTAGGGTTTTGAAATGATTTAGGGAGTTTTGTGGGACTTCTCTGGAATTTTGTGGGTTTTTTCTGGAATTGTGTGGGATTCTGAGGAGACTTGAAGAATTTTGAGGAATTTTTTTTAGATTTTGTGGGAATTGTTGGAGATTCTGTGGGATTTTACTGGAATTTGGTGGGCCTTTTCAAGGACTTTGTGTGGTTTTGAGGAGACTTGAAGAATTTTAAGGATTTGTTTTTATATTTTGTGAAAACTTGTGGAGGTTTTGTGTGATTTTTGTGGGATTTTGTGGGATATTGAGGCGATTTAGGGATCTTGAGGGATTTTTCATGTATTTAGTGGGATTTTGTGGAGATTTGGTGGGATATTTTTCTAGAATTTGGTCATGTTTTGGGAAGATTTAGGGAATTTTGTGGGATTTTTTCTGGAATTTTATTGGATACTGGGGAGATTTTGTGGAATGTTTGTGGAACTTTGAGGGACTTTTCTGGAATTTGGTGAGATTCTGTAGAGAACTGACGAATTATCAGGGATTTTTCATGTATTCTGTGGGAATTTGTGGAGATTTGGTGGGATTTTTCTGGAATTTGGTAGAGTTTTGAGAAGATTTAGGGAATTCTGCAAGATATTTCTGGAATTTGGTAGGCCTTTTTGAAGGACGTTTTGTGGTTTTGAGGAGACTTGAAGAATTTTGAGGAATTTTTCTTAGATTTTGTGGAAACTTGTGGAGGCTTGGTGGGATTTTTGTGTGATTTTGTGGGATATTGAGGCGATTTAGGGATCTTGAGGGATTTTTCATGTATTCTGTGGGAATTTGTGGAGATTCGGTGGGATTTTTGTGGATTTTAGCCGTATTTTGAGAAGATTTAGGGAATTTTGTGTGATTTTTCCAGGAATTTTGTTGGATACTGGGGAGATTTTGTGGAATATTTGTGGAACTTTGAGGGACTTTTCTGGAATTTGGTGAGATTCTGTAGAGAACTGATGAATTATCAGGGATTTTTCATGTATTCTGTGGGAATTTGTGGAGATTTGGTCGGATTTTTCTGGAATTTGGTAGAGTTTTGAGAAGATTTAGGGAATTCTGCAAGATATTTCTGGAATTTGGTAGGCCTTTTTGAAGGACTTTTTGTGGTTTTGAGGAGACTTGAAGAATTTTGAGGAATTTTTCTTAGATTCTGTGGAAACTTGTGTAAGTTTTTGGGATTTTTGTGGGATTTTGTGGGATATTGAGGCGATTTAGGGATCTTGAGGGATTTTTCATGTATTTTGTGGGAATTTGTGGAGATTTGGTGGGATATTTTTCTAGAATTTGGTCGTGTTTTGGGAAGATTTAGGGAATTTTGTGGGATTTTTCCTGGAATTTTATTGGATACTGGGGAGATTTTGTGGGACATTTCTGGAACTTCGAGGGACTTTTCTGGAATTTGGTGAGATTCTGTAGAGAACTGACGAATTATCAGGGATTTTTCATGTATTCTGTGGGAATTTGTGGAGATTTGGTGGGATTTTTGTGGATTTTGGCCGTGTTTTGAGAAGATTTAGGGAATTTTGTGTGATTTTTCTGGGATTTTGTTGGGTATTGAGGACATTTTGTGGGATGTTTCTGGAATTTGGTGGGGCTTTTCAAGAATTTTGTGGTATTTTGAAAAGATTTTGGGAATTTTGTGGTGTTTTTTCATGAATTTTGTGGGAATCTGTGCTGATTTTATGGGGCGTTTCTGGAATTCGGTCGAGTTTTCAGAAGATTACGGATTTTTGTGAGATTTTTGTGGGATGTTCTGGGAATTGGTGGAGATTTTGTGGGACATTCCTGTGAATTGGTAGGGTTTTGAAATGATTTAGGGAGTTTTGTGGGACTTCTCTGGAATTTTGTGGGTTTTTTCTGGAATTGTGTGGGATTCTGAGGAGACTTGAAAAATTTTGAGGAATTTGTTTTAGATTTTGTGGGAATTGTTGGAGATTCTGTGGGATTTTACTGGAATTTGGTGGGCCTTTTCAAGGACTTTGTGTGGTTTTGAGGAGACTTGAAGAATTTTGAGGATTTTTTCTTAGATTTTGTACAAACCTGTGGAGGTTTTGTGTGATTTTTGTGGGATTTTGTGGGATATTGAGGCGATTTAGGGATCTTGAGGGATTTTTCATGTATTTTGTGGGAATTTGTGGAGATTTGGTGGGATATTTTTCTAGAATTTGGTCATGTTTTGAGAAGATTTAGGGAATTTTGTGGGATTTTTCCTGGAATTTTGTTGGATACTGGGGAGATTTTGTGGGATGCTTCTGGAACTTTGAGGGACTTTTCTGGAATTTGGTGAGATTCTGTAGAGAACTGACGAATTATCAGGGATTTTTCATGTATTCTGTGGGAATTTGTGGAGATTCGGTGCGATATTTTTCTAGAATTTTGTCATGTTTTGAGAAGATTTAGGGAATTTTGTGGGATTTTTCCTGGAATTTTGTTGGATACTGGGGAGATTTTGTGGGATGTTTGTGGAACTTTGAGGGTCTCTTCTGGAATTTGGTGAGATTCTGTAGAGAACTGACGAATTATCAGGGATTTTTCAGGTAGTCTGTGGGAATTTGTGGAGATTTGGTGAGATTTTTCTGGAATTTGGTAGAGTTTTGAGAAGATTTAGGGAATTCTGTAAGATTTTTTTGGAATTTGGTGGGCCTCTTTGAAGGACTTTGTGTGGTTTTGAGGAGACTTGAAGAATTTTGAGGAATTTTTCTTAGATTCTGTGGAAACTTGTGGAGGTTTTGTGGGATTTTTGTGGAATTTTGTGGGATATTGAGGCGATTTAGGGATCTTGAGGGATTTTTCATGTATTTTGTGGGAATTTGTGGAGATTTGGTGGGATTTTTCTGGAACTTGGTAGAGTTTTGAGAAGATTTAGGGAATTCTGCAAGATATTTCTGGAATTTGGTAGGCCTTTTTGAAGGACTTTTTGTGGTTTTGAGGAGACTTGAAGAATTTTGAGGAATTTTTCTTAGATTCTGTGGAAACTTGTGGAGGTTTTGTGGGATTTTTGTGGAATTTTGTGGGATATTGAGGCGATTTAGGCATCTTGAGGGAATTTACATGTATTTTGTGGGAATTTGTGGAGATTTGGTGGGATATTTTTCTAGAATTTGGTCGTGTTTTGGGAAGATTTAGGGAATTTTGTGGGATTTTTCCTGGAATTTTATTGGATACTGGGGAGATTTTGTGGAATGTTTGTGGAACTTTGAGGGACTCTTCTGGAATTTGGTGAGATTCTATAGAGAACTGAAGAATTATCAGGGATTTTTCATGTATCCTGTGGGAATTTGTGGAGATTTGGTGGGATTTTTCTGGAATTTGGTAGAGTTTTGAGAAGATTTAGGGAATTTTGTAAGATTTTTCTGGAATTTGGTGGGCCTTTTCAAGGACTTTGTGTGGTTTTGAGGAGACTTGAAGAATTTTCAGGGATTTTTCTTAGATTTTGTGGAAACTTGTGGAGGTTTTGTGTGATTTTTGTGGGATTTTGTGGGATATTGAGGCGATTTAGGGATCTTGAGGGATTTTTCATGTATTCTGTGGGAATTTGTGGAGATTTGTTGGGATATTTTTCTAGAATTTGGTCGTGTTTTGGGAAGATTTAGGGAATTTTGTGGGATTTTTCCTGGAATTTTGTTGGATACTGGGGAGATTTTGTGGAATATTTGTGGAACTTTGAGGGACTTTTCTGGAATTTGGTGAGATTCTGTAGAGAACTGATGAATTATCAGGGATTTTTCATGTATTCTGTGGGAATTTGTGGAGATTTGGTGGGATTTTTCTGGAATTTGGTAGAGTTTTGAGAAGATTTAGGGAATTCTGCAAGATATTTCTGGAATTTGGTAGGCCTTTTTGAAGGACTTTTTGTGGTTTTGAGGAGACTTGAAGAATTTTGAGGAATTTTTCTTAGATTCTGTGGAAACTTGTGTAAGTTTTTGGGATTTTTGTGGGATTTTGTGGGATATTGAGGCGATTTAGGGATCTTGAGGGATTTTTCATGTATTTTGTGGGAATTTGTGGAGATTTGGTGGGATATTTTTCTAGAATTTGGTCGTGTTTTGGGAAGATTTAGGGAATTTTGTGGGATTTTTCCTGGAATTTTATTGGATACTGGGGAGATTTTGTGGGTCATTTCTGGAACTTCGAGGGACTTTTCTGGAATTTGGTGAGATTCTTTAGAGAACTGACGAATTATCAGGGATTTTTCATGTATTCTGTGGGAATTTGTGGAGATTTGGTGTGATTTTTGTGGATTTTGACCGTGTTTTGAGAAGATTTAGGGAATTTTGTGGGATTTTTCTGGGATTTTGTTGGGTATTGAGGACATTTTGTGGGATGTTTCTGGAATTTGGTGGGCCTTTTCAAGAATTTTGTGGTATTTTGAAAAGATTTAGGGAATTTTGTGGTGTTTTTTCTTGAATTTTGTGGGAAACTGTGCTGATTTTATGGGGCGTTTCTGGAATTTGGTCGAGTTTTCAGAAGATTTAGGGATTTTTGTGAGATTTTTGTGGGATGTTCTGGGAATTGGTGGAGATTTTGTGGGACATTCCTGTGAATTGGTAGGGTTTTGAAATGATTTAGGGAGTTTTGTGGGACTTCTCTGGAATTTTGTGGGTTTTTTCTGGAATTGTGTGGGATTCTGAGGAGACTTGAAGAATTTTGAGGAATTTTTTTTAGATTTTGTGGGAATTGTTGGAGATTCTGTGGGATTTTACTGGAATTTGGTGGGCCTTTTCAAGGACTTTGTGTGGTTTTGAGGAGACTTGAAGAATTTTAAGGATTTGTTTTTATATTTTGTGAAAACTTGTGGAGGTTTTGTGTGATTTTTGTGGGATTTTGTGGGATATTGAGGCGATTTAGGGATCTTGAGGGATTTTTCATGTATTTAGTGGGATTTTGTGGAGATTTGGTGGGATATTTTTCTAGAATTTGGTCATGTTTTGGGAAGATTTAGGGAATTTTGTGGGATTTTTTCTGGAATTTTATTGGATACTGGGGAGATTTTGTGGAATGTTTGTGGAACTTTGAGGGACTTTTCTGGAATTTGGTGAGATTCTGTAGAGAACTGACGAATTATCAGGGATTTTTCATGTATTCTGTGGGAATTTGTGGAGATTTGGTGGGATTTTTCTGGAATTTGGTAGAGTTTTGAGAAGATTTAGGGAATTCTGCAAGATATTTCTGGAATTTGGTAGGCCTTTTTGAAGGACGTTTTGTGGTTTTGAGGAGACTTGAAGAATTTTGAGGAATTTTTCTTAGATTTTGTGGAAACTTGTGGAGGCTTGGTGGGATTTTTGTGGGATTTTGTGGGATATTGAGGCGATTTAGGGATCTTGAGGGATTTTTCATGTATTCTGTGGGAATTTGTGGAGATTCGGTGGGATTTTTGTGGATTTTAGCCGTATTTTGAGAAGATTTAGGGAATTTTGTGTGATTTTTCCAGGAATTTTGTTGGATACTGGGGAGATTTTGTGGAATATTTGTGGAACTTTGAGGGACTTTTCTGGAATTTGGTGAGATTCTGTAGAGAACTGATGAATTATCAGGGATTTTTCATGTATTCTGTGGGAATTTGTGGAGATTTGGTGGGATTTTTCTGGAATTTGGTAGAGTTTTGAGAAGATTTAGGGAATTCTGCAAGATATTTCTGGAATTTGGTAGGCCTTTTTGAAGGACTTTTTGTGGTTTTGAGGAGACTTGAAGAATTTTCAGGGATTTTTCTTAGATTTTGTGGAAACTTGTGGAGGTTTTGTGTGATTTTTGTGGGATTTTGTGGGATATTGAGGCGATTTAGGGATCTTGAGGGATTTTTCATGTATTTTGTGGGAATTTGTGGAGATTTGGTGGGATATTTTTCTAGAATTTGGTCGTGTTTTGGGAAGATTTAGGGAATTTTGTGGGATTTTTCCTGGAATTTTGTTGGATACTGGGGAGATTTTGTGGGATGTTTGTGGAACTTTGAGGGACTTTTCTGGAATTTGGTGAGATTCTGTAGAGAACTGACGAATTATCAGGGATTTTTCATGTATTCTGTGGGAATTTGTGGAGATTTGGTGGGATTTTTGTGGATTTTGGCCGTGTTTTGAGAAGATTTAGGGAATTTTGTGTGATTTTTCTGGGATTTTGTTGGGTATTGAGGACATTTTGTGGGATGTTTCTGGAATTTGGTGGGGCTTTTCAAGAATTTTGTGGTATTTTGAAAAGATTTTGGGAATTTTGTGGTGTTTTTTCTTGAATTTTGTGGGAAACTGTGCTGATTTTATGGGGCGTTTCTGGAATTTGGTCGAGTTTTCAGAAGATTTAGGGATTTTTGTGAGATTTTTGTGGGATGTTCTGGGAATTGGTGGAGATTTTGTGGGACATTCCTGTGAATTGGTAGGGTTTTGAAATGATTTAGGGAGTTTTGTGGGACTTCTCTGGAATTTTGTGGGTTTTTTCTGGAATTGTGTGGGATTCTGAGGAGACTTGAAGAATTTTGAGGAATTTTTTTTAGATTTTGTGGGAATTGTTGGAGATTCTGTGGGATTTTACTGGAATTTGGTGGGCCTTTTCAAGGACTTTGTGTGGTTTTGAGGAGACTTGAAGAATTTTAAGGATTTGTTTTTATATTTTGTGAAAACTTGTGGAGGTTTTGTGTGATTTTTGTGGGATTTTGTGGGATATTGAGGCGATTTAGGGATCTTGAGGGATTTTTCATGTATTTAGTGGGATTTTGTGGAGATTTGGTGGGATATTTTTCTAGAATTTGGTCATGTTTTGGGAAGATTTAGGGAATTTTGTGGGATTTTTTCTGGAATTTTATTGGATACTGGGGAGATTTTGTGGAATGTTTGTGGAACTTTGAGGGACTTTTCTGGAATTTGGTGAGATTCTGTAGAGAACTGACGAATTATCAGGGATTTTTCATGTATTCTGTGGGAATTTGTGGAGATTTGGTGGGATTTTTCTGGAATTTGGTAGAGTTTTGAGAAGATTTAGGGAATTCTGCAAGATATTTCTGGAATTTGGTAGGCCTTTTTGAAGGACGTTTTGTGGTTTTGAGGAGACTTGAAGAATTTTGAGGAATTTTTCTTAGATTTTGTGGAAACTTGTGGAGGCTTGGTGGGATTTTTGTGGAATTTTGTGGGATATTGAGGCGATTTAGGGATCTTGAGGGATTTTTCATGTATTCTGTGGGAATTTGTGGAGATTCGGTGGGATTTTTGTGGATTTTAGCCGTATTTTGAGAAGATTTAGGGAATTTTGTGTGATTTTTCCAGGAATTTTGTTGGATACTGGGGAGATTTTGTGGAATATTTGTGGAACTTTGAGGGACTTTTCTGGAATTTGGTGAGATTCTGTAGAGAACTGATGAATTATCAGGGATTTTTCATGTATTCTGTGGGAATTTGTGGAGATTCGGTGGGATTTTTCTGGAATTTGGTAGAGTTTTGAGAAGATTTAGGGAATTCTGCAAGATATTTCTGGAATTTGGTAGGCCTTTTTGAAGGACTTTTTGTGGTTTTGAGGAGACTTGAAGAATTTTGAGGAATTTTTCTTAGATTCTGTGGAAACTTGTGTAAGTTTTTGGAATTTTTGTGGGATTTTGTGGGATATTGAGGCGATTTAGGGATCTTGAGGGATTTTTCATGTATTTTGTGGGAATTTGTGGAGATTTGGTGGGATATTTTTCTAGAATTTGGTCGTGTTTTGGGAAGATTTAGGGAATTTTGTGGGATTTTTCCTGGAATTTTATTGGATACTGGGGAGATTTTGTGGGATGCTTGTGGAACTTTGAGGGACTTTTCTGGAATTTGGTGAGATTCTGTAGAGAACTGACGAATTATCAGGGATTTTTCATGTATCCTGTGGGAATTTGTGGAGATTTGGTGGGATTTTTGTGGATTTTGGCCGTGTTTTGAGAAGATTTAGGGAATTTTGTGTGATTTTTCTGGGATTTTGTTGGGTATTGAGGACATTTTGTGGGATGTTTCTGGAATTTGGTGGGGCTTTTCAAGAATTTTGTGGTATTTTGAAAAGATTTTGGGAATTTTGTGGTTTTTTTCTTGAATTTTGTGGGAAACTGTGCTGATTTTATGGGGCGTTTCTGGAATTTGGTCGAGTTTTCAGAAGATTTAGGGATTTTTGTGAGATTTTTGTGGGATGTTCTGGGAATTGGTGGAGATTTTGTGGGACATTCCTGTGAATTGGTAGGGTTTTGAAATGATTTAGGGAGTTTTGTGGGACTTCTCTGGAATTTTGTGGGTTTTTTCTGGAATTGTGTGGGATTCTGAGGAGACTTGAAGAATTTTGAGGAATTTGTTTTAGATTTTGTGGGAATTGTTGGAGATTCTGTGGGATTTTACTGGAATTTGGTGGGCCTTTTCAAGGACTTTGTGTGGTTTTGAGGAGACTTGAAGAATTTTGAGGATTTGTTTTTATATTTTGTGGAAACTTGTGGAGGTTTTGTGTGATTTTTGTGGGATTTTGTGGGATATTGAGGCGATTTAGGGATCTTGAGGGATTTTTCATGTATTTAGTGGGATTTTGTGGAGATTTGGTGGGATATTTTTCTAGAATTTGGTCATGTTTTGGGAAGATTTAGGGAATTTTGTGGGATTTTTTCTGGAATTTTATTGGATACTGGGGAGATTTTGTGGAATGTTTGTGGAACTTTGAGGGACTTTTCTGGAATTTGGTGAGATTCTGTAGAGAACTGACGAATTATCAGGGATTTTTCATGTATTCTGTGGGAATTTGTGGAGATTTGGTGGGATTTTTCTGGAATTTGGTAGAGTTTTGAGAAGATTTAGGGAATTCTGCAAGATATTTCTGGAATTTGGTAGGCCTTTTTGAAGGACGTTTTGTGGTTTTGAGGAGACTTGAAGAATTTTGAGGAATTTTTCTTAGATTTTGTGGAAACTTGTGGAGGCTTGGTGGGATTTTTGTGTGATTTTGTGGGATATTGAGGCGATTTAGGGATCTTGAGGGATTTTTCATGTATTCTGTGGGAATTTGTGGAGATTCGGTGGGATTTTTGTGGATTTTAGCCGTATTTTGAGAAGATTTAGGGAATTTTGTGTGATTTTTCCAGGAATTTTGTTGGATACTGGGGAGATTTTGTGGAATATTTGTGGAACTTTGAGGGACTTTTCTGGAATTTGGTGAGATTCTGTAGAGAACTGATGAATTATCAGGGATTTTTCATGTATTCTGTGGGAATTTGTGGAGATTTGGTCGGATTTTTCTGGAATTTGGTAGAGTTTTGAGAAGATTTAGGGAATTCTGCAAGATATTTCTGGAATTTGGTAGGCCTTTTTGAAGGACTTTTTGTGGTTTTGAGGAGACTTGAAGAATTTTGAGGAATTTTTCTTAGATTCTGTGGAAACTTGTGTAAGTTTTTGGGATTTTTGTGGGATTTTGTGGGATATTGAGGCGATTTAGGGATCTTGAGGGATTTTTCATGTATTTTGTGGGAATTTGTGGAGATTTGGTGGGATATTTTTCTAGAATTTGGTCGTGTTTTGGGAAGATTTAGGGAATTTTGTGGGATTTTTCCTGGAATTTTATTGGATACTGGGGAGATTTTGTGGGACATTTCTGGAACTTCGAGGGACTTTTCTGGAATTTGGTGAGATTCTGTAGAGAACTGACGAATTATCAGGGATTTTTCATGTATTCTGTGGGAATTTGTGGAGATTTGGTGGGATTTTTGTGGATTTTGGCCGTGTTTTGAGAAGATTTAGGGAATTTTGTGTGATTTTTCTGGGATTTTGTTGGGTATTGAGGACATTTTGTGGGATGTTTCTGGAATTTGGTGGGGCTTTTCAAGAATTTTGTGGTATTTTGAAAAGATTTTGGGAATTTTGTGGTGTTTTTTCATGAATTTTGTGGGAATCTGTGCTGATTTTATGGGGCGTTTCTGGAATTCGGTCGAGTTTTCAGAAGATTACGGATTTTTGTGAGATTTTTGTGGGATGTTCTGGGAATTGGTGGAGATTTTGTGGGACATTCCTGTGAATTGGTAGGGTTTTGAAATGATTTAGGGAGTTTTGTGGGACTTCTCTGGAATTTTGTGGGTTTTTTCTGGAATTGTGTGGGATTCTGAGGAGACTTGAAGAATTTTGAGGAATTTTTTTTAGATTTTGTGGGAATTGTTGGAGATTCTGTGGGATTTTACTGGAATTTGGTGGGCCTTTTCAAGGACTTTGTGTGGTTTTGAGGAGACTTGAAGAATTTTGAGGATTTTTTCTTAGATTTTGTACAAACCTGTGGAGGTTTTGTGTGATTTTTGTGGGATTTTGTGGGATATTGAGGCGATTTAGGGATCTTGAGGGATTTTTCATGTATTTTGTGGGAATTTGTGGAGATTTGGTGGGATATTTTTCTAGAATTTGGTCATGTTTTGAGAAGATTTAGGGAATTTTGTGGGATTTTTCCTGGAATTTTGTTGGATACTGGGGAGATTTTGTGGGATGCTTCTGGAACTTTGAGGGACTTTTCTGGAATTTGGTGAGATTCTGTAGAGAACTGACGAATTATCAGGGATTTTTCATGTATTCTGTGGGAATTTGTGGAGATTCGGTGCGATATTTTTCTAGAATTTTGTCATGTTTTGAGAAGATTTAGGGAATTTTGTGGGATTTTTCCTGGAATTTTGTTGGATACTGGGGAGATTTTGTGGGATGTTTGTGGAACTTTGAGGGTCTCTTCTGGAATTTGGTGAGATTCTGTAGAGAACTGACGAATTATCAGGGATTTTTCAGGTAGTCTGTGGGAATTTGTGGAGATTTGGTGAGATTTTTCTGGAATTTGGTAGAGTTTTGAGAAGATTTAGGGAATTCTGTAAGATTTTTCTGGAATTTGGTGGGCCTCTTTGAAGGACTTTGTGTGGTTTTGAGGAGACTTGAAGAATTTTGAGGAATTTTTCTTAGATTCTGTGGAAACTTGTGGAGGTTTTGTGGGATTTTTGTGGAATTTTGTGGGATATTGAGGCGATTTAGGGATCTTGAGGGATTTTTCATGTATTTTGTGGGAATTTGTGGAGATTTGGTGGGATTTTTCTGGAACTTGGTAGAGTTTTGAGAAGATTTAGGGAATTCT
The DNA here is from genome assembly GCF_971803275.1 of Cyanistes caeruleus. Lineage (NCBI taxonomy): Eukaryota > Metazoa > Chordata > Aves > Passeriformes > Paridae > Cyanistes > Cyanistes caeruleus. The sequence goes on along the minus strand of NW_028255893.1, from coordinate 1,741,008 downwards.
GCAAGATATTTCTGGAATTTGGTAGGCCTTTTTGAAGGACTTTTTGTGGTTTTGAGGAGACTTGAAGAATTTTGAGGAATTTTTCTTAGATTCTGTGGAAACTTGTGTAAGTTTTTGGGATTTTTGTGGGATTTTGTGGGATATTGAGGCGATTTAGGGATCTTGAGGGATTTTTCATGTATTTTGTGGGAATTTGTGGAGATTTGGTGGGATATTTTTCTAGAATTTGGTCGTGTTTTGGGAAGATTTAGGGAATTTTGTGGGATTTTTCCTGGAATTTTATTGGATACTGGGGAGATTTTGTGGAATGTTTGTGGAACTTTGAGGGACTCTTCTGGAATTTGGTGAGATTCTATAGAGAACTGAAGAATTATCAGGGATTTTTCATGTATCCTGTGGGAATTTGTGGAGATTTGGTGGGATTTTTCTGGAATTTGGTAGAGTTTTGAGAAGATTTAGGGAATTTTGTAAGATTTTTCTGGAATTTGGTGGGCCTTTTCAAGGACTTTGTGTGGTTTTGAGGAGACTTGAAGAATTTTCAGGGATTTTTCTTAGATTTTGTGGAAACTTGTGGAGGTTTTGTGTGATTTTTGTGGGATTTTGTGGGATATTGAGGCGATTTAGGGATCTTGAGGGATTTTTCATGTATTCTGTGGGAATTTGTGGAGATTTGTTGGGATATTTTTCTAGAATTTGGTCGTGTTTTGGGAAGATTTAGGGAATTTTGTGGGATTTTTCCTGGAATTTTGTTGGATACTGGGGAGATTTTGTGGAATATTTGTGGAACTTTGAGGGACTTTTCTGGAATTTGGTGAGATTCTGTAGAGAACTGATGAATTATCAGGGATTTTTCATGTATTCTGTGGGAATTTGTGGAGATTTGGTCGGATTTTTCTGGAATTTGGTAGAGTTTTGAGAAGATTTAGGGAATTCTGCAAGATATTTCTGGAATTTGGTAGGCCTTTTTGAAGGACTTTTTGTGGTTTTGAGGAGACTTGAAGAATTTTGAGGAATTTTTCTTAGATTCTGTGGAAACTTGTGTAAGTTTTTGGGATTTTTGTGGGATTTTGTGGGATATTGAGGCGATTTAGGGATCTTGAGGGATTTTTCATGTATTTTGTGGGAATTTGTGGAGATTTGGTGGGATATTTTTCTAGAATTTGGTCGTGTTTTGGGAAGATTTAGGGAATTTTGTGGGATTTTTCCTGGAATTTTATTGGATACTGGGGAGATTTTGTGGGTCATTTCTGGAACTTCGAGGGACTTTTCTGGAATTTGGTGAGATTCTTTAGAGAACTGACGAATTATCAGGGATTTTTCATGTATTCTGTGGGAATTTGTGGAGATTTGGTGTGATTTTTGTGGATTTTGACCGTGTTTTGAGAAGATTTAGGGAATTTTGTGGGATTTTTCTGGGATTTTGTTGGGTATTGAGGACATTTTGTGGGATGTTTCTGGAATTTGGTGGGCCTTTTCAAGAATTTTGTGGTATTTTGAAAAGATTTTGGGAATTTTGTGGTGTTTTTTCATGAATTTTGTGGGAATCTGTGCTGATTTTATGGGGCGTTTCTGGAATTCGGTCGAGTTTTCAGAAGATTTAGGGATTTTTGTGAGATTTTTGTGGGATGTTCTGGGAATTGGTGGAGATTTTGTGGGACATTCCTGTGAATTGGTAGGGTTTTGAAATGATTTAGGGAGTTTTGTGGGACTTCTCTGGAATTTTGTGGGTTTTTTCTGGAATTGTGTGGGATTCTGAGGAGACTTGAAAAATTTTGAGGAATTTGTTTTAGATTTTGTGGGAATTGTTGGAGATTCTGTGGGATTTTACTGGAATTTGGTGGGCCTTTTCAAGGACTTTGTGTGGTTTTGAGGAGACTTGAAGAATTTTGAGGATTTTTTCTTAGATTTTGTACAAACCTGTGGAGGTTTTGTGTGATTTTTGTGGGATTTTGTGGGATATTGAGGCGATTTAGGGATCTTGAGGGATTTTTCATGTATTTTGTGGGAATTTGTGGAGATTTGGTGGGATATTTTTCTAGAATTTGGTCATGTTTTGAGAAGATTTAGGGAATTTTGTGGGATTTTTCCTGGAATTTTGTTGGATACTGGGGAGATTTTGTGGGATGCTTCTGGAACTTTGAGGGACTTTTCTGGAATTTGGTGAGATTCTGTAGAGAACTGACGAATTATCAGGGATTTTTCATGTATTCTGTGGGAATTTGTGGAGATTCGGTGCGATATTTTTCTAGAATTTTGTCATGTTTTGAGAAGATTTAGGGAATTTTGTGGGATTTTTCCTGGAATTTTGTTGGATACTGGGGAGATTTTGTGGGATGTTTGTGGAACTTTGAGGGTCTCTTCTGGAATTTGGTGAGATTCTGTAGAGAACTGACGAATTATCAGGGATTTTTCAGGTAGTCTGTGGGAATTTGTGGAGATTTGGTGAGATTTTTCTGGAATTTGGTAGAGTTTTGAGAAGATTTAGGGAATTCTGTAAGATTTTTTTGGAATTTGGTGGGCCTCTTTGAAGGACTTTGTGTGGTTTTGAGGAGACTTGAAGAATTTTGAGGAATTTTTCTTAGATTCTGTGGAAACTTGTGGAGGTTTTGTGGGATGTTTGTGGAATTTTGTGGGATATTGAGGCGATTTAGGGATCTTGAGGGATTTTTCATGTATTTTGTGGGAATTTGTGGAGATTTGGTGGGATTTTTCTGGAACTTGGTAGAGTTTTGAGAAGATTTAGGGAATTCTGCAAGATATTTCTGGAATTTGGTAGGCCTTTTTGAAGGACTTTTTGTGGTTTTGAGGAGACTTGAAGAATTTTGAGGAATTTTTCTTAGATTCTGTGGAAACTTGTGGAGGTTTTGTGGGATTTTTGTGGAATTTTGTGGGATATTGAGGCGATTTAGGCATCTTGAGGGAATTTACATGTATTTTGTGGGAATTTGTGGAGATTTGGTGGGATATTTTTCTAGAATTTGGTCGTGTTTTGGGAAGATTTAGGGAATTTTGTGGGATTTTTCCTGGAATTTTATTGGATACTGGGGAGATTTTGTGGAATGTTTGTGGAACTTTGAGGGACTCTTCTGGAATTTGGTGAGATTCTATAGGGAACTGAAGAATTATCAGGGATTTTTCATGTATCCTGTGGGAATTTGTGGAGATTTGGTGGGATTTTTCTGGAATTTGGTAGAGTTTTGAGAAGATTTAGGGAATTTTGTAAGATTTTTCTGGAATTTGGTGGGCCTTTTCAAGGACTTTGTGTGGTTTTGAGGAGACTTGAAGAATTTTCAGGGATTTTTCTTAGATTTTGTGGAAACTTGTGGAGGTTTTGTGTGATTTTTGTGGGATTTTGTGGGATATTGAGGCGATTTAGGGATCTTGAGGGATTTTTCATGTATTCTGTGGGAATTTGTGGAGATTTGTTGGGATATTTTTCTAGAATTTGGTCGTGTTTTGGGAAGATTTAGGGAATTTTGTGGGATTTTTCCTGGAATTTTGTTGGATACTGGGGAGATTTTGTGGAATATTTGTGGAACTTTGAGGGACTTTTCTGGAATTTGGTGAGATTCTGTAGAGAACTGATGAATTATCAGGGATTTTTCATGTATTCTGTGGGAATTTGTGGAGATTTGGTCGGATTTTTCTGGAATTTGGTAGAGTTTTGAGAAGATTTAGGGAATTCTGCAAGATATTTCTGGAATTTGGTAGGCCTTTTTGAAGGACTTTTTGTGGTTTTGAGGAGACTTGAAGAATTTTGAGGAATTTTTCTTAGATTCTGTGGAAACTTGTGTAAGTTTTTGGGATTTTTGTGGGATTTTGTGGGATATTGAGGCGATTTAGGGATCTTGAGGGATTTTTCATGTATTTTGTGGGAATTTGTGGAGATTTGGTGGGATATTTTTCTAGAATTTGGTCGTGTTTTGGGAAGATTTAGGGAATTTTGTGGGATTTTTCCTGGAATTTTATTGGATACTGGGGAGATTTTGTGGGTCATTTCTGGAACTTCGAGGGACTTTTCTGGAATTTGGTGAGATTCTTTAGAGAACTGACGAATTATCAGGGATTTTTCATGTATTCTGTGGGAATTTGTGGAGATTTGGTGTGATTTTTGTGGATTTTGACCGTGTTTTGAGAAGATTTAGGGAATTTTGTGGGATTTTTCTGGGATTTTGTTGGGTATTGAGGACATTTTGTGGGATGTTTCTGGAATTTGGTGGGCCTTTTCAAGAATTTTGTGGTATTTTGAAAAGATTTTGGGAATTTTGTGGTGTTTTTTCATGAATTTTGTGGGAATCTGTGCTGATTTTATGGGGCGTTTCTGGAATTCGGTCGAGTTTTCAGAAGATTTAGGGATTTTTGTGAGATTTTTGTGGGATGTTCTGGGAATTGGTGGAGATTTTGTGGGACATTCCTGTGAATTGGTAGGGTTTTGAAATGATTTAGGGAGTTTTGTGGGACTTCTCTGGAATTTTGTGGGTTTTTTCTGGAATTGTGTGGGATTCTGAGGAGACTTGGAAAATTTTGAGGAATTTGTTTTAGATTTTGTGGGAATTGTTGGAGATTCTGTGGGATTTTACTGGAATTTGGTGGGCCTTTTCAAGGACTTTGTGTGGTTTTGAGGAGACTTGAAGAATTTTGAGGATTTTTTCTTAGATTTTGTACAAACCTGTGGAGGTTTTGTGTGATTTTTGTGGGATTTTGTGGGATATTGAGGCGATTTAGGGATCTTGAGGGATTTTTCATGTATTTTGTGGGAATTTGTGGAGATTTGGTGGGATATTTTTCTAGAATTTGGTCATGTTTTGAGAAGATTTAGGGAATTTTGTGGGATTTTTCCTGGAATTTTGTTGGATACTGGGGAGATTTTGTGGGATGCTTCTGGAACTTTGAGGGACTTTTCTGGAATTTGGTGAGATTCTGTAGAGAACTGACGAATTATCAGGGATTTTTCATGTATTCTGTGGGAATTTGTGGAGATTCGGTGCGATATTTTTCTAGAATTTTGTCATGTTTTGAGAAGATTTAGGGAATTTTGTGGGATTTTTCCTGGAATTTTGTTGGATACTGGGGAGATTTTGTGGGATGTTTGTGGAACTTTGAGGGTCTCTTCTGGAATTTGGTGAGATTCTGTAGAGAACTGACGAATTATCAGGGATTTTTCAGGTAGTCTGTGGGAATTTGTGGAGATTTGGTGAGATTTTTCTGGAATTTGGTAGAGTTTTGAGAAGATTTAGGGAATTCTGTAAGATTTTTTTGGAATTTGGTGGGCCTCTTTGAAGGACTTTGTGTGGTTTTGAGGAGACTTGAAGAATTTTGAGGAATTTTTCTTAGATTCTGTGGAAACTTGTGGAGGTTTTGTGGGATGTTTGTGGAATTTTGTGGGATATTGAGGCGATTTAGGGATCTTGAGGGATTTTTCATGTATTTTGTGGGAATTTGTGGAGATTTGGTGGGATTTTTCTGGAACTTGGTAGAGTTTTGAGAAGATTTAGGGAATTCTGCAAGATATTTCTGGAATTTGGTAGGCCTTTTTGAAGGACTTTTTGTGGTTTTGAGGAGACTTGAAGAATTTTGAGGAATTTTTCTTAGATTCTGTGGAAACTTGTGGAGGTTTTGTGGGATTTTTGTGGAATTTTGTGGGATATTGAGGCGATTTAGGCATCTTGAGGGAATTTACATGTATTTTGTGGGAATTTGTGGAGATTTGGTGGGATATTTTTCTAGAATTTGGTCGTGTTTTGGGAAGATTTAGGGAATTTTGTGGGATTTTTCCTGGAATTTTATTGGATACTGGGGAGATTTTGTGGAATGTTTGTGGAACTTTGAGGGACTCTTCTGGAATTTGGTGAGATTCTATAGAGAACTGAAGAATTATCAGGGATTTTTCATGTATCCTGTGGGAATTTGTGGAGATTTGGTGGGATTTTTCTGGAATTTGGTAGAGTTTTGAGAAGATTTAGGGAATTTTGTAAGATTTTTCTGGAATTTGGTGGGCCTTTTCAAGGACTTTGTGTGGTTTTGAGGAGACTTGAAGAATTTTCAGGGATTTTTCTTAGATTTTGTGGAAACTTGTGGAGGTTTTGTGTGATTTTTGTGGGATTTTGTGGGATATTGAGGCGATTTAGGGATCTTGAGGGATTTTTCATGTATTCTGTGGGAATTTGTGGAGATTTGTTGGGATATTTTTCTAGAATTTGGTCGTGTTTTGGGAAGATTTAGGGAATTTTGTGGGATTTTTCCTGGAATTTTGTTGGATACTGGGGAGATTTTGTGGGATGTTTGTGGAACTTTGAGGGACTTTTCTGGAATTTGGTGAGATTCTGTAGAGAACTGACGAATTATCAGGGATTTTTCATGTATTCTGTGGGAATTTGTGGAGATTTGGTGGGATTTTTGTGGATTTTGGCCGTGTTTTGAGAAGATTTAGGGAATTTTGTGTGATTTTTCTGGGATTTTGTTGGGTATTGAGGACATTTTGTGGGATGTTTCTGGAATTTGGTGGGCCTTTTCAAGAATTTTGTGGTATTTTGAAAAGATTTAGGGAATTTTGTGGTGTTTTTTCTTGAATTTTGTGGGAAACTGTGCTGATTTTATGGGGCGTTTCTGGAATTTGGTCGAGTTTTCAGAAGATTTAGGGATTTTTGTGAGATTTTTGTGGGATGTTCTGGGAATTGGTGGAGATTTTGTGGGACATTCCTGTGAATTGGTAGGGTTTTGAAATGATTTAGGGAGTTTTGTGGGACTTCTCTGGAATTTTGTGGGTTTTTTCTGGAATTGTGTGGGATTCTGAGGAGACTTGAAGAATTTTGAGGAATTTGTTTTAGATTTTGTGGGAATTGTTGGAGATTCTGTGGGATTTTGTGGGAATTTGGTGGGCCTTTTCAAGGACTTTGTGTGGTTTTGAGGAGACTTGAAAAATTTTAAGGATTTGTTTTTATATTTTGTGAAAACTTGTGGAGGTTTTGTGTGATTTTTGTGGGATTTTGTGGGATATTGAGGCGATTTAGGGATCTTGAGGGATTTTTCATGTATTTTGTGGGAATTTGTGGAGATTTGGTGGGATATTTTTCTAGAATTTGGTCATGTTTTGGGAAGATTTAGGGAATTTTGTGGGATTTTTTCTGGAATTTTATTGGATACTGGGGAGATTTTGTGGAATGTTTGTGGAACTTTGAGGGACTTTTCTGGAATTTGGTGAGATTCTGTAGAGAACTGACGAATTATCAGGGATTTTTCATGTATTCTGTGGGAATTTGTGGAGATTTGGTGGGATTTTTCTGGAATTTGGTAGAGTTTTGAGAAGATTTAGGGAATTCTGCAAGATATTTCTGGAATTTGGTAGGCTTTTTTGAAGGACGTTTTGTGGTTTTGAGGAGACTTGAAGAATTTTGAGGAATTTTTCTTAGATTTTGTGGAAACTTGTGGAGGCTTGGTGGGATTTTTGTGTGATTTTGTGGGATATTGAGGCGATTTAGGGATCTTGAGGGATTTTTCATGTATTCTGTGGGAATTTGTGGAGATTCGGTGGGATTTTTGTGGATTTTAGCCGTATTTTGAGAAGATTTAGGGAATTTTGTGTGATTTTTCCAGGAATTTTGTTGGATACTGGGGAGATTTTGTGGAATATTTGTGGAACTTTGAGGGACTTTTCTGGAATTTGGTGAGATTCTGTAGAGAACTGATGAATTATCAGGGATTTTTCATGTATTCTGTGGGAATTTGTGGAGATTTGGTGGGATTTTCTGGAAATTGGTAGAGTTTTGAGAAGATTTAGGGAATTCTGCAAGATATTTCTGGAATTTGGTAGGCCTTTTTGAAGGACTTTTTGTGGTTTTGAGGAGACTTGAAGAATTTTGAGGAATTTTTCTTAGATTCTGTGGAAACTTGTGGAGGTTTTGTGGGATTTTTGTGGAATTTTGTGGGATATTGAGGCGATTTAGGCATCTTGAGGGAATTTACATGTATTTTGTGGGAATTTGTGGAGATTTGGTGGGATATTTTTCTAGAATTTGGTCGTGTTTTGGGAAGATTTAGGGAATTTTGTGGGATTTTTCCTGGAATTTTATTGGATACTGGGGAGATTTTGTGGAATGTTTGTGGAACTTTGAGGGACTCTTCTGGAATTTGGTGAGATTCTATAGAGAACTGAAGAATTATCAGGGATTTTTCATGTATCCTGTGGGAATTTGTGGAGATTTGGTGGGATTTTTCTGGAATTTGGTAGAGTTTTGAGAAGATTTAGGGAATTTTGTAAGATTTTTCTGGAATTTGGTGGGCCTTTTCAAGGACTTTGTGTGGTTTTGAGGAGACTTGAAGAATTTTCAGGGATTTTTCTTAGATTTTGTGGAAACTTGTGGAGGTTTTGTGTGATTTTTGTGGGATTTTGTGGGATATTGAGGCGATTTAGGGATCTTGAGGGATTTTTCATGTATTTTGTGGGAATTTGTGGAGATTTGTTGGGATATTTTTCTAGAATTTGGTCGTGTTTTGGGAAGATTTAGGGAATTTTGTGGGATTTTTCCTGGAATTTTGTTGGATACTGGGGAGATTTTGTGGGATGCTTGTGGAACTTTGAGGGACTTTTCTGGAATTTGGTGAGATTCTGTAGAGAACTGACGAATTATCAGGGATTTTTCATGTATCCTGTGGGAATTTGTGGAGATTTGGTGGGATTTTTGTGGATTTTGGCCGTGTTTTGAGAAGATTTAGGGAATTTTGTGTGATTTTTCTGGGATTTTGTTGGGTATTGAGGACATTTTGTGGGATGTTTCTGGAATTTGGTGGGCCTTTTCAAGAATTTTGTGGTATTTTGAAAAGATTTAGGGAATTTTGTGGTGTTTTTTCTTGAATTTTGTGGGAAACTGTGCTGATTTTATGGGGCGTTTCTGGAATTTGGTCGAGTTTTCAGAAGATTTAGGGATTTTTGTGAGATTTTTGTGGGATGTTCTGGGAATTGGTGGAGATTTTGTGGGACATTCCTGTGAATTGGTAGGGTTTTGAAATGATTTAGGGAGTTTTGTGGGACTTCTCTGGAATTTTGTGGGTTTTTTCTGGAATTGTGTGGGATTCTGAGGAGACTTGAAGAATTTTGAGGAATTTGTTTTAGATTTTGTGGGAATTGTTGGAGATTCTGTGGGATTTTGTGGGAATTTGGTGGGCCTTTTCAAGGATTTTGTGTGGTTTTGAGGAGACTTGAAAAATTTTAAGGATTCGTTTTTATATTTTGTGAAAACTAGTGGAGGTTTTGTGTGATTTTTGTGGGATTTTGTGGGATATTGAGGCGATTTAGGGATCTTGAGGGATTTTTCATGTATTTAGTGGGATTTTGTGGAGATTTGGTGGGATATTTTTCTAGAATTTGGTCATGTTTTGGGAAGATTTAGGGAATTTTGTGGGATTTTTTCTGGAATTTTATTGGATACTGGGGAGATTTTGTGGAATGTTTGTGGAACTTTGAGGGACTTTTCTGGAATTTGGTGAGATTCTGTAGAGAACTGACGAATTATCAGGGATTTTTCATGTATCCTGTGGGAATTTGTGGAGATTTGGTGGGATTTTTGTGGATTTTGGCCGTGTTTTGAGAAGATTTAGGGAATTTTGTGTGATTTTTCTGGGATTTTGTTGGGTATTGAGGACATTTTGTTGGATGTTTCTGGAATTTGGTGGGCCTTTTCAAGAATTTTGTGGTATTTTGAAAAGATTTAGGGAATTTTGTGGTGTTTTTTCTTGAATTTTGTGGGAAACTGTGCTGATTTTATGGGGCGTTTCTGGAATTTGGTCGAGTTTTCAGAAGATTTAGGGATTTTTGTGAGATTTTTGTGGGATGTTCTGGGAATTGGTGGAGATTTTGTGGGACATTCCTGTGAATTGGTAGGGTTTTGAAATGATTTAGGGAGTTTTGTGGGACTTCTCTGGAATTTTGTGGGTTTTTTCTGGAATTGTGTGGGATTCTGAGGAGACTTGAAGAATTTTGAGGAATTTGTTTTAGATTTTGTGGGAATTGTTGGAGATTCTGTGGGATTTTGTGGGAATTTGGTGGGCCTTTTCAAGGACTTTGTGTGGTTTTGAGGAGACTTGAAAAATTTTAAGGATTTGTTTTTATATTTTGTGAAAACTTGTGGAGGTTTTGTGTGATTTTTGTGGGATTTTGTGGGATATTGAGGCGATTTAGGGATCTTGAGGGATTTTTCATGTATTTAGTGGGATTTTGTGGAGATTTGGTGGGATATTTTTCTAGAATTTGGTCATGTTTTGGGAAGATTTAGGGAATTTTGTGGGATTTTTTCTGGAATTTTATTGGATACTGGGGAGATTTTGTGGAATGTTTGTGGAACTTTGAGGGACTTTTCTGGAATTTGGTGAGATTCTGTAGAGAACTGACGAATTATCAGGGATTTTTCATGTATTCTGTGGGAATTTGTGGAGATTTGGTGGGATTTTTCTGGAATTTGGTAGAGTTTTGAGAAGATTTAGGGAATTCTGCAAGATATTTCTGGAATTTGGTAGGCCTTTTTGAAGGACGTTTTGTGGTTTTGAGGAGACTTGAAGAATTTTGAGGAATTTTTCTTAGATTTTGTGGAAACTTGTGGAGGCTTGGTGGGATTTTTGTGTGATTTTGTGGGATATTGAGGCGATTTAGGGATCTTGAGGGATTTTTCATGTATTCTGTGGGAATTTGTGGAGATTCGGTGGGATTTTTGTGGATTTTAGCCGTATTTTGAGAAGATTTAGGGAATTTTGTGTGATTTTGTGGGATATTGAGGCGATTTAGGGATCTTGAGGGATTTTTCATGTATTTTGTGGGAATTTGTGGAGATTTGTTGGGATATTTTTCTAGAATTTGGTCGTGTTTTGGGAAGATTTAGGGAATTTTGTGGGATTTTTCCTGGAATTTTGTTGGATACTGGGGAGATTTTGTGGGATGTTTGTGGAACTTTGAGGGACTTTTCTGGAATTTGGTGAGATTCTGTAGAGAACTGACGAATTATCAGGGATTTTTCATGTATTCTGTGGGAATTTGTGGAGATTTGGTGGGATTTTTGTGGATTTTGGCCGTGTTTTGAGAAGATTTAGGGAATTTTGTGTGATTTTTCTGGGATTTTGTTGGGTATTGAGGACATTTTGTGGGATGTTTCTGGAATTTGGTGGGGCTTTTCAAGAATTTTGTGGTATTTTGAAAAGATTTTGGGAATTTTGTGGTGTTTTTTCTTGAATTTTGTGGGAAACTGTGCTGATTTTATGGGGCGTTTCTGGAATTTGGTCGAGTTTTCAGAAGATTTAGGGATTTTTGTGAGATTTTTGTGGGATGTTCTGGGAATTGGTGGAGATTTTGTGGGACATTCCTGTGAATTGGTAGGGTTTTGAAATGATTTAGGGAGTTTTGTGGGACTTCTCTGGAATTTTGTGGGTTTTTTCTGGAATTGTGTGGGATTCTGAGGAGACTTGAAGAATTTTGAGGAATTTGTTTTAGATTTTGTGGGAATTGTTGGAGATTCTGTGGGATTTTACTGGAATTTGGTGGGCCTTTTCAAGGACTTTGTGTGGTTTTGAGGAGACTTGAAGAATTTTAAGGATTTGTTTTTATATTTTGTGAAAACTTGTGGAGGTTTTGTGTGATTTTTGTGGGATTTTGTGGGATATTGAGGCGATTTAGGGATCTTGAGGGATTTTTCATGTATTTTGTGGGATTTTGTGGAGATTTGGTGGGATATTTTTCTAGAATTTGGTCATGTTTTGGGAAGATTTAGGGAATTTTGTGGGATTTTTTCTGGAATTTTATTGGATACCGGGGAGATTTTGTGGAATGTTTGTGGAACTTTGAGGGACTTTTCTGGAATTTGGTGAGATTCTGTAGAGAACTGACGAATTATCAGGGATTTTTCATGTATTCTGTGGGAATTTGTGGAGATTCGGTGGGATATTTTTCTAGAATTTTGTCATGTTTTGAGAAGATTTAGGGAATTTTGTGGGATTTTTCCTGGAATTTTGTTGGATACTGGGGAGATTTTGTGGGATGTTTGTGGAACTTTGAGGGTCTCTTCTGGAATTTGGTGAGATTCTGTAGAGAACTGACGAATTATCAGGGATTTTTCATGTAGTCTGTGGGAATTTGTGGAGATTTGGTGAGATTTTTCTGGAATTTGGTAGAGTTTTGAGAAGATTTAGGGAATTCTGTAAGATTTTTTTGGAATTTGGTGGGCCTCTTTGAAGGACTTTGTGTGGTTTTGAGGAGACTTGAAGAATTTTGAGGAATTTTTCTTAGATTCTGTGGAAACTTGTGGAGGTTTTGTGGGATTTTTGTGGAATTTTGTGGGATATTGAGGCGATTTAGGGATCTTGAGGGATTTTTCATGTATTTTGTGGGAATTTGTGGAGATTTGGTGGGATTTTTCTGGAACTTGGTAGAGTTTTGAGAAGATTTAGGGAATTCTGCAAGATATTTCTGGAATTTGGTAGGCCTTTTTGAAGGACTTTTTGTGGTTTTGAGGAGACTTGAAGAATTTTGAGGAATTTTTCTTAGATTCTGTGGAAACTTGTGGAGGTTTTGTGGGATTTTTGTGGGATTTTGTGGGATATTGAGGCGATTTAGGCATCTTGAGGGAATTTACATGTATTTTGTGGGAATTTGTGGAGATTTGGTGGGATATTTTTCTAGAATTTGGTCGTGTTTTGGGAAGATTTAGGGAATTTTGTGGGATTTTTCCTGGAATTTTATTGGATACTGGGGAGATTTTGTGGAATGTTTGTGGAACTTTGAGGGACTTTTCTGGAATTTGGTGAGATTCTGTAGAGAACTGACGAATTATCAGGGATTTTTCATGTATTCTGTGGGAATTTGTGGAGATTTGGTGGGATTTTTCTGGAATTTGGTAGAGTTTTGAGAAGATTTAGGGAATTCTGCAAGATATTTCTGGAATTTGGTAGGCTTTTTTGAAGGACGTTTTGTGGTTTTGAGGAGGCTTGAAGAATTTTGAGGAATTTTTCTTAGATTTTGTGGAAACTTGTGGAGGCTTGGTGGGATTTTTGTGTGATTTTGTGGGATATTGAGGCGATTTAGGGATCTTGAGGGATTTTTCATGTATTCTGTGGGAATTTGTGGAGATTCGGTGGGATTTTTGTGGATTTTAGCCGTATTTTGAGAAGATTTAGGGAATTTTGTGTGATTTTTCCAGGAATTTTGTTGGATACTGGGGAGATTTTGTGGAATATTTGTGGAACTTTGAGGGACTTTTCTGGAATTTGGTGAGATTCTGTAGAGAACTGAAGAATTATCAGGGATTTTTCATGTATTCTGTGGGAATTTGTGGAGATTTGGTGGGATTTTTCTGGAATTTGGTAGAGTTTTGAGAAGATTTAGGGAATTCTGCAAGATATTTCTGGAATTTGGTAGGCCTTTTTGAAGGACTTTTTGTGGTTTTGAGGAGACTTGAAGAATTTTCAGGGATTTTTCTTAGATTTTGTGGAAACTTGTGGAGGTTTTGTGTGATTTTTGTGGGATTTTGTGGGATATTGAGGCGATTTAGGGATCTTGAGGGATTTTTCATGTATTTTGTGGGAATTTGTGGAGATTTGTTGGGATATTTTTCTAGAATTTGGTCGTGTTTTGGGAAGATTTAGGGAATTTTGTGGGATTTTTCCTGGAATTTTGTTGGATACTGGGGAGATTTTGTGGGATGTTTGTGGAACTTTGAGGGACTTTTCTGGAATTTGGTGAGATTCTGTAGAGAACTGACGAATTATCAGGGATTTTTCATGTATTCTGTGGGAATTTGTGGAGATTTGGTGGGATTTTTGTGGATTTTGGCCGTGTTTTGAGAAGATTTAGGGAATTTTGTGTGATTTTTCTGGGATTTTGTTGGGTATTGAGGACATTTTGTGGGATGTTTCTGGAATTTGGTGGGGCTTTTCAAGAATTTTGTGGTATTTTGAAAAGATTTTGGGAATTTTGTGGTGTTTTTTCTTGAATTTTGTGGGAAACTGTGCTGATTTTATGGGGCGTTTCTGGAATTTGGTCGAGTTTTCAGAAGATTTAGGGATTTTTGTGAGATTTTTGTGGGATGTTCTGGGAATTGGTGGAGATTTTGTGGGACATTCCTGTGAATTGGTAGGGTTTTGAAATGATTTAGGGAGTTTTGTGGGACTTCTCTGGAATTTTGTGGGTTTTTTCTGGAATTGTGTGGGATTCTGAGGAGACTTGAAGAATTTTGAGGAATTTTTTTTAGATTTTGTGGGAATTGTTGGAGATTCTGTGGGATTTTACTGGAATTTGGTGGGCCTTTTCAAGGACTTTGTGTGGTTTTGAGGAGACTTGAAGAATTTTAAGGATTTGTTTTTATATTTTGTGAAAACTTGTGGAGGTTTTGTGTGATTTTTGTGGGATTTTGTGGGATATTGAGGCGATTTAGGGATCTTGAGGGATTTTTCATGTATTTTGTGGGATTTTGTGGAGATTTGGTGGGATATTTTTCTAGAATTTGGTCATGTTTTGGGAAGATTTAGGGAATTTTGTGGGATTTTTTCTGGAATTTTATTGGATACTGGGGAGATTTTGTGGAATGTTTGTGGAACTTTGAGGGACTTTTCTGGAATTTGGTGAGATTCTGTAGAGAACTGACGAATTATCAGGGATTTTTCATGTATTCTGTGGGAATTTGTGGAGATTCGGTGGGATATTTTTCTAGAATTTTGTCATGTTTTGAGAAGATTTAGGGAATTTTGTGGGATTTTTCCTGGAATTTTGTTGGATACTGGGGAGATTTTGTGGGATGTTTGTGGAACTTTGAGGGTCTCTTCTGGAATTTGGTGAGATTCTGTAGAGAACTGACGAATTATCAGGGATTTTTCATGTAGTCTGTGGGAATTTGTGGAGATTTGGTGAGATTTTTCTGGAATTTGGTAGAGTTTTGAGAAGATTTAGGGAATTCTGTAAGATTTTTTTGGAATTTGGTGGGCCTCTTTGAAGGACTTTGTGTGGTTTTGAGGAGACTTGAAGAATTTTGAGGAATTTTTCTTAGATTCTGTGGAAACTTGTGGAGGTTTTGTGGGATTTTTGTGGAATTTTGTGGGATATTGAGGCGATTTAGGGATCTTGAGGGATTTTTCATGTATTTTGTGGGAATTTGTGGAGATTTGGTGGGATTTTTCTGGAACTTGGTAGAGTTTTGAGAAGATTTAGGGAATTCTGCAAGATATTTCTGGAATTTGGTAGGCCTTTTTGAAGGACTTTTTGTGGTTTTGAGGAGACTTGAAGAATTTTGAGGAATTTTTCTTAGATTCTGTGGAAACTTGTGTAAGTTTTTGGGATTTTTGTGGGATTTTGTGGGATATTGAGGCGATTTAGGGATCTTGAGGGATTTTTCATGTATTTTGTGGGAATTTGTGGAGATTTGGTGGGATATTTTTCTAGAATTTGGTCGTGTTTTGGGAAGATTTAGGGAATTTTGTGGGATTTTTCCTGGAATTTTATTGGATACTGGGGAGATTTTGTGGGTCATTTCTGGAACTTCGAGGGACTTTTCTGGAATTTGGTGAGATTCTGTAGAGAACTGACGAATTATCAGGGATTTTTCATGTATTCTGTGGGAATTTGTGGAGATTTGGTGGGATTTTTCTGGAATTTGGTAGAGTTTTGAGAAGATTTAGGGAATTCTGCAAGATATTTCTGGAATTTGGTAGGCTTTTTTGAAGGACGTTTTGTGGTTTTGAGGAGGCTTGAAGAATTTTGAGGAATTTTTCTTAGATTTTGTGGAAACTTGTGGAGGCTTGGTGGGATTTTTGTGTGATTTTGTGGGATATTGAGGCGATTTAGGGATCTTGAGGGATTTTTCATGTATTCTGTGGGAATTTGTGGAGATTCGGTGGGATTTTTGTGGATTTTAGCCGTATTTTGAGAAGATTTAGGGAATTTTGTGTGATTTTTCCTGGAATTTTGTTGGATACTGGGGAGATTTTGTGGAATATTTGTGGAACTTTGAGGGACTTTTCTGGAATTTGGTGAGATTCTGTAGAGAACTGAAGAATTATCAGGGATTTTTCATGTATTCTGTGGGAATTTGTGGAGATTTGGTCGGATTTTTCTGGAATTTGGTAGAGTTTTGAGAAGATTTAGGGAATTCTGCAAGATATTTCTGGAATTTGGTAGGCCTTTTTGAAGGACTTTTTGTGGTTTTGAGGAGACTTGAAGAATTTTCAGGGATTTTTCTTAGATTTTGTGGAAACTTGTGGAGGTTTTGTGTGATTTTTGTGGGATTTTGTGGGATATTGAGGCGATTTAGGGATCTTGAGGGATTTTTCATGTATTTTGTGGGAATTTGTGGAGATTTGGTGGGATATTTTTCTAGAATTTGGTCGTGTTTTGGGAAGATTTAGGGAATTTTGTGGGATTTTTCCTGGAATTTTGTTGGATACTGGGGAGATTTTGTGGGATGTTTGTGGAACTTTGAGGGACTTTTCTGGAATTTGGTGAGATTCTGTAGAGAACTGACGAATTATCAGGGATTTTTCATGTATTCTGTGGGAATTTGTGGAGATTTGGTGGGATTTTTGTGGATTTTGGCCGTGTTTTGAGAAGATTTAGGGAATTTTGTGTGATTTTTCTGGGATTTTGTTGGGTATTGAGGACATTTTGTGGGATGTTTCTGGAATTTGGTGGGGCTTTTCAAGAATTTTGTGGTATTTTGAAAAGATTTTGGGAATTTTGTGGTGTTTTTTCTTGAATTTTGTGGGAAACTGTGCTGATTTTATGGGGCGTTTCTGGAATTTGGTCGAGTTTTCAGAAGATTTAGGGATTTTTGTGAGATTTTTGTGGGATGTTCTGGGAATTGGTGGAGATTTTGTGGGACATTCCTGTGAATTGGTAGGGTTTTGAAATGATTTAGGGAGTTTTGTGGGACTTCTCTGGAATTTTGTGGGTTTTTTCTGGAATTGTGTGGGATTCTGAGGAGACTTGAAGAATTTTGAGGAATTTTTTTTAGATTTTGTGGGAATTGTTGGAGATTCTGTGGGATTTTACTGGAATTTGGTGGGCCTTTTCAAGGACTTTGTGTGGTTTTGAGGAGACTTGAAGAATTTTAAGGATTTGTTTTTATATTTTGTGAAAACTTGTGGAGGTTTTGTGTGATTTTTGTGGGATTTTGTGGGATATTGAGGCGATTTAGGGATCTTGAGGGATTTTTCATGTATTTAGTGGGATTTTGTGGAGATTTGGTGGGATATTTTTCTAGAATTTGGTCATGTTTTGGGAAGATTTAGGGAATTTTGTGGGATTTTTTCTGGAATTTTATTGGATACTGGGGAGATTTTGTGGAATGTTTGTGGAACTTTGAGGGACTTTTCTGGAATTTGGTGAGATTCTGTAGAGAACTGACGAATTATCAGGGATTTTTCATGTATTCTGTGGGAATTTGTGGAGATTTGGTGGGATTTTTCTGGAATTTGGTAGAGTTTTGACAAGATTTAGGGAATTCTGCAAGATATTTCTGGAATTTGGTAGGCCTTTTTGAAGGACGTTTTGTGGTTTTGAGGAGACTTGAAGAATTTTGAGGAATTTTTCTTAGATTTTGTGGAAACTTGTGGAGGCTTGGTGGGATTTTTGTGGGATTTTGTGGGATATTGAGGCGATTTAGGGATCTTGAGGGATTTTTCATGTATTCTGTGGGAATTTGTGGAGATTCGGTGGGATTTTTGTGGATTTTAGCCGTATTTTGAGAAGATTTAGGGAATTTTGTGTGATTTTTCCAGGAATTTTGTTGGATACTGGGGAGATTTTGTGGAATATTTGTGGAACTTTGAGGGACTTTTCTGGAATTTGGTGAGATTCTGTAGAGAACTGATGAATTATCAGGGATTTTTCATGTATTCTGTGGGAATTTGTGGAGATTTGGTCGGATTTTTCTGGAATTTGGTAGAGTTTTGAGAAGATTTAGGGAATTCTGCAAGATATTTCTGGAATTTGGTAGGCCTTTTTGAAGGACTTTTTGTGGTTTTGAGGAGACTTGAAGAATTTTCAGGGATTTTTCTTAGATTTTGTGGAAACTTGTGGAGGTTTTGTGTGATTTTTGTGGGATTTTGTGGGATATTGAGGCGATTTAGGGATCTTGAGGGATTTTTCATGTATTTTGTGGGAATTTGTGGAGATTTGGTGGGATATTTTTCTAGAATTTGGTCGTGTTTTGGGAAGATTTAGGGAATTTTGTGGGATTTTTCCTGGAATTTTGTTGGATACTGGGGAGATTTTGTGGGATGTTTGTGGAACTTTGAGGGACTTTTCTGGAATTTGGTGAGATTCTGTAGAGAACTGACGAATTATCAGGGATTTTTCATGTATTCTGTGGGAATTTGTGGAGATTTGGTGGGATTTTTGTGGATTTTGGCCGTGTTTTGAGAAGATTTAGGGAATTTTGTGTGATTTTTCTGGGATTTTGTTGGGTATTGAGGACATTTTGTGGGATGTTTCTGGAATTTGGTGGGGCTTTTCAAGAATTTTGTGGTATTTTGAAAAGATTTTGGGAATTTTGTGGTGTTTTTTCTTGAATTTTGTGGGAAACTGTGCTGATTTTATGGGGCGTTTCTGGAATTTGGTCGAGTTTTCAGAAGATTTAGGGATTTTTGTGAGATTTTTGTGGGATGTTCTGGGAATTGGTGGAGATTTTGTGGGACATTCCTGTGAATTGGTAGGGTTTTGAAATGATTTAGGGAGTTTTGTGGGACTTCTCTGGAATTTTGTGGGTTTTTTCTGGAATTGTGTGGGATTCTGAGGAGACTTGAAGAATTTTGAGGAATTTTTTTTAGATTTTGTGGGAATTGTTGGAGATTCTGTGGGATTTTACTGGAATTTGGTGGGCCTTTTCAAGGACTTTGTGTGGTTTTGAGGAGACTTGAAGAATTTTAAGGATTTGTTTTTATATTTTGTGAAAACTTGTGGAGGTTTTGTGTGATTTTTGTGGGATTTTGTGGGATATTGAGGCGATTTAGGGATCTTGAGGGATTTTTCATGTATTTAGTGGGATTTTGTGGAGATTTGGTGGGATATTTTTCTAGAATTTGGTCATGTTTTGGGAAGATTTAGGGAATTTTGTGGGATTTTTTCTGGAATTTTATTGGATACTGGGGAGATTTTGTGGAATGTTTGTGGAACTTTGAGGGACTTTTCTGGAATTTGGTGAGATTCTGTAGAGAACTGACGAATTATCAGGGATTTTTCATGTATTCTGTGGGAATTTGTGGAGATTTGGTGGGATTTTTCTGGAATTTGGTAGAGTTTTGAGAAGATTTAGGGAATTCTGCAAGATATTTCTGGAATTTGGTAGGCCTTTTTGAAGGACGTTTTGTGGTTTTGAGGAGACTTGAAGAATTTTGAGGAATTTTTCTTAGATTTTGTGGAAACTTGTGGAGGCTTGGTGGGATTTTTGTGTGATTTTGTGGGATATTGAGGCGATTTAGGGATCTTGAGGGATTTTTCATGTATTCTGTGGGAATTTGTGGAGATTCGGTGGGATTTTTGTGGATTTTAGCCGTATTTTGAGAAGATTTAGGGAATTTTGTGTGATTTTTCCAGGAATTTTGTTGGATACTGGGGAGATTTTGTGGAATATTTGTGGAACTTTGAGGGACTTTTCTGGAATTTGGTGAGATTCTGTAGAGAACTGATGAATTATCAGGGATTTTTCATGTATTCTGTGGGAATTTGTGGAGATTTGGTCGGATTTTTCTGGAATTTGGTAGAGTTTTGAGAAGATTTAGGGAATTCTGCAAGATATTTCTGGAATTTGGTAGGCCTTTTTGAAGGACTTTTTGTGGTTTTGAGGAGACTTGAAGAATTTTGAGGAATTTTTCTTAGATTCTGTGGAAACTTGTGTAAGTTTTTGGGATTTTTGTGGGATTTTGTGGGATATTGAGGCGATTTAGGGATCTTGAGGGATTTTTCATGTATTTTGTGGGAATTTGTGGAGATTTGGTGGGATATTTTTCTAGAATTTGGTCGTGTTTTGGGAAGATTTAGGGAATTTTGTGGGATTTTTCCTGGAATTTTATTGGATACTGGGGAGATTTTGTGGGACATTTCTGGAACTTCGAGGGACTTTTCTGGAATTTGGTGAGATTCTGTAGAGAACTGACGAATTATCAGGGATTTTTCATGTATTCTGTGGGAATTTGTGGAGATTTGGTGGGATTTTTGTGGATTTTGGCCGTGTTTTGAGAAGATTTAGGGAATTTTGTGTGATTTTTCTGGGATTTTGTTGGGTATTGAGGACATTTTGTGGGATGTTTCTGGAATTTGGTGGGGCTTTTCAAGAATTTTGTGGTATTTTGAAAAGATTTTGGGAATTTTGTGGTGTTTTTTCATGAATTTTGTGGGAATCTGTGCTGATTTTATGGGGCGTTTCTGGAATTCGGTCGAGTTTTCAGAAGATTACGGATTTTTGTGAGATTTTTGTGGGATGTTCTGGGAATTGGTGGAGATTTTGTGGGACATTCCTGTGAATTGGTAGGGTTTTGAAATGATTTAGGGAGTTTTGTGGGACTTCTCTGGAATTTTGTGGGTTTTTTCTGGAATTGTGTGGGATTCTGAGGAGACTTGAAAAATTTTGAGGAATTTGTTTTAGATTTTGTGGGAATTGTTGGAGATTCTGTGGGATTTTACTGGAATTTGGTGGGCCTTTTCAAGGACTTTGTGTGGTTTTGAGGAGACTTGAAGAATTTTGAGGATTTTTTCTTAGATTTTGTACAAACCTGTGGAGGTTTTGTGTGATTTTTGTGGGATTTTGTGGGATATTGAGGCGATTTAGGGATCTTGAGGGATTTTTCATGTATTTTGTGGGAATTTGTGGAGATTTGGTGGGATATTTTTCTAGAATTTGGTCATGTTTTGAGAAGATTTAGGGAATTTTGTGGGATTTTTCCTGGAATTTTGTTGGATACTGGGGAGATTTTGTGGGATGCTTCTGGAACTTTGAGGGACTTTTCTGGAATTTGGTGAGATTCTGTAGAGAACTGACGAATTATCAGGGATTTTTCATGTATTCTGTGGGAATTTGTGGAGATTCGGTGCGATATTTTTCTAGAATTTTGTCATGTTTTGAGAAGATTTAGGGAATTTTGTGGGATTTTTCCTGGAATTTTGTTGGATACTGGGGAGATTTTGTGGGATGTTTGTGGAACTTTGAGGGTCTCTTCTGGAATTTGGTGAGATTCTGTAGAGAACTGACGAATTATCAGGGATTTTTCAGGTAGTCTGTGGGAATTTGTGGAGATTTGGTGAGATTTTTCTGGAATTTGGTAGAGTTTTGAGAAGATTTAGGGAATTCTGTAAGATTTTTTTGGAATTTGGTGGGCCTCTTTGAAGGACTTTGTGTGGTTTTGAGGAGACTTGAAGAATTTTGAGGAATTTTTCTTAGATTCTGTGGAAACTTGTGGAGGTTTTGTGGGATTTTTGTGGAATTTTGTGGGATATTGAGGCGATTTAGGGATCTTGAGGGATTTTTCATGTATTTTGTGGGAATTTGTGGAGATTTGGTGGGATTTTTCTGGAACTTGGTAGAGTTTTGAGAAGATTTAGGGAATTCTGCAAGATATTTCTGGAATTTGGTAGGCCTTTTTGAAGGACTTTTTGTGGTTTTGAGGAGACTTGAAGAATTTTGAGGAATTTTTCTTAGATTCTGTGGAAACTTGTGGAGGTTTTGTGGGATTTTTGTGGAATTTTGTGGGATATTGAGGCGATTTAGGCATCTTGAGGGAATTTTTTTTAGATTTTGTGGGAATTGTTGGAGATTCTGTGGGATTTTACTGGAATTTGGTGGGCCTTTTCAAGGACTTTGTGTGGTTTTGAGGAGACTTGAAGAATTTTAAGGATTTGTTTTTATATTTTGTGAAAACTTGTGGAGGTTTTGTGTGATTTTTGTGGGATTTTGTGGGATATTGAGGCGATTTAGGGATCTTGAGGGATTTTTCATGTATTTTGTGGGATTTTGTGGAGATTTGGTGGGATATTTTTCTAGAATTTGGTCATGTTTTGGGAAGATTTAGGGAATTTTGTGGGATTTTTTCTGGAATTTTATTGGATACTGGGGAGATTTTGTGGAATGTTTGTGGAACTTTGAGGGACTTTTCTGGAATTTGGTGAGATTCTGTAGAGAACTGACGAATTATCAGGGATTTTTCATGTATTCTGTGGGAATTTGTGGAGATTTGGTGGGATTTTTCTGGAATTTGGTAGAGTTTTGAGAAGATTTAGGGAATTCTGCAAGATATTTCTGGAATTTGGTAGGCCTTTTTGAAGGACGTTTTGTGGTTTTGAGGAGACTTGAAGAATTTTGAGGAATTTTTCTTAGATTTTGTGGAAACTTGTGGAGGCTTGGTGGGATTTTTGTGGAATTTTGTGGGATATTGAGGCGATTTAGGGATCTTGAGGGATTTTTCATGTATTCTGTGGGAATTTGTGGAGATTCGGTGGGATTTTTGTGGATTTTAGCCGTATTTTGAGAAGATTTAGGGAATTTTGTGTGATTTTTCCAGGAATTTTGTTGGATACTGGGGAGATTTTGTGGAATATTTGTGGAACTTTGAGGGACTTTTCTGGAATTTGGTGAGATTCTGTAGAGAACTGATGAATTATCAGGGATTTTTCATGTATTCTGTGGGAATTTGTGGAGATTCGGTGGGATTTTTCTGGAATTTCGTAGAGTTTTGAGAAGATTTAGGGAATTCTGCAAGATATTTCTGGAATTTGGTAGGCCTTTTTGAAGGACTTTTTGTGGTTTTGAGGAGACTTGAAGAATTTTGAGGAATTTTTCTTAGATTCTGTGGAAACTTGTGTAAGTTTTTGGAATTTTTGTGGGATTTTGTGGGATATTGAGGCGATTTAGGGATCTTGAGGGATTTTTCATGTATTTTGTGGGAATTTGTGGAGATTTGGTGGGATATTTTTCTAGAATTTGGTCGTGTTTTGGGAAGATTTAGGGAATTTTGTGGGATTTTTCCTGGAATTTTATTGGATACTGGGGAGATTTTGTGGGATGCTTGTGGAACTTTGAGGGACTTTTCTGGAATTTGGTGAGATTCTGTAGAGAACTGACGAATTATCAGGGATTTTTCATGTATCCTGTGGGAATTTGTGGAGATTTGGTGGGATTTTTGTGGATTTTGGCCGTGTTTTGAGAAGATTTAGGGAATTTTGTGTGATTTTTCTGGGATTTTGTTGGGTATTGAGGACATTTTGTGGGATGTTTCTGGAATTTGGTGGGGCTTTTCAAGAATTTTGTGGTATTTTGAAAAGATTTTGGGAATTTTGTGGTTTTTTTCTTGAATTTTGTGGGAAACTGTGCTGATTTTATGGGGCGTTTCTGGAATTTGGTCGAGTTTTCAGAAGATTTAGGGATTTTTGTGAGATTTTTGTGGGATGTTCTGGGAATTGGTGGAGATTTTGTGGGACATTCCTGTGAATTGGTAGGGTTTTGAAATGATTTAGGGAGTTTTGTGGGACTTCTCTGGAATTTTGTGGGTTTTTTCTGGAATTGTGTGGGATTCTGAGGAGACTTGAAGAATTTTGAGGAATTTGTTTTAGATTTTGTGGGAATTGTTGGAGATTCTGTGGGATTTTACTGGAATTTGGTGGGCCTTTTCAAGGACTTTGTGTGGTTTTGAGGAGACTTGAAGAATTTTGAGGATTTGTTTTTATATTTTGTGGAAACTTGTGGAGGTTTTGTGTGATTTTTGTGGGATTTTGTGGGATATTGAGGCGATTTAGGGATCTTGAGGGATTTTTCATGTATTTAGTGGGATTTTGTGGAGATTTGGTGGGATATTTTTCTAGAATTTGGTCATGTTTTGGGAAGATTTAGGGAATTTTGTGGGATTTTTTCTGGAATTTTATTGGATACTGGGGAGATTTTGTGGAATGTTTGTGGAACTTTGAGGGACTTTTCTGGAATTTGGTGAGATTCTGTAGAGAACTGACGAATTATCAGGGATTTTTCATGTATTCTGTGGGAATTTGTGGAGATTTGGTGGGATTTTTCTGGAATTTGGTAGAGTTTTGAGAAGATTTAGGGAATTCTGCAAGATATTTCTGGAATTTGGTAGGCCTTTTTGAAGGACGTTTTGTGGTTTTGAGGAGACTTGAAGAATTTTGAGGAATTTTTCTTAGATTTTGTGGAAACTTGTGGAGGCTTGGTGGGATTTTTGTGTGATTTTGTGGGATATTGAGGCGATTTAGGGATCTTGAGGGATTTTTCATGTATTCTGTGGGAATTTGTGGAGATTCGGTGGGATTTTTGTGGATTTTAGCCGTATTTTGAGAAGATTTAGGGAATTTTGTGTGATTTTTCCAGGAATTTTGTTGGATACTGGGGAGATTTTGTGGAATATTTGTGGAACTTTGAGGGACTTTTCTGGAATTTGGTGAGATTCTGTAGAGAACTGATGAATTATCAGGGATTTTTCATGTATTCTGTGGGAATTTGTGGAGATTTGGTCGGATTTTTCTGGAATTTGGTAGAGTTTTGAGAAGATTTAGGGAATTCTGCAAGATATTTCTGGAATTTGGTAGGCCTTTTTGAAGGACTTTTTGTGGTTTTGAGGAGACTTGAAGAATTTTGAGGAATTTTTCTTAGATTCTGTGGAAACTTGTGTAAGTTTTTGGGATTTTTGTGGGATTTTGTGGGATATTGAGGCGATTTAGGGATCTTGAGGGATTTTTCATGTATTTTGTGGGAATTTGTGGAGATTTGGTGGGATATTTTTCTAGAATTTGGTCGTGTTTTGGGAAGATTTAGGGAATTTTGTGGGATTTTTCCTGGAATTTTATTGGATACTGGGGAGATTTTGTGGGACATTTCTGGAACTTCGAGGGACTTTTCTGGAATTTGGTGAGATTCTGTAGAGAACTGACGAATTATCAGGGATTTTTCATGTATTCTGTGGGAATTTGTGGAGATTTGGTGGGATTTTTGTGGATTTTGGCCGTGTTTTGAGAAGATTTAGGGAATTTTGTGTGATTTTTCTGGGATTTTGTTGGGTATTGAGGACATTTTGTGGGATGTTTCTGGAATTTGGTGGGGCTTTTCAAGAATTTTGTGGTATTTTGAAAAGATTTTGGGAATTTTGTGGTGTTTTTTCATGAATTTTGTGGGAATCTGTGCTGATTTTATGGGGCGTTTCTGGAATTCGGTCGAGTTTTCAGAAGATTACGGATTTTTGTGAGATTTTTGTGGGATGTTCTGGGAATTGGTGGAGATTTTGTGGGACATTCCTGTGAATTGGTAGGGTTTTGAAATGATTTAGGGAGTTTTGTGGGACTTCTCTGGAATTTTGTGGGTTTTTTCTGGAATTGTGTGGGATTCTGAGGAGACTTGAAGAATTTTGAGGAATTTTTTTTAGATTTTGTGGGAATTGTTGGAGATTCTGTGGGATTTTACTGGAATTTGGTGGGCCTTTTCAAGGACTTTGTGTGGTTTTGAGGAGACTTGAAGAATTTTGAGGATTTTTTCTTAGATTTTGTACAAACCTGTGGAGGTTTTGTGTGATTTTTGTGGGATTTTGTGGGATATTGAGGCGATTTAGGGATCTTGAGGGATTTTTCATGTATTTTGTGGGAATTTGTGGAGATTTGGTGGGATATTTTTCTAGAATTTGGTCATGTTTTGAGAAGATTTAGGGAATTTTGTGGGATTTTTCCTGGAATTTTGTTGGATACTGGGGAGATTTTGTGGGATGCTTCTGGAACTTTGAGGGACTTTTCTGGAATTTGGTGAGATTCTGTAGAGAACTGACGAATTATCAGGGATTTTTCATGTATTCTGTGGGAATTTGTGGAGATTCGGTGCGATATTTTTCTAGAATTTTGTCATGTTTTGAGAAGATTTAGGGAATTTTGTGGGATTTTTCCTGGAATTTTGTTGGATACTGGGGAGATTTTGTGGGATGTTTGTGGAACTTTGAGGGTCTCTTCTGGAATTTGGTGAGATTCTGTAGAGAACTGACGAATTATCAGGGATTTTTCAGGTAGTCTGTGGGAATTTGTGGAGATTTGGTGAGATTTTTCTGGAATTTGGTAGAGTTTTGAGAAGATTTAGGGAATTCTGTAAGATTTTTCTGGAATTTGGTGGGCCTCTTTGAAGGACTTTGTGTGGTTTTGAGGAGACTTGAAGAATTTTGAGGAATTTTTCTTAGATTCTGTGGAAACTTGTGGAGGTTTTGTGGGATTTTTGTGGAATTTTGTGGGATATTGAGGCGATTTAGGGATCTTGAGGGATTTTTCATGTATTTTGTGGGAATTTGTGGAGATTTGGTGGGATTTTTCTGGAACTTGGTAGAGTTTTGAGAAGATTTAGGGAATTCTGCAAGATATTTCTGGAATTTGGTAGGCCTTTTTGAAGGACTTTTTGTGGTTTTGAGGAGACTTGAAGAATTTTGAGGAATTTTTCTTAGATTCTGTGGAAACTTGTGTAAGTTTTTGGGATTTTTGTGGGATTTTGTGGGATATTGAGGCGATTTAGGGATCTTGAGGGAATTTACATGTATTTTGTGGGAATTTGTGGAGATTTGGTGGGATATTTTTCTAGAATTTGGTCGTGTTTTGGGAAGATTTAGGGAATTTTGTGGGATTTTTCCTGGAATTTTATTGGATACTGGGGAGATTTTGTGGAATGTTTGTGGAACTTTGAGGGACTCTTCTGGAATTTGGTGAGATTCTATAGAGAACTGAAGAATTATCAGGGATTTTTCATGTATCCTGTGGGAATTTGTGGAGATTTGGTGGGATTTTTCTGGAATTTGGTAGAGTTTTGAGAAGATTTAGGGAATTTTGTAAGATTTTTCTGGAATTTGGTGGGCCTTTTCAAGGACTTTGTGTGGTTTTGAGGAGACTTGAAGAATTTTCAGGGATTTTTCTTAGATTTTGTGGAAACTTGTGGAGGTTTTGTGTGATTTTTGTGGGATTTTGTGGGATATTGAGGCGATTTAGGGATCTTGAGGGATTTTTCATGTATTCTGTGGGAATTTGTGGAGATTTGTTGGGATATTTTTCTAGAATTTGGTCGTGTTTTGGGAAGATTTAGGGAATTTTGTGGGATTTTTCCTGGAATTTTGTTGGATACTGGGGAGATTTTGTGGAATATTTGTGGAACTTTGAGGGACTTTTCTGGAATTTGGTGAGATTCTGTAGAGAACTGATGAATTATCAGGGATTTTTCATGTATTCTGTGGGAATTTGTGGAGATTTGGTCGGATTTTTCTGGAATTTGGTAGAGTTTTGAGAAGATTTAGGGAATTCTGCAAGATATTTCTGGAATTTGGTAGGCCTTTTTGAAGGACTTTTTGTGGTTTTGAGGAGACTTGAAGAATTTTGAGGAATTTTTCTTAGATTCTGTGGAAACTTGTGTAAGTTTTTGGGATTTTTGTGGGATTTTGTGGGATATTGAGGCGATTTAGGGATCTTGAGGGATTTTTCATGTATTTTGTGGGAATTTGTGGAGATTTGGTGGGATATTTTTCTAGAATTTGGTCGTGTTTTGGGAAGATTTAGGGAATTTTGTGGGATTTTTCCTGGAATTTTATTGGATACTGGGGAGATTTTGTGGGTCATTTCTGGAACTTCGAGGGACTTTTCTGGAATTTGGTGAGATTCTTTAGAGAACTGACGAATTATCAGGGATTTTTCATGTATTCTGTGGGAATTTGTGGAGATTTGGTGTGATTTTTGTGGATTTTGACCGTGTTTTGAGAAGATTTAGGGAATTTTGTGGGATTTTTCTGGGATTTTGTTGGGTATTGAGGACATTTTGTGGGATGTTTCTGGAATTTGGTGGGCCTTTTCAAGAATTTTGTGGTATTTTGAAAAGATTTTGGGAATTTTGTGGTGTTTTTTCATGAATTTTGTGGGAATCTGTGCTGATTTTATGGGGCGTTTCTGGAATTCGGTCGAGTTTTCAGAAGATTTAGGGATTTTTGTGAGATTTTTGTGGGATGTTCTGGGAATTGGTGGAGATTTTGTGGGACATTCCTGTGAATTGGTAGGGTTTTGAAATGATTTAGGGAGTTTTGTGGGACTTCTCTGGAATTTTGTGGGTTTTTTCTGGAATTGTGTGGGATTCTGAGGAGACTTGAAAAATTTTGAGGAATTTGTTTTAGATTTTGTGGGAATTGTTGGAGATTCTGTGGGATTTTACTGGAATTTGGTGGGCCTTTTCAAGGACTTTGTGTGGTTTTGAGGAGACTTGAAGAATTTTGAGGATTTTTTCTTAGATTTTGTACAAACCTGTGGAGGTTTTGTGTGATTTTTGTGGGATTTTGTGGGATATTGAGGCGATTTAGGGATCTTGAGGGATTTTTCATGTATTTTGTGGGAATTTGTGGAGATTTGGTGGGATATTTTTCTAGAATTTGGTCATGTTTTGAGAAGATTTAGGGAATTTTGTGGGATTTTTCCTGGAATTTTGTTGGATACTGGGGAGATTTTGTGGGATGCTTCTGGAACTTTGAGGGACTTTTCTGGAATTTGGTGAGATTCTGTAGAGAACTGACGAATTATCAGGGATTTTTCATGTATTCTGTGGGAATTTGTGGAGATTCGGTGCGATATTTTTCTAGAATTTTGTCATGTTTTGAGAAGATTTAGGGAATTTTGTGGGATTTTTCCTGGAATTTTGTTGGATACTGGGGAGATTTTGTGGGATGTTTGTGGAACTTTGAGGGTCTCTTCTGGAATTTGGTGAGATTCTGTAGAGAACTGACGAATTATCAGGGATTTTTCAGGTAGTCTGTGGGAATTTGTGGAGATTTGGTGAGATTTTTCTGGAATTTGGTAGAGTTTTGAGAAGATTTAGGGAATTCTGTAAGATTTTTTTGGAATTTGGTGGGCCTCTTTGAAGGACTTTGTGTGGTTTTGAGGAGACTTGAAGAATTTTGAGGAATTTTTCTTAGATTCTGTGGAAACTTGTGGAGGTTTTGTGGGATGTTTGTGGAATTTTGTGGGATATTGAGGCGATTTAGGGATCTTGAGGGATTTTTCATGTATTTTGTGGGAATTTGTGGAGATTTGGTGGGATTTTTCTGGAACTTGGTAGAGTTTTGAGAAGATTTAGGGAATTCTGCAAGATATTTCTGGAATTTGGTAGGCCTTTTTGAAGGACTTTTTGTGGTTTTGAGGAGACTTGAAGAATTTTGAGGAATTTTTCTTAGATTCTGTGGAAACTTGTGGAGGTTTTGTGGGATTTTTGTGGAATTTTGTGGGATATTGAGGCGATTTAGGCATCTTGAGGGAATTTACATGTATTTTGTGGGAATTTGTGGAGATTTGGTGGGATATTTTTCTAGAATTTGGTCGTGTTTTGGGAAGATTTAGGGAATTTTGTGGGATTTTTCCTGGAATTTTATTGGATACTGGGGAGATTTTGTGGAATGTTTGTGGAACTTTGAGGGACTCTTCTGGAATTTGGTGAGATTCTATAGGGAACTGAAGAATTATCAGGGATTTTTCATGTATCCTGTGGGAATTTGTGGAGATTTGGTGGGATTTTTCTGGAATTTGGTAGAGTTTTGAGAAGATTTAGGGAATTTTGTAAGATTTTTCTGGAATTTGGTGGGCCTTTTCAAGGACTTTGTGTGGTTTTGAGGAGACTTGAAGAATTTTCAGGGATTTTTCTTAGATTTTGTGGAAACTTGTGGAGGTTTTGTGTGATTTTTGTGGGATTTTGTGGGATATTGAGGCGATTTAGGGATCTTGAGGGATTTTTCATGTATTCTGTGGGAATTTGTGGAGATTTGTTGGGATATTTTTCTAGAATTTGGTCGTGTTTTGGGAAGATTTAGGGAATTTTGTGGGATTTTTCCTGGAATTTTGTTGGATACTGGGGAGATTTTGTGGAATATTTGTGGAACTTTGAGGGACTTTTCTGGAATTTGGTGAGATTCTGTAGAGAACTGATGAATTATCAGGGATTTTTCATGTATTCTGTGGGAATTTGTGGAGATTTGGTCGGATTTTTCTGGAATTTGGTAGAGTTTTGAGAAGATTTAGGGAATTCTGCAAGATATTTCTGGAATTTGGTAGGCCTTTTTGAAGGACTTTTTGTGGTTTTGAGGAGACTTGAAGAATTTTGAGGAATTTTTCTTAGATTCTGTGGAAACTTGTGTAAGTTTTTGGGATTTTTGTGGGATTTTGTGGGATATTGAGGCGATTTAGGGATCTTGAGGGATTTTTCATGTATTTTGTGGGAATTTGTGGAGATTTGGTGGGATATTTTTCTAGAATTTGGTCGTGTTTTGGGAAGATTTAGGGAATTTTGTGGGATTTTTCCTGGAATTTTATTGGATACTGGGGAGATTTTGTGGGTCATTTCTGGAACTTCGAGGGACTTTTCTGGAATTTGGTGAGATTCTTTAGAGAACTGACGAATTATCAGGGATTTTTCATGTATTCTGTGGGAATTTGTGGAGATTTGGTGTGATTTTTGTGGATTTTGACCGTGTTTTGAGAAGATTTAGGGAATTTTGTGGGATTTTTCTGGGATTTTGTTGGGTATTGAGGACATTTTGTGGGATGTTTCTGGAATTTGGTGGGCCTTTTCAAGAATTTTGTGGTATTTTGAAAAGATTTTGGGAATTTTGTGGTGTTTTTTCATGAATTTTGTGGGAATCTGTGCTGATTTTATGGGGCGTTTCTGGAATTCGGTCGAGTTTTCAGAAGATTTAGGGATTTTTGTGAGATTTTTGTGGGATGTTCTGGGAATTGGTGGAGATTTTGTGGGACATTCCTGTGAATTGGTAGGGTTTTGAAATGATTTAGGGAGTTTTGTGGGACTTCTCTGGAATTTTGTGGGTTTTTTCTGGAATTGTGTGGGATTCTGAGGAGACTTGAAAAATTTTGAGGAATTTGTTTTAGATTTTGTGGGAATTGTTGGAGATTCTGTGGGATTTTACTGGAATTTGGTGGGCCTTTTCAAGGACTTTGTGTGGTTTTGAGGAGACTTGAAGAATTTTGAGGATTTTTTCTTAGATTTTGTACAAACCTGTGGAGGTTTTGTGTGATTTTTGTGGGATTTTGTGGGATATTGAGGCGATTTAGGGATCTTGAGGGATTTTTCATGTATTTTGTGGGAATTTGTGGAGATTTGGTGGGATATTTTTCTAGAATTTGGTCATGTTTTGAGAAGATTTAGGGAATTTTGTGGGATTTTTCCTGGAATTTTGTTGGATACTGGGGAGATTTTGTGGGATGCTTCTGGAACTTTGAGGGACTTTTCTGGAATTTGGTGAGATTCTGTAGAGAACTGACGAATTATCAGGGATTTTTCATGTATTCTGTGGGAATTTGTGGAGATTCGGTGCGATATTTTTCTAGAATTTTGTCATGTTTTGAGAAGATTTAGGGAATTTTGTGGGATTTTTCCTGGAATTTTGTTGGATACTGGGGAGATTTTGTGGGATGTTTGTGGAACTTTGAGGGTCTCTTCTGGAATTTGGTGAGATTCTGTAGAGAACTGACGAATTATCAGGGATTTTTCAGGTAGTCTGTGGGAATTTGTGGAGATTTGGTGAGATTTTTCTGGAATTTGGTAGAGTTTTGAGAAGATTTAGGGAATTCTGTAAGATTTTTTTGGAATTTGGTGGGCCTCTTTGAAGGACTTTGTGTGGTTTTGAGGAGACTTGAAGAATTTTGAGGAATTTTTCTTAGATTCTGTGGAAACTTGTGGAGGTTTTGTGGGATGTTTGTGGAATTTTGTGGGATATTGAGGCGATTTAGGGATCTTGAGGGATTTTTCATGTATTTTGTGGGAATTTGTGGAGATTTGGTGGGATTTTTCTGGAACTTGGTAGAGTTTTGAGAAGATTTAGGGAATTCTGCAAGATATTTCTGGAATTTGGTAGGCCTTTTTGAAGGACTTTTTGTGGTTTTGAGGAGACTTGAAGAATTTTGAGGAATTTTTCTTAGATTCTGTGGAAACTTGTGGAGGTTTTGTGGGATTTTTGTGGAATTTTGTGGGATATTGAGGCGATTTAGGCATCTTGAGGGAATTTACATGTATTTTGTGGGAATTTGTGGAGATTTGGTGGGATATTTTTCTAGAATTTGGTCGTGTTTTGGGAAGATTTAGGGAATTTTGTGGGATTTTTCCTGGAATTTTATTGGATACTGGGGAGATTTTGTGGAATGTTTGTGGAACTTTGAGGGACTCTTCTGGAATTTGGTGAGATTCTATAGAGAACTGAAGAATTATCAGGGATTTTTCATGTATCCTGTGGGAATTTGTGGAGATTTGGTGGGATTTTTCTGGAATTTGGTAGAGTTTTGAGAAGATTTAGGGAATTTTGTAAGATTTTTCTGGAATTTGGTGGGCCTTTTCAAGGACTTTGTGTGGTTTTGAGGAGACTTGAAGAATTTTCAGGGATTTTTCTTAGATTTTGTGGAAACTTGTGGAGGTTTTGTGTGATTTTTGTGGGATTTTGTGGGATATTGAGGCGATTTAGGGATCTTGAGGGATTTTTCATGTATTCTGTGGGAATTTGTGGAGATTTGTTGGGATATTTTTCTAGAATTTGGTCGTGTTTTGGGAAGATTTAGGGAATTTTGTGGGATTTTTCCTGGAATTTTGTTGGATACTGGGGAGATTTTGTGGGATGTTTGTGGAACTTTGAGGGACTTTTCTGGAATTTGGTGAGATTCTGTAGAGAACTGACGAATTATCAGGGATTTTTCATGTATTCTGTGGGAATTTGTGGAGATTTGGTGGGATTTTTGTGGATTTTGGCCGTGTTTTGAGAAGATTTAGGGAATTTTGTGTGATTTTTCTGGGATTTTGTTGGGTATTGAGGACATTTTGTGGGATGTTTCTGGAATTTGGTGGGCCTTTTCAAGAATTTTGTGGTATTTTGAAAAGATTTAGGGAATTTTGTGGTGTTTTTTCTTGAATTTTGTGGGAAACTGTGCTGATTTTATGGGGCGTTTCTGGAATTTGGTCGAGTTTTCAGAAGATTTAGGGATTTTTGTGAGATTTTTGTGGGATGTTCTGGGAATTGGTGGAGATTTTGTGGGACATTCCTGTGAATTGGTAGGGTTTTGAAATGATTTAGGGAGTTTTGTGGGACTTCTCTGGAATTTTGTGGGTTTTTTCTGGAATTGTGTGGGATTCTGAGGAGACTTGAAGAATTTTGAGGAATTTGTTTTAGATTTTGTGGGAATTGTTGGAGATTCTGTGGGATTTTGTGGGAATTTGGTGGGCCTTTTCAAGGACTTTGTGTGGTTTTGAGGAGACTTGAAAAATTTTAAGGATTTGTTTTTATATTTTGTGAAAACTTGTGGAGGTTTTGTGTGATTTTTGTGGGATTTTGTGGGATATTGAGGCGATTTAGGGATCTTGAGGGATTTTTCATGTATTTTGTGGGAATTTGTGGAGATTTGGTGGGATATTTTTCTAGAATTTGGTCATGTTTTGGGAAGATTTAGGGAATTTTGTGGGATTTTTTCTGGAATTTTATTGGATACTGGGGAGATTTTGTGGAATGTTTGTGGAACTTTGAGGGACTTTTCTGGAATTTGGTGAGATTCTGTAGAGAACTGACGAATTATCAGGGATTTTTCATGTATTCTGTGGGAATTTGTGGAGATTTGGTGGGATTTTTCTGGAATTTGGTAGAGTTTTGAGAAGATTTAGGGAATTCTGCAAGATATTTCTGGAATTTGGTAGGCTTTTTTGAAGGACGTTTTGTGGTTTTGAGGAGACTTGAAGAATTTTGAGGAATTTTTCTTAGATTTTGTGGAAACTTGTGGAGGCTTGGTGGGATTTTTGTGTGATTTTGTGGGATATTGAGGCGATTTAGGGATCTTGAGGGATTTTTCATGTATTCTGTGGGAATTTGTGGAGATTCGGTGGGATTTTTGTGGATTTTAGCCGTATTTTGAGAAGATTTAGGGAATTTTGTGTGATTTTTCCAGGAATTTTGTTGGATACTGGGGAGATTTTGTGGAATATTTGTGGAACTTTGAGGGACTTTTCTGGAATTTGGTGAGATTCTGTAGAGAACTGATGAATTATCAGGGATTTTTCATGTATTCTGTGGGAATTTGTGGAGATTTGGTGGGATTTTCTGGAAATTGGTAGAGTTTTGAGAAGATTTAGGGAATTCTGCAAGATATTTCTGGAATTTGGTAGGCCTTTTTGAAGGACTTTTTGTGGTTTTGAGGAGACTTGAAGAATTTTGAGGAATTTTTCTTAGATTCTGTGGAAACTTGTGGAGGTTTTGTGGGATTTTTGTGGAATTTTGTGGGATATTGAGGCGATTTAGGCATCTTGAGGGAATTTACATGTATTTTGTGGGAATTTGTGGAGATTTGGTGGGATATTTTTCTAGAATTTGGTCGTGTTTTGGGAAGATTTAGGGAATTTTGTGGGATTTTTCCTGGAATTTTATTGGATACTGGGGAGATTTTGTGGAATGTTTGTGGAACTTTGAGGGACTCTTCTGGAATTTGGTGAGATTCTATAGAGAACTGAAGAATTATCAGGGATTTTTCATGTATCCTGTGGGAATTTGTGGAGATTTGGTGGGATTTTTCTGGAATTTGGTAGAGTTTTGAGAAGATTTAGGGAATTTTGTAAGATTTTTCTGGAATTTGGTGGGCCTTTTCAAGGACTTTGTGTGGTTTTGAGGAGACTTGAAGAATTTTCAGGGATTTTTCTTAGATTTTGTGGAAACTTGTGGAGGTTTTGTGTGATTTTTGTGGGATTTTGTGGGATATTGAGGCGATTTAGGGATCTTGAGGGATTTTTCATGTATTTTGTGGGAATTTGTGGAGATTTGTTGGGATATTTTTCTAGAATTTGGTCGTGTTTTGGGAAGATTTAGGGAATTTTGTGGGATTTTTCCTGGAATTTTGTTGGATACTGGGGAGATTTTGTGGGATGCTTGTGGAACTTTGAGGGACTTTTCTGGAATTTGGTGAGATTCTGTAGAGAACTGACGAATTATCAGGGATTTTTCATGTATCCTGTGGGAATTTGTGGAGATTTGGTGGGATTTTTGTGGATTTTGGCCGTGTTTTGAGAAGATTTAGGGAATTTTGTGTGATTTTTCTGGGATTTTGTTGGGTATTGAGGACATTTTGTGGGATGTTTCTGGAATTTGGTGGGCCTTTTCAAGAATTTTGTGGTATTTTGAAAAGATTTAGGGAATTTTGTGGTGTTTTTTCTTGAATTTTGTGGGAAACTGTGCTGATTTTATGGGGCGTTTCTGGAATTTGGTCGAGTTTTCAGAAGATTTAGGGATTTTTGTGAGATTTTTGTGGGATGTTCTGGGAATTGGTGGAGATTTTGTGGGACATTCCTGTGAATTGGTAGGGTTTTGAAATGATTTAGGGAGTTTTGTGGGACTTCTCTGGAATTTTGTGGGTTTTTTCTGGAATTGTGTGGGATTCTGAGGAGACTTGAAGAATTTTGAGGAATTTGTTTTAGATTTTGTGGGAATTGTTGGAGATTCTGTGGGATTTTGTGGGAATTTGGTGGGCCTTTTCAAGGATTTTGTGTGGTTTTGAGGAGACTTGAAAAATTTTAAGGATTCGTTTTTATATTTTGTGAAAACTAGTGGAGGTTTTGTGTGATTTTTGTGGGATTTTGTGGGATATTGAGGCGATTTAGGGATCTTGAGGGATTTTTCATGTATTTAGTGGGATTTTGTGGAGATTTGGTGGGATATTTTTCTAGAATTTGGTCATGTTTTGGGAAGATTTAGGGAATTTTGTGGGATTTTTTCTGGAATTTTATTGGATACTGGGGAGATTTTGTGGAATGTTTGTGGAACTTTGAGGGACTTTTCTGGAATTTGGTGAGATTCTGTAGAGAACTGACGAATTATCAGGGATTTTTCATGTATCCTGTGGGAATTTGTGGAGATTTGGTGGGATTTTTGTGGATTTTGGCCGTGTTTTGAGAAGATTTAGGGAATTTTGTGTGATTTTTCTGGGATTTTGTTGGGTATTGAGGACATTTTGTTGGATGTTTCTGGAATTTGGTGGGCCTTTTCAAGAATTTTGTGGTATTTTGAAAAGATTTAGGGAATTTTGTGGTGTTTTTTCTTGAATTTTGTGGGAAACTGTGCTGATTTTATGGGGCGTTTCTGGAATTTGGTCGAGTTTTCAGAAGATTTAGGGATTTTTGTGAGATTTTTGTGGGATGTTCTGGGAATTGGTGGAGATTTTGTGGGACATTCCTGTGAATTGGTAGGGTTTTGAAATGATTTAGGGAGTTTTGTGGGACTTCTCTGGAATTTTGTGGGTTTTTTCTGGAATTGTGTGGGATTCTGAGGAGACTTGAAGAATTTTGAGGAATTTGTTTTAGATTTTGTGGGAATTGTTGGAGATTCTGTGGGATTTTGTGGGAATTTGGTGGGCCTTTTCAAGGACTTTGTGTGGTTTTGAGGAGACTTGAAAAATTTTAAGGATTTGTTTTTATATTTTGTGAAAACTTGTGGAGGTTTTGTGTGATTTTTGTGGGATTTTGTGGGATATTGAGGCGATTTAGGGATCTTGAGGGATTTTTCATGTATTTTGTGGGATTTTGTGGAGATTTGGTGGGATATTTTTCTAGAATTTGGTCATGTTTTGGGAAGATTTAGGGAATTTTGTGGGATTTTTTCTGGAATTTTATTGGATACTGGGGAGATTTTGTGGAATGTTTGTGGAACTTTGAGGGACTTTTCTGGAATTTGGTGAGATTCTGTAGAGAACTGACGAATTATCAGGGATTTTTCATGTATTCTGTGGGAATTTGTGGAGATTTGGTGGGATTTTTCTGGAATTTGGTAGAGTTTTGAGAAGATTTAGGGAATTCTGCAAGATATTTCTGGAATTTGGTAGGCCTTTTTGAAGGACGTTTTGTGGTTTTGAGGAGACTTGAAGAATTTTGAGGAATTTTTCTTAGATTTTGTGGAAACTTGTGGAGGCTTGGTGGGATTTTTGTGTGATTTTGTGGGATATTGAGGCGATTTAGGGATCTTGAGGGATTTTTCATGTATTCTGTGGGAATTTGTGGAGATTCGGTGGGATTTTTGTGGATTTTAGCCGTATTTTGAGAAGATTTAGGGAATTTTGTGTGATTTTGTGGGATATTGAGGCGATTTAGGGATCTTGAGGGATTTTTCATGTATTTTGTGGGAATTTGTGGAGATTTGTTGGGATATTTTTCTAGAATTTGGTCGTGTTTTGGGAAGATTTAGGGAATTTTGTGGGATTTTTCCTGGAATTTTGTTGGATACTGGGGAGATTTTGTGGGATGTTTGTGGAACTTTGAGGGACTTTTCTGGAATTTGGTGAGATTCTGTAGAGAACTGACGAATTATCAGGGATTTTTCATGTATTCTGTGGGAATTTGTGGAGATTTGGTGGGATTTTTGTGGATTTTGGCCGTGTTTTGAGAAGATTTAGGGAATTTTGTGTGATTTTTCTGGGATTTTGTTGGGTATTGAGGACATTTTGTGGGATGTTTCTGGAATTTGGTGGGGCTTTTCAAGAATTTTGTGGTATTTTGAAAAGATTTTGGGAATTTTGTGGTGTTTTTTCTTGAATTTTGTGGGAAACTGTGCTGATTTTATGGGGCGTTTCTGGAATTTGGTCGAGTTTTCAGAAGATTTAGGGATTTTTGTGAGATTTTTGTGGGATGTTCTGGGAATTGGTGGAGATTTTGTGGGACATTCCTGTGAATTGGTAGGGTTTTGAAATGATTTAGGGAGTTTTGTGGGACTTCTCTGGAATTTTGTGGGTTTTTTCTGGAATTGTGTGGGATTCTGAGGAGACTTGAAGAATTTTGAGGAATTTGTTTTAGATTTTGTGGGAATTGTTGGAGATTCTGTGGGATTTTACTGGAATTTGGTGGGCCTTTTCAAGGACTTTGTGTGGTTTTGAGGAGACTTGAAGAATTTTAAGGATTTGTTTTTATATTTTGTGAAAACTTGTGGAGGTTTTGTGTGATTTTTGTGGGATTTTGTGGGATATTGAGGCGATTTAGGGATCTTGAGGGATTTTTCATGTATTTTGTGGGATTTTGTGGAGATTTGGTGGGATATTTTTCTAGAATTTGGTCATGTTTTGGGAAGATTTAGGGAATTTTGTGGGATTTTTTCTGGAATTTTATTGGATACTGGGGAGATTTTGTGGAATGTTTGTGGAACTTTGAGGGACTTTTCTGGAATTTGGTGAGATTCTGTAGAGAACTGACGAATTATCAGGGATTTTTCATGTATTCTGTGGGAATTTGTGGAGATTCGGTGGGATATTTTTCTAGAATTTTGTCATGTTTTGAGAAGATTTAGGGAATTTTGTGGGATTTTTCCTGGAATTTTGTTGGATACTGGGGAGATTTTGTGGGATGTTTGTGGAACTTTGAGGGTCTCTTCTGGAATTTGGTGAGATTCTGTAGAGAACTGACGAATTATCAGGGATTTTTCATGTAGTCTGTGGGAATTTGTGGAGATTTGGTGAGATTTTTCTGGAATTTGGTAGAGTTTTGAGAAGATTTAGGGAATTCTGTAAGATTTTTTTGGAATTTGGTGGGCCTCTTTGAAGGACTTTGTGTGGTTTTGAGGAGACTTGAAGAATTTTGAGGAATTTTTCTTAGATTCTGTGGAAACTTGTGGAGGTTTTGTGGGATTTTTGTGGAATTTTGTGGGATATTGAGGCGATTTAGGGATCTTGAGGGATTTTTCATGTATTTTGTGGGAATTTGTGGAGATTTGGTGGGATTTTTCTGGAACTTGGTAGAGTTTTGAGAAGATTTAGGGAATTCTGCAAGATATTTCTGGAATTTGGTAGGCCTTTTTGAAGGACTTTTTGTGGTTTTGAGGAGACTTGAAGAATTTTGAGGAATTTTTCTTAGATTCTGTGGAAACTTGTGGAGGTTTTGTGGGATTTTTGTGGGATTTTGTGGGATATTGAGGCGATTTAGGCATCTTGAGGGAATTTACATGTATTTTGTGGGAATTTGTGGAGATTTGGTGGGATATTTTTCTAGAATTTGGTCGTGTTTTGGGAAGATTTAGGGAATTTTGTGGGATTTTTCCTGGAATTTTATTGGATACTGGGGAGATTTTGTGGAATGTTTGTGGAACTTTGAGGGACTTTTCTGGAATTTGGTGAGATTCTGTAGAGAACTGACGAATTATCAGGGATTTTTCATGTATTCTGTGGGAATTTGTGGAGATTTGGTGGGATTTTTCTGGAATTTGGTAGAGTTTTGAGAAGATTTAGGGAATTCTGCAAGATATTTCTGGAATTTGGTAGGCTTTTTTGAAGGACGTTTTGTGGTTTTGAGGAGGCTTGAAGAATTTTGAGGAATTTTTCTTAGATTTTGTGGAAACTTGTGGAGGCTTGGTGGGATTTTTGTGTGATTTTGTGGGATATTGAGGCGATTTAGGGATCTTGAGGGATTTTTCATGTATTCTGTGGGAATTTGTGGAGATTCGGTGGGATTTTTGTGGATTTTAGCCGTATTTTGAGAAGATTTAGGGAATTTTGTGTGATTTTTCCAGGAATTTTGTTGGATACTGGGGAGATTTTGTGGAATATTTGTGGAACTTTGAGGGACTTTTCTGGAATTTGGTGAGATTCTGTAGAGAACTGAAGAATTATCAGGGATTTTTCATGTATTCTGTGGGAATTTGTGGAGATTTGGTGGGATTTTTCTGGAATTTGGTAGAGTTTTGAGAAGATTTAGGGAATTCTGCAAGATATTTCTGGAATTTGGTAGGCCTTTTTGAAGGACTTTTTGTGGTTTTGAGGAGACTTGAAGAATTTTCAGGGATTTTTCTTAGATTTTGTGGAAACTTGTGGAGGTTTTGTGTGATTTTTGTGGGATTTTGTGGGATATTGAGGCGATTTAGGGATCTTGAGGGATTTTTCATGTATTTTGTGGGAATTTGTGGAGATTTGTTGGGATATTTTTCTAGAATTTGGTCGTGTTTTGGGAAGATTTAGGGAATTTTGTGGGATTTTTCCTGGAATTTTGTTGGATACTGGGGAGATTTTGTGGGATGTTTGTGGAACTTTGAGGGACTTTTCTGGAATTTGGTGAGATTCTGTAGAGAACTGACGAATTATCAGGGATTTTTCATGTATTCTGTGGGAATTTGTGGAGATTTGGTGGGATTTTTGTGGATTTTGGCCGTGTTTTGAGAAGATTTAGGGAATTTTGTGTGATTTTTCTGGGATTTTGTTGGGTATTGAGGACATTTTGTGGGATGTTTCTGGAATTTGGTGGGGCTTTTCAAGAATTTTGTGGTATTTTGAAAAGATTTTGGGAATTTTGTGGTGTTTTTTCTTGAATTTTGTGGGAAACTGTGCTGATTTTATGGGGCGTTTCTGGAATTTGGTCGAGTTTTCAGAAGATTTAGGGATTTTTGTGAGATTTTTGTGGGATGTTCTGGGAATTGGTGGAGATTTTGTGGGACATTCCTGTGAATTGGTAGGGTTTTGAAATGATTTAGGGAGTTTTGTGGGACTTCTCTGGAATTTTGTGGGTTTTTTCTGGAATTGTGTGGGATTCTGAGGAGACTTGAAGAATTTTGAGGAATTTTTTTTAGATTTTGTGGGAATTGTTGGAGATTCTGTGGGATTTTACTGGAATTTGGTGGGCCTTTTCAAGGACTTTGTGTGGTTTTGAGGAGACTTGAAGAATTTTAAGGATTTGTTTTTATATTTTGTGAAAACTTGTGGAGGTTTTGTGTGATTTTTGTGGGATTTTGTGGGATATTGAGGCGATTTAGGGATCTTGAGGGATTTTTCATGTATTTTGTGGGATTTTGTGGAGATTTGGTGGGATATTTTTCTAGAATTTGGTCATGTTTTGGGAAGATTTAGGGAATTTTGTGGGATTTTTTCTGGAATTTTATTGGATACTGGGGAGATTTTGTGGAATGTTTGTGGAACTTTGAGGGACTTTTCTGGAATTTGGTGAGATTCTGTAGAGAACTGACGAATTATCAGGGATTTTTCATGTATTCTGTGGGAATTTGTGGAGATTCGGTGGGATATTTTTCTAGAATTTTGTCATGTTTTGAGAAGATTTAGGGAATTTTGTGGGATTTTTCCTGGAATTTTGTTGGATACTGGGGAGATTTTGTGGGATGTTTGTGGAACTTTGAGGGTCTCTTCTGGAATTTGGTGAGATTCTGTAGAGAACTGACGAATTATCAGGGATTTTTCATGTAGTCTGTGGGAATTTGTGGAGATTTGGTGAGATTTTTCTGGAATTTGGTAGAGTTTTGAGAAGATTTAGGGAATTCTGTAAGATTTTTTTGGAATTTGGTGGGCCTCTTTGAAGGACTTTGTGTGGTTTTGAGGAGACTTGAAGAATTTTGAGGAATTTTTCTTAGATTCTGTGGAAACTTGTGGAGGTTTTGTGGGATTTTTGTGGAATTTTGTGGGATATTGAGGCGATTTAGGGATCTTGAGGGATTTTTCATGTATTTTGTGGGAATTTGTGGAGATTTGGTGGGATTTTTCTGGAACTTGGTAGAGTTTTGAGAAGATTTAGGGAATTCTGCAAGATATTTCTGGAATTTGGTAGGCCTTTTTGAAGGACTTTTTGTGGTTTTGAGGAGACTTGAAGAATTTTGAGGAATTTTTCTTAGATTCTGTGGAAACTTGTGTAAGTTTTTGGGATTTTTGTGGGATTTTGTGGGATATTGAGGCGATTTAGGGATCTTGAGGGATTTTTCATGTATTTTGTGGGAATTTGTGGAGATTTGGTGGGATATTTTTCTAGAATTTGGTCGTGTTTTGGGAAGATTTAGGGAATTTTGTGGGATTTTTCCTGGAATTTTATTGGATACTGGGGAGATTTTGTGGGTCATTTCTGGAACTTCGAGGGACTTTTCTGGAATTTGGTGAGATTCTGTAGAGAACTGACGAATTATCAGGGATTTTTCATGTATTCTGTGGGAATTTGTGGAGATTTGGTGGGATTTTTCTGGAATTTGGTAGAGTTTTGAGAAGATTTAGGGAATTCTGCAAGATATTTCTGGAATTTGGTAGGCTTTTTTGAAGGACGTTTTGTGGTTTTGAGGAGGCTTGAAGAATTTTGAGGAATTTTTCTTAGATTTTGTGGAAACTTGTGGAGGCTTGGTGGGATTTTTGTGTGATTTTGTGGGATATTGAGGCGATTTAGGGATCTTGAGGGATTTTTCATGTATTCTGTGGGAATTTGTGGAGATTCGGTGGGATTTTTGTGGATTTTAGCCGTATTTTGAGAAGATTTAGGGAATTTTGTGTGATTTTTCCTGGAATTTTGTTGGATACTGGGGAGATTTTGTGGAATATTTGTGGAACTTTGAGGGACTTTTCTGGAATTTGGTGAGATTCTGTAGAGAACTGAAGAATTATCAGGGATTTTTCATGTATTCTGTGGGAATTTGTGGAGATTTGGTCGGATTTTTCTGGAATTTGGTAGAGTTTTGAGAAGATTTAGGGAATTCTGCAAGATATTTCTGGAATTTGGTAGGCCTTTTTGAAGGACTTTTTGTGGTTTTGAGGAGACTTGAAGAATTTTCAGGGATTTTTCTTAGATTTTGTGGAAACTTGTGGAGGTTTTGTGTGATTTTTGTGGGATTTTGTGGGATATTGAGGCGATTTAGGGATCTTGAGGGATTTTTCATGTATTTTGTGGGAATTTGTGGAGATTTGGTGGGATATTTTTCTAGAATTTGGTCGTGTTTTGGGAAGATTTAGGGAATTTTGTGGGATTTTTCCTGGAATTTTGTTGGATACTGGGGAGATTTTGTGGGATGTTTGTGGAACTTTGAGGGACTTTTCTGGAATTTGGTGAGATTCTGTAGAGAACTGACGAATTATCAGGGATTTTTCATGTATTCTGTGGGAATTTGTGGAGATTTGGTGGGATTTTTGTGG
Source organism: Cyanistes caeruleus (assembly GCF_971803275.1). NCBI lineage: Eukaryota > Metazoa > Chordata > Aves > Passeriformes > Paridae > Cyanistes > Cyanistes caeruleus. The sequence continues at coordinate 1,698,119 of NW_028255893.1, read as the reverse complement.
ATTTTGGCCGTGTTTTGAGAAGATTTAGGGAATTTTGTGTGATTTTTCTGGGATTTTGTTGGGTATTGAGGACATTTTGTGGGATGTTTCTGGAATTTGGTGGGGCTTTTCAAGAATTTTGTGGTATTTTGAAAAGATTTTGGGAATTTTGTGGTGTTTTTTCTTGAATTTTGTGGGAAACTGTGCTGATTTTATGGGGCGTTTCTGGAATTTGGTCGAGTTTTCAGAAGATTTAGGGATTTTTGTGAGATTTTTGTGGGATGTTCTGGGAATTGGTGGAGATTTTGTGGGACATTCCTGTGAATTGGTAGGGTTTTGAAATGATTTAGGGAGTTTTGTGGGACTTCTCTGGAATTTTGTGGGTTTTTTCTGGAATTGTGTGGGATTCTGAGGAGACTTGAAGAATTTTGAGGAATTTTTTTTAGATTTTGTGGGAATTGTTGGAGATTCTGTGGGATTTTACTGGAATTTGGTGGGCCTTTTCAAGGACTTTGTGTGGTTTTGAGGAGACTTGAAGAATTTTAAGGATTTGTTTTTATATTTTGTGAAAACTTGTGGAGGTTTTGTGTGATTTTTGTGGGATTTTGTGGGATATTGAGGCGATTTAGGGATCTTGAGGGATTTTTCATGTATTTTGTGGGATTTTGTGGAGATTTGGTGGGATATTTTTCTAGAATTTGGTCATGTTTTGGGAAGATTTAGGGAATTTTGTGGGATTTTTTCTGGAATTTTATTGGATACTGGGGAGATTTTGTGGAATGTTTGTGGAACTTTGAGGGACTTTTCTGGAATTTGGTGAGATTCTGTAGAGAACTGACGAATTATCAGGGATTTTTCATGTATTCTGTGGGAATTTGTGGAGATTCGGTGGGATATTTTTCTAGAATTTTGTCATGTTTTGAGAAGATTTAGGGAATTTTGTGGGATTTTTCCTGGAATTTTGTTGGATACTGGGGAGATTTTGTGGGATGTTTGTGGAACTTTGAGGGTCTCTTCTGGAATTTGGTGAGATTCTGTAGAGAACTGACGAATTATCAGGGATTTTTCATGTAGTCTGTGGGAATTTGTGGAGATTTGGTGGGATTTTTCTGGAATTTGGTAGAGTTTTGAGAAGATTTAGGGAATTCTGTAAGATTTTTTTGGAATTTGGTGGGCCTCTTTGAAGGACTTTGTGTGGTTTTGAGGAGACTTGAAGAATTTTGAGGAATTTTTCTTAGATTCTGTGGAAACTTGTGGAGGTTTTGTGGGATTTTTGTGGAATTTTGTGGGATATTGAGGCGATTTAGGGATCTTGAGGGATTTTTCATGTATTTTGTGGGAATTTGTGGAGATTTGGTGGGATTTTTCTGGAACTTGGTAGAGTTTTGAGAAGATTTAGGGAATTCTGCAAGATATTTCTGGAATTTGGTAGGCCTTTTTGAAGGACTTTTTGTGGTTTTGAGGAGACTTGAAGAATTTTGAGGAATTTTTCTTAGATTCTGTGGAAACTTGTGGAGGTTTTGTGGGATTTTTGTGGGATTTTGTGGGATATTGAGGCGATTTAGGCATCTTGAGGGAATTTACATGTATTTTGTGGGAATTTGTGGAGATTTGGTGGGATATTTTTCTAGAATTTGGTCGTGTTTTGGGAAGATTTAGGGAATTTTGTGGGATTTTTCCTGGAATTTTATTGGATACTGGGGAGATTTTGTGGAATGTTTGTGGAACTTTGAGGGACTTTTCTGGAATTTGGTGAGATTCTGTAGAGAACTGACGAATTATCAGGGATTTTTCATGTATTCTGTGGGAATTTGTGGAGATTTGGTGGGATTTTTCTGGAATTTGGTAGAGTTTTGAGAAGATTTAGGGAATTCTGCAAGATATTTCTGGAATTTGGTAGGCTTTTTTGAAGGACGTTTTGTGGTTTTGAGGAGGCTTGAAGAATTTTGAGGAATTTTTCTTAGATTTTGTGGAAACTTGTGGAGGCTTGGTGGGATTTTTGTGTGATTTTGTGGGATATTGAGGCGATTTAGGGATCTTGAGGGATTTTTCATGTATTCTGTGGGAATTTGTGGAGATTCGGTGGGATTTTTGTGGATTTTAGCCGTATTTTGAGAAGATTTAGGGAATTTTGTGTGATTTTTCCAGGAATTTTGTTGGATACTGGGGAGATTTTGTGGAATATTTGTGGAACTTTGAGGGACTTTTCTGGAATTTGGTGAGATTCTGTAGAGAACTGAAGAATTATCAGGGATTTTTCATGTATTCTGTGGGAATTTGTGGAGATTTGGTGGGATTTTTCTGGAATTTGGTAGAGTTTTGAGAAGATTTAGGGAATTCTGCAAGATATTTCTGGAATTTGGTAGGCCTTTTTGAAGGACTTTTTGTGGTTTTGAGGAGACTTGAAGAATTTTCAGGGATTTTTCTTAGATTTTGTGGAAACTTGTGGAGGTTTTGTGGGATTTTTGTGGGATTTTGTGGGATATTGAGGCGATTTAGGGATCTTGAGGGATTTTTCATGTATTTTGTGGGAATTTGTGGAGATTTGTTGGGATATTTTTCTAGAATTTGGTCGTGTTTTGGGAAGATTTAGGGAATTTTGTGGGATTTTTCCTGGAATTTTGTTGGATACTGGGGAGATTTTGTGGGATGTTTGTGGAACTTTGAGGGACTTTTCTGGAATTTGGTGAGATTCTGTAGAGAACTGACGAATTATCAGGGATTTTTCATGTATTCTGTGGGAATTTGTGGAGATTTGGTGGGATTTTTGTGGATTTTGGCCGTGTTTTGAGAAGATTTAGGGAATTTTGTGTGATTTTTCTGGGATTTTGTTGGGTATTGAGGACATTTTGTGGGATGTTTCTGGAATTTGGTGGGGCTTTTCAAGAATTTTGTGGTATTTTGAAAAGATTTTGGGAATTTTGTGGTGTTTTTTCTTGAATTTTGTGGGAAACTGTGCTGATTTTATGGGGCGTTTCTGGAATTTGGTCGAGTTTTCAGAAGATTTAGGGATTTTTGTGAGATTTTTGTGGGATGTTCTGGGAATTGGTGGAGATTTTGTGGGACATTCCTGTGAATTGGTAGGGTTTTGAAATGATTTAGGGAGTTTTGTGGGACTTCTCTGGAATTTTGTGGGTTTTTTCTGGAATTGTGTGGGATTCTGAGGAGACTTGAAGAATTTTGAGGAATTTTTTTTAGATTTTGTGGGAATTGTTGGAGATTCTGTGGGATTTTACTGGAATTTGGTGGGCCTTTTCAAGGACTTTGTGTGGTTTTGAGGAGACTTGAAGAATTTTAAGGATTTGTTTTTATATTTTGTGAAAACTTGTGGAGGTTTTGTGTGATTTTTGTGGGATTTTGTGGGATATTGAGGCGATTTAGGGATCTTGAGGGATTTTTCATGTATTTTGTGGGATTTTGTGGAGATTTGGTGGGATATTTTTCTAGAATTTGGTCATGTTTTGGGAAGATTTAGGGAATTTTGTGGGATTTTTTCTGGAATTTTATTGGATACTGGGGAGATTTTGTGGAATGTTTGTGGAACTTTGAGGGACTTTTCTGGAATTTGGTGAGATTCTGTAGAGAACTGACGAATTATCAGGGATTTTTCATGTATTCTGTGGGAATTTGTGGAGATTCGGTGGGATATTTTTCTAGAATTTTGTCATGTTTTGAGAAGATTTAGGGAATTTTGTGGGATTTTTCCTGGAATTTTGTTGGATACTGGGGAGATTTTGTGGGATGTTTGTGGAACTTTGAGGGTCTCTTCTGGAATTTGGTGAGATTCTGTAGAGAACTGACGAATTATCAGGGATTTTTCAGGTAGTCTGTGGGAATTTGTGGAGATTTGGTGAGATTTTTCTGGAATTTGGTAGAGTTTTGAGAAGATTTAGGGAATTCTGTAAGATTTTTTTGGAATTTGGTGGGCCTCTTTGAAGGACTTTGTGTGGTTTTGAGGAGACTTGAAGAATTTTGAGGAATTTTTCTTAGATTCTGTGGAAACTTGTGGAGGTTTTGTGGGATTTTTGTGGAATTTTGTGGGATATTGAGGCGATTTAGGGATCTTGAGGGATTTTTCATGTATTTTGTGGGAATTTGTGGAGATTTGGTGGGATTTTTCTGGAACTTGGTAGAGTTTTGAGAAGATTTAGGGAATTCTGCAAGATATTTCTGGAATTTGGTAGGCCTTTTTGAAGGACTTTTTGTGGTTTTGAGGAGACTTGAAGAATTTTGAGGAATTTTTCTTAGATTCTGTGGAAACTTGTGTAAGTTTTTGGGATTTTTGTGGGATTTTGTGGGATATTGAGGCGATTTAGGGATCTTGAGGGATTTTTCATGTATTTTGTGGGAATTTGTGGAGATTTGGTGGGATATTTTTCTAGAATTTGGTCGTGTTTTGGGAAGATTTAGGGAATTTTGTGGGATTTTTCCTGGAATTTTATTGGATACTGGGGAGATTTTGTGGGTCATTTCTGGAACTTCGAGGGACTTTTCTGGAATTTGGTGAGATTCTGTAGAGAACTGACGAATTATCAGGGATTTTTCATGTATTCTGTGGGAATTTGTGGAGATTTGGTGGGATTTTTCTGGAATTTGGTAGAGTTTTGAGAAGATTTAGGGAATTCTGCAAGATATTTCTGGAATTTGGTAGGCTTTTTTGAAGGACGTTTTGTGGTTTTGAGGAGGCTTGAAGAATTTTGAGGAATTTTTCTTAGATTTTGTGGAAACTTGTGGAGGCTTGGTGGGATTTTTGTGTGATTTTGTGGGATATTGAGGCGATTTAGGGATCTTGAGGGATTTTTCATGTATTCTGTGGGAATTTGTGGAGATTCGGTGGGATTTTTGTGGATTTTAGCCGTATTTTGAGAAGATTTAGGGAATTTTGTGTGATTTTTCCTGGAATTTTGTTGGATACTGGGGAGATTTTGTGGAATATTTGTGGAACTTTGAGGGACTTTTCTGGAATTTGGTGAGATTCTGTAGAGAACTGAAGAATTATCAGGGATTTTTCATGTATTCTGTGGGAATTTGTGGAGATTTGGTGGGATTTTTCTGGAATTTGGTAGAGTTTTGAGAAGATTTAGGGAATTCTGCAAGATATTTCTGGAATTTGGTAGGCCTTTTTGAAGGACTTTTTGTGGTTTTGAGGAGACTTGAAGAATTTTCAGGGATTTTTCTTAGATTTTGTGGAAACTTGTGGAGGTTTTGTGGGATTTTTGTGGGATTTTGTGGGATATTGAGGCGATTTAGGGATCTTGAGGGATTTTTCATGTATTTTGTGGGAATTTGTGGAGATTTGTTGGGATATTTTTCTAGAATTTGGTCGTGTTTTGGGAAGATTTAGGGAATTTTGTGGGATTTTTCCTGGAATTTTGTTGGATACTGGGGAGATTTTGTGGGATGTTTGTGGAACTTTGAGGGACTTTTCTGGAATTTGGTGAGATTCTGTAGAGAACTGACGAATTATCAGGGATTTTTCATGTATTCTGTGGGAATTTGTGGAGATTTGGTGGGATTTTTGTGGATTTTGGCCGTGTTTTGAGAAGATTTAGGGAATTTTGTGTGATTTTTCTGGGATTTTGTTGGGTATTGAGGACATTTTGTGGGATGTTTCTGGAATTTGGTGGGGCTTTTCAAGAATTTTGTGGTATTTTGAAAAGATTTTGGGAATTTTGTGGTGTTTTTTCTTGAATTTTGTGGGAAACTGTGCTGATTTTATGGGGCGTTTCTGGAATTTGGTCGAGTTTTCAGAAGATTTAGGGATTTTTGTGAGATTTTTGTGGGATGTTCTGGGAATTGGTGGAGATTTTGTGGGACATTCCTGTGAATTGGTAGGGTTTTGAAATGATTTAGGGAGTTTTGTGGGACTTCTCTGGAATTTTGTGGGTTTTTTCTGGAATTGTGTGGGATTCTGAGGAGACTTGAAGAATTTTGAGGAATTTTTTTTAGATTTTGTGGGAATTGTTGGAGATTCTGTGGGATTTTACTGGAATTTGGTGGGCCTTTTCAAGGACTTTGTGTGGTTTTGAGGAGACTTGAAGAATTTTAAGGATTTGTTTTTATATTTTGTGAAAACTTGTGGAGGTTTTGTGTGATTTTTGTGGGATTTTGTGGGATATTGAGGCGATTTAGGGATCTTGAGGGATTTTTCATGTATTTTGTGGGATTTTGTGGAGATTTGGTGGGATATTTTTCTAGAATTTGGTCATGTTTTGGGAAGATTTAGGGAATTTTGTGGGATTTTTTCTGGAATTTTATTGGATACTGGGGAGATTTTGTGGAATGTTTGTGGAACTTTGAGGGACTTTTCTGGAATTTGGTGAGATTCTGTAGAGAACTGACGAATTATCAGGGATTTTTCATGTATTCTGTGGGAATTTGTGGAGATTCGGTGGGATATTTTTCTAGAATTTTGTCATGTTTTGAGAAGATTTAGGGAATTTTGTGGGATTTTTCCTGGAATTTTGTTGGATACTGGGGAGATTTTGTGGGATGTTTGTGGAACTTTGAGGGTCTCTTCTGGAATTTGGTGAGATTCTGTAGAGAACTGACGAATTATCAGGGATTTTTCAGGTAGTCTGTGGGAATTTGTGGAGATTTGGTGAGATTTTTCTGGAATTTGGTAGAGTTTTGAGAAGATTTAGGGAATTCTGTAAGATTTTTTTGGAATTTGGTGGGCCTCTTTGAAGGACTTTGTGTGGTTTTGAGGAGACTTGAAGAATTTTGAGGAATTTTTCTTAGATTCTGTGGAAACTTGTGGAGGTTTTGTGGGATTTTTGTGGAATTTTGTGGGATATTGAGGCGATTTAGGGATCTTGAGGGATTTTTCATGTATTTTGTGGGAATTTGTGGAGATTTGGTGGGATTTTTCTGGAACTTGGTAGAGTTTTGAGAAGATTTAGGGAATTCTGCAAGATATTTCTGGAATTTGGTAGGCCTTTTTGAAGGACTTTTTGTGGTTTTGAGGAGACTTGAAGAATTTTGAGGAATTTTTCTTAGATTCTGTGGAAACTTGTGTAAGTTTTTGGGATTTTTGTGGGATTTTGTGGGATATTGAGGCGATTTAGGGATCTTGAGGGATTTTTCATGTATTTTGTGGGAATTTGTGGAGATTTGGTGGGATATTTTTCTAGAATTTGGTCGTGTTTTGGGAAGATTTAGGGAATTTTGTGGGATTTTTCCTGGAATTTTATTGGATACTGGGGAGATTTTGTGGGTCATTTCTGGAACTTCGAGGGACTTTTCTGGAATTTGGTGAGATTCTGTAGAGAACTGACGAATTATCAGGGATTTTTCATGTATTCTGTGGGAATTTGTGGAGATTTGGTGGGATTTTTCTGGAATTTGGTAGAGTTTTGAGAAGATTTAGGGAATTCTGCAAGATATTTCTGGAATTTGGTAGGCTTTTTTGAAGGACGTTTTGTGGTTTTGAGGAGGCTTGAAGAATTTTGAGGAATTTTTCTTAGATTTTGTGGAAACTTGTGGAGGCTTGGTGGGATTTTTGTGTGATTTTGTGGGATATTGAGGCGATTTAGGGATCTTGAGGGATTTTTCATGTATTCTGTGGGAATTTGTGGAGATTCGGTGGGATTTTTGTGGATTTTAGCCGTATTTTGAGAAGATTTAGGGAATTTTGTGTGATTTTTCCTGGAATTTTGTTGGATACTGGGGAGATTTTGTGGAATATTTGTGGAACTTTGAGGGACTTTTCTGGAATTTGGTGAGATTCTGTAGAGAACTGAAGAATTATCAGGGATTTTTCATGTATTCTGTGGGAATTTGTGGAGATTTGGTCGGATTTTTCTGGAATTTGGTAGAGTTTTGAGAAGATTTAGGGAATTCTGCAAGATATTTCTGGAATTTGGTAGGCCTTTTTGAAGGACTTTTTGTGGTTTTGAGGAGACTTGAAGAATTTTCAGGGATTTTTCTTAGATTTTGTGGAAACTTGTGGAGGTTTTGTGTGATTTTTGTGGGATTTTGTGGGATATTGAGGCGATTTAGGGATCTTGAGGGATTTTTCATGTATTTTGTGGGAATTTGTGGAGATTTGGTGGGATATTTTTCTAGAATTTGGTCGTGTTTTGGGAAGATTTAGGGAATTTTGTGGGATTTTTCCTGGAATTTTGTTGGATACTGGGGAGATTTTGTGGGATGTTTGTGGAACTTTGAGGGACTTTTCTGGAATTTGGTGAGATTCTGTAGAGAACTGACGAATTATCAGGGATTTTTCATGTATTCTGTGGGAATTTGTGGAGATTTGGTGGGATTTTTGTGGATTTTGGCCGTGTTTTGAGAAGATTTAGGGAATTTTGTGTGATTTTTCTGGGATTTTGTTGGGTATTGAGGACATTTTGTGGGATGTTTCTGGAATTTGGTGGGCCTTTTCAAGAATTTTGTGGTATTTTGAAAAGATTTAGGGAATTTTGTGGTGTTTTTTCTTGAATTTTGTGGGAAACTGTGCTGATTTTATGGGGCGTTTCTGGAATTTGGTCGAGTTTTCAGAAGATTTAGGGATTTTTGTGAGATTTTTGTGGGATGTTCTGGGAATTGGTGGAGATTTTGTGGGACATTCCTCTGAATTGGTAGGGTTTTGAAATGATTTAGGGAGTTTTGTGGGACTTCTCTGGAATTTTGTGGGTTTTTTCTGGAATTGTGTGGGATTCTGAGGAGACTTGAAGAATTTTGAAGAATTTTTTTTAGATTTTGTGGGAATTGTTGGAGATTCTGTGGGATTTTACTGGAATTTGGTGGGCCTTTTCAAGGACTTTGTGTGGTTTTGAGGAGACTTGAAGAATTTTAAGGATTTGTTTTTATATTTTGTGAAAACTTGTGGAGGTTTTGTGTGATTTTTGTGGGATTTTGTGGGATATTGAGGCGATATAGGGATCTTGAGGGATTTTTCATGTATTTAGTGGGATTTTGTGGAGATTTGGTGGGATATTTTTCTAGAATTTGGTCATGTTTTGGGAAGATTTAGGGAATTTTGTGGGATTTTTTCTGGAATTTTATTGGATACTGGGGAGATTTTGTGGAATGTTTGTGGAACTTTGAGGGACTTTTCTGGAATTTGGTGAGATTCTGTAGAGAACTGACGAATTATCAGGGATTTTTCATGTATTCTGTGGGAATTTGTGGAGATTCGGTGGGATATTTTTCTAGAATTTTGTCATGTTTTGGGAAGATTTAGGGAATTTTGTGGGATTTTTCCTGGAATTTTATTGGATACTGGGGAGATTTTGTGGAATGTTTGTGGAACTTTGAGGGACTTTTCTGGAATTTGGTGAGATTCTGTAGAGAACTGACGAATTATCAGGGATTTTTCATGTATTCTGTGGGAATTTGTGGAGATTTGGTGGGATTTTTCTGGAATTTGGTAGAGTTTTGAGAAGATTTAGGGAATTCTGCAAGATATTTCTGGAATTTGGTAGGCTTTTTTGAAGGACGTTTTGTGGTTTTGAGGAGGCTTGAAGAATTTTGAGGAATTTTTCTTAGATTTTGTGGAAACTTGTGGAGGCTTGGTGGGATTTTTGTGTGATTTTGTGGGATATTGAGGCGATTTAGGGATCTTGAGGGATTTTTCATGTATTCTGTGGGAATTTGTGGAGATTCGGTGGGATTTTTGTGGATTTTAGCCGTATTTTGAGAAGATTTAGGGAATTTTGTGTGATTTTTCCTGGAATTTTGTTGGATACTGGGGAGATTTTGTGGAATATTTGTGGAACTTTGAGGGACTTTTCTGGAATTTGGTGAGATTCTGTAGAGAACTGATGAATTATCAGGGATTTTTCATGTATTCTGTGGGAATTTGTGGAGATTTGGTCGGATTTTTCTGGAATTTGGTAGAGTTTTGAGAAGATTTAGGGAATTCTGCAAGATATTTCTGGAATTTGGTAGGCCTTTTTGAAGGACTTTTTGTGGTTTTGAGGAGACTTGAAGAATTTTGAGGAATTTTTCTTAGATTCTGTGGAAACTTGTGTAAGTTTTTGGGATTTTTGTGGGATTTTGTGGGATATTGAGGCGATTTAGGGATCTTGAGGGATTTTTCATGTATTTTGTGGGAATTTGTGGAGATTTGGTGGGATATTTTTCTAGAATTTGGTCGTGTTTTGGGAAGATTTAGGGAATTTTGTGGGATTTTTCCTGGAATTTTATTGGATACTGGGGAGATTTTGTGGGTCATTTCTGGAACTTCGAGGGACTTTTCTGGAATTTGGTGAGATTCTTTAGAGAACTGACGAATTATCAGGGATTTTTCATGTATTCTGTGGGAATTTGTGGAGATTTGGTGTGATTTTTGTGGATTTTGACCGTGTTTTGAGAAGATTTAGGGAATTTTGTGGGATTTTTCTGGGATTTTGTTGGGTATTGAGGACATTTTGTGGGATGTTTCTGGAATTTGGTGGGCCTTTTCAAGAATTTTGTGGTATTTTGAAAAGATTTTGGGAATTTTGTGGTGTTTTTTCATGAATTTTGTGGGAATCTGTGCTGATTTTATGGGGCGTTTCTGGAATTCGGTCGAGTTTTCAGAAGATTTAGGGATTTTTGTGAGATTTTTGTGGGATGTTCTGGGAATTGGTGGAGATTTTGTGGGACATTCCTGTGAATTGGTAGGGTTTTGAAATGATTTAGGGAGTTTTGTGGGACTTCTCTGGAATTTTGTGGGTTTTTTCTGGAATTGTGTGGGATTCTGAGGAGACTTGAAAAATTTTGAGGAATTTGTTTTAGATTTTGTGGGAATTGTTGGAGATTCTGTGGGATTTTACTGGAATTTGGTGGGCCTTTTCAAGGACTTTGTGTGGTTTTGAGGAGACTTGAAGAATTTTGAGGATTTTTTCTTAGATTTTGTACAAACCTGTGGAGGTTTTGTGTGATTTTTGTGGGATTTTGTGGGATATTGAGGCGATTTAGGGATCTTGAGGGATTTTTCATGTATTTTGTGGGAATTTGTGGAGATTTGGTGGGATATTTTTCTAGAATTTGGTCATGTTTTGAGAAGATTTAGGGAATTTTGTGGGATTTTTCCTGGAATTTTGTTGGATACTGGGGAGATTTTGTGGGATGCTTCTGGAACTTTGAGGGACTTTTCTGGAATTTGGTGAGATTCTGTAGAGAACTGACGAATTATCAGGGATTTTTCATGTATTCTGTGGGAATTTGTGGAGATTCGGTGCGATATTTTTCTAGAATTTTGTCATGTTTTGAGAAGATTTAGGGAATTTTGTGGGATTTTTCCTGGAATTTTGTTGGATACTGGGGAGATTTTGTGGGATGTTTGTGGAACTTTGAGGGTCTCTTCTGGAATTTGGTGAGATTCTGTAGAGAACTGACGAATTATCAGGGATTTTTCAGGTAGTCTGTGGGAATTTGTGGAGATTTGGTGAGATTTTTCTGGAATTTGGTAGAGTTTTGAGAAGATTTAGGGAATTCTGTAAGATTTTTTTGGAATTTGGTGGGCCTCTTTGAAGGACTTTGTGTGGTTTTGAGGAGACTTGAAGAATTTTGAGGAATTTTTCTTAGATTCTGTGGAAACTTGTGGAGGTTTTGTGGGATGTTTGTGGAATTTTGTGGGATATTGAGGCGATTTAGGGATCTTGAGGGATTTTTCATGTATTTTGTGGGAATTTGTGGAGATTTGGTGGGATTTTTCTGGAACTTGGTAGAGTTTTGAGAAGATTTAGGGAATTCTGCAAGATATTTCTGGAATTTGGTAGGCCTTTTTGAAGGACTTTTTGTGGTTTTGAGGAGACTTGAAGAATTTTGAGGAATTTTTCTTAGATTCTGTGGAAACTTGTGGAGGTTTTGTGGGATTTTTGTGGAATTTTGTGGGATATTGAGGCGATTTAGGCATCTTGAGGGAATTTACATGTATTTTGTGGGAATTTGTGGAGATTTGGTGGGATATTTTTCTAGAATTTGGTCGTGTTTTGGGAAGATTTAGGGAATTTTGTGGGATTTTTCCTGGAATTTTATTGGATACTGGGGAGATTTTGTGGAATGTTTGTGGAACTTTGAGGGACTCTTCTGGAATTTGGTGAGATTCTATAGGGAACTGAAGAATTATCAGGGATTTTTCATGTATCCTGTGGGAATTTGTGGAGATTTGGTGGGATTTTTCTGGAATTTGGTAGAGTTTTGAGAAGATTTAGGGAATTTTGTAAGATTTTTCTGGAATTTGGTGGGCCTTTTCAAGGACTTTGTGTGGTTTTGAGGAGACTTGAAGAATTTTCAGGGATTTTTCTTAGATTTTGTGGAAACTTGTGGAGGTTTTGTGTGATTTTTGTGGGATTTTGTGGGATATTGAGGCGATTTAGGGATCTTGAGGGATTTTTCATGTATTCTGTGGGAATTTGTGGAGATTTGTTGGGATATTTTTCTAGAATTTGGTCGTGTTTTGGGAAGATTTAGGGAATTTTGTGGGATTTTTCCTGGAATTTTGTTGGATACTGGGGAGATTTTGTGGAATATTTGTGGAACTTTGAGGGACTTTTCTGGAATTTGGTGAGATTCTGTAGAGAACTGATGAATTATCAGGGATTTTTCATGTATTCTGTGGGAATTTGTGGAGATTTGGTCGGATTTTTCTGGAATTTGGTAGAGTTTTGAGAAGATTTAGGGAATTCTGCAAGATATTTCTGGAATTTGGTAGGCCTTTTTGAAGGACTTTTTGTGGTTTTGAGGAGACTTGAAGAATTTTGAGGAATTTTTCTTAGATTCTGTGGAAACTTGTGTAAGTTTTTGGGATTTTTGTGGGATTTTGTGGGATATTGAGGCGATTTAGGGATCTTGAGGGATTTTTCATGTATTTTGTGGGAATTTGTGGAGATTTGGTGGGATATTTTTCTAGAATTTGGTCGTGTTTTGGGAAGATTTAGGGAATTTTGTGGGATTTTTCCTGGAATTTTATTGGATACTGGGGAGATTTTGTGGGTCATTTCTGGAACTTCGAGGGACTTTTCTGGAATTTGGTGAGATTCTTTAGAGAACTGACGAATTATCAGGGATTTTTCATGTATTCTGTGGGAATTTGTGGAGATTTGGTGTGATTTTTGTGGATTTTGACCGTGTTTTGAGAAGATTTAGGGAATTTTGTGGGATTTTTCTGGGATTTTGTTGGGTATTGAGGACATTTTGTGGGATGTTTCTGGAATTTGGTGGGCCTTTTCAAGAATTTTGTGGTATTTTGAAAAGATTTTGGGAATTTTGTGGTGTTTTTTCATGAATTTTGTGGGAATCTGTGCTGATTTTATGGGGCGTTTCTGGAATTCGGTCGAGTTTTCAGAAGATTTAGGGATTTTTGTGAGATTTTTGTGGGATGTTCTGGGAATTGGTGGAGATTTTGTGGGACATTCCTGTGAATTGGTAGGGTTTTGAAATGATTTAGGGAGTTTTGTGGGACTTCTCTGGAATTTTGTGGGTTTTTTCTGGAATTGTGTGGGATTCTGAGGAGACTTGGAAAATTTTGAGGAATTTGTTTTAGATTTTGTGGGAATTGTTGGAGATTCTGTGGGATTTTACTGGAATTTGGTGGGCCTTTTCAAGGACTTTGTGTGGTTTTGAGGAGACTTGAAGAATTTTGAGGATTTTTTCTTAGATTTTGTACAAACCTGTGGAGGTTTTGTGTGATTTTTGTGGGATTTTGTGGGATATTGAGGCGATTTAGGGATCTTGAGGGATTTTTCATGTATTTTGTGGGAATTTGTGGAGATTTGGTGGGATATTTTTCTAGAATTTGGTCATGTTTTGAGAAGATTTAGGGAATTTTGTGGGATTTTTCCTGGAATTTTGTTGGATACTGGGGAGATTTTGTGGGATGCTTCTGGAACTTTGAGGGACTTTTCTGGAATTTGGTGAGATTCTGTAGAGAACTGACGAATTATCAGGGATTTTTCATGTATTCTGTGGGAATTTGTGGAGATTCGGTGCGATATTTTTCTAGAATTTTGTCATGTTTTGAGAAGATTTAGGGAATTTTGTGGGATTTTTCCTGGAATTTTGTTGGATACTGGGGAGATTTTGTGGGATGTTTGTGGAACTTTGAGGGTCTCTTCTGGAATTTGGTGAGATTCTGTAGAGAACTGACGAATTATCAGGGATTTTTCAGGTAGTCTGTGGGAATTTGTGGAGATTTGGTGAGATTTTTCTGGAATTTGGTAGAGTTTTGAGAAGATTTAGGGAATTCTGTAAGATTTTTTTGGAATTTGGTGGGCCTCTTTGAAGGACTTTGTGTGGTTTTGAGGAGACTTGAAGAATTTTGAGGAATTTTTCTTAGATTCTGTGGAAACTTGTGGAGGTTTTGTGGGATGTTTGTGGAATTTTGTGGGATATTGAGGCGATTTAGGGATCTTGAGGGATTTTTCATGTATTTTGTGGGAATTTGTGGAGATTTGGTGGGATTTTTCTGGAACTTGGTAGAGTTTTGAGAAGATTTAGGGAATTCTGCAAGATATTTCTGGAATTTGGTAGGCCTTTTTGAAGGACTTTTTGTGGTTTTGAGGAGACTTGAAGAATTTTGAGGAATTTTTCTTAGATTCTGTGGAAACTTGTGGAGGTTTTGTGGGATTTTTGTGGAATTTTGTGGGATATTGAGGCGATTTAGGCATCTTGAGGGAATTTACATGTATTTTGTGGGAATTTGTGGAGATTTGGTGGGATATTTTTCTAGAATTTGGTCGTGTTTTGGGAAGATTTAGGGAATTTTGTGGGATTTTTCCTGGAATTTTATTGGATACTGGGGAGATTTTGTGGAATGTTTGTGGAACTTTGAGGGACTCTTCTGGAATTTGGTGAGATTCTATAGAGAACTGAAGAATTATCAGGGATTTTTCATGTATCCTGTGGGAATTTGTGGAGATTTGGTGGGATTTTTCTGGAATTTGGTAGAGTTTTGAGAAGATTTAGGGAATTTTGTAAGATTTTTCTGGAATTTGGTGGGCCTTTTCAAGGACTTTGTGTGGTTTTGAGGAGACTTGAAGAATTTTCAGGGATTTTTCTTAGATTTTGTGGAAACTTGTGGAGGTTTTGTGTGATTTTTGTGGGATTTTGTGGGATATTGAGGCGATTTAGGGATCTTGAGGGATTTTTCATGTATTCTGTGGGAATTTGTGGAGATTTGTTGGGATATTTTTCTAGAATTTGGTCGTGTTTTGGGAAGATTTAGGGAATTTTGTGGGATTTTTCCTGGAATTTTGTTGGATACTGGGGAGATTTTGTGGGATGTTTGTGGAACTTTGAGGGACTTTTCTGGAATTTGGTGAGATTCTGTAGAGAACTGACGAATTATCAGGGATTTTTCATGTATTCTGTGGGAATTTGTGGAGATTTGGTGGGATTTTTGTGGATTTTGGCCGTGTTTTGAGAAGATTTAGGGAATTTTGTGTGATTTTTCTGGGATTTTGTTGGGTATTGAGGACATTTTGTGGGATGTTTCTGGAATTTGGTGGGCCTTTTCAAGAATTTTGTGGTATTTTGAAAAGATTTAGGGAATTTTGTGGTGTTTTTTCTTGAATTTTGTGGGAAACTGTGCTGATTTTATGGGGCGTTTCTGGAATTTGGTCGAGTTTTCAGAAGATTTAGGGATTTTTGTGAGATTTTTGTGGGATGTTCTGGGAATTGGTGGAGATTTTGTGGGACATTCCTGTGAATTGGTAGGGTTTTGAAATGATTTAGGGAGTTTTGTGGGACTTCTCTGGAATTTTGTGGGTTTTTTCTGGAATTGTGTGGGATTCTGAGGAGACTTGAAGAATTTTGAGGAATTTGTTTTAGATTTTGTGGGAATTGTTGGAGATTCTGTGGGATTTTGTGGGAATTTGGTGGGCCTTTTCAAGGACTTTGTGTGGTTTTGAGGAGACTTGAAAAATTTTAAGGATTTGTTTTTATATTTTGTGAAAACTTGTGGAGGTTTTGTGTGATTTTTGTGGGATTTTGTGGGATATTGAGGCGATTTAGGGATCTTGAGGGATTTTTCATGTATTTTGTGGGAATTTGTGGAGATTTGGTGGGATATTTTTCTAGAATTTGGTCATGTTTTGGGAAGATTTAGGGAATTTTGTGGGATTTTTTCTGGAATTTTATTGGATACTGGGGAGATTTTGTGGAATGTTTGTGGAACTTTGAGGGACTTTTCTGGAATTTGGTGAGATTCTGTAGAGAACTGACGAATTATCAGGGATTTTTCATGTATTCTGTGGGAATTTGTGGAGATTTGGTGGGATTTTTCTGGAATTTGGTAGAGTTTTGAGAAGATTTAGGGAATTCTGCAAGATATTTCTGGAATTTGGTAGGCTTTTTTGAAGGACGTTTTGTGGTTTTGAGGAGACTTGAAGAATTTTGAGGAATTTTTCTTAGATTTTGTGGAAACTTGTGGAGGCTTGGTGGGATTTTTGTGTGATTTTGTGGGATATTGAGGCGATTTAGGGATCTTGAGGGATTTTTCATGTATTCTGTGGGAATTTGTGGAGATTCGGTGGGATTTTTGTGGATTTTAGCCGTATTTTGAGAAGATTTAGGGAATTTTGTGTGATTTTTCCAGGAATTTTGTTGGATACTGGGGAGATTTTGTGGAATATTTGTGGAACTTTGAGGGACTTTTCTGGAATTTGGTGAGATTCTGTAGAGAACTGATGAATTATCAGGGATTTTTCATGTATTCTGTGGGAATTTGTGGAGATTTGGTGGGATTTTCTGGAAATTGGTAGAGTTTTGAGAAGATTTAGGGAATTCTGCAAGATATTTCTGGAATTTGGTAGGCCTTTTTGAAGGACTTTTTGTGGTTTTGAGGAGACTTGAAGAATTTTGAGGAATTTTTCTTAGATTCTGTGGAAACTTGTGGAGGTTTTGTGGGATTTTTGTGGAATTTTGTGGGATATTGAGGCGATTTAGGCATCTTGAGGGAATTTACATGTATTTTGTGGGAATTTGTGGAGATTTGGTGGGATATTTTTCTAGAATTTGGTCGTGTTTTGGGAAGATTTAGGGAATTTTGTGGGATTTTTCCTGGAATTTTATTGGATACTGGGGAGATTTTGTGGAATGTTTGTGGAACTTTGAGGGACTCTTCTGGAATTTGGTGAGATTCTATAGAGAACTGAAGAATTATCAGGGATTTTTCATGTATCCTGTGGGAATTTGTGGAGATTTGGTGGGATTTTTCTGGAATTTGGTAGAGTTTTGAGAAGATTTAGGGAATTTTGTAAGATTTTTCTGGAATTTGGTGGGCCTTTTCAAGGACTTTGTGTGGTTTTGAGGAGACTTGAAGAATTTTCAGGGATTTTTCTTAGATTTTGTGGAAACTTGTGGAGGTTTTGTGTGATTTTTGTGGGATTTTGTGGGATATTGAGGCGATTTAGGGATCTTGAGGGATTTTTCATGTATTTTGTGGGAATTTGTGGAGATTTGTTGGGATATTTTTCTAGAATTTGGTCGTGTTTTGGGAAGATTTAGGGAATTTTGTGGGATTTTTCCTGGAATTTTGTTGGATACTGGGGAGATTTTGTGGGATGCTTGTGGAACTTTGAGGGACTTTTCTGGAATTTGGTGAGATTCTGTAGAGAACTGACGAATTATCAGGGATTTTTCATGTATCCTGTGGGAATTTGTGGAGATTTGGTGGGATTTTTGTGGATTTTGGCCGTGTTTTGAGAAGATTTAGGGAATTTTGTGTGATTTTTCTGGGATTTTGTTGGGTATTGAGGACATTTTGTGGGATGTTTCTGGAATTTGGTGGGCCTTTTCAAGAATTTTGTGGTATTTTGAAAAGATTTAGGGAATTTTGTGGTGTTTTTTCTTGAATTTTGTGGGAAACTGTGCTGATTTTATGGGGCGTTTCTGGAATTTGGTCGAGTTTTCAGAAGATTTAGGGATTTTTGTGAGATTTTTGTGGGATGTTCTGGGAATTGGTGGAGATTTTGTGGGACATTCCTGTGAATTGGTAGGGTTTTGAAATGATTTAGGGAGTTTTGTGGGACTTCTCTGGAATTTTGTGGGTTTTTTCTGGAATTGTGTGGGATTCTGAGGAGACTTGAAGAATTTTGAGGAATTTGTTTTAGATTTTGTGGGAATTGTTGGAGATTCTGTGGGATTTTGTGGGAATTTGGTGGGCCTTTTCAAGGATTTTGTGTGGTTTTGAGGAGACTTGAAAAATTTTAAGGATTCGTTTTTATATTTTGTGAAAACTAGTGGAGGTTTTGTGTGATTTTTGTGGGATTTTGTGGGATATTGAGGCGATTTAGGGATCTTGAGGGATTTTTCATGTATTTAGTGGGATTTTGTGGAGATTTGGTGGGATATTTTTCTAGAATTTGGTCATGTTTTGGGAAGATTTAGGGAATTTTGTGGGATTTTTTCTGGAATTTTATTGGATACTGGGGAGATTTTGTGGAATGTTTGTGGAACTTTGAGGGACTTTTCTGGAATTTGGTGAGATTCTGTAGAGAACTGACGAATTATCAGGGATTTTTCATGTATCCTGTGGGAATTTGTGGAGATTTGGTGGGATTTTTGTGGATTTTGGCCGTGTTTTGAGAAGATTTAGGGAATTTTGTGTGATTTTTCTGGGATTTTGTTGGGTATTGAGGACATTTTGTTGGATGTTTCTGGAATTTGGTGGGCCTTTTCAAGAATTTTGTGGTATTTTGAAAAGATTTAGGGAATTTTGTGGTGTTTTTTCTTGAATTTTGTGGGAAACTGTGCTGATTTTATGGGGCGTTTCTGGAATTTGGTCGAGTTTTCAGAAGATTTAGGGATTTTTGTGAGATTTTTGTGGGATGTTCTGGGAATTGGTGGAGATTTTGTGGGACATTCCTGTGAATTGGTAGGGTTTTGAAATGATTTAGGGAGTTTTGTGGGACTTCTCTGGAATTTTGTGGGTTTTTTCTGGAATTGTGTGGGATTCTGAGGAGACTTGAAGAATTTTGAGGAATTTGTTTTAGATTTTGTGGGAATTGTTGGAGATTCTGTGGGATTTTGTGGGAATTTGGTGGGCCTTTTCAAGGACTTTGTGTGGTTTTGAGGAGACTTGAAAAATTTTAAGGATTTGTTTTTATATTTTGTGAAAACTTGTGGAGGTTTTGTGTGATTTTTGTGGGATTTTGTGGGATATTGAGGCGATTTAGGGATCTTGAGGGATTTTTCATGTATTTAGTGGGATTTTGTGGAGATTTGGTGGGATATTTTTCTAGAATTTGGTCATGTTTTGGGAAGATTTAGGGAATTTTGTGGGATTTTTTCTGGAATTTTATTGGATACTGGGGAGATTTTGTGGAATGTTTGTGGAACTTTGAGGGACTTTTCTGGAATTTGGTGAGATTCTGTAGAGAACTGACGAATTATCAGGGATTTTTCATGTATTCTGTGGGAATTTGTGGAGATTTGGTGGGATTTTTCTGGAATTTGGTAGAGTTTTGAGAAGATTTAGGGAATTCTGCAAGATATTTCTGGAATTTGGTAGGCCTTTTTGAAGGACGTTTTGTGGTTTTGAGGAGACTTGAAGAATTTTGAGGAATTTTTCTTAGATTTTGTGGAAACTTGTGGAGGCTTGGTGGGATTTTTGTGTGATTTTGTGGGATATTGAGGCGATTTAGGGATCTTGAGGGATTTTTCATGTATTCTGTGGGAATTTGTGGAGATTCGGTGGGATTTTTGTGGATTTTAGCCGTATTTTGAGAAGATTTAGGGAATTTTGTGTGATTTTGTGGGATATTGAGGCGATTTAGGGATCTTGAGGGATTTTTCATGTATTTTGTGGGAATTTGTGGAGATTTGTTGGGATATTTTTCTAGAATTTGGTCGTGTTTTGGGAAGATTTAGGGAATTTTGTGGGATTTTTCCTGGAATTTTGTTGGATACTGGGGAGATTTTGTGGGATGTTTGTGGAACTTTGAGGGACTTTTCTGGAATTTGGTGAGATTCTGTAGAGAACTGACGAATTATCAGGGATTTTTCATGTATTCTGTGGGAATTTGTGGAGATTTGGTGGGATTTTTGTGGATTTTGGCCGTGTTTTGAGAAGATTTAGGGAATTTTGTGTGATTTTTCTGGGATTTTGTTGGGTATTGAGGACATTTTGTGGGATGTTTCTGGAATTTGGTGGGGCTTTTCAAGAATTTTGTGGTATTTTGAAAAGATTTTGGGAATTTTGTGGTGTTTTTTCTTGAATTTTGTGGGAAACTGTGCTGATTTTATGGGGCGTTTCTGGAATTTGGTCGAGTTTTCAGAAGATTTAGGGATTTTTGTGAGATTTTTGTGGGATGTTCTGGGAATTGGTGGAGATTTTGTGGGACATTCCTGTGAATTGGTAGGGTTTTGAAATGATTTAGGGAGTTTTGTGGGACTTCTCTGGAATTTTGTGGGTTTTTTCTGGAATTGTGTGGGATTCTGAGGAGACTTGAAGAATTTTGAGGAATTTGTTTTAGATTTTGTGGGAATTGTTGGAGATTCTGTGGGATTTTACTGGAATTTGGTGGGCCTTTTCAAGGACTTTGTGTGGTTTTGAGGAGACTTGAAGAATTTTAAGGATTTGTTTTTATATTTTGTGAAAACTTGTGGAGGTTTTGTGTGATTTTTGTGGGATTTTGTGGGATATTGAGGCGATTTAGGGATCTTGAGGGATTTTTCATGTATTTTGTGGGATTTTGTGGAGATTTGGTGGGATATTTTTCTAGAATTTGGTCATGTTTTGGGAAGATTTAGGGAATTTTGTGGGATTTTTTCTGGAATTTTATTGGATACCGGGGAGATTTTGTGGAATGTTTGTGGAACTTTGAGGGACTTTTCTGGAATTTGGTGAGATTCTGTAGAGAACTGACGAATTATCAGGGATTTTTCATGTATTCTGTGGGAATTTGTGGAGATTCGGTGGGATATTTTTCTAGAATTTTGTCATGTTTTGAGAAGATTTAGGGAATTTTGTGGGATTTTTCCTGGAATTTTGTTGGATACTGGGGAGATTTTGTGGGATGTTTGTGGAACTTTGAGGGTCTCTTCTGGAATTTGGTGAGATTCTGTAGAGAACTGACGAATTATCAGGGATTTTTCATGTAGTCTGTGGGAATTTGTGGAGATTTGGTGAGATTTTTCTGGAATTTGGTAGAGTTTTGAGAAGATTTAGGGAATTCTGTAAGATTTTTTTGGAATTTGGTGGGCCTCTTTGAAGGACTTTGTGTGGTTTTGAGGAGACTTGAAGAATTTTGAGGAATTTTTCTTAGATTCTGTGGAAACTTGTGGAGGTTTTGTGGGATTTTTGTGGAATTTTGTGGGATATTGAGGCGATTTAGGGATCTTGAGGGATTTTTCATGTATTTTGTGGGAATTTGTGGAGATTTGGTGGGATTTTTCTGGAACTTGGTAGAGTTTTGAGAAGATTTAGGGAATTCTGCAAGATATTTCTGGAATTTGGTAGGCCTTTTTGAAGGACTTTTTGTGGTTTTGAGGAGACTTGAAGAATTTTGAGGAATTTTTCTTAGATTCTGTGGAAACTTGTGGAGGTTTTGTGGGATTTTTGTGGGATTTTGTGGGATATTGAGGCGATTTAGGCATCTTGAGGGAATTTACATGTATTTTGTGGGAATTTGTGGAGATTTGGTGGGATATTTTTCTAGAATTTGGTCGTGTTTTGGGAAGATTTAGGGAATTTTGTGGGATTTTTCCTGGAATTTTATTGGATACTGGGGAGATTTTGTGGAATGTTTGTGGAACTTTGAGGGACTTTTCTGGAATTTGGTGAGATTCTGTAGAGAACTGACGAATTATCAGGGATTTTTCATGTATTCTGTGGGAATTTGTGGAGATTTGGTGGGATTTTTCTGGAATTTGGTAGAGTTTTGAGAAGATTTAGGGAATTCTGCAAGATATTTCTGGAATTTGGTAGGCTTTTTTGAAGGACGTTTTGTGGTTTTGAGGAGGCTTGAAGAATTTTGAGGAATTTTTCTTAGATTTTGTGGAAACTTGTGGAGGCTTGGTGGGATTTTTGTGTGATTTTGTGGGATATTGAGGCGATTTAGGGAT
Source organism: Cyanistes caeruleus (assembly GCF_971803275.1). Lineage (NCBI taxonomy): Eukaryota > Metazoa > Chordata > Aves > Passeriformes > Paridae > Cyanistes > Cyanistes caeruleus. The sequence continues at coordinate 1,676,141 of NW_028255893.1, read as the reverse complement.
CTTGAGGGATTTTTCATGTATTCTGTGGGAATTTGTGGAGATTCGGTGGGATTTTTGTGGATTTTAGCCGTATTTTGAGAAGATTTAGGGAATTTTGTGTGATTTTTCCAGGAATTTTGTTGGATACTGGGGAGATTTTGTGGAATATTTGTGGAACTTTGAGGGACTTTTCTGGAATTTGGTGAGATTCTGTAGAGAACTGAAGAATTATCAGGGATTTTTCATGTATTCTGTGGGAATTTGTGGAGATTTGGTGGGATTTTTCTGGAATTTGGTAGAGTTTTGAGAAGATTTAGGGAATTCTGCAAGATATTTCTGGAATTTGGTAGGCCTTTTTGAAGGACTTTTTGTGGTTTTGAGGAGACTTGAAGAATTTTCAGGGATTTTTCTTAGATTTTGTGGAAACTTGTGGAGGTTTTGTGTGATTTTTGTGGGATTTTGTGGGATATTGAGGCGATTTAGGGATCTTGAGGGATTTTTCATGTATTTTGTGGGAATTTGTGGAGATTTGTTGGGATATTTTTCTAGAATTTGGTCGTGTTTTGGGAAGATTTAGGGAATTTTGTGGGATTTTTCCTGGAATTTTGTTGGATACTGGGGAGATTTTGTGGGATGTTTGTGGAACTTTGAGGGACTTTTCTGGAATTTGGTGAGATTCTGTAGAGAACTGACGAATTATCAGGGATTTTTCATGTATTCTGTGGGAATTTGTGGAGATTTGGTGGGATTTTTGTGGATTTTGGCCGTGTTTTGAGAAGATTTAGGGAATTTTGTGTGATTTTTCTGGGATTTTGTTGGGTATTGAGGACATTTTGTGGGATGTTTCTGGAATTTGGTGGGGCTTTTCAAGAATTTTGTGGTATTTTGAAAAGATTTTGGGAATTTTGTGGTGTTTTTTCTTGAATTTTGTGGGAAACTGTGCTGATTTTATGGGGCGTTTCTGGAATTTGGTCGAGTTTTCAGAAGATTTAGGGATTTTTGTGAGATTTTTGTGGGATGTTCTGGGAATTGGTGGAGATTTTGTGGGACATTCCTGTGAATTGGTAGGGTTTTGAAATGATTTAGGGAGTTTTGTGGGACTTCTCTGGAATTTTGTGGGTTTTTTCTGGAATTGTGTGGGATTCTGAGGAGACTTGAAGAATTTTGAGGAATTTTTTTTAGATTTTGTGGGAATTGTTGGAGATTCTGTGGGATTTTACTGGAATTTGGTGGGCCTTTTCAAGGACTTTGTGTGGTTTTGAGGAGACTTGAAGAATTTTAAGGATTTGTTTTTATATTTTGTGAAAACTTGTGGAGGTTTTGTGTGATTTTTGTGGGATTTTGTGGGATATTGAGGCGATTTAGGGATCTTGAGGGATTTTTCATGTATTTTGTGGGATTTTGTGGAGATTTGGTGGGATATTTTTCTAGAATTTGGTCATGTTTTGGGAAGATTTAGGGAATTTTGTGGGATTTTTTCTGGAATTTTATTGGATACTGGGGAGATTTTGTGGAATGTTTGTGGAACTTTGAGGGACTTTTCTGGAATTTGGTGAGATTCTGTAGAGAACTGACGAATTATCAGGGATTTTTCATGTATTCTGTGGGAATTTGTGGAGATTCGGTGGGATATTTTTCTAGAATTTTGTCATGTTTTGAGAAGATTTAGGGAATTTTGTGGGATTTTTCCTGGAATTTTGTTGGATACTGGGGAGATTTTGTGGGATGTTTGTGGAACTTTGAGGGTCTCTTCTGGAATTTGGTGAGATTCTGTAGAGAACTGACGAATTATCAGGGATTTTTCATGTAGTCTGTGGGAATTTGTGGAGATTTGGTGAGATTTTTCTGGAATTTGGTAGAGTTTTGAGAAGATTTAGGGAATTCTGTAAGATTTTTTTGGAATTTGGTGGGCCTCTTTGAAGGACTTTGTGTGGTTTTGAGGAGACTTGAAGAATTTTGAGGAATTTTTCTTAGATTCTGTGGAAACTTGTGGAGGTTTTGTGGGATTTTTGTGGAATTTTGTGGGATATTGAGGCGATTTAGGGATCTTGAGGGATTTTTCATGTATTTTGTGGGAATTTGTGGAGATTTGGTGGGATTTTTCTGGAACTTGGTAGAGTTTTGAGAAGATTTAGGGAATTCTGCAAGATATTTCTGGAATTTGGTAGGCCTTTTTGAAGGACTTTTTGTGGTTTTGAGGAGACTTGAAGAATTTTGAGGAATTTTTCTTAGATTCTGTGGAAACTTGTGTAAGTTTTTGGGATTTTTGTGGGATTTTGTGGGATATTGAGGCGATTTAGGGATCTTGAGGGATTTTTCATGTATTTTGTGGGAATTTGTGGAGATTTGGTGGGATATTTTTCTAGAATTTGGTCGTGTTTTGGGAAGATTTAGGGAATTTTGTGGGATTTTTCCTGGAATTTTATTGGATACTGGGGAGATTTTGTGGGTCATTTCTGGAACTTCGAGGGACTTTTCTGGAATTTGGTGAGATTCTGTAGAGAACTGACGAATTATCAGGGATTTTTCATGTATTCTGTGGGAATTTGTGGAGATTTGGTGGGATTTTTCTGGAATTTGGTAGAGTTTTGAGAAGATTTAGGGAATTCTGCAAGATATTTCTGGAATTTGGTAGGCTTTTTTGAAGGACGTTTTGTGGTTTTGAGGAGGCTTGAAGAATTTTGAGGAATTTTTCTTAGATTTTGTGGAAACTTGTGGAGGCTTGGTGGGATTTTTGTGTGATTTTGTGGGATATTGAGGCGATTTAGGGATCTTGAGGGATTTTTCATGTATTCTGTGGGAATTTGTGGAGATTCGGTGGGATTTTTGTGGATTTTAGCCGTATTTTGAGAAGATTTAGGGAATTTTGTGTGATTTTTCCTGGAATTTTGTTGGATACTGGGGAGATTTTGTGGAATATTTGTGGAACTTTGAGGGACTTTTCTGGAATTTGGTGAGATTCTGTAGAGAACTGAAGAATTATCAGGGATTTTTCATGTATTCTGTGGGAATTTGTGGAGATTTGGTCGGATTTTTCTGGAATTTGGTAGAGTTTTGAGAAGATTTAGGGAATTCTGCAAGATATTTCTGGAATTTGGTAGGCCTTTTTGAAGGACTTTTTGTGGTTTTGAGGAGACTTGAAGAATTTTCAGGGATTTTTCTTAGATTTTGTGGAAACTTGTGGAGGTTTTGTGTGATTTTTGTGGGATTTTGTGGGATATTGAGGCGATTTAGGGATCTTGAGGGATTTTTCATGTATTTTGTGGGAATTTGTGGAGATTTGGTGGGATATTTTTCTAGAATTTGGTCGTGTTTTGGGAAGATTTAGGGAATTTTGTGGGATTTTTCCTGGAATTTTGTTGGATACTGGGGAGATTTTGTGGGATGTTTGTGGAACTTTGAGGGACTTTTCTGGAATTTGGTGAGATTCTGTAGAGAACTGACGAATTATCAGGGATTTTTCATGTATTCTGTGGGAATTTGTGGAGATTTGGTGGGATTTTTGTGGATTTTGGCCGTGTTTTGAGAAGATTTAGGGAATTTTGTGTGATTTTTCTGGGATTTTGTTGGGTATTGAGGACATTTTGTGGGATGTTTCTGGAATTTGGTGGGGCTTTTCAAGAATTTTGTGGTATTTTGAAAAGATTTTGGGAATTTTGTGGTGTTTTTTCTTGAATTTTGTGGGAAACTGTGCTGATTTTATGGGGCGTTTCTGGAATTTGGTCGAGTTTTCAGAAGATTTAGGGATTTTTGTGAGATTTTTGTGGGATGTTCTGGGAATTGGTGGAGATTTTGTGGGACATTCCTGTGAATTGGTAGGGTTTTGAAATGATTTAGGGAGTTTTGTGGGACTTCTCTGGAATTTTGTGGGTTTTTTCTGGAATTGTGTGGGATTCTGAGGAGACTTGAAGAATTTTGAGGAATTTTTTTTAGATTTTGTGGGAATTGTTGGAGATTCTGTGGGATTTTACTGGAATTTGGTGGGCCTTTTCAAGGACTTTGTGTGGTTTTGAGGAGACTTGAAGAATTTTAAGGATTTGTTTTTATATTTTGTGAAAACTTGTGGAGGTTTTGTGTGATTTTTGTGGGATTTTGTGGGATATTGAGGCGATTTAGGGATCTTGAGGGATTTTTCATGTATTTAGTGGGATTTTGTGGAGATTTGGTGGGATATTTTTCTAGAATTTGGTCATGTTTTGGGAAGATTTAGGGAATTTTGTGGGATTTTTTCTGGAATTTTATTGGATACTGGGGAGATTTTGTGGAATGTTTGTGGAACTTTGAGGGACTTTTCTGGAATTTGGTGAGATTCTGTAGAGAACTGACGAATTATCAGGGATTTTTCATGTATTCTGTGGGAATTTGTGGAGATTTGGTGGGATTTTTCTGGAATTTGGTAGAGTTTTGAGAAGATTTAGGGAATTCTGCAAGATATTTCTGGAATTTGGTAGGCCTTTTTGAAGGACGTTTTGTGGTTTTGAGGAGACTTGAAGAATTTTGAGGAATTTTTCTTAGATTTTGTGGAAACTTGTGGAGGCTTGGTGGGATTTTTGTGGGATTTTGTGGGATATTGAGGCGATTTAGGGATCTTGAGGGATTTTTCATGTATTCTGTGGGAATTTGTGGAGATTCGGTGGGATTTTTGTGGATTTTAGCCGTATTTTGAGAAGATTTAGGGAATTTTGTGTGATTTTTCCAGGAATTTTGTTGGATACTGGGGAGATTTTGTGGAATATTTGTGGAACTTTGAGGGACTTTTCTGGAATTTGGTGAGATTCTGTAGAGAACTGATGAATTATCAGGGATTTTTCATGTATTCTGTGGGAATTTGTGGAGATTTGGTCGGATTTTTCTGGAATTTGGTAGAGTTTTGAGAAGATTTAGGGAATTCTGCAAGATATTTCTGGAATTTGGTAGGCCTTTTTGAAGGACTTTTTGTGGTTTTGAGGAGACTTGAAGAATTTTCAGGGATTTTTCTTAGATTTTGTGGAAACTTGTGGAGGTTTTGTGTGATTTTTGTGGGATTTTGTGGGATATTGAGGCGATTTAGGGATCTTGAGGGATTTTTCATGTATTTTGTGGGAATTTGTGGAGATTTGGTGGGATATTTTTCTAGAATTTGGTCGTGTTTTGGGAAGATTTAGGGAATTTTGTGGGATTTTTCCTGGAATTTTGTTGGATACTGGGGAGATTTTGTGGGATGTTTGTGGAACTTTGAGGGACTTTTCTGGAATTTGGTGAGATTCTGTAGAGAACTGACGAATTATCAGGGATTTTTCATGTATTCTGTGGGAATTTGTGGAGATTTGGTGGGATTTTTGTGGATTTTGGCCGTGTTTTGAGAAGATTTAGGGAATTTTGTGTGATTTTTCTGGGATTTTGTTGGGTATTGAGGACATTTTGTGGGATGTTTCTGGAATTTGGTGGGGCTTTTCAAGAATTTTGTGGTATTTTGAAAAGATTTTGGGAATTTTGTGGTGTTTTTTCTTGAATTTTGTGGGAAACTGTGCTGATTTTATGGGGCGTTTCTGGAATTTGGTCGAGTTTTCAGAAGATTTAGGGATTTTTGTGAGATTTTTGTGGGATGTTCTGGGAATTGGTGGAGATTTTGTGGGACATTCCTGTGAATTGGTAGGGTTTTGAAATGATTTAGGGAGTTTTGTGGGACTTCTCTGGAATTTTGTGGGTTTTTTCTGGAATTGTGTGGGATTCTGAGGAGACTTGAAGAATTTTGAGGAATTTTTTTTAGATTTTGTGGGAATTGTTGGAGATTCTGTGGGATTTTACTGGAATTTGGTGGGCCTTTTCAAGGACTTTGTGTGGTTTTGAGGAGACTTGAAGAATTTTAAGGATTTGTTTTTATATTTTGTGAAAACTTGTGGAGGTTTTGTGTGATTTTTGTGGGATTTTGTGGGATATTGAGGCGATTTAGGGATCTTGAGGGATTTTTCATGTATTTAGTGGGATTTTGTGGAGATTTGGTGGGATATTTTTCTAGAATTTGGTCATGTTTTGGGAAGATTTAGGGAATTTTGTGGGATTTTTTCTGGAATTTTATTGGATACTGGGGAGATTTTGTGGAATGTTTGTGGAACTTTGAGGGACTTTTCTGGAATTTGGTGAGATTCTGTAGAGAACTGACGAATTATCAGGGATTTTTCATGTATTCTGTGGGAATTTGTGGAGATTTGGTGGGATTTTTCTGGAATTTGGTAGAGTTTTGAGAAGATTTAGGGAATTCTGCAAGATATTTCTGGAATTTGGTAGGCCTTTTTGAAGGACGTTTTGTGGTTTTGAGGAGACTTGAAGAATTTTGAGGAATTTTTCTTAGATTTTGTGGAAACTTGTGGAGGCTTGGTGGGATTTTTGTGTGATTTTGTGGGATATTGAGGCGATTTAGGGATCTTGAGGGATTTTTCATGTATTCTGTGGGAATTTGTGGAGATTCGGTGGGATTTTTGTGGATTTTAGCCGTATTTTGAGAAGATTTAGGGAATTTTGTGTGATTTTTCCAGGAATTTTGTTGGATACTGGGGAGATTTTGTGGAATATTTGTGGAACTTTGAGGGACTTTTCTGGAATTTGGTGAGATTCTGTAGAGAACTGATGAATTATCAGGGATTTTTCATGTATTCTGTGGGAATTTGTGGAGATTTGGTCGGATTTTTCTGGAATTTGGTAGAGTTTTGAGAAGATTTAGGGAATTCTGCAAGATATTTCTGGAATTTGGTAGGCCTTTTTGAAGGACTTTTTGTGGTTTTGAGGAGACTTGAAGAATTTTGAGGAATTTTTCTTAGATTCTGTGGAAACTTGTGTAAGTTTTTGGGATTTTTGTGGGATTTTGTGGGATATTGAGGCGATTTAGGGATCTTGAGGGATTTTTCATGTATTTTGTGGGAATTTGTGGAGATTTGGTGGGATATTTTTCTAGAATTTGGTCGTGTTTTGGGAAGATTTAGGGAATTTTGTGGGATTTTTCCTGGAATTTTATTGGATACTGGGGAGATTTTGTGGGACATTTCTGGAACTTCGAGGGACTTTTCTGGAATTTGGTGAGATTCTGTAGAGAACTGACGAATTATCAGGGATTTTTCATGTATTCTGTGGGAATTTGTGGAGATTTGGTGGGATTTTTGTGGATTTTGGCCGTGTTTTGAGAAGATTTAGGGAATTTTGTGTGATTTTTCTGGGATTTTGTTGGGTATTGAGGACATTTTGTGGGATGTTTCTGGAATTTGGTGGGGCTTTTCAAGAATTTTGTGGTATTTTGAAAAGATTTTGGGAATTTTGTGGTGTTTTTTCATGAATTTTGTGGGAATCTGTGCTGATTTTATGGGGCGTTTCTGGAATTCGGTCGAGTTTTCAGAAGATTACGGATTTTTGTGAGATTTTTGTGGGATGTTCTGGGAATTGGTGGAGATTTTGTGGGACATTCCTGTGAATTGGTAGGGTTTTGAAATGATTTAGGGAGTTTTGTGGGACTTCTCTGGAATTTTGTGGGTTTTTTCTGGAATTGTGTGGGATTCTGAGGAGACTTGAAAAATTTTGAGGAATTTGTTTTAGATTTTGTGGGAATTGTTGGAGATTCTGTGGGATTTTACTGGAATTTGGTGGGCCTTTTCAAGGACTTTGTGTGGTTTTGAGGAGACTTGAAGAATTTTGAGGATTTTTTCTTAGATTTTGTACAAACCTGTGGAGGTTTTGTGTGATTTTTGTGGGATTTTGTGGGATATTGAGGCGATTTAGGGATCTTGAGGGATTTTTCATGTATTTTGTGGGAATTTGTGGAGATTTGGTGGGATATTTTTCTAGAATTTGGTCATGTTTTGAGAAGATTTAGGGAATTTTGTGGGATTTTTCCTGGAATTTTGTTGGATACTGGGGAGATTTTGTGGGATGCTTCTGGAACTTTGAGGGACTTTTCTGGAATTTGGTGAGATTCTGTAGAGAACTGACGAATTATCAGGGATTTTTCATGTATTCTGTGGGAATTTGTGGAGATTCGGTGCGATATTTTTCTAGAATTTTGTCATGTTTTGAGAAGATTTAGGGAATTTTGTGGGATTTTTCCTGGAATTTTGTTGGATACTGGGGAGATTTTGTGGGATGTTTGTGGAACTTTGAGGGTCTCTTCTGGAATTTGGTGAGATTCTGTAGAGAACTGACGAATTATCAGGGATTTTTCAGGTAGTCTGTGGGAATTTGTGGAGATTTGGTGAGATTTTTCTGGAATTTGGTAGAGTTTTGAGAAGATTTAGGGAATTCTGTAAGATTTTTTTGGAATTTGGTGGGCCTCTTTGAAGGACTTTGTGTGGTTTTGAGGAGACTTGAAGAATTTTGAGGAATTTTTCTTAGATTCTGTGGAAACTTGTGGAGGTTTTGTGGGATTTTTGTGGAATTTTGTGGGATATTGAGGCGATTTAGGGATCTTGAGGGATTTTTCATGTATTTTGTGGGAATTTGTGGAGATTTGGTGGGATTTTTCTGGAACTTGGTAGAGTTTTGAGAAGATTTAGGGAATTCTGCAAGATATTTCTGGAATTTGGTAGGCCTTTTTGAAGGACTTTTTGTGGTTTTGAGGAGACTTGAAGAATTTTGAGGAATTTTTCTTAGATTCTGTGGAAACTTGTGGAGGTTTTGTGGGATTTTTGTGGAATTTTGTGGGATATTGAGGCGATTTAGGCATCTTGAGGGAATTTTTTTTAGATTTTGTGGGAATTGTTGGAGATTCTGTGGGATTTTACTGGAATTTGGTGGGCCTTTTCAAGGACTTTGTGTGGTTTTGAGGAGACTTGAAGAATTTTAAGGATTTGTTTTTATATTTTGTGAAAACTTGTGGAGGTTTTGTGTGATTTTTGTGGGATTTTGTGGGATATTGAGGCGATTTAGGGATCTTGAGGGATTTTTCATGTATTTTGTGGGATTTTGTGGAGATTTGGTGGGATATTTTTCTAGAATTTGGTCATGTTTTGGGAAGATTTAGGGAATTTTGTGGGATTTTTTCTGGAATTTTATTGGATACTGGGGAGATTTTGTGGAATGTTTGTGGAACTTTGAGGGACTTTTCTGGAATTTGGTGAGATTCTGTAGAGAACTGACGAATTATCAGGGATTTTTCATGTATTCTGTGGGAATTTGTGGAGATTTGGTGGGATTTTTCTGGAATTTGGTAGAGTTTTGAGAAGATTTAGGGAATTCTGCAAGATATTTCTGGAATTTGGTAGGCCTTTTTGAAGGACGTTTTGTGGTTTTGAGGAGACTTGAAGAATTTTGAGGAATTTTTCTTAGATTTTGTGGAAACTTGTGGAGGCTTGGTGGGATTTTTGTGGAATTTTGTGGGATATTGAGGCGATTTAGGGATCTTGAGGGATTTTTCATGTATTCTGTGGGAATTTGTGGAGATTCGGTGGGATTTTTGTGGATTTTAGCCGTATTTTGAGAAGATTTAGGGAATTTTGTGTGATTTTTCCAGGAATTTTGTTGGATACTGGGGAGATTTTGTGGAATATTTGTGGAACTTTGAGGGACTTTTCTGGAATTTGGTGAGATTCTGTAGAGAACTGATGAATTATCAGGGATTTTTCATGTATTCTGTGGGAATTTGTGGAGATTCGGTGGGATTTTTCTGGAATTTCGTAGAGTTTTGAGAAGATTTAGGGAATTCTGCAAGATATTTCTGGAATTTGGTAGGCCTTTTTGAAGGACTTTTTGTGGTTTTGAGGAGACTTGAAGAATTTTGAGGAATTTTTCTTAGATTCTGTGGAAACTTGTGTAAGTTTTTGGAATTTTTGTGGGATTTTGTGGGATATTGAGGCGATTTAGGGATCTTGAGGGATTTTTCATGTATTTTGTGGGAATTTGTGGAGATTTGGTGGGATATTTTTCTAGAATTTGGTCGTGTTTTGGGAAGATTTAGGGAATTTTGTGGGATTTTTCCTGGAATTTTATTGGATACTGGGGAGATTTTGTGGGATGCTTGTGGAACTTTGAGGGACTTTTCTGGAATTTGGTGAGATTCTGTAGAGAACTGACGAATTATCAGGGATTTTTCATGTATCCTGTGGGAATTTGTGGAGATTTGGTGGGATTTTTGTGGATTTTGGCCGTGTTTTGAGAAGATTTAGGGAATTTTGTGTGATTTTTCTGGGATTTTGTTGGGTATTGAGGACATTTTGTGGGATGTTTCTGGAATTTGGTGGGGCTTTTCAAGAATTTTGTGGTATTTTGAAAAGATTTTGGGAATTTTGTGGTTTTTTTCTTGAATTTTGTGGGAAACTGTGCTGATTTTATGGGGCGTTTCTGGAATTTGGTCGAGTTTTCAGAAGATTTAGGGATTTTTGTGAGATTTTTGTGGGATGTTCTGGGAATTGGTGGAGATTTTGTGGGACATTCCTGTGAATTGGTAGGGTTTTGAAATGATTTAGGGAGTTTTGTGGGACTTCTCTGGAATTTTGTGGGTTTTTTCTGGAATTGTGTGGGATTCTGAGGAGACTTGAAGAATTTTGAGGAATTTGTTTTAGATTTTGTGGGAATTGTTGGAGATTCTGTGGGATTTTACTGGAATTTGGTGGGCCTTTTCAAGGACTTTGTGTGGTTTTGAGGAGACTTGAAGAATTTTGAGGATTTGTTTTTATATTTTGTGGAAACTTGTGGAGGTTTTGTGTGATTTTTGTGGGATTTTGTGGGATATTGAGGCGATTTAGGGATCTTGAGGGATTTTTCATGTATTTAGTGGGATTTTGTGGAGATTTGGTGGGATATTTTTCTAGAATTTGGTCATGTTTTGGGAAGATTTAGGGAATTTTGTGGGATTTTTTCTGGAATTTTATTGGATACTGGGGAGATTTTGTGGAATGTTTGTGGAACTTTGAGGGACTTTTCTGGAATTTGGTGAGATTCTGTAGAGAACTGACGAATTATCAGGGATTTTTCATGTATTCTGTGGGAATTTGTGGAGATTTGGTGGGATTTTTCTGGAATTTGGTAGAGTTTTGAGAAGATTTAGGGAATTCTGCAAGATATTTCTGGAATTTGGTAGGCCTTTTTGAAGGACGTTTTGTGGTTTTGAGGAGACTTGAAGAATTTTGAGGAATTTTTCTTAGATTTTGTGGAAACTTGTGGAGGCTTGGTGGGATTTTTGTGTGATTTTGTGGGATATTGAGGCGATTTAGGGATCTTGAGGGATTTTTCATGTATTCTGTGGGAATTTGTGGAGATTCGGTGGGATTTTTGTGGATTTTAGCCGTATTTTGAGAAGATTTAGGGAATTTTGTGTGATTTTTCCAGGAATTTTGTTGGATACTGGGGAGATTTTGTGGAATATTTGTGGAACTTTGAGGGACTTTTCTGGAATTTGGTGAGATTCTGTAGAGAACTGATGAATTATCAGGGATTTTTCATGTATTCTGTGGGAATTTGTGGAGATTTGGTCGGATTTTTCTGGAATTTGGTAGAGTTTTGAGAAGATTTAGGGAATTCTGCAAGATATTTCTGGAATTTGGTAGGCCTTTTTGAAGGACTTTTTGTGGTTTTGAGGAGACTTGAAGAATTTTGAGGAATTTTTCTTAGATTCTGTGGAAACTTGTGTAAGTTTTTGGGATTTTTGTGGGATTTTGTGGGATATTGAGGCGATTTAGGGATCTTGAGGGATTTTTCATGTATTTTGTGGGAATTTGTGGAGATTTGGTGGGATATTTTTCTAGAATTTGGTCGTGTTTTGGGAAGATTTAGGGAATTTTGTGGGATTTTTCCTGGAATTTTATTGGATACTGGGGAGATTTTGTGGGACATTTCTGGAACTTCGAGGGACTTTTCTGGAATTTGGTGAGATTCTGTAGAGAACTGACGAATTATCAGGGATTTTTCATGTATTCTGTGGGAATTTGTGGAGATTTGGTGGGATTTTTGTGGATTTTGGCCGTGTTTTGAGAAGATTTAGGGAATTTTGTGTGATTTTTCTGGGATTTTGTTGGGTATTGAGGACATTTTGTGGGATGTTTCTGGAATTTGGTGGGGCTTTTCAAGAATTTTGTGGTATTTTGAAAAGATTTTGGGAATTTTGTGGTGTTTTTTCATGAATTTTGTGGGAATCTGTGCTGATTTTATGGGGCGTTTCTGGAATTCGGTCGAGTTTTCAGAAGATTACGGATTTTTGTGAGATTTTTGTGGGATGTTCTGGGAATTGGTGGAGATTTTGTGGGACATTCCTGTGAATTGGTAGGGTTTTGAAATGATTTAGGGAGTTTTGTGGGACTTCTCTGGAATTTTGTGGGTTTTTTCTGGAATTGTGTGGGATTCTGAGGAGACTTGAAGAATTTTGAGGAATTTTTTTTAGATTTTGTGGGAATTGTTGGAGATTCTGTGGGATTTTACTGGAATTTGGTGGGCCTTTTCAAGGACTTTGTGTGGTTTTGAGGAGACTTGAAGAATTTTGAGGATTTTTTCTTAGATTTTGTACAAACCTGTGGAGGTTTTGTGTGATTTTTGTGGGATTTTGTGGGATATTGAGGCGATTTAGGGATCTTGAGGGATTTTTCATGTATTTTGTGGGAATTTGTGGAGATTTGGTGGGATATTTTTCTAGAATTTGGTCATGTTTTGAGAAGATTTAGGGAATTTTGTGGGATTTTTCCTGGAATTTTGTTGGATACTGGGGAGATTTTGTGGGATGCTTCTGGAACTTTGAGGGACTTTTCTGGAATTTGGTGAGATTCTGTAGAGAACTGACGAATTATCAGGGATTTTTCATGTATTCTGTGGGAATTTGTGGAGATTCGGTGCGATATTTTTCTAGAATTTTGTCATGTTTTGAGAAGATTTAGGGAATTTTGTGGGATTTTTCCTGGAATTTTGTTGGATACTGGGGAGATTTTGTGGGATGTTTGTGGAACTTTGAGGGTCTCTTCTGGAATTTGGTGAGATTCTGTAGAGAACTGACGAATTATCAGGGATTTTTCAGGTAGTCTGTGGGAATTTGTGGAGATTTGGTGAGATTTTTCTGGAATTTGGTAGAGTTTTGAGAAGATTTAGGGAATTCTGTAAGATTTTTCTGGAATTTGGTGGGCCTCTTTGAAGGACTTTGTGTGGTTTTGAGGAGACTTGAAGAATTTTGAGGAATTTTTCTTAGATTCTGTGGAAACTTGTGGAGGTTTTGTGGGATTTTTGTGGAATTTTGTGGGATATTGAGGCGATTTAGGGATCTTGAGGGATTTTTCATGTATTTTGTGGGAATTTGTGGAGATTTGGTGGGATTTTTCTGGAACTTGGTAGAGTTTTGAGAAGATTTAGGGAATTCTGCAAGATATTTCTGGAATTTGGTAGGCCTTTTTGAAGGACTTTTTGTGGTTTTGAGGAGACTTGAAGAATTTTGAGGAATTTTTCTTAGATTCTGTGGAAACTTGTGTAAGTTTTTGGGATTTTTGTGGGATTTTGTGGGATATTGAGGCGATTTAGGGATCTTGAGGGAATTTACATGTATTTTGTGGGAATTTGTGGAGATTTGGTGGGATATTTTTCTAGAATTTGGTCGTGTTTTGGGAAGATTTAGGGAATTTTGTGGGATTTTTCCTGGAATTTTATTGGATACTGGGGAGATTTTGTGGAATGTTTGTGGAACTTTGAGGGACTCTTCTGGAATTTGGTGAGATTCTATAGAGAACTGAAGAATTATCAGGGATTTTTCATGTATCCTGTGGGAATTTGTGGAGATTTGGTGGGATTTTTCTGGAATTTGGTAGAGTTTTGAGAAGATTTAGGGAATTTTGTAAGATTTTTCTGGAATTTGGTGGGCCTTTTCAAGGACTTTGTGTGGTTTTGAGGAGACTTGAAGAATTTTCAGGGATTTTTCTTAGATTTTGTGGAAACTTGTGGAGGTTTTGTGTGATTTTTGTGGGATTTTGTGGGATATTGAGGCGATTTAGGGATCTTGAGGGATTTTTCATGTATTCTGTGGGAATTTGTGGAGATTTGTTGGGATATTTTTCTAGAATTTGGTCGTGTTTTGGGAAGATTTAGGGAATTTTGTGGGATTTTTCCTGGAATTTTGTTGGATACTGGGGAGATTTTGTGGAATATTTGTGGAACTTTGAGGGACTTTTCTGGAATTTGGTGAGATTCTGTAGAGAACTGATGAATTATCAGGGATTTTTCATGTATTCTGTGGGAATTTGTGGAGATTTGGTCGGATTTTTCTGGAATTTGGTAGAGTTTTGAGAAGATTTAGGGAATTCTGCAAGATATTTCTGGAATTTGGTAGGCCTTTTTGAAGGACTTTTTGTGGTTTTGAGGAGACTTGAAGAATTTTGAGGAATTTTTCTTAGATTCTGTGGAAACTTGTGTAAGTTTTTGGGATTTTTGTGGGATTTTGTGGGATATTGAGGCGATTTAGGGATCTTGAGGGATTTTTCATGTATTTTGTGGGAATTTGTGGAGATTTGGTGGGATATTTTTCTAGAATTTGGTCGTGTTTTGGGAAGATTTAGGGAATTTTGTGGGATTTTTCCTGGAATTTTATTGGATACTGGGGAGATTTTGTGGGTCATTTCTGGAACTTCGAGGGACTTTTCTGGAATTTGGTGAGATTCTTTAGAGAACTGACGAATTATCAGGGATTTTTCATGTATTCTGTGGGAATTTGTGGAGATTTGGTGTGATTTTTGTGGATTTTGACCGTGTTTTGAGAAGATTTAGGGAATTTTGTGGGATTTTTCTGGGATTTTGTTGGGTATTGAGGACATTTTGTGGGATGTTTCTGGAATTTGGTGGGCCTTTTCAAGAATTTTGTGGTATTTTGAAAAGATTTTGGGAATTTTGTGGTGTTTTTTCATGAATTTTGTGGGAATCTGTGCTGATTTTATGGGGCGTTTCTGGAATTCGGTCGAGTTTTCAGAAGATTTAGGGATTTTTGTGAGATTTTTGTGGGATGTTCTGGGAATTGGTGGAGATTTTGTGGGACATTCCTGTGAATTGGTAGGGTTTTGAAATGATTTAGGGAGTTTTGTGGGACTTCTCTGGAATTTTGTGGGTTTTTTCTGGAATTGTGTGGGATTCTGAGGAGACTTGAAAAATTTTGAGGAATTTGTTTTAGATTTTGTGGGAATTGTTGGAGATTCTGTGGGATTTTACTGGAATTTGGTGGGCCTTTTCAAGGACTTTGTGTGGTTTTGAGGAGACTTGAAGAATTTTGAGGATTTTTTCTTAGATTTTGTACAAACCTGTGGAGGTTTTGTGTGATTTTTGTGGGATTTTGTGGGATATTGAGGCGATTTAGGGATCTTGAGGGATTTTTCATGTATTTTGTGGGAATTTGTGGAGATTTGGTGGGATATTTTTCTAGAATTTGGTCATGTTTTGAGAAGATTTAGGGAATTTTGTGGGATTTTTCCTGGAATTTTGTTGGATACTGGGGAGATTTTGTGGGATGCTTCTGGAACTTTGAGGGACTTTTCTGGAATTTGGTGAGATTCTGTAGAGAACTGACGAATTATCAGGGATTTTTCATGTATTCTGTGGGAATTTGTGGAGATTCGGTGCGATATTTTTCTAGAATTTTGTCATGTTTTGAGAAGATTTAGGGAATTTTGTGGGATTTTTCCTGGAATTTTGTTGGATACTGGGGAGATTTTGTGGGATGTTTGTGGAACTTTGAGGGTCTCTTCTGGAATTTGGTGAGATTCTGTAGAGAACTGACGAATTATCAGGGATTTTTCAGGTAGTCTGTGGGAATTTGTGGAGATTTGGTGAGATTTTTCTGGAATTTGGTAGAGTTTTGAGAAGATTTAGGGAATTCTGTAAGATTTTTTTGGAATTTGGTGGGCCTCTTTGAAGGACTTTGTGTGGTTTTGAGGAGACTTGAAGAATTTTGAGGAATTTTTCTTAGATTCTGTGGAAACTTGTGGAGGTTTTGTGGGATGTTTGTGGAATTTTGTGGGATATTGAGGCGATTTAGGGATCTTGAGGGATTTTTCATGTATTTTGTGGGAATTTGTGGAGATTTGGTGGGATTTTTCTGGAACTTGGTAGAGTTTTGAGAAGATTTAGGGAATTCTGCAAGATATTTCTGGAATTTGGTAGGCCTTTTTGAAGGACTTTTTGTGGTTTTGAGGAGACTTGAAGAATTTTGAGGAATTTTTCTTAGATTCTGTGGAAACTTGTGGAGGTTTTGTGGGATTTTTGTGGAATTTTGTGGGATATTGAGGCGATTTAGGCATCTTGAGGGAATTTACATGTATTTTGTGGGAATTTGTGGAGATTTGGTGGGATATTTTTCTAGAATTTGGTCGTGTTTTGGGAAGATTTAGGGAATTTTGTGGGATTTTTCCTGGAATTTTATTGGATACTGGGGAGATTTTGTGGAATGTTTGTGGAACTTTGAGGGACTCTTCTGGAATTTGGTGAGATTCTATAGGGAACTGAAGAATTATCAGGGATTTTTCATGTATCCTGTGGGAATTTGTGGAGATTTGGTGGGATTTTTCTGGAATTTGGTAGAGTTTTGAGAAGATTTAGGGAATTTTGTAAGATTTTTCTGGAATTTGGTGGGCCTTTTCAAGGACTTTGTGTGGTTTTGAGGAGACTTGAAGAATTTTCAGGGATTTTTCTTAGATTTTGTGGAAACTTGTGGAGGTTTTGTGTGATTTTTGTGGGATTTTGTGGGATATTGAGGCGATTTAGGGATCTTGAGGGATTTTTCATGTATTCTGTGGGAATTTGTGGAGATTTGTTGGGATATTTTTCTAGAATTTGGTCGTGTTTTGGGAAGATTTAGGGAATTTTGTGGGATTTTTCCTGGAATTTTGTTGGATACTGGGGAGATTTTGTGGAATATTTGTGGAACTTTGAGGGACTTTTCTGGAATTTGGTGAGATTCTGTAGAGAACTGATGAATTATCAGGGATTTTTCATGTATTCTGTGGGAATTTGTGGAGATTTGGTCGGATTTTTCTGGAATTTGGTAGAGTTTTGAGAAGATTTAGGGAATTCTGCAAGATATTTCTGGAATTTGGTAGGCCTTTTTGAAGGACTTTTTGTGGTTTTGAGGAGACTTGAAGAATTTTGAGGAATTTTTCTTAGATTCTGTGGAAACTTGTGTAAGTTTTTGGGATTTTTGTGGGATTTTGTGGGATATTGAGGCGATTTAGGGATCTTGAGGGATTTTTCATGTATTTTGTGGGAATTTGTGGAGATTTGGTGGGATATTTTTCTAGAATTTGGTCGTGTTTTGGGAAGATTTAGGGAATTTTGTGGGATTTTTCCTGGAATTTTATTGGATACTGGGGAGATTTTGTGGGTCATTTCTGGAACTTCGAGGGACTTTTCTGGAATTTGGTGAGATTCTTTAGAGAACTGACGAATTATCAGGGATTTTTCATGTATTCTGTGGGAATTTGTGGAGATTTGGTGTGATTTTTGTGGATTTTGACCGTGTTTTGAGAAGATTTAGGGAATTTTGTGGGATTTTTCTGGGATTTTGTTGGGTATTGAGGACATTTTGTGGGATGTTTCTGGAATTTGGTGGGCCTTTTCAAGAATTTTGTGGTATTTTGAAAAGATTTTGGGAATTTTGTGGTGTTTTTTCATGAATTTTGTGGGAATCTGTGCTGATTTTATGGGGCGTTTCTGGAATTCGGTCGAGTTTTCAGAAGATTTAGGGATTTTTGTGAGATTTTTGTGGGATGTTCTGGGAATTGGTGGAGATTTTGTGGGACATTCCTGTGAATTGGTAGGGTTTTGAAATGATTTAGGGAGTTTTGTGGGACTTCTCTGGAATTTTGTGGGTTTTTTCTGGAATTGTGTGGGATTCTGAGGAGACTTGAAAAATTTTGAGGAATTTGTTTTAGATTTTGTGGGAATTGTTGGAGATTCTGTGGGATTTTACTGGAATTTGGTGGGCCTTTTCAAGGACTTTGTGTGGTTTTGAGGAGACTTGAAGAATTTTGAGGATTTTTTCTTAGATTTTGTACAAACCTGTGGAGGTTTTGTGTGATTTTTGTGGGATTTTGTGGGATATTGAGGCGATTTAGGGATCTTGAGGGATTTTTCATGTATTTTGTGGGAATTTGTGGAGATTTGGTGGGATATTTTTCTAGAATTTGGTCATGTTTTGAGAAGATTTAGGGAATTTTGTGGGATTTTTCCTGGAATTTTGTTGGATACTGGGGAGATTTTGTGGGATGCTTCTGGAACTTTGAGGGACTTTTCTGGAATTTGGTGAGATTCTGTAGAGAACTGACGAATTATCAGGGATTTTTCATGTATTCTGTGGGAATTTGTGGAGATTCGGTGCGATATTTTTCTAGAATTTTGTCATGTTTTGAGAAGATTTAGGGAATTTTGTGGGATTTTTCCTGGAATTTTGTTGGATACTGGGGAGATTTTGTGGGATGTTTGTGGAACTTTGAGGGTCTCTTCTGGAATTTGGTGAGATTCTGTAGAGAACTGACGAATTATCAGGGATTTTTCAGGTAGTCTGTGGGAATTTGTGGAGATTTGGTGAGATTTTTCTGGAATTTGGTAGAGTTTTGAGAAGATTTAGGGAATTCTGTAAGATTTTTTTGGAATTTGGTGGGCCTCTTTGAAGGACTTTGTGTGGTTTTGAGGAGACTTGAAGAATTTTGAGGAATTTTTCTTAGATTCTGTGGAAACTTGTGGAGGTTTTGTGGGATGTTTGTGGAATTTTGTGGGATATTGAGGCGATTTAGGGATCTTGAGGGATTTTTCATGTATTTTGTGGGAATTTGTGGAGATTTGGTGGGATTTTTCTGGAACTTGGTAGAGTTTTGAGAAGATTTAGGGAATTCTGCAAGATATTTCTGGAATTTGGTAGGCCTTTTTGAAGGACTTTTTGTGGTTTTGAGGAGACTTGAAGAATTTTGAGGAATTTTTCTTAGATTCTGTGGAAACTTGTGGAGGTTTTGTGGGATTTTTGTGGAATTTTGTGGGATATTGAGGCGATTTAGGCATCTTGAGGGAATTTACATGTATTTTGTGGGAATTTGTGGAGATTTGGTGGGATATTTTTCTAGAATTTGGTCGTGTTTTGGGAAGATTTAGGGAATTTTGTGGGATTTTTCCTGGAATTTTATTGGATACTGGGGAGATTTTGTGGAATGTTTGTGGAACTTTGAGGGACTCTTCTGGAATTTGGTGAGATTCTATAGAGAACTGAAGAATTATCAGGGATTTTTCATGTATCCTGTGGGAATTTGTGGAGATTTGGTGGGATTTTTCTGGAATTTGGTAGAGTTTTGAGAAGATTTAGGGAATTTTGTAAGATTTTTCTGGAATTTGGTGGGCCTTTTCAAGGACTTTGTGTGGTTTTGAGGAGACTTGAAGAATTTTCAGGGATTTTTCTTAGATTTTGTGGAAACTTGTGGAGGTTTTGTGTGATTTTTGTGGGATTTTGTGGGATATTGAGGCGATTTAGGGATCTTGAGGGATTTTTCATGTATTCTGTGGGAATTTGTGGAGATTTGTTGGGATATTTTTCTAGAATTTGGTCGTGTTTTGGGAAGATTTAGGGAATTTTGTGGGATTTTTCCTGGAATTTTGTTGGATACTGGGGAGATTTTGTGGGATGTTTGTGGAACTTTGAGGGACTTTTCTGGAATTTGGTGAGATTCTGTAGAGAACTGACGAATTATCAGGGATTTTTCATGTATTCTGTGGGAATTTGTGGAGATTTGGTGGGATTTTTGTGGATTTTGGCCGTGTTTTGAGAAGATTTAGGGAATTTTGTGTGATTTTTCTGGGATTTTGTTGGGTATTGAGGACATTTTGTGGGATGTTTCTGGAATTTGGTGGGCCTTTTCAAGAATTTTGTGGTATTTTGAAAAGATTTAGGGAATTTTGTGGTGTTTTTTCTTGAATTTTGTGGGAAACTGTGCTGATTTTATGGGGCGTTTCTGGAATTTGGTCGAGTTTTCAGAAGATTTAGGGATTTTTGTGAGATTTTTGTGGGATGTTCTGGGAATTGGTGGAGATTTTGTGGGACATTCCTGTGAATTGGTAGGGTTTTGAAATGATTTAGGGAGTTTTGTGGGACTTCTCTGGAATTTTGTGGGTTTTTTCTGGAATTGTGTGGGATTCTGAGGAGACTTGAAGAATTTTGAGGAATTTGTTTTAGATTTTGTGGGAATTGTTGGAGATTCTGTGGGATTTTGTGGGAATTTGGTGGGCCTTTTCAAGGACTTTGTGTGGTTTTGAGGAGACTTGAAAAATTTTAAGGATTTGTTTTTATATTTTGTGAAAACTTGTGGAGGTTTTGTGTGATTTTTGTGGGATTTTGTGGGATATTGAGGCGATTTAGGGATCTTGAGGGATTTTTCATGTATTTTGTGGGAATTTGTGGAGATTTGGTGGGATATTTTTCTAGAATTTGGTCATGTTTTCGGAAGATTTAGGGAATTTTGTGGGATTTTTTCTGGAATTTTATTGGATACTGGGGAGATTTTGTGGAATGTTTGTGGAACTTTGAGGGACTTTTCTGGAATTTGGTGAGATTCTGTAGAGAACTGACGAATTATCAGGGATTTTTCATGTATTCTGTGGGAATTTGTGGAGATTTGGTGGGATTTTTCTGGAATTTGGTAGAGTTTTGAGAAGATTTAGGGAATTCTGCAAGATATTTCTGGAATTTGGTAGGCTTTTTTGAAGGACGTTTTGTGGTTTTGAGGAGACTTGAAGAATTTTGAGGAATTTTTCTTAGATTTTGTGGAAACTTGTGGAGGCTTGGTGGGATTTTTGTGTGATTTTGTGGGATATTGAGGCGATTTAGGGATCTTGAGGGATTTTTCATGTATTCTGTGGGAATTTGTGGAGATTCGGTGGGATTTTTGTGGATTTTAGCCGTATTTTGAGAAGATTTAGGGAATTTTGTGTGATTTTTCCAGGAATTTTGTTGGATACTGGGGAGATTTTGTGGAATATTTGTGGAACTTTGAGGGACTTTTCTGGAATTTGGTGAGATTCTGTAGAGAACTGATGAATTATCAGGGATTTTTCATGTATTCTGTGGGAATTTGTGGAGATTTGGTGGGATTTTCTGGAAATTGGTAGAGTTTTGAGAAGATTTAGGGAATTCTGCAAGATATTTCTGGAATTTGGTAGGCCTTTTTGAAGGACTTTTTGTGGTTTTGAGGAGACTTGAAGAATTTTGAGGAATTTTTCTTAGATTCTGTGGAAACTTGTGGAGGTTTTGTGGGATTTTTGTGGAATTTTGTGGGATATTGAGGCGATTTAGGCATCTTGAGGGAATTTACATGTATTTTGTGGGAATTTGTGGAGATTTGGTGGGATATTTTTCTAGAATTTGGTCGTGTTTTGGGAAGATTTAGGGAATTTTGTGGGATTTTTCCTGGAATTTTATTGGATACTGGGGAGATTTTGTGGAATGTTTGTGGAACTTTGAGGGACTCTTCTGGAATTTGGTGAGATTCTATAGAGAACTGAAGAATTATCAGGGATTTTTCATGTATCCTGTGGGAATTTGTGGAGATTTGGTGGGATTTTTCTGGAATTTGGTAGAGTTTTGAGAAGATTTAGGGAATTTTGTAAGATTTTTCTGGAATTTGGTGGGCCTTTTCAAGGACTTTGTGTGGTTTTGAGGAGACTTGAAGAATTTTCAGGGATTTTTCTTAGATTTTGTGGAAACTTGTGGAGGTTTTGTGTGATTTTTGTGGGATTTTGTGGGATATTGAGGCGATTTAGGGATCTTGAGGGATTTTTCATGTATTTTGTGGGAATTTGTGGAGATTTGTTGGGATATTTTTCTAGAATTTGGTCGTGTTTTGGGAAGATTTAGGGAATTTTGTGGGATTTTTCCTGGAATTTTGTTGGATACTGGGGAGATTTTGTGGGATGCTTGTGGAACTTTGAGGGACTTTTCTGGAATTTGGTGAGATTCTGTAGAGAACTGACGAATTATCAGGGATTTTTCATGTATCCTGTGGGAATTTGTGGAGATTTGGTGGGATTTTTGTGGATTTTGGCCGTGTTTTGAGAAGATTTAGGGAATTTTGTGTGATTTTTCTGGGATTTTGTTGGGTATTGAGGACATTTTGTGGGATGTTTCTGGAATTTGGTGGGCCTTTTCAAGAATTTTGTGGTATTTTGAAAAGATTTAGGGAATTTTGTGGTGTTTTTTCTTGAATTTTGTGGGAAACTGTGCTGATTTTATGGGGCGTTTCTGGAATTTGGTCGAGTTTTCAGAAGATTTAGGGATTTTTGTGAGATTTTTGTGGGATGTTCTGGGAATTGGTGGAGATTTTGTGGGACATTCCTGTGAATTGGTAGGGTTTTGAAATGATTTAGGGAGTTTTGTGGGACTTCTCTGGAATTTTGTGGGTTTTTTCTGGAATTGTGTGGGATTCTGAGGAGACTTGAAGAATTTTGAGGAATTTGTTTTAGATTTTGTGGGAATTGTTGGAGATTCTGTGGGATTTTGTGGGAATTTGGTGGGCCTTTTCAAGGATTTTGTGTGGTTTTGAGGAGACTTGAAAAATTTTAAGGATTCGTTTTTATATTTTGTGAAAACTAGTGGAGGTTTTGTGTGATTTTTGTGGGATTTTGTGGGATATTGAGGCGATTTAGGGATCTTGAGGGATTTTTCATGTATTTAGTGGGATTTTGTGGAGATTTGGTGGGATATTTTTCTAGAATTTGGTCATGTTTTGGGAAGATTTAGGGAATTTTGTGGGATTTTTTCTGGAATTTTATTGGATACTGGGGAGATTTTGTGGAATGTTTGTGGAACTTTGAGGGACTTTTCTGGAATTTGGTGAGATTCTGTAGAGAACTGACGAATTATCAGGGATTTTTCATGTATCCTGTGGGAATTTGTGGAGATTTGGTGGGATTTTTGTGGATTTTGGCCGTGTTTTGAGAAGATTTAGGGAATTTTGTGTGATTTTTCTGGGATTTTGTTGGGTATTGAGGACATTTTGTTGGATGTTTCTGGAATTTGGTGGGCCTTTTCAAGAATTTTGTGGTATTTTGAAAAGATTTAGGGAATTTTGTGGTGTTTTTTCTTGAATTTTGTGGGAAACTGTGCTGATTTTATGGGGCGTTTCTGGAATTTGGTCGAGTTTTCAGAAGATTTAGGGATTTTTGTGAGATTTTTGTGGGATGTTCTGGGAATTGGTGGAGATTTTGTGGGACATTCCTGTGAATTGGTAGGGTTTTGAAATGATTTAGGGAGTTTTGTGGGACTTCTCTGGAATTTTGTGGGTTTTTTCTGGAATTGTGTGGGATTCTGAGGAGACTTGAAGAATTTTGAGGAATTTGTTTTAGATTTTGTGGGAATTGTTGGAGATTCTGTGGGATTTTGTGGGAATTTGGTGGGCCTTTTCAAGGACTTTGTGTGGTTTTGAGGAGACTTGAAAAATTTTAAGGATTTGTTTTTATATTTTGTGAAAACTTGTGGAGGTTTTGTGTGATTTTTGTGGGATTTTGTGGGATATTGAGGCGATTTAGGGATCTTGAGGGATTTTTCATGTATTTTGTGGGATTTTGTGGAGATTTGGTGGGATATTTTTCTAGAATTTGGTCATGTTTTGGGAAGATTTAGGGAATTTTGTGGGATTTTTTCTGGAATTTTATTGGATACTGGGGAGATTTTGTGGAATGTTTGTGGAACTTTGAGGGACTTTTCTGGAATTTGGTGAGATTCTGTAGAGAACTGACGAATTATCAGGGATTTTTCATGTATTCTGTGGGAATTTGTGGAGATTTGGTGGGATTTTTCTGGAATTTGGTAGAGTTTTGAGAAGATTTAGGGAATTCTGCAAGATATTTCTGGAATTTGGTAGGCCTTTTTGAAGGACGTTTTGTGGTTTTGAGGAGACTTGAAGAATTTTGAGGAATTTTTCTTAGATTTTGTGGAAACTTGTGGAGGCTTGGTGGGATTTTTGTGTGATTTTGTGGGATATTGAGGCGATTTAGGGATCTTGAGGGATTTTTCATGTATTCTGTGGGAATTTGTGGAGATTCGGTGGGATTTTTGTGGATTTTAGCCGTATTTTGAGAAGATTTAGGGAATTTTGTGTGATTTTGTGGGATATTGAGGCGATTTAGGGATCTTGAGGGATTTTTCATGTATTTTGTGGGAATTTGTGGAGATTTGTTGGGATATTTTTCTAGAATTTGGTCGTGTTTTGGGAAGATTTAGGGAATTTTGTGGGATTTTTCCTGGAATTTTGTTGGATACTGGGGAGATTTTGTGGGATGTTTGTGGAACTTTGAGGGACTTTTCTGGAATTTGGTGAGATTCTGTAGAGAACTGACGAATTATCAGGGATTTTTCATGTATTCTGTGGGAATTTGTGGAGATTTGGTGGGATTTTTGTGGATTTTGGCCGTGTTTTGAGAAGATTTAGGGAATTTTGTGTGATTTTTCTGGGATTTTGTTGGGTATTGAGGACATTTTGTGGGATGTTTCTGGAATTTGGTGGGGCTTTTCAAGAATTTTGTGGTATTTTGAAAAGATTTTGGGAATTTTGTGGTGTTTTTTCTTGAATTTTGTGGGAAACTGTGCTGATTTTATGGGGCGTTTCTGGAATTTGGTCGAGTTTTCAGAAGATTTAGGGATTTTTGTGAGATTTTTGTGGGATGTTCTGGGAATTGGTGGAGATTTTGTGGGACATTCCTGTGAATTGGTAGGGTTTTGAAATGATTTAGGGAGTTTTGTGGGACTTCTCTGGAATTTTGTGGGTTTTTTCTGGAATTGTGTGGGATTCTGAGGAGACTTGAAGAATTTTGAGGAATTTGTTTTAGATTTTGTGGGAATTGTTGGAGATTCTGTGGGATTTTACTGGAATTTGGTGGGCCTTTTCAAGGACTTTGTGTGGTTTTGAGGAGACTTGAAGAATTTTAAGGATTTGTTTTTATATTTTGTGAAAACTTGTGGAGGTTTTGTGTGATTTTTGTGGGATTTTGTGGGATATTGAGGCGATTTAGGGATCTTGAGGGATTTTTCATGTATTTTGTGGGATTTTGTGGAGATTTGGTGGGATATTTTTCTAGAATTTGGTCATGTTTTGGGAAGATTTAGGGAATTTTGTGGGATTTTTTCTGGAATTTTATTGGATACTGGGGAGATTTTGTGGAATGTTTGTGGAACTTTGAGGGACTTTTCTGGAATTTGGTGAGATTCTGTAGAGAACTGACGAATTATCAGGGATTTTTCATGTATTCTGTGGGAATTTGTGGAGATTCGGTGGGATATTTTTCTAGAATTTTGTCATGTTTTGAGAAGATTTAGGGAATTTTGTGGGATTTTTCCTGGAATTTTGTTGGATACTGGGGAGATTTTGTGGGATGTTTGTGGAACTTTGAGGGTCTCTTCTGGAATTTGGTGAGATTCTGTAGAGAACTGACGAATTATCAGGGATTTTTCATGTAGTCTGTGGGAATTTGTGGAGATTTGGTGAGATTTTTCTGGAATTTGGTAGAGTTTTGAGAAGATTTAGGGAATTCTGTAAGATTTTTTTGGAATTTGGTGGGCCTCTTTGAAGGACTTTGTGTGGTTTTGAGGAGACTTGAAGAATTTTGAGGAATTTTTCTTAGATTCTGTGGAAACTTGTGGAGGTTTTGTGGGATTTTTGTGGAATTTTGTGGGATATTGAGGCGATTTAGGGATCTTGAGGGATTTTTCATGTATTTTGTGGGAATTTGTGGAGATTTGGTGGGATTTTTCTGGAACTTGGTAGAGTTTTGAGAAGATTTAGGGAATTCTGCAAGATATTTCTGGAATTTGGTAGGCCTTTTTGAAGGACTTTTTGTGGTTTTGAGGAGACTTGAAGAATTTTGAGGAATTTTTCTTAGATTCTGTGGAAACTTGTGGAGGTTTTGTGGGATTTTTGTGGGATTTTGTGGGATATTGAGGCGATTTAGGCATCTTGAGGGAATTTACATGTATTTTGTGGGAATTTGTGGAGATTTGGTGGGATATTTTTCTAGAATTTGGTCGTGTTTTGGGAAGATTTAGGGAATTTTGTGGGATTTTTCCTGGAATTTTATTGGATACTGGGGAGATTTTGTGGAATGTTTGTGGAACTTTGAGGGACTTTTCTGGAATTTGGTGAGATTCTGTAGAGAACTGACGAATTATCAGGGATTTTTCATGTATTCTGTGGGAATTTGTGGAGATTTGGTGGGATTTTTCTGGAATTTGGTAGAGTTTTGAGAAGATTTAGGGAATTCTGCAAGATATTTCTGGAATTTGGTAGGCTTTTTTGAAGGACGTTTTGTGGTTTTGAGGAGGCTTGAAGAATTTTGAGGAATTTTTCTTAGATTTTGTGGAAACTTGTGGAGGCTTGGTGGGATTTTTGTGTGATTTTGTGGGATATTGAGGCGATTTAGGGATCTTGAGGGATTTTTCATGTATTCTGTGGGAATTTGTGGAGATTCGGTGGGATTTTTGTGGATTTTAGCCGTATTTTGAGAAGATTTAGGGAATTTTGTGTGATTTTTCCAGGAATTTTGTTGGATACTGGGGAGATTTTGTGGAATATTTGTGGAACTTTGAGGGACTTTTCTGGAATTTGGTGAGATTCTGTAGAGAACTGAAGAATTATCAGGGATTTTTCATGTATTCTGTGGGAATTTGTGGAGATTTGGTGGGATTTTTCTGGAATTTGGTAGAGTTTTGAGAAGATTTAGGGAATTCTGCAAGATATTTCTGGAATTTGGTAGGCCTTTTTGAAGGACTTTTTGTGGTTTTGAGGAGACTTGAAGAATTTTCAGGGATTTTTCTTAGATTTTGTGGAAACTTGTGGAGGTTTTGTGTGATTTTTGTGGGATTTTGTGGGATATTGAGGCGATTTAGGGATCTTGAGGGATTTTTCATGTATTTTGTGGGAATTTGTGGAGATTTGTTGGGATATTTTTCTAGAATTTGGTCGTGTTTTGGGAAGATTTAGGGAATTTTGTGGGATTTTTCCTGGAATTTTGTTGGATACTGGGGAGATTTTGTGGGATGTTTGTGGAACTTTGAGGGACTTTTCTGGAATTTGGTGAGATTCTGTAGAGAACTGACGAATTATCAGGGATTTTTCATGTATTCTGTGGGAATTTGTGGAGATTTGGTGGGATTTTTGTGGATTTTGGCCGTGTTTTGAGAAGATTTAGGGAATTTTGTGTGATTTTTCTGGGATTTTGTTGGGTATTGAGGACATTTTGTGGGATGTTTCTGGAATTTGGTGGGGCTTTTCAAGAATTTTGTGGTATTTTGAAAAGATTTTGGGAATTTTGTGGTGTTTTTTCTTGAATTTTGTGGGAAACTGTGCTGATTTTATGGGGCGTTTCTGGAATTTGGTCGAGTTTTCAGAAGATTTAGGGATTTTTGTGAGATTTTTGTGGGATGTTCTGGGAATTGGTGGAGATTTTGTGGGACATTCCTGTGAATTGGTAGGGTTTTGAAATGATTTAGGGAGTTTTGTGGGACTTCTCTGGAATTTTGTGGGTTTTTTCTGGAATTGTGTGGGATTCTGAGGAGACTTGAAGAATTTTGAGGAATTTTTTTTAGATTTTGTGGGAATTGTTGGAGATTCTGTGGGATTTTACTGGAATTTGGTGGGCCTTTTCAAGGACTTTGTGTGGTTTTGAGGAGACTTGAAGAATTTTAAGGATTTGTTTTTATATTTTGTGAAAACTTGTGGAGGTTTTGTGTGATTTTTGTGGGATTTTGTGGGATATTGAGGCGATTTAGGGATCTTGAGGGATTTTTCATGTATTTTGTGGGATTTTGTGGAGATTTGGTGGGATATTTTTCTAGAATTTGGTCATGTTTTGGGAAGATTTAGGGAATTTTGTGGGATTTTTTCTGGAATTTTATTGGATACTGGGGAGATTTTGTGGAATGTTTGTGGAACTTTGAGGGACTTTTCTGGAATTTGGTGAGATTCTGTAGAGAACTGACGAATTATCAGGGATTTTTCATGTATTCTGTGGGAATTTGTGGAGATTCGGTGGGATATTTTTCTAGAATTTTGTCATGTTTTGAGAAGATTTAGGGAATTTTGTGGGATTTTTCCTGGAATTTTGTTGGATACTGGGGAGATTTTGTGGGATGTTTGTGGAACTTTGAGGGTCTCTTCTGGAATTTGGTGAGATTCTGTAGAGAACTGACGAATTATCAGGGATTTTTCATGTAGTCTGTGGGAATTTGTGGAGATTTGGTGAGATTTTTCTGGAATTTGGTAGAGTTTTGAGAAGATTTAGGGAATTCTGTAAGATTTTTTTGGAATTTGGTGGGCCTCTTTGAAGGACTTTGTGTGGTTTTGAGGAGACTTGAAGAATTTTGAGGAATTTTTCTTAGATTCTGTGGAAACTTGTGGAGGTTTTGTGGGATTTTTGTGGAATTTTGTGGGATATTGAGGCGATTTAGGGATCTTGAGGGATTTTTCATGTATTTTGTGGGAATTTGTGGAGATTTGGTGGGATTTTTCTGGAACTTGGTAGAGTTTTGAGAAGATTTAGGGAATTCTGCAAGATATTTCTGGAATTTGGTAGGCCTTTTTGAAGGACTTTTTGTGGTTTTGAGGAGACTTGAAGAATTTTGAGGAATTTTTCTTAGATTCTGTGGAAACTTGTGTAAGTTTTTGGGATTTTTGTGGGATTTTGTGGGATATTGAGGCGATTTAGGGATCTTGAGGGATTTTTCATGTATTTTGTGGGAATTTGTGGAGATTTGGTGGGATATTTTTCTAGAATTTGGTCGTGTTTTGGGAAGATTTAGGGAATTTTGTGGGATTTTTCCTGGAATTTTATTGGATACTGGGGAGATTTTGTGGGTCATTTCTGGAACTTCGAGGGACTTTTCTGGAATTTGGTGAGATTCTGTAGAGAACTGACGAATTATCAGGGATTTTTCATGTATTCTGTGGGAATTTGTGGAGATTTGGTCGGATTTTTCTGGAATTTGGTAGAGTTTTGAGAAGATTTAGGGAATTCTGCAAGATATTTCTGGAATTTGGTAGGCTTTTTTGAAGGACGTTTTGTGGTTTTGAGGAGGCTTGAAGAATTTTGAGGAATTTTTCTTAGATTTTGTGGAAACTTGTGGAGGCTTGGTGGGATTTTTGTGTGATTTTGTGGGATATTGAGGCGATTTAGGGATCTTGAGGGATTTTTCATGTATTCTGTGGGAATTTGTGGAGATTCGGTGGGATTTTTGTGGATTTTAGCCGTATTTTGAGAAGATTTAGGGAATTTTGTGTGATTTTTCCTGGAATTTTGTTGGATACTGGGGAGATTTTGTGGAATATTTGTGGAACTTTGAGGGACTTTTCTGGAATTTGGTGAGATTCTGTAGAGAACTGAAGAATTATCAGGGATTTTTCATGTATTCTGTGGGAATTTGTGGAGATTTGGTCGGATTTTTCTGGAATTTGGTAGAGTTTTGAGAAGATTTAGGGAATTCTGCAAGATATTTCTGGAATTTGGTAGGCCTTTTTGAAGGACTTTTTGTGGTTTTGAGGAGACTTGAAGAATTTTCAGGGATTTTTCTTAGATTTTGTGGAAACTTGTGGAGGTTTTGTGTGATTTTTGTGGGATTTTGTGGGATATTGAGGCGATTTAGGGATCTTGAGGGATTTTTCATGTATTTTGTGGGAATTTGTGGAGATTTGGTGGGATATTTTTCTAGAATTTGGTCGTGTTTTGGGAAGATTTAGGGAATTTTGTGGGATTTTTCCTGGAATTTTGTTGGATACTGGGGAGATTTTGTGGGATGTTTGTGGAACTTTGAGGGACTTTTCTGGAATTTGGTGAGATTCTGTAGAGAACTGACGAATTATCAGGGATTTTTCATGTATTCTGTGGGAATTTGTGGAGATTTGGTGGGATTTTTGTGGATTTTGGCCGTGTTTTGAGAAGATTTAGGGAATTTTGTGTGATTTTTCTGGGATTTTGTTGGGTATTGAGGACATTTTGTGGGATGTTTCTGGAATTTGGTGGGGCTTTTCAAGAATTTTGTGGTATTTTGAAAAGATTTTGGGAATTTTGTGGTGTTTTTTCTTGAATTTTGTGGGAAACTGTGCTGATTTTATGGGGCGTTTCTGGAATTTGGTCGAGTTTTCAGAAGATTTAGGGATTTTTGTGAGATTTTTGTGGGATGTTCTGGGAATTGGTGGAGATTTTGTGGGACATTCCTGTGAATTGGTAGGGTTTTGAAATGATTTAGGGAGTTTTGTGGGACTTCTCTGGAATTTTGTGGGTTTTTTCTGGAATTGTGTGGGATTCTGAGGAGACTTGAAGAATTTTGAGGAATTTTTTTTAGATTTTGTGGGAATTGTTGGAGATTCTGTGGGATTTTACTGGAATTTGGTGGGCCTTTTCAAGGACTTTGTGTGGTTTTGAGGAGACTTGAAGAATTTTAAGGATTTGTTTTTATATTTTGTGAAAACTTGTGGAGGTTTTGTGTGATTTTTGTGGGATTTTGTGGGATATTGAGGCGATTTAGGGATCTTGAGGGATTTTTCATGTATTTTGTGGGATTTTGTGGAGATTTGGTGGGATATTTTTCTAGAATTTGGTCATGTTTTGGGAAGATTTAGGGAATTTTGTGGGATTTTTTCTGGAATTTTATTGGATACTGGGGAGATTTTGTGGAATGTTTGTGGAACTTTGAGGGACTTTTCTGGAATTTGGTGAGATTCTGTAGAGAACTGACGAATTATCAGGGATTTTTCATGTATTCTGTGGGAATTTGTGGAGATTCGGTGGGATATTTTTCTAGAATTTTGTCATGTTTTGAGAAGATTTAGGGAATTTTGTGGGATTTTTCCTGGAATTTTGTTGGATACTGGGGAGATTTTGTGGGATGTTTGTGGAACTTTGAGGGTCTCTTCTGGAATTTGGTGAGATTCTGTAGAGAACTGACGAATTATCAGGGATTTTTCATGTAGTCTGTGGGAATTTGTGGAGATTTGGTGGGATTTTTCTGGAATTTGGTAGAGTTTTGAGAAGATTTAGGGAATTCTGTAAGATTTTTTTGGAATTTGGTGGGCCTCTTTGAAGGACTTTGTGTGGTTTTGAGGAGACTTGAAGAATTTTGAGGAATTTTTCTTAGATTCTGTGGAAACTTGTGGAGGTTTTGTGGGATTTTTGTGGAATTTTGTGGGATATTGAGGCGATTTAGGGATCTTGAGGGATTTTTCATGTATTTTGTGGGAATTTGTGGAGATTTGGTGGGATTTTTCTGGAACTTGGTAGAGTTTTGAGAAGATTTAGGGAATTCTGCAAGATATTTCTGGAATTTGGTAGGCCTTTTTGAAGGACTTTTTGTGGTTTTGAGGAGACTTGAAGAATTTTGAGGAATTTTTCTTAGATTCTGTGGAAACTTGTGGAGGTTTTGTGGGATTTTTGTGGGATTTTGTGGGATATTGAGGCGATTTAGGCATCTTGAGGGAATTTACATGTATTTTGTGGGAATTTGTGGAGATTTGGTGGGATATTTTTCTAGAATTTGGTCGTGTTTTGGGAAGATTTAGGGAATTTTGTGGGATTTTTCCTGGAATTTTATTGGATACTGGGGAGATTTTGTGGAATGTTTGTGGAACTTTGAGGGACTTTTCTGGAATTTGGTGAGATTCTGTAGAGAACTGACGAATTATCAGGGATTTTTCATGTATTCTGTGGGAATTTGTGGAGATTTGGTGGGATTTTTCTGGAATTTGGTAGAGTTTTGAGAAGATTTAGGGAATTCTGCAAGATATTTCTGGAATTTGGTAGGCTTTTTTGAAGGACGTTTTGTGGTTTTGAGGAGGCTTGAAGAATTTTGAGGAATTTTTCTTAGATTTTGTGGAAACTTGTGGAGGCTTGGTGGGATTTTTGTGTGATTTTGTGGGATATTGAGGCGATTTAGGGATCTTGAGGGATTTTTCATGTATTCTGTGGGAATTTGTGGAGATTCGGTGGGATTTTTGTGGATTTTAGCCGTATTTTGAGAAGATTTAGGGAATTTTGTGTGATTTTTCCAGGAATTTTGTTGGATACTGGGGAGATTTTGTGGAATATTTGTGGAACTTTGAGGGACTTTTCTGGAATTTGGTGAGATTCTGTAGAGAACTGAAGAATTATCAGGGATTTTTCATGTATTCTGTGGGAATTTGTGGAGATTTGGTGGGATTTTTCTGGAATTTGGTAGAGTTTTGAGAAGATTTAGGGAATTCTGCAAGATATTTCTGGAATTTGGTAGGCCTTTTTGAAGGACTTTTTGTGGTTTTGAGGAGACTTGAAGAATTTTCAGGGATTTTTCTTAGATTTTGTGGAAACTTGTGGAGGTTTTGTGGGATTTTTGTGGGATTTTGTGGGATATTGAGGCGATTTAGGGATCTTGAGGGATTTTTCATGTATTTTGTGGGAATTTGTGGAGATTTGTTGGGATATTTTTCTAGAATTTGGTCGTGTTTTGGGAAGATTTAGGGAATTTTGTGGGATTTTTCCTGGAATTTTGTTGGATACTGGGGAGATTTTGTGGGATGTTTGTGGAACTTTGAGGGACTTTTCTGGAATTTGGTGAGATTCTGTAGAGAACTGACGAATTATCAGGGATTTTTCATGTATTCTGTGGGAATTTGTGGAGATTTGGTGGGATTTTTGTGGATTTTGGCCGTGTTTTGAGAAGATTTAGGGAATTTTGTGTGATTTTTCTGGGATTTTGTTGGGTATTGAGGACATTTTGTGGGATGTTTCTGGAATTTGGTGGGGCTTTTCAAGAATTTTGTGGTATTTTGAAAAGATTTTGGGAATTTTGTGGTGTTTTTTCTTGAATTTTGTGGGAAACTGTGCTGATTTTATGGGGCGTTTCTGGAATTTGGTCGAGTTTTCAGAAGATTTAGGGATTTTTGTGAGATTTTTGTGGGATGTTCTGGGAATTGGTGGAGATTTTGTGGGACATTCCTGTGAATTGGTAGGGTTTTGAAATGATTTAGGGAGTTTTGTGGGACTTCTCTGGAATTTTGTGGGTTTTTTCTGGAATTGTGTGGGATTCTGAGGAGACTTGAAGAATTTTGAGGAATTTTTTTTAGATTTTGTGGGAATTGTTGGAGATTCTGTGGGATTTTACTGGAATTTGGTGGGCCTTTTCAAGGACTTTGTGTGGTTTTGAGGAGACTTGAAGAATTTTAAGGATTTGTTTTTATATTTTGTGAAAACTTGTGGAGGTTTTGTGTGATTTTTGTGGGATTTTGTGGGATATTGAGGCGATTTAGGGATCTTGAGGGATTTTTCATGTATTTTGTGGGATTTTGTGGAGATTTGGTGGGATATTTTTCTAGAATTTGGTCATGTTTTGGGAAGATTTAGGGAATTTTGTGGGATTTTTTCTGGAATTTTATTGGATACTGGGGAGATTTTGTGGAATGTTTGTGGAACTTTGAGGGACTTTTCTGGAATTTGGTGAGATTCTGTAGAGAACTGACGAATTATCAGGGATTTTTCATGTATTCTGTGGGAATTTGTGGAGATTCGGTGGGATATTTTTCTAGAATTTTGTCATGTTTTGAGAAGATTTAGGGAATTTTGTGGGATTTTTCCTGGAATTTTGTTGGATACTGGGGAGATTTTGTGGGATGTTTGTGGAACTTTGAGGGTCTCTTCTGGAATTTGGTGAGATTCTGTAGAGAACTGACGAATTATCAGGGATTTTTCAGGTAGTCTGTGGGAATTTGTGGAGATTTGGTGAGATTTTTCTGGAATTTGGTAGAGTTTTGAGAAGATTTAGGGAATTCTGTAAGATTTTTTTGGAATTTGGTGGGCCTCTTTGAAGGACTTTGTGTGGTTTTGAGGAGACTTGAAGAATTTTGAGGAATTTTTCTTAGATTCTGTGGAAACTTGTGGAGGTTTTGTGGGATTTTTGTGGAATTTTGTGGGATATTGAGGCGATTTAGGGATCTTGAGGGATTTTTCATGTATTTTGTGGGAATTTGTGGAGATTTGGTGGGATTTTTCTGGAACTTGGTAGAGTTTTGAGAAGATTTAGGGAATTCTGCAAGATATTTCTGGAATTTGGTAGGCCTTTTTGAAGGACTTTTTGTGGTTTTGAGGAGACTTGAAGAATTTTGAGGAATTTTTCTTAGATTCTGTGGAAACTTGTGTAAGTTTTTGGGATTTTTGTGGGATTTTGTGGGATATTGAGGCGATTTAGGGATCTTGAGGGATTTTTCATGTATTTTGTGGGAATTTGTGGAGATTTGGTGGGATATTTTTCTAGAATTTGGTCGTGTTTTGGGAAGATTTAGGGAATTTTGTGGGATTTTTCCTGGAATTTTATTGGATACTGGGGAGATTTTGTGGGTCATTTCTGGAACTTCGAGGGACTTTTCTGGAATTTGGTGAGATTCTGTAGAGAACTGACGAATTATCAGGGATTTTTCATGTATTCTGTGGGAATTTGTGGAGATTTGGTCGGATTTTTCTGGAATTTGGTAGAGTTTTGAGAAGATTTAGGGAATTCTGCAAGATATTTCTGGAATTTGGTAGGCTTTTTTGAAGGACGTTTTGTGGTTTTGAGGAGGCTTGAAGAATTTTGAGGAATTTTTCTTAGATTTTGTGGAAACTTGTGGAGGCTTGGTGGGATTTTTGTGTGATTTTGTGGGATATTGAGGCGATTTAGGGATCTTGAGGGATTTTTCATGTATTCTGTGGGAATTTGTGGAGATTCGGTGGGATTTTTGTGGATTTTAGCCGTATTTTGAGAAGATTTAGGGAATTTTGTGTGATTTTTCCTGGAATTTTGTTGGATACTGGGGAGATTTTGTGGAATATTTGTGGAACTTTGAGGGACTTTTCTGGAATTTGGTGAGATTCTGTAGAGAACTGAAGAATTATCAGGGATTTTTCATGTATTCTGTGGGAATTTGTGGAGATTTGGTCGGATTTTTCTGGAATTTGGTAGAGTTTTGAGAAGATTTAGGGAATTCTGCAAGATATTTCTGGAATTTGGTAGGCCTTTTTGAAGGACTTTTTGTGGTTTTGAGGAGACTTGAAGAATTTTCAGGGATTTTTCTTAGATTTTGTGGAAACTTGTGGAGGTTTTGTGTGATTTTTGTGGGATTTTGTGGGATATTGAGGCGATTTAGGGATCTTGAGGGATTTTTCATGTATTTTGTGGGAATTTGTGGAGATTTGGTGGGATATTTTTCTAGAATTTGGTCGTGTTTTGGGAAGATTTAGGGAATTTTGTGGGATTTTTCCTGGAATTTTGTTGGATACTGGGGAGATTTTGTGGGATGTTTGTGGAACTTTGAGGGACTTTTCTGGAATTTGGTGAGATTCTGTAGAGAACTGACGAATTATCAGGGATTTTTCATGTATTCTGTGGGAATTTGTGGAGATTTGGTGGGATTTTTGTGGATTTTGGCCGTGTTTTGAGAAGATTTAGGGAATTTTGTGTGATTTTTCTGGGATTTTGTTGGGTATTGAGGACATTTTGTGGGATGTTTCTGGAATTTGGTGGGCCTTTTCAAGAATTTTGTGGTATTTTGAAAAGATTTAGGGAATTTTGTGGTGTTTTTTCTTGAATTTTGTGGGAAACTGTGCTGATTTTATGGGGCGTTTCTGGAATTTGGTCGAGTTTTCAGAAGATTTAGGGATTTTTGTGAGATTTTTGTGGGATGTTCTGGGAATTGGTGGAGATTTTGTGGGACATTCCTCTGAATTGGTAGGGTTTTGAAATGATTTAGGGAGTTTTGTGGGACTTCTCTGGAATTTTGTGGGTTTTTTCTGGAATTGTGTGGGATTCTGAGGAGACTTGAAGAATTTTGAAGAATTTTTTTTAGATTTTGTGGGAATTGTTGGAGATTCTGTGGGATTTTACTGGAATTTGGTGGGCCTTTTCAAGGACTTTGTGTGGTTTTGAGGAGACTTGAAGAATTTTAAGGATTTGTTTTTATATTTTGTGAAAACTTGTGGAGGTTTTGTGTGATTTTTGTGGGATTTTGTGGGATATTGAGGCGATATAGGGATCTTGAGGGATTTTTCATGTATTTAGTGGGATTTTGTGGAGATTTGGTGGGATATTTTTCTAGAATTTGGTCATGTTTTGGGAAGATTTAGGGAATTTTGTGGGATTTTTTCTGGAATTTTATTGGATACTGGGGAGATTTTGTGGAATGTTTGTGGAACTTTGAGGGACTTTTCTGGAATTTGGTGAGATTCTGTAGAGAACTGACGAATTATCAGGGATTTTTCATGTATTCTGTGGGAATTTGTGGAGATTCGGTGGGATATTTTTCTAGAATTTTGTCATGTTTTGGGAAGATTTAGGGAATTTTGTGGGATTTTTCCTGGAATTTTATTGGATACTGGGGAGATTTTGTGGAATGTTTGTGGAACTTTGAGGGACTTTTCTGGAATTTGGTGAGATTCTGTAGAGAACTGACGAATTATCAGGGATTTTTCATGTATTCTGTGGGAATTTGTGGAGATTTGGTGGGATTTTTCTGGAATTTGGTAGAGTTTTGAGAAGATTTAGGGAATTCTGCAAGATATTTCTGGAATTTGGTAGGCTTTTTTGAAGGACGTTTTGTGGTTTTGAGGAGGCTTGAAGAATTTTGAGGAATTTTTCTTAGATTTTGTGGAAACTTGTGGAGGCTTGGTGGGATTTTTGTGTGATTTTGTGGGATATTGAGGCGATTTAGGGATCTTGAGGGATTTTTCATGTATTCTGTGGGAATTTGTGGAGATTCGGTGGGATTTTTGTGGATTTTAGCCGTATTTTGAGAAGATTTAGGGAATTTTGTGTGATTTTTCCTGGAATTTTGTTGGATACTGGGGAGATTTTGTGGAATATTTGTGGAACTTTGAGGGACTTTTCTGGAATTTGGTGAGATTCTGTAGAGAACTGATGAATTATCAGGGATTTTTCATGTATTCTGTGGGAATTTGTGGAGATTTGGTCGGATTTTTCTGGAATTTGGTAGAGTTTTGAGAAGATTTAGGGAATTCTGCAAGATATTTCTGGAATTTGGTAGGCCTTTTTGAAGGACTTTTTGTGGTTTTGAGGAGACTTGAAGAATTTTGAGGAATTTTTCTTAGATTCTGTGGAAACTTGTGTAAGTTTTTGGGATTTTTGTGGGATTTTGTGGGATATTGAGGCGATTTAGGGATCTTGAGGGATTTTTCATGTATTTTGTGGGAATTTGTGGAGATTTGGTGGGATATTTTTCTAGAATTTGGTCGTGTTTTGGGAAGATTTAGGGAATTTTGTGGGATTTTTCCTGGAATTTTATTGGATACTGGGGAGATTTTGTGGGTCATTTCTGGAACTTCGAGGGACTTTTCTGGAATTTGGTGAGATTCTGTAGAGAACTGACGAATTATCAGGGATTTTTCATGTATTCTGTGGGAATTTGTGGAGATTTGGTGTGATTTTTGTGGATTTTGACCGTGTTTTGAGAAGATTTAGGGAATTTTGTGGGATTTTTCTGGGATTTTGTTGGGTATTGAGGACATTTTGTGGGATGTTTCTGGAATTTGGTGGGGCTTTTCAAGAATTTTGTGGTATTTTGAAAAGATTTTGGGAATTTTGTGGTGTTTTTTCATGAATTTTGTGGGAATCTGTGCTGATTTTATGGGGCGTTTCTGGAATTCGGTCGAGTTTTCAGAAGATTTAGGGATTTTTGTGAGATTTTTGTGGGATGTTCTGGGAATTGGTGGAGATTTTGTGGGACATTCCTGTGAATTGGTAGGGTTTTGAAATGATTTAGGGAGTTTTGTGGGACTTCTCTGGAATTTTGTGGGTTTTTTCTGGAATTGTGTGGGATTCTGAGGAGACTTGAAAAATTTTGAGGAATTTGTTTTAGATTTTGTGGGAATTGTTGGAGATTCTGTGGGATTTTACTGGAATTTGGTGGGCCTTTTCAAGGACTTTGTGTGGTTTTGAGGAGACTTGAAGAATTTTGAGGATTTTTTCTTAGATTTTGTACAAACCTGTGGAGGTTTTGTGTGATTTTTGTGGGATTTTGTGGGATATTGAGGCGATTTAGGGATCTTGAGGGATTTTTCATGTATTTAGTGGGATTTTGTGGAGATTTGGTGGGATATTTTTCTAGAATTTGGTCATGTTTTGAGAAGATTTAGGGAATTTTGTGGGATTTTTCCTGGAATTTTGTTGGATACTGGGGAGATTTTGTGGGATGCTTCTGGAACTTTGAGGGACTTTTCTGGAATTTGGTGAGATTCTGTAGAGAACTGACGAATTATCAGGGATTTTTCATGTATTCTGTGGGAATTTGTGGAGATTCGGTGGGATATTTTTCTAGAATTTTGTCATGTTTTGAGAAGATTTAGGGAATTTTGTGGGATTTTTCCTGGAATTTTGTTGGATACTGGGGAGATTTTGTGGGATGTTTGTGG
Organism: Cyanistes caeruleus; assembly: GCF_971803275.1. Taxonomy (NCBI): domain Eukaryota; kingdom Metazoa; phylum Chordata; class Aves; order Passeriformes; family Paridae; genus Cyanistes; species Cyanistes caeruleus. The sequence goes on along the minus strand of NW_028255893.1, from coordinate 1,637,810 downwards.
AACTTTGAGGGTCTCTTCTGGAATTTGGTGAGATTCTGTAGAGAACTGACGAATTATCAGGGATTTTTCAGGTAGTCTGTGGGAATTTGTGGAGATTTGGTGAGATTTTTCTGGAATTTGGTAGAGTTTTGAGAAGATTTAGGGAATTCTGTAAGATTTTTTTGGAATTTGGTGGGCCTCTTTGAAGGACTTTGTGTGGTTTTGAGGAGACTTGAAGAATTTTGAGGAATTTTTCTTAGATTCTGTGGAAACTTGTGGAGGTTTTGTGGGATTTTTGTGGAATTTTGTGGGATATTGAGGCGATTTAGGGATCTTGAGGGATTTTTCATGTATTTTGTGGGAATTTGTGGAGATTTGGTGGGATTTTTCTGGAACTTGGTAGAGTTTTGAGAAGATTTAGGGAATTCTGCAAGATATTTCTGGAATTTGGTAGGCCTTTTTGAAGGACTTTTTGTGGTTTTTGAGGAGACTTGAAGAATTTTGAGGAATTTTTCTTAGATTCTGTGGAAACTTGTGGAGGTTTTGTGGGATTTTTGTGGAATTTTGTGGGATATTGAGGCGATTTAGGCATCTTGAGGGAATTTACATGTATTTTGTGGGAATTTGTGGAGATTTGGTGGGATATTTTTCTAGAATTTGGTCGTGTTTTGGGAAGATTTAGGGAATTTTGTGGGATTTTTCCTGGAATTTTATTGGATACTGGGGAGATTTTGTGGAATGTTTGTGGAACTTTGAGGGACTCTTCTGGAATTTGGTGAGATTCTATAGAGAACTGAAGAATTATCAGGGATTTTTCATGTATCCTGTGGGAATTTGTGGAGATTTGGTGGGATTTTTCTGGAATTTGGTAGAGTTTTGAGAAGATTTAAGGAATTTTGTAAGATTTTTCTGGAATTTGGTGGGCCTTTTCAAGGACTTTGTGTGGTTTTGAGGAGACTTGAAGAATTTTCAGGGATTTTTCTTAGATTTTGTGGAAACTTGTGGAGGTTTTGTGTGATTTTTGTGGGATTTTGTGGGATATTGAGGCGATTTAGGGATCTTGAGGGATTTTTCATGTATTCTGTGGGAATTTGTGGAGATTTGTTGGGATATTTTTCTAGAATTTGGTCGTGTTTTGGGAAGATTTAGGGAATTTTGTGGGATTTTTCCTGGAATTTTGTTGGATACTGGGGAGATTTTGTGGGATGTTTGTGGAACTTTGAGGGACTTTTCTGGAATTTGGTGAGATTCTGTAGAGAACTGACGAATTATCAGGGATTTTTCATGTATTCTGTGGGAATTTGTGGAGATTTGGTGGGATTTTTGTGGATTTTGGCCGTGTTTTGAGAAGATTTAGGGAATTTTGTGTGATTTTTCTGGGATTTTGTTGGGTATTGAGGACATTTTGTGGGATGTTTCTGGAATTTGGTGGGCCTTTTCAAGAATTTTGTGGTATTTTGAAAAGATTTAGGGAATTTTGTGGTGTTTTTTCTTGAATTTTGTGGGAAACTGTGCTGATTTTATGGGGCGTTTCTGGAATTTGGTCGAGTTTTCAGAAGATTTAGGGATTTTTGTGAGATTTTTGTGGGATGTTCTGGGAATTGGTGGAGATTTTGTGGGACATTCCTGTGAATTGGTAGGGTTTTGAAATGATTTAGGGAGTTTTGTGGGACTTCTCTGGAATTTTGTGGGTTTTTTCTGGAATTGTGTGGGATTCTGAGGAGACTTGAAAGATTTTGAGGAATTTGTTTTAGATTTTGTGGGAATTGTTGGAGATTCTGTGGGATTTTACTGGAATTTGGTGGGCCTTTTCAAGGACTTTGTGTGGTTTTGAGGAGACTTGAAGAATTTTGAGGATTTTTTCTTAGATTTTGTACAAACCTGTGGAGGTTTTGTGGGATTTTTGTGGGATTTTGTGGGATATTGAGGCGATTTAGGGATCTTGAGGGATTTTTCATGTATTTTGTGGGAATTTGTGGAGATTTGGTGGGATATTTTTCTAGAATTTGGTCATGTTTTGAGAAGATTTAGGGAATTTTGTGGGATTTTTCCTGGAATTTTGTTGGATACTGGGGAGATTTTGTGGGATGCTTCTGGAACTTTGAGGGACTTTTCTGGAATTTGGTGAGATTCTGTAGAGAACTGACGAATTATCAGGGATTTTTCATGTATTCTGTGGGAATTTGTGGAGATTCGGTGGGATATTTTTCTAGAATTTTGTCATGTTTTGAGAAGATTTAGGGAATTTTGTGGGATTTTTCCTGGAATTTTGTTGGATACTGGGGAGATTTTGTGGGATGTTTGTGGAACTTTGAGGGTCTCTTCTGGAATTTGGTGAGATTCTGTAGAGAACTGACGAATTATCAGGGATTTTTCAGGTAGTCTGTGGGAATTTGTGGAGATTTGGTGAGATTTTTCTGGAATTTGGTAGAGTTTTGAGAAGATTTAGGGAATTCTGTAAGATTTTTTTGGAATTTGGTAGGCCTTTTTGAAGGACTTTTTGTGGTTTTGAGGAGACTTGAAGAATTTTCAGGGATTTTTCTTAGATTTTGTGGAAACTTGTGGAGGTTTTGTGTGATTTTTGTGGGATTTTGTGGGATATTGAGGCGATTTAGGGATCTTGAGGGATTTTTCATGTATTTTGTGGGAATTTGTGGAGATTTGTTGGGATATTTTTCTAGAATTTGGTCGTGTTTTGGGAAGATTTAGGGAATTTTGTGGGATTTTTCCTGGAATTTTGTTGGATACTGGGGAGATTTTGTGGGATGTTTGTGGAACTTTGAGGGACTTTTCTGGAATTTGGTGAGATTCTGTAGAGAACTGACGAATTATCAGGGATTTTTCATGTATTCTGTGGGAATTTGTGGAGATTTGGTGGGATTTTTGTGGATTTTTGTGGGATATTGAGGCGATTTAGGCATCTTGAGGGAATTTACATGTATTTTGTGGGAATTTGTGGAGATTTGGTGGGATATTTTTCTAGAATTTGGTCGTGTTTTGGGAAGATTTAGGGAATTTTGTGGGATTTTTCCTGGAATTTTATTGGATACTGGGGAGATTTTGTGGAATGTTTGTGGAACTTTGAGGGACTCTTCTGGAATTTGGTGAGATTCTATAGAGAACTGAAGAATTATCAGGGATTTTTCATGTATCCTGTGGGAATTTGTGGAGATTTGGTGGGATTTTTCTGGAATTTGGTAGAGTTTTGAGAAGATTTAGGGAATTCTGCAAGATATTTCTGGAATTTGGTAGGCCTTTTTGAAGGACGTTTTGTGGTTTTGAGGAGACTTGAAGAATTTTGAGGAATTTTTCTTAGATTTTGTGGAAACTTGTGGAGGCTTGGTGGGATTTTTGTGTGATTTTGTGGGATATTGAGGCGATTTAGGGATCTTGAGGGATTTTTCATGTATTCTGTGGGAATTTGTGGAGATTCGGTGGGATTTTTGTGGATTTTAGCCGTATTTTGAGAAGATTTAGGGAATTTTGTGTGATTTTTCCAGGAATTTTGTTGGATACTGGGGAGATTTTGTGGAATATTTGTGGAACTTTGAGGGACTTTTCTGGAATTTGGTGAGATTCTGTAGAGAACTGAAGAATTATCAGGGATTTTTCATGTATTCTGTGGGAATTTGTGGAGATTTGGTGGGATTTTTCTGGAATTTGGTAGAGTTTTGAGAAGATTTAGGGAATTCTGCAAGATATTTCTGGAATTTGGTAGGCCTTTTTGAAGGACTTTTTGTGGTTTTGAGGAGACTTGAAGAATTTTCAGGGATTTTTCTTAGATTTTGTGGAAACTTGTGGAGGTTTTGTGTGATTTTTGTGGGATTTTGTGGGATATTGAGGCGATTTAGGGATCTTGAGGGATTTTTCATGTATTTTGTGGGAATTTGTGGAGATTTGTTGGGATATTTTTCTAGAATTTGGTCGTGTTTTGGGAAGATTTAGGGAATTTTGTGGGATTTTTCCTGGAATTTTGTTGGATACTGGGGAGATTTTGTGGGATGTTTGTGGAACTTTGAGGGACTTTTCTGGAATTTGGTGAGATTCTGTAGAGAACTGACGAATTATCAGGGATTTTTCATGTATTCTGTGGGAATTTGTGGAGATTTGGTGGGATTTTTCTGGAATTTGGTAGAGTTTTGAGAAGATTTAGGGAATTCTGCAAGATATTTCTGGAATTTGGTAGGCTTTTTTGAAGGACGTTTTGTGGTTTTGAGGAGGCTTGAAGAATTTTGAGGAATTTTTCTTAGATTTTGTGGAAACTTGTGGAGGCTTGGTGGGATTTTTGTGTGATTTTGTGGGATATTGAGGCGATTTAGGGATCTTGAGGGATTTTTCATGTATTCTGTGGGAATTTGTGGAGATTCGGTGGGATTTTTGTGGATTTTAGCCGTATTTTGAGAAGATTTAGGGAATTTTGTGTGATTTTTCCTGGAATTTTGTTGGATACTGGGGAGATTTTGTGGAATATTTGTGGAACTTTGAGGGACTTTTCTGGAATTTGGTGAGATTCTGTAGAGAACTGATGAATTATCAGGGATTTTTCATGTATTCTGTGGGAATTTGTGGAGATTTGGTGGGATTTTTGTGGATTTTGGCCGTGTTTTGAGAAGATTTAGGGAATTTTGTGTGATTTTTCTGGGATTTTGTTGGGTATTGAGGACATTTTGTGGGATGTTTCTGGAATTTGGTGGGCCTTTTCAAGAATTTTGTGGTATTTTGAAAAGATTTAGGGAATTTTGTGGTGTTTTTTCTTGAATTTTGTGGGAAACTGTGCTGATTTTATGGGGCGTTTCTGGAATTTGGTCGAGTTTTCAGAAGATTTAGGGATTTTTGTGAGATTTTTGTGGGATGTTCTGGGAATTGGTGGAGATTTTGTGGGACATTCCTGTGAATTGGTAGGGTTTTGAAATGATTTAGGGAGTTTTGTGGGACTTCTCTGGAATTTTGTGGGTTTTTTCTGGAATTGTGTGGGATTCTGAGGAGACTTGAAAGATTTTGAGGAATTTGTTTTAGATTTTGTGGGAATTGTTGGAGATTCTGTGGGATTTTACTGGAATTTGGTGGGCCTTTTCAAGGACTTTGTGTGGTTTTGAGGAGACTTGAAGAATTTTGAGGATTTTTTCTTAGATTTTGTACAAACCTGTGGAGGTTTTGTGTGATTTTTGTGGGATTTTGTGGGATATTGAGGCGATTTAGGGATCTTGAGGGATTTTTCATGTATTTTGTGGGAATTTGTGGAGATTTGGTGGGATATTTTTCTAGAATTTGGTCATGTTTTGAGAAGATTTAGGGAATTTTGTGGGATTTTTCCTGGAATTTTGTTGGATACTGGGGAGATTTTGTGGGATGCTTCTGGAACTTTGAGGGACTTTTCTGGAATTTGGTGAGATTCTGTAGAGAACTGACGAATTATCAGGGATTTTTCATGTATTCTGTGGGAATTTGTGGAGATTCGGTGGGATATTTTTCTAGAATTTTGTCATGTTTTGAGAAGATTTAGGGAATTTTGTGGGATTTTTCCTGGAATTTTGTTGGATACTGGGGAGATTTTGTGGGATGTTTGTGGAACTTTGAGGGTCTCTTCTGGAATTTGGTGAGATTCTGTAGAGAACTGACGAATTATCAGGGATTTTTCAGGTAGTCTGTGGGAATTTGTGGAGATTTGGTGAGATTTTTCTGGAATTTGGTAGAGTTTTGAGAAGATTTAGGGAATTCTGTAAGATTTTTTTGGAATTTGGTAGGCCTTTTTGAAGGACTTTTTGTGGTTTTGAGGAGACTTGAAGAATTTTCAGGGATTTTTCTTAGATTTTGTGGAAACTTGTGGAGGTTTTGTGTGATTTTTGTGGGATTTTGTGGGATATTGAGGCGATTTAGGGATCTTGAGGGATTTTTCATGTATTTTGTGGGAATTTGTGGAGATTTGTTGGGATATTTTTCTAGAATTTGGTCGTGTTTTGGGAAGATTTAGGGAATTTTGTGGGATTTTTCCTGGAATTTTGTTGGATACTGGGGAGATTTTGTGGGATGTTTGTGGAACTTTGAGGGACTTTTCTGGAATTTGGTGAGATTCTGTAGAGAACTGACGAATTATCAGGGATTTTTCATGTATTCTGTGGGAATTTGTGGAGATTTGGTGGGATTTTTGTGGATTTTTGTGGGATATTGAGGCGATTTAGGCATCTTGAGGGAATTTACATGTATTTTGTGGGAATTTGTGGAGATTTGGTGGGATATTTTTCTAGAATTTGGTCGTGTTTTGGGAAGATTTAGGGAATTTTGTGGGATTTTTCCTGGAATTTTATTGGATACTGGGGAGATTTTGTGGAATGTTTGTGGAACTTTGAGGGACTCTTCTGGAATTTGGTGAGATTCTATAGAGAACTGAAGAATTATCAGGGATTTTTCATGTATCCTGTGGGAATTTGTGGAGATTTGGTGGGATTTTTCTGGAATTTGGTAGAGTTTTGAGAAGATTTAGGGAATTCTGCAAGATATTTCTGGAATTTGGTAGGCCTTTTTGAAGGACGTTTTGTGGTTTTGAGGAGACTTGAAGAATTTTGAGGAATTTTTCTTAGATTTTGTGGAAACTTGTGGAGGCTTGGTGGGATTTTTGTGTGATTTTGTGGGATATTGAGGCGATTTAGGGATCTTGAGGGATTTTTCATGTATTCTGTGGGAATTTGTGGAGATTCGGTGGGATTTTTGTGGATTTTAGCCGTATTTTGAGAAGATTTAGGGAATTTTGTGTGATTTTTCCAGGAATTTTGTTGGATACTGGGGAGATTTTGTGGAATATTTGTGGAACTTTGAGGGACTTTTCTGGAATTTGGTGAGATTCTGTAGAGAACTGAAGAATTATCAGGGATTTTTCATGTATTCTGTGGGAATTTGTGGAGATTTGGTGGGATTTTTCTGGAATTTGGTAGAGTTTTGAGAAGATTTAGGGAATTCTGCAAGATATTTCTGGAATTTGGTAGGCCTTTTTGAAGGACTTTTTGTGGTTTTGAGGAGACTTGAAGAATTTTCAGGGATTTTTCTTAGATTTTGTGGAAACTTGTGGAGGTTTTGTGTGATTTTTGTGGGATTTTGTGGGATATTGAGGCGATTTAGGGATCTTGAGGGATTTTTCATGTATTTTGTGGGAATTTGTGGAGATTTGTTGGGATATTTTTCTAGAATTTGGTCGTGTTTTGGGAAGATTTAGGGAATTTTGTGGGATTTTTCCTGGAATTTTGTTGGATACTGGGGAGATTTTGTGGGATGTTTGTGGAACTTTGAGGGACTTTTCTGGAATTTGGTGAGATTCTGTAGAGAACTGACGAATTATCAGGGATTTTTCATGTATTCTGTGGGAATTTGTGGAGATTTGGTGGGATTTTTCTGGAATTTGGTAGAGTTTTGAGAAGATTTAGGGAATTCTGCAAGATATTTCTGGAATTTGGTAGGCTTTTTTGAAGGACGTTTTGTGGTTTTGAGGAGGCTTGAAGAATTTTGAGGAATTTTTCTTAGATTTTGTGGAAACTTGTGGAGGCTTGGTGGGATTTTTGTGTGATTTTGTGGGATATTGAGGCGATTTAGGGATCTTGAGGGATTTTTCATGTATTCTGTGGGAATTTGTGGAGATTCGGTGGGATTTTTGTGGATTTTAGCCGTATTTTGAGAAGATTTAGGGAATTTTGTGTGATTTTTCCTGGAATTTTGTTGGATACTGGGGAGATTTTGTGGAATATTTGTGGAACTTTGAGGGACTTTTCTGGAATTTGGTGAGATTCTGTAGAGAACTGATGAATTATCAGGGATTTTTCATGTATTCTGTGGGAATTTGTGGAGATTTGGTCGGATTTTTCTGGAATTTGGTAGAGTTTTGAGAAGATTTAGGGAATTCTGCAAGATATTTCTGGAATTTGGTAGGCCTTTTTGAAGGACTTTTTGTGGTTTTGAGGAGACTTGAAGAATTTTGAGGAATTTTTCTTAGATTCTGTGGAAACTTGTGTAAGTTTTTGGGATTTTTGTGGGATTTTGTGGGATATTGAGGCGATTTAGGGATCTTGAGGGATTTTTCATGTATTTTGTGGGAATTTGTGGAGATTTGGTGGGATATTTTTCTAGAATTTGGTCGTGTTTTGGGAAGATTTAGGGAATTTTGTGGGATTTTTCCTGGAATTTTATTGGATACTGGGGAGATTTTGTGGGTCATTTCTGGAACTTCGAGGGACTTTTCTGGAATTTGGTGAGATTCTGTAGAGAACTGACGAATTATCAGGGATTTTTCATGTATTCTGTGGGAATTTGTGGAGATTTGGTGTGATTTTTGTGGATTTTGACCGTGTTTTGAGAAGATTTAGGGAATTTTGTGGGATTTTTCTGGGATTTTGTTGGGTATTGAGGACATTTTGTGGGATGTTTCTGGAATTTGGTGGGCCTTTTCAAGAATTTTGTGGTATTTTGAAAAGATTTTGGGAATTTTGTGGTGTTTTTTCATGAATTTTGTGGGAATCTGTGCTGATTTTATGGGGCGTTTCTGGAATTCGGTCGAGTTTTCAGAAGATTTAGGGATTTTTGTGAGATTTTTGTGGGATGTTCTGGGAATTGGTGGAGATTTTGTGGGACATTCCTGTGAATTGGTAGGGTTTTGAAATGATTTAGGGAGTTTTGTGGGACTTCTCTGGAATTTTGTGGGTTTTTTCTGGAATTGTGTGGGATTCTGAGGAGACTTGAAAAATTTTGAGGAATTTGTTTTAGATTTTGTGGGAATTGTTGGAGATTCTGTGGGATTTTACTGGAATTTGGTGGGCCTTTTCAAGGACTTTGTGTGGTTTTGAGGAGACTTGAAGAATTTTGAGGATTTTTTCTTAGATTTTGTACAAACCTGTGGAGGTTTTGTGGGATTTTTGTGGGATTTTGTGGGATATTGAGGCGATTTAGGGATCTTGAGGGATTTTTCATGTATTTTGTGGGAATTTGTGGAGATTTGGTGGGATATTTTTCTAGAATTTGGTCATGTTTTGAGAAGATTTAGGGAATTTTGTGGGATTTTTCCTGGAATTTTGTTGGATACTGGGGAGATTTTGTGGGATGCTTCTGGAACTTTGAGGGACTTTTCTGGAATTTGGTGAGATTCTGTAGAGAACTGACGAATTATCAGGGATTTTTCATGTATTCTGTGGGAATTTGTGGAGATTCGGTGGGATATTTTTCTAGAATTTTGTCATGTTTTGAGAAGATTTAGGGAATTTTGTGGGATTTTTCCTGGAATTTTGTTGGATACTGGGGAGATTTTGTGGGATGTTTGTGGAACTTTGAGGGTCTCTTCTGGAATTTGGTGAGATTCTGTAGAGAACTGACGAATTATCAGGGATTTTTCAGGTAGTCTGTCGGAATTTGTGGAGATTTGGTGAGATTTTTCTGGAATTTGGTAGAGTTTTGAGAAGATTTAGGGAATTTTGTGTGATTTTTCCTGGAATTTTGTTGGATACTGGGGAGATTTTGTGGAATATTTGTGGAACTTTGAGGGACTTTTCTGGAATTTGGTGAGATTCTGTAGAGAACTGATGAATTATCAGGGATTTTTCATGTATTCTGTGGGAATTTGTGGAGATTTGGTCGGATTTTTCTGGAATTTGGTAGAGTTTTGAGAAGATTTAGGGAATTCTGCAAGATATTTCTGGAATTTGGTAGGCCTTTTTGAAGGACTTTTTGTGGTTTTGAGGAGACTTGAAGAATTTTGAGGAATTTTTCTTAGATTCTGTGGAAACTTGTGGAGGTTTTGTGGGATTTTTGTGGGATTTTGTGGGATATTGAGGCGATTTAGGCATCTTGAGGGAATTTACATGTATTTTGTGGGAATTTGTGGAGATTTGGTGGGATATTTTTCTAGAATTTGGTCGTGTTTTGGGAAGATTTAGGGAATTTTGTGGGATTTTTCCTGGAATTTTATTGGATACTGGGGAGATTTTGTGGAATGTTTGTGGAACTTTGAGGGACTTTTCTGGAATTTGGTGAGATTCTGTAGAGAACTGACGAATTATCAGGGATTTTTCATGTATTCTGTGGGAATTTGTGGAGATTTGGTGGGATTTTTCTGGAATTTGGTAGAGTTTTGAGAAGATTTAGGGAATTCTGCAAGATATTTCTGGAATTTGGTAGGCTTTTTTGAAGGACGTTTTGTGGTTTTGAGGAGGCTTGAAGAATTTTGAGGAATTTTTCTTAGATTTTGTGGAAACTTGTGGAGGCTTGGTGGGATTTTTGTGTGATTTTGTGGGATATTGAGGCGATTTAGGGATCTTGAGGGATTTTTCATGTATTCTGTGGGAATTTGTGGAGATTCGGTGGGATTTTTGTGGATTTTAGCCGTATTTTGAGAAGATTTAGGGAATTTTGTGTGATTTTTCCAGGAATTTTGTTGGATACTGGGGAGATTTTGTGGAATATTTGTGGAACTTTGAGGGACTTTTCTGGAATTTGGTGAGATTCTGTAGAGAACTGATGAATTATCAGGGATTTTTCATGTATTCTGTGGGAATTTGTGGAGATTTGGTCGGATTTTTCTGGAATTTGGTAGAGTTTTGAGAAGATTTAGGGAATTCTGCAAGATATTTCTGGAATTTGGTAGGCCTTTTTGAAGGACTTTTTGTGGTTTTGAGGAGACTTGAAGAATTTTGAGGAATTTTTCTTAGATTCTGTGGAAACTTGTGTAAGTTTTTGGGATTTTTGTGTGATTTTGTGGGATATTGAGGCGATTTAGGGATCTTGAGGGATTTTTCATGTATTTTGTGGGAATTTGTGGAGATTTGGTGGGATATTTTTCTAGAATTTGGTCGTGTTTTGGGAAGATTTAGGGAATTTTGTGGGATTTTTCCTGGAATTTTATTGGATACTGGGGAGATTTTGTGGGTCATTTCTGGAACTTCGAGGGACTTTTCTGGAATTTGGTGAGATTCTGTAGAGAACTGACGAATTATCAGGGATTTTTCATGTATTCTGTGGGAATTTGTGGAGATTTGGTGTGATTTTTGTGGATTTTGACCGTGTTTTGAGAAGATTTAGGGAATTTTGTGGGATTTTTCTGGGATTTTGTTGGGTATTGAGGACATTTTGTGGGATGTTTCTGGAATTTGGTGGGCCTTTTCAAGAATTTTGTGGTATTTTGAAAAGATTTTGGGAATTTTGTGGTGTTTTTTCATGAATTTTGTGGGAATCTGTGCTGATTTTATGGGGCGTTTCTGGAATTCGGTCGAGTTTTCAGAAGATTTAGGGATTTTTGTGAGATTTTTGTGGGATGTTCTGGGAATTGGTGGAGATTTTGTGGGACATTCCTGTGAATTGGTAGGGTTTTGAAATGATTTAGGGAGTTTTGTGGGACTTCTCTGGAATTTTGTGGGTTTTTTCTGGAATTGTGTGGGATTCTGAGGAGACTTGAAAAATTTTGAGGAATTTGTTTTAGATTTTGTGGGAATTGTTGGAGATTCTGTGGGATTTTACTGGAATTTGGTGGGCCTTTTCAAGGACTTTGTGTGGTTTTGAGGAGACTTGAAGAATTTTGAGGATTTTTTCTTAGATTTTGTACAAACCTGTGGAGGTTTTGTGGGATTTTTGTGGGATTTTGTGGGATATTGAGGCGATTTAGGGATCTTGAGGGATTTTTCATGTATTTTGTGGGAATTTGTGGAGATTTGGTGGGATATTTTTCTAGAATTTGGTCATGTTTTGAGAAGATTTAGGGAATTTTGTGGGATTTTTCCTGGAATTTTGTTGGATACTGGGGAGATTTTGTGGGATGCTTCTGGAACTTTGAGGGACTTTTCTGGAATTTGGTGAGATTCTGTAGAGAACTGACGAATTATCAGGGATTTTTCATGTATTCTGTGGGAATTTGTGGAGATTCGGTGGGATATTTTTCTAGAATTTTGTCATGTTTTGAGAAGATTTAGGGAATTTTGTGGGATTTTTCCTGGAATTTTGTTGGATACTGGGGAGATTTTGTGGGATGTTTGTGGAACTTTGAGGGTCTCTTCTGGAATTTGGTGAGATTCTGTAGAGAACTGACGAATTATCAGGGATTTTTCAGGTAGTCTGTGGGAATTTGTGGAGATTTGGTGAGATTTTTCTGGAATTTGGTAGAGTTTTGAGAAGATTTAGGGAATTCTGTAAGATTTTTTTGGAATTTGGTGGGCCTCTTTGAAGGACTTTGTGTGGTTTTGAGGAGACTTGAAGAATTTTGAGGAATTTTTCTTAGATTCTGTGGAAACTTGTGGAGGTTTTGTGGGATGTTTGTGGAATTTTGTGGGATATTGAGGCGATTTAGGGATCTTGAGGGATTTTTCATGTATTTTGTGGGAATTTGTGGAGATTTGGTGGGATTTTTCTGGAACTTGGTAGAGTTTTGAGAAGATTTAGGGAATTCTGCAAGATATTTCTGGAATTTGGTAGGCCTTTTTGAAGGACTTTTTGTGGTTTTGAGGAGACTTGAAGAATTTTGAGGAATTTTTCTTAGATTCTGTGGAAACTTGTGGAGGTTTTGTGGGATTTTTGTGGAATTTTGTGGGATATTGAGGCGATTTAGGCATCTTGAGGGAATTTACATGTATTTTGTGGGAATTTGTGGAGATTTGGTGGGATATTTTTCTAGAATTTGGTCGTGTTTTGGGAAGATTTAGGGAATTTTGTGGGATTTTTCCTGGAATTTTATTGGATACTGGGGAGATTTTGTGGAATGTTTGTGGAACTTTGAGGGACTCTTCTGGAATTTGGTGAGATTCTATAGAGAACTGAAGAATTATCAGGGATTTTTCATGTATCCTGTGGGAATTTGTGGAGATTTGGTGGGATTTTTCTGGAATTTGGTAGAGTTTTGAGAAGATTTAGGGAATTTTGTAAGATTTTTCTGGAATTTGGTGGGCCTTTTCAAGGACTTTGTGTGGTTTTGAGGAGACTTGAAGAATTTTCAGGGATTTTTCTTAGATTTTGTGGAAACTTGTGGAGGTTTTGTGTGATTTTTGTGGGATTTTGTGGGATATTGAGGCGATTTAGGGATCTTGAGGGATTTTTCATGTATTCTGTGGGAATTTGTGGAGATTTGGTGGGATATTTTTCTAGAATTTGGTCGTGTTTTGGGAAGATTTAGGGAATTTTGTGGGATTTTTCCTGGAATTTTGTTGGATACTGGGGAGATTTTGTGGGATGCTTCTGGAACTTTGAGGGACTTTTCTGGAATTTGGTGAGATTCTGTAGAGAACTGACGAATTATCAGGGATTTTTCATGTATTCTGTGGGAATTTGTGGAGATTTGGTGGGATTTTTGTGGATTTTGGCCGTGTTTTGAGAAGATTTAGGGAATTTTGTGGGATTTTTCTGGGATTTTGTTGGGTATTGAGGACATTTTGTGGGATGTTTCTGGAATTTGGTGGGGCTTTTCAAGAATTTTGTGGTATTTTGAAAAGATTTTGGGAATTTTGTGGTGTTTTTTCATGAATTTTGTGGGAAACTGTGCTGATTTTATGGGGCGTTTCTGGAATTCGGTCGAGTTTTCAGAAGATTACGGATTTTTGTGAGATTTTTGTGGGATGTTCTGGGAATTGGTGGAGATTTTGTGGGACATTCCTGTGAATTGGTAGGGTTTTGAAATGATTTAGGGAGTTTTGTGGGACTTCTCTGGAATTTTGTGGGTTTTTTCTGGAATTGTGTGGGATTCTGAGGAGACTTGAAAAATTTTGAGGAATTTGTTTTAGATTTTGTGGGAATTGTTGGAGATTCTGTGGGATTTTACTGGAATTTGGTGGGCCTTTTCAAGGACTTTGTGTGGTTTTGAGGAGACTTGAAGAATTTTGAGGATTTTTTCTTAGATTTTGTACAAACCTGTGGAGGTTTTGTGTGATTTTTGTGGGATTTTGTGGGATATTGAGGCGATTTAGGGATCTTGAGGGATTTTTCATGTATTTTGTGGGAATTTGTGGAGATTTGGTGGGATTTTTCTGGAACTTGGTAGAGTTTTGAGAAGATTTAGGGAATTCTGCAAGATATTTCTGGAATTTGGTAGGCCTTTTTGAAGGACTTTTTGTGGTTTTGAGGAGACTTGAAGAATTTTGAGGAATTTTTCTTAGATTCTGTGGAAACTTGTGGAGGTTTTGTGGGATTTTTGTGGGATTTTGTGGGATATTGAGGCGATTTAGGCATCTTGAGGGAATTTACATGTATTTTGTGGGAATTTGTGGAGATTTGGTGGGATATTTTTCTAGAATTTGGTCGTGTTTTGGGAAGATTTAGGGAATTTTGTGGGATTTTTCCTGGAATTTTATTGGATACTGGGGAGATTTTGTGGGTCATTTCTGGAACTTCGAGGGACTTTTCTGGAATTTGGTGAGATTCTGTAGAGAACTGACGAATTATCAGGGATTTTTCATGTATTCTGTGGGAATTTGTGGAGATTTGGTGGGATTTTTCTGGAATTTGGTAGAGTTTTGAGAAGATTTAGGGAATTCTGCAAGATATTTCTGGAATTTGGTAGGCTTTTTTGAAGGACGTTTTGTGGTTTTGAGGAGGCTTGAAGAATTTTGAGGAATTTTTCTTAGATTTTGTGGAAACTTGTGGAGGCTTGGTGGGATTTTTGTGTGATTTTGTGGGATATTGAGGCGATTTAGGGATCTTGAGGGATTTTTCATGTATTCTGTGGGAATTTGTGGAGATTCGGTGGGATTTTTGTGGATTTTAGCCGTATTTTGAGAAGATTTAGGGAATTTTGTGTGATTTTTCCTGGAATTTTGTTGGATACTGGGGAGATTTTGTGGAATATTTGTGGAACTTTGAGGGACTTTTCTGGAATTTGGTGAGATTCTGTAGAGAACTGATGAATTATCAGGGATTTTTCATGTATTCTGTGGGAATTTGTGGAGATTTGGTCGGATTTTTCTGGAATTTGGTAGAGTTTTGAGAAGATTTAGAGAATTCTGCAAGATATTTCTGGAATTTGGTAGGCCTTTTTGAAGGACTTTTTGTGGTTTTGAGGAGACTTGAAGAATTTTGAGGAATTTTTCTTAGATTCTGTGGAAACTTGTGTAAGTTTTTGGGATTTTTGTGGGATTTTGTGGGATATTGAGGCGATTTAGGGATCTTGAGGGATTTTTCATGTATTTTGTGGGAATTTGTGGAGATTTGGTGGGATATTTTTCTAGAATTTGGTCGTGTTTTGGGAAGATTTAGGGAATTTTGTGGGATTTTTCCTGGAATTTTATTGGATACTGGGGAGATTTTGTGGGTCATTTCTGGAACTTCGAGGGACTTTTCTGGAATTTGGTGAGATTCTGTAGAGAACTGACGAATTATCAGGGATTTTTCATGTATTCTGTGGGAATTTGTGGAGATTTGGTGGGATTTTTCTGGAATTTGGTAGAGTTTTGAGAAGATTTAGGGAATTCTGCAAGATATTTCTGGAATTTGGTAGGCTTTTTTGAAGGACGTTTTGTGGTTTTGAGGAGGCTTGAAGAATTTTGAGGAATTTTTCTTAGATTTTGTGGAAACTTGTGGAGGCTTGGTGGGATTTTTGTGTGATTTTGTGGGATATTGAGGCGATTTAGGGATCTTGAGGGATTTTTCATGTATTCTGTGGGAATTTGTGGAGATTCGGTGGGATTTTTGTGGATTTTAGCCGTATTTTGAGAAGATTTAGGGAATTTTGTGTGATTTTTCCTGGAATTTTGTTGGATACTGGGGAGATTTTGTGGAATATTTGTGGAACTTTGAGGGACTTTTCTGGAATTTGGTGAGATTCTGTAGAGAACTGATGAATTATCAGGGATTTTTCATGTATTCTGTGGGAATTTGTGGAGATTTGGTGGGATTTTTCTGGAATTTGGTAGAGTTTTGAGAAGATTTAGGGAATTCTGCAAGATATTTCTGGAATTTGGTAGGCCTTTTTGAAGGACTTTTTGTGGTTTTGAGGAGACTTGAAGAATTTTGAGGAATTTTTCTTAGATTCTGTGGAAACTTGTGTAAGTTTTTGGGATTTTTGTGGGATTTTGTGGGATATTGAGGCGATTTAGGGATCTTGAGGGATTTTTCATGTATTTTGTGGGAATTTGTGGAGATTTGGTGGGATATTTTTCTAGAATTTGGTCGTGTTTTGGGAAGATTTAGGGAATTTTGTGGGATTTTTCCTGGAATTTTATTGGATACTGGGGAGATTTTGTGGGTCATTTCTGGAACTTCGAGGGACTTTTCTGGAATTTGGTGAGATTCTGTAGAGAACTGACGAATTATCAGGGATTTTTCATGTATTCTGTGGGAATTTGTGGAGATTTGGTGTGATTTTTGTGGATTTTGACCGTGTTTTGAGAAGATTTAGGGAATTTTGTGGGATTTTTCTGGGATTTTGTTGGGTATTGAGGACATTTTGTGGGATGTTTCTGGAATTTGGTGGGCCTTTTCAAGAATTTTGTGGTATTTTGAAAGGATTTTGGGAATTTTGTGGTGTTTTTTCATGAATTTTGTGGGAATCTGTGCTGATTTTATGGGGCGTTTCTGGAATTCGGTCGAGTTTTCAGAAGATTTAGGGATTTTTGTGAGATTTTTGTGGGATGTTCTGGGAATTGGTGGAGATTTTGTGGGACATTCCTGTGAATTGGTAGGGTTTTGAAATGATTTAGGGAGTTTTGTGGGACTTCTCTGGAATTTTGTGGGTTTTTTCTGGAATTGTGTGGGATTCTGAGGAGACTTGAAAAATTTTGAGGAATTTGTTTTAGATTTTGTGGGAATTGTTGGAGATTCTGTGGGATTTTACTGGAATTTGGTGGGCCTTTTCAAGGACTTTGTGTGGTTTTGAGGAGACTTGAAGAATTTTGAGGATTTTTTCTTAGATTTTGTACAAACCTGTGGAGGTTTTGTGGGATTTTTGTGGGATTTTGTGGGATATTGAGGCGATTTAGGGATCTTGAGGGATTTTTCATGTATTTTGTGGGAATTTGTGGAGATTTGGTGGGATATTTTTCTAGAATTTGGTCATGTTTTGAGAAGATTTAGGGAATTTTGTGGGATTTTTCCTGGAATTTTGTTGGATACTGGGGAGATTTTGTGGGATGCTTGTGGAACTTTGAGGGACTTTTCTGGAATTTGGTGAGATTCTGTAGAGAACTGACGAATTATCAGGGATTTTTCATGTATTCTGTGGGAATTTGTGGAGATTCGGTGGGATATTTTTCTAGAATTTTGTCATGTTTTGAGAAGATTTAGGGAATTTTGTGGGATTTTTCCTGGAATTTTGTTGGATACTGGGGAGATTTTGTGGGATGTTTGTGGAACTTTGAGGGTCTCTTCTGGAATTTGGTGAGATTCTGTAGAGAACTGACGAATTATCAGGGATTTTTCAGGTAGTCTGTGGGAATTTGTGGAGATTTGGTGAGATTTTTCTGGAATTTGGTAGAGTTTTGAGAAGATTTAGGGAATTCTGTAAGATTTTTTTGGAATTTGGTGGGCCTCTTTGAAGGACTTTGTGTGGTTTTGAGGAGACTTGAAGAATTTTGAGGAATTTTTCTTAGATTCTGTGGAAACTTGTGGAGGTTTTGTGGGATGTTTGTGGAATTTTGTGGGATATTGAGGCAATTTAGGGATCTTGAGGGATTTTTCATGTATTTTGTGGGAATTTGTGGAGATTTGGTGGGATTTTTCTGGAACTTGGTAGAGTTTTGAGAAGATTTAGGGAATTCTGCAAGATATTTCTGGAATTTGGTAGGCCTTTTTGAAGGACTTTTTGTGGTTTTGAGGAGACTTGAAGAATTTTGAGGAATTTTTCTTAGATTCTGTGGAAACTTGTGGAGGTTTTGTGGGATTTTTGTGGAATTTTGTGGGATATTGAGGCGATTTAGGCATCTTGAGGGAATTTACATGTATTTTGTGGGAATTTGTGGAGATTTGGTGGGATATTTTTCTAGAATTTGGTCGTGTTTTGGGAAGATTTAGGGAATTTTGTGGGATTTTTCCTGGAATTTTATTGGATACTGGGGAGATTTTGTGGAATGTTTGTGGAACTTTGAGGGACTCTTCTGGAATTTGGTGAAATTCTATAGAGAACTGAAGAATTATCAGGGATTTTTCATGTATCCTGTGGGAATTTGTGGAGATTTGGTGGGATTTTTCTGGAATTTGGTAGAGTTTTGAGAAGATTTAGGGAATTTTGTAAGATTTTTCTGGAATTTGGTGGGCCTTTTCAAGGACTTTGTGTGGTTTTGAGGAGACTTGAAGAATTTTCAGGGATTTTTCTTAGATTTTGTGGAAACTTGTGGAGGTTTTGTGTGATTTTTGTGGGATTTTGTGGGATATTGAGGCGATTTAGGGATCTTGAGGGATTTTTCATGTATTTTGTGGGAATTTGTGGAGATTTGTTGGGATATTTTTCTAGAATTTGGTCGTGTTTTGGGAAGATTTAGGGAATTTTGTGGGATTTTTCCTGGAATTTTGTTGGATACTGGGGAGATTTTGTGGGATGTTTGTGGAACTTTGAGGGACTTTTCTGGAATTTGGTGAGATTCTGTAGAGAACTGACGAATTATCAGGGATTTTTCATGTATTCTGTGGGAATTTGTGGAGATTTGGTGGGATTTTTGTGGATTTTGGCCGTGTTTTGAGAAGATTTAGGGAATTTTGTGTGATTTTTCTGGGATTTTGTTGGGTATTGAGGACATTTTGTGGGATGTTTCTGGAATTTGGTGGGCCTTTTCAAGAATTTTGTGGTATTTTGAAAAGATTTAGGGAATTTTGTGGTGTTTTTTCTTGAATTTTGTGGGAAACTGTGCTGATTTTATGGGGCGTTTCTGGAATTTGGTCGAGTTTTCAGAAGATTTAGGGATTTTTGTGAGATTTTTGTGGGATGTTCTGGGAATTGGTGGAGATTTTGTGGGACATTCCTGTGAATTGGTAGGGTTTTGAAATGATTTAGGGAGTTTTGTGGGACTTCTCTGGAATTTTGTGGGTTTTTTCTGGAATTGTGTGGGATTCTGAGGAGACTTGAAGAATTTTGAGGAATTTGTTTTAGATTTTGTGGGAATTGTTGGAGATTCTGTGGGATTTTACTGGAATTTGGTGGGCCTTTTCAAGGACTTTGTGTGGTTTTGAGGAGACTTGAAGAATTTTAAGGATTTGTTTTTATATTTTGTGAAAACTTGTGGAGGTTTTGTGTGATTTTTGTGGGATTTTGTGGGATATTGAGGCGATTTAGGGATCTTGAGGGATTTTTCATGTATTTAGTGGGATTTTGTGGAGATTTGGTGGGATATTTTTCTAGAATTTGGTCATGTTTTGGGAAGATTTAGGGAATTTTGTGGGATTTTTTCTGGAATTTTATTGGATACTGGGGAGATTTTGTGGAATGTTTGTGGAACTTTGAGGGACTTTTCTGGAATTTGGTGAGATTCTGTAGAGAACTGACGAATTATCAGGGATTTTTCATGTATTCTGTGGGAATTTGTGGAGATTTGGTGGGATTTTTCTGGAATTTGGTAGAGTTTTGAGAAGATTTAGGGAATTCTGCAAGATATTTCTGGAATTTGGTAGGCCTTTTTGAAGGACGTTTTGTGGTTTTGAGGAGACTTGAAGAATTTTGAGGAATTTTTCTTAGATTTTGTGGAAACTTGTGGAGGCTTGGTGGGATTTTTGTGTGATTTTGTGGGATATTGAGGCGATTTAGGGATCTTGAGGGATTTTTCATGTATTCTGTGGGAATTTGTGGAGATTCGGTGG
Organism: Cyanistes caeruleus; assembly: GCF_971803275.1. Classification (NCBI taxonomy): domain Eukaryota; kingdom Metazoa; phylum Chordata; class Aves; order Passeriformes; family Paridae; genus Cyanistes; species Cyanistes caeruleus. Next base: position 1,618,106 of record NW_028255893.1, on the reverse strand, counting down.
GATTTTTGTGGATTTTAGCCGTATTTTGAGAAGATTTAGGGAATTTTGTGTGATTTTTCCAGGAATTTTGTTGGATACTGGGGAGATTTTGTGGAATATTTGTGGAACTTTGAGGGACTTTTCTGGAATTTGGTGAGATTCTGTAGAGAACTGAAGAATTATCAGGGATTTTTCATGTATTCTGTGGGAATTTGTGGAGATTTGGTGGGATTTTTCTGGAATTTGGTAGAGTTTTGAGAAGATTTAGGGAATTCTGCAAGATATTTCTGGAATTTGGTAGGCCTTTTTGAAGGACTTTTTGTGGTTTTGAGGAGACTTGAAGAATTTTGAGGAATTTTTCTTAGATTCTGTGGAAACTTGTGTAAGTTTTTGGGATTTTTGTGGGATTTTGTGGGATATTGAGGCGATTTAGGGATCTTGAGGGATTTTTCATGTATTTTGTGGGAATTTGTGGAGATTTGTTGGGATATTTTTCTAGAATTTGGTCGTGTTTTGGGAAGATTTAGGGAATTTTGTGGGATTTTTCCTGGAATTTTGTTGGATACTGGGGAGATTTTGTGGGATGTTTGTGGAACTTTGAGGGACTTTTCTGGAATTTGGTGAGATTCTGTAGAGAACTGACGAATTATCAGGGATTTTTCATGTATTCTGTGGGAATTTGTGGAGATTTGGTGGGATTTTTGTGGATTTTGGCCGTGTTTTGAGAAGATTTAGGGAATTTTGTGTGATTTTTCTGGGATTTTGTTGGGTATTGAGGACATTTTGTGGGATGTTTCTGGAATTTGGTGGGCCTTTTCAAGAATTTTGTGGTATTTTGAAAAGATTTTGGGAATTTTGTGGTGTTTTTTCTTGAATTTTGTGGGAAACTGTGCTGATTTTATGGGGCTTTTCTGGAATTTGGTCGAGTTTTCAGAAGATTTAGGGATTTTTGTGAGATTTTTGTGGGATGTTCTGGGAATTGGTGGAGATTTTGTGGGACATTCCTGTGAATTGGTAGGGTTTTGAAATGATTTAGGGAGTTTTGTGGGACTTCTCTGGAATTTTGTGGGTTTTTTCTGGAATTGTGTGGGATTCTGAGGAGACTTGAAGAATTTTGAGGAATTTTTTTTAGATTTTGTGGGAATTGTTGGAGATTCTGTGGGATTTTACTGGAATTTGGTGGGCCTTTTCAAGGACTTTGTGTGGTTTTGAGGAGACTTGAAGAATTTTCAGGGATTTTTCTTAGATTTTGTGGAAACTTGTGGAGGTTTTGTGGGATTTTTGTGGGATTTTGTGGGATATTGAGGCGATTTAGGGATCTTGAGGGATTTTTCATGTATTTTGTGGGAATTTGTGGAGATTTGGTGGGATATTTTTCTAGAATTTGGTCATGTTTTGAGAAGATTTAGGGAATTTTGTGGGATTTTTCCTGGAATTTTGTTGGATACTGGGGAGATTTTGTGGGATGCTTGTGGAACTTTGAGGGACTTTTCTGGAATTTGGTGAGATTCTGTAGAGAACTGACGAATTATCAGGGATTTTTCATGTATTCTGTGGGAATTTGTGGAGATTTGGTGGGATTTTTGTGGATTTTGGCCGTGTTTTGAGAAGATTTAGGGAATTTTGTGGGATTTTTCTGGGATTTTGTTGGGTATTGAGGACATTTTGTGGGATGTTTCTGGAATTTGGTGGGGCTTTTCAAGAATTTTGTGGTATTTTGAAAAGATTTAGGGAATTTTGTGGTGTTTTTTCTTGAATTTTGTGGGAAACTGTGCTGATTTTATGGGGCGTTTCTGGAATTTGGTCGAGTTTTCAGAAGATTTAGGGATTTTTGTGAGATTTTTGTGGGATGTTCTGGGAATTGGTGGAGATTTTGTGGGACATTCCTGTGAATTGGTAGGGTTTTGAAATGATTTAGGGAGTTTTGTGGGACTTCTCTGGAATTTTGTGGGTTTTTTCTGGAATTGTGTGGGATTCTGAGGAGACTTGAAGAATTTTGAGGAATTTGTTTTAGATTTTGTGGGAATTGTTGGAGATTCTGTGGGATTTTACTGGAATTTGGTGGGCCTTTTCAAGGACTTTGTGTGGTTTTGAGGAGACTTGAAGAATTTTAAGGATTTGTTTTTATATTTTGTGAAAACTTGTGGAGGTTTTGTGTGATTTTTTTGGGATTTTGTGGGATATTGAGGCGATTTAGGGATCTTGAGGGATTTTTCATGTATTTAGTGGGATTTTGTGGAGATTTGGTGGGATATTTTTCTAGAATTTGGTCATGTTTTGGGAAGATTTAGGGAATTTTGTGGGATTTTTTCTGGAATTTTATTGGATACTGGGGAGATTTTGTGGGATGTTTGTGGAACTTTGAGGGACTTTTCTGGAATTTGGTGAGATTCTGTAGAGAACTGACGAATTATCAGGGATTTTTCATGTATTCTGTGGGAATTTGTGGAGATTTGGTGGGATTTTTCTGGAATTTGGTAGAGTTTTGAGAAGATTTAGGGAATTCTGCAAGATATTTCTGGAATTTGGTAGGCCTTTTTGAAGGACGTTTTGTGGTTTTGAGGAGACTTGAAGAATTTTGAGGAATTTTTCTTAGATTTTGTGGAAACTTGTGGAGGCTTGGTGGGATTTTTGTGTGATTTTGTGGGATATTGAGGCGATTTAGGGATCTTGAGGGATTTTTCATGTATTCTGTGGGAATTTGTGGAGATTCGGTGGGATTTTTGTGGATTTTAGCCGTATTTTGAGAAGATTTAGGGAATTTTGTGTGATTTTTCCAGGAATTTTGTTGGATACTGGGGAGATTTTGTGGAATATTTGTGGAACTTTGAGGGACTTTTCTGGAATTTGGTGAGATTCTGTAGAGAACTGATGAATTATCAGGGATTTTTCATGTATTCTGTGGGAATTTGTGGAGATTTGGTCGGATTTTTCTGGAATTTGGTAGAGTTTTGAGAAGATTTAGAGAATTCTGCAAGATATTTCTGGAATTTGGTAGGCCTTTTTGAAGGACTTTTTGTGGTTTTGAGGAGACTTGAAGAATTTTGAGGAATTTTTCTTAGATTCTGTGGAAACTTGTGTAAGTTTTTGGGATTTTTGTGGGATTTTGTGGGATATTGAGGCGATTTAGGGATCTTGAGGGATTTTTCATGTATTTTGTGGGAATTTGTGGAGATTTGGTGGGATATTTTTCTAGAATTTGGTCGTGTTTTGGGAAGATTTAGGGAATTTTGTGGGATTTTTCCTGGAATTTTATTGGATACTGGGGAGATTTTGTGGGTCATTTCTGGAACTTCGAGGGACTTTTCTGGAATTTGGTGAGATTCTGTAGAGAACTGACGAATTATCAGGGATTTTTCATGTATTCTGTGGGAATTTGTGGAGATTTGGTGGGATTTTTCTGGAATTTGGTAGAGTTTTGAGAAGATTTAGGGAATTCTGCAAGATATTTCTGGAATTTGGTAGGCTTTTTTGAAGGACGTTTTGTGGTTTTGAGGAGGCTTGAAGAATTTTGAGGAATTTTTCTTAGATTTTGTGGAAACTTGTGGAGGCTTGGTGGGATTTTTGTGTGATTTTGTGGGATATTGAGGCGATTTAGGGATCTTGAGGGATTTTTCATGTATTCTGTGGGAATTTGTGGAGATTCGGTGGGATTTTTGTGGATTTTAGCCGTATTTTGAGAAGATTTAGGGAATTTTGTGTGATTTTTCCTGGAATTTTGTTGGATACTGGGGAGATTTTGTGGAATATTTGTGGAACTTTGAGGGACTTTTCTGGAATTTGGTGAGATTCTGTAGAGAACTGATGAATTATCAGGGATTTTTCATGTATTCTGTGGGAATTTGTGGAGATTTGGTCGGATTTTTCTGGAATTTGGTAGAGTTTTGAGAAGATTTAGGGAATTCTGCAAGATATTTCTGGAATTTGGTAGGCCTTTTTGAAGGACTTTTTGTGGTTTTGAGGAGACTTGAAGAATTTTGAGGAATTTTTCTTAGATTCTGTGGAAACTTGTGTAAGTTTTTGGGATTTTTGTGGGATTTTGTGGGATATTGAGGCGATTTAGGGATCTTGAGGGATTTTTCATGTATTTTGTGGGAATTTGTGGAGATTTGGTGGGATATTTTTCTAGAATTTGGTCGTGTTTTGGGAAGATTTAGGGAATTTTGTGGGATTTTTCCTGGAATTTTATTGGATACTGGGGAGATTTTGTGGGTCATTTCTGGAACTTCGAGGGACTTTTCTGGAATTTGGTGAGATTCTGTAGAGAACTGACGAATTATCAGGGATTTTTCATGTATTCTGTGGGAATTTGTGGAGATTTGGTGTGATTTTTGTGGATTTTGACCGTGTTTTGAGAAGATTTAGGGAATTTTGTGGGATTTTTCTGGGATTTTGTTGGGTATTGAGGACATTTTGTGGGATGTTTCTGGAATTTGGTGGGCCTTTTCAAGAATTTTGTGGTATTTTGAAAAGATTTTGGGAATTTTGTGGTGTTTTTTCATGAATTTTGTGGGAATCTGTGCTGATTTTATGGGGCGTTTCTGGAATTCGGTCGAGTTTTCAGAAGATTTAGGGATTTTTGTGAGATTTTTGTGGGATGTTCTGGGAATTGGTGGAGATTTTGTGGGACATTCCTGTGAATTGGTAGGGTTTTGAAATGATTTAGGGAGTTTTGTGGGACTTCTCTGGAATTTTGTGGGTTTTTTCTGGAATTGTGTGGGATTCTGAGGAGACTTGAAGAATTTTGAGGAATTTGTTTTAGATTTTGTGGGAATTGTTGGAGATTCTGTGGGATTTTACTGGAATTTGGTGGGCCTTTTCAAGGACTTTGTGTGGTTTTGAGGAGACTTGAAGAATTTTGAGGATTTTTTCTTAGATTTTGTACAAACCTGTGGAGGTTTTGTGGGATTTTTGTGGGATTTTGTGGGATATTGAGGCGATTTAGGGATCTTGAGGGATTTTTCATGTATTTTGTGGGAATTTGTGGAGATTTGGTGGGATATTTTTCTAGAATTTGGTCATGTTTTGAGAAGATTTAGGGAATTTTGTGGGATTTTTCCTGGAATTTTGTTGGATACTGGGGAGATTTTGTGGGATGCTTCTGGAACTTTGAGGGACTTTTCTGGAATTTGGTGAGATTCTGTAGAGAACTGACGAATTATCAGGGATTTTTCATGTATTCTGTGGGAATTTGTGGAGATTCGGTGGGATATTTTTCTAGAATTTTGTCATGTTTTGAGAAGATTTAGGGAATTTTGTGGGATTTTTCCTGGAATTTTGTTGGATACTGGGGAGATTTTGTGGGATGTTTGTGGAACTTTGAGGGTCTCTTCTGGAATTTGGTGAGATTCTGTAGAGAACTGACGAATTATCAGGGATTTTTCAGGTAGTCTGTCGGAATTTGTGGAGATTTGGTGAGATTTTTCTGGAATTTGGTAGAGTTTTGAGAAGATTTAGGGAATTTTGTGTGATTTTTCCTGGAATTTTGTTGGATACTGGGGAGATTTTGTGGAATATTTGTGGAACTTTGAGGGACTTTTCTGGAATTTGGTGAGATTCTGTAGAGAACTGATGAATTATCAGGGATTTTTCATGTATTCTGTGGGAATTTGTGGAGATTTGGTCGGATTTTTCTGGAATTTGGTAGAGTTTTGAGAAGATTTAGGGAATTCTGCAAGATATTTCTGGAATTTGGTAGGCCTTTTTGAAGGACTTTTTGTGGTTTTGAGGAGACTTGAAGAATTTTGAGGAATTTTTCTTAGATTCTGTGGAAACTTGTGTAAGTTTTTGGGATTTTTGTGGGATTTTGTGGGATATTGAGGCGATTTAGGGATCTTGAGTGATTTTTCATGTATTTTGTGGGAATTTGTGGAGATTTGTTGGGATATTTTTCTAGAATTTGGTCGTGTTTTGGGAAGATTTAGGGAATTTTGTGGGATTTTTCCTGGAATTTTGTTGGATACTGGGGAGATTTTGTGGGATGTTTGTGGAACTTTGAGGGACTTTTCTGGAATTTGGTGAGATTCTGTAGAGAACTGACGAATTATCAGGGATTTTTCATGTATTCTGTGGGAATTTGTGGAGATTTGGTGGGATTTTTGTGGATTTTGGCCGTGTTTTGAGAAGATTTAGGGAATTTTGTGTGATTTTTCTGGGATTTTGTTGGGTATTGAGGACATTTTGTGGGATGTTTCTGGAATTTGGTGGGCCTTTTCAAGAATTTTGTGGTATTTTGAAAAGATTTTGGGAATTTTGTGGTGTTTTTTCTTGAATTTTGTGGGAAACTGTGCTGATTTTATGGGGCTTTTCTGGAATTTGGTCGAGTTTTCAGAAGATTTAGGGATTTTTGTGAGATTTTTGTGGGATGTTCTGGGAATTGGTGGAGATTTTGTGGGACATTCCTGTGAATTGGTAGGGTTTTGAAATGATTTAGGGAGTTTTGTGGGACTTCTCTGGAATTTTGTGGGTTTTTTCTGGAATTGTGTGGGATTCTGAGGAGACTTGAAGAATTTTGAGGAATTTTTTTTAGATTTTGTGGGAATTGTTGGAGATTCTGTGGGATTTTACTGGAATTTGGTGGGCCTTTTCAAGGACTTTGTGTGGTTTTGAGGAGACTTGAAGAATTTTCAGGGATTTTTCTTAGATTTTGTGGAAACTTGTGGAGGTTTTGTGGGATTTTTGTGGGATTTTGTGGGATATTGAGGCGATTTAGGGATCTTGAGGGATTTTTCATGTATTTTGTGGGAATTTGTGGAGATTTGGTGGGATATTTTTCTAGAATTTGGTCATGTTTTGAGAAGATTTAGGGAATTTTGTGGGATTTTTCCTGGAATTTTGTTGGATACTGGGGAGATTTTGTGGGATGCTTGTGGAACTTTGAGGGACTTTTCTGGAATTTGGTGAGATTCTGTAGAGAACTGACGAATTATCAGGGATTTTTCATGTATTCTGTGGGAATTTGTGGAGATTTGGTGGGATTTTTGTGGATTTTGGCCGTGTTTTGAGAAGATTTAGGGAATTTTGTGGGATTTTTCTGGGATTTTGTTGGGTATTGAGGACATTTTGTGGGATGTTTCTGGAATTTGGTGGGGCTTTTCAAGAATTTTGTGGTATTTTGAAAAGATTTAGGGAATTTTGTGGTGTTTTTTCTTGAATTTTGTGGGAAACTGTGCTGATTTTATGGGGCGTTTCTGGAATTTGGTCGAGTTTTCAGAAGATTTAGGGATTTTTGTGAGATTTTTGTGGGATGTTCTGGGAATTGGTGGAGATTTTGTGGGACATTCCTGTGAATTGGTAGGGTTTTGAAATGATTTAGGGAGTTTTGTGGGACTTCTCTGGAATTTTGTGGGTTTTTTCTGGAATTGTGTGGGATTCTGAGGAGACTTGAAGAATTTTGAGGAATTTGTTTTAGATTTTGTGGGAATTGTTGGAGATTCTGTGGGATTTTACTGGAATTTGGTGGGCCTTTTCAAGGACTTTGTGTGGTTTTGAGGAGACTTGAAGAATTTTAAGGATTTGTTTTTATATTTTGTGAAAACTTGTGGAGGTTTTGTGTGATTTTTTTGGGATTTTGTGGGATATTGAGGCGATTTAGGGATCTTGAGGGATTTTTCATGTATTTAGTGGGATTTTGTGGAGATTTGGTGGGATATTTTTCTAGAATTTGGTCATGTTTTGGGAAGATTTAGGGAATTTTGTGGGATTTTTTCTGGAATTTTATTGGATACTGGGGAGATTTTGTGGGATGTTTGTGGAACTTTGAGGGACTTTTCTGGAATTTGGTGAGATTCTGTAGAGAACTGACGAATTATCAGGGATTTTTCATGTATTCTGTGGGAATTTGTGGAGATTTGGTGGGATTTTTCTGGAATTTGGTAGAGTTTTGAGAAGATTTAGGGAATTCTGCAAGATATTTCTGGAATTTGGTAGGCCTTTTTGAAGGACGTTTTGTGGTTTTGAGGAGACTTGAAGAATTTTGAGGAATTTTTCTTAGATTTTGTGGAAACTTGTGGAGGCTTGGTGGGATTTTTGTGTGATTTTGTGGGATATTGAGGCGATTTAGGGATCTTGAGGGATTTTTCATGTATTCTGTGGGAATTTGTGGAGATTCGGTGGGATTTTTGTGGATTTTAGCCGTATTTTGAGAAGATTTAGGGAATTTTGTGTGATTTTTCCAGGAATTTTGTTGGATACTGGGGAGATTTTGTGGAATATTTGTGGAACTTTGAGGGACTTTTCTGGAATTTGGTGAGATTCTGTAGAGAACTGATGAATTATCAGGGATTTTTCATGTATTCTGTGGGAATTTGTGGAGTTTTGTTCGGATTTTTCTGGAATTTGGTAGAGTTTTGAGAAGATTTAGGGAATTCTGCAAGATATTTCTGGAATTTGGTAGGCCTTTTTGAAGGACTTTTTGTGGTTTTGAGGAGACTTGAAGAATTTTGAGGAATTTTTCTTAGATTCTGTGGAAACTTGTGTAAGTTTTTGGGATTTTTGTGGGATTTTGTGGGATATTGAGGCGATTTAGGGATCTTGAGGGATTTTTCATGTATTTTGTGGGAATTTGTGGAGATTTGGTGGGATATTTTTCTAGAATTTGGTCGTGTTTTGGGAAGATTTAGGGAATTTTGTGGGATTTTTCCTGGAATTTTATTGGATACTGGGGAGATTTTGTGGAATGTTTGTGGAACTTTGAGGGACTTTTCTGGAATTTGGTGAGATTCTGTAGAGAACTGACGAATTATCAGGGATTTTTCATGTATTCTGTGGGAATTTGTGGAGATTTGGTGGGATTTTTCTGGAATTTGGTAGAGTTTTGAGAAGATTTAGGGAATTCTGCAAGATATTTCTGGAATTTGGTAGGCCTTTTTGAAGGACGTTTTGTGGTTTTGAGGAGACTTGAAGAATTTTGAGGAATTTTTCTTAGATTTTGTGGAAACTTGTGGAGGCTTGGTGGGATTTTTGTGTGATTTTGTGGGATATTGAGGCGATTTAGGGATCTTGAGGGATTTTTCATGTATTCTGTGGGAATTTGTGGAGATTCGGTGGGATTTTTGTGGATTTTAGCCGTATTTTGAGAAGATTTAGGGAATTTTGTGTGATTTTTCCAGGAATTTTGTTGGATACTGGGGAGATTTTGTGGAATATTTGTGGAACTTTGAGGGACTTTTCTGGAATTTGGTGAGATTCTGTAGAGAACTGACGAATTATCAGGGATTTTTCATGTATTCTGTGGGAATTTGTGGAGATTTGGTGGGATTTTTGTGGATTTTGACCGTGTTTTGAGAAGATTTAGGGAATTTTGTGGGATTTTTCTGGGATTTTGTTGGGTATTGAGGACATTTTGTGGGATGTTTCTGGAATTTGGTGGGGCTTTTCAAGAATTTTGTGGTATTTTGAAAAGATTTTGGGAATTTTGTGGTGTTTTTTCATGAATTTTGTGGGAAACTGTGCTGATTTTATGGGGCGTTTCTGGAATTTGGTCGAGTTTTCAGAAGATTTAGGGATTTTTGTGAGATTTTTGTGGGATGTTCTGGGAATTGGTGGAGATTTTGTGGGACATTCCTGTGAATTGGTAGGGTTTTGAAATGATTTAGGGAGTTTTGTGGGACTTCTCTGGAATTTTGTGGGTTTTTTCTGGAATTGTGTGGGATTCTGAGGAGACTTGAAGAATTTTGAGGAATTTTTTTTAGATTTTGTGGGAATTGTTGGAGATTCCGTGGGATTTTACTGGAATTTGGTGGGCCTTTTCAAGGACTTTGTGTGGTTTTGAGGAGACTTGAAGAATTTTCAGGGATTTTTCTTAGATTTTGTGGATACTTGTGGAGGTTTTGTGGGATTTTTGTGGGATTTTGTGGGATATTGAGGCGATTTAGGGATCTTGAGGGATTTTTCATGTATTTTGTGGGAATTTGTGGAGATTTGTTGGGATATTTTTCTAGAATTTGGTCGTGTTTTGAGAAGATTTAGGGAATTTTGTGGGATTTTTCCTGGAATTTTGTTGGATACTGGGGAGATTTTGTGGGATGCTTGTGGAACTTTGAGGGACTTTTCTGGAATTTGGTGAGATTCTGTAGAGAACTGACGAATTATCAGGGATTTTTCATGTATCCTGTGGGAATTTGTGGAGATTTGGTGGGATTTTTGTGGATTTTGGCCGTGTTTTGAGAAGATTTAGGGAATTTTGTGTGATTTTTCTGGGATTTTGTTGGGTATTGAGGACATTTTGTGGGATGTTTCTGGAATTTGGTGGGGCTTTTCAAGAATTTTGTGGTATTTTGAAAAGATTTTGGGAATTTTGTGGTTTTTTTCTTGAATTTTGTGGGAAACTGTGCTGATTTTATGGGGCGTTTCTGGAATTTGGTCGAGTTTTCAGAAGATTTAGGGATTTTTGTGAGATTTTTGTGGGATGTTCTGGGAATTGGTGGAGATTTTGTGGGACATTCCTGTGAATTGGTAGGGTTTTGAAATGATTTAGGGAGTTTTGTGGGACTTCTCTGGAATTTTGTGGGTTTTTTCTGGAATTGTGTGGGATTCTGAGGAGACTTGAAGAATTTTGAGGAATTTGTTTTAGATTTTGTGGGAATTGTTGGAGATTCTGTGGGATTTTACTGGAATTTGGTGGGCCTTTTCAAGGACTTTGTGTGGTTTTGAGGAGACTTGAAGAATTTTAAGGATTTGTTTTTATATTTTGTGAAAACTTGTGGAGGTTTTGTGTGATTTTTGTGGGATTTTGTGGGATATTGAGGCGATTTAGGGATCTTGAGGGATTTTTCATGTATTTAGTGGGATTTTGTGGAGATTTGGTGGGATATTTTTCTAGAATTTGGTCATGTTTTGGGAAGATTTAGGGAATTTTGTGGGATTTTTTCTGGAATTTTATTGGATACTGGGGAGATTTTGTGGAATGTTTGTGGAACTTTGAGGGACTTTTCTGGAATTTGGTGAGATTCTGTAGAGAACTGACGAATTATCAGGGATTTTTCATGTATTCTGTGGGAATTTGTGGAGATTTGGTGGGATTTTTCTGGAATTTGGTAGAGTTTTGAGAAGATTTAGGGAATTCTGCAAGATATTTCTGGAATTTGGTAGGCCTTTTTGAAGGACGTTTTGTGGTTTTGAGGAGACTTGAAGAATTTTGAGGAATTTTTCTTAGATTTTGTGGAAACTTGTGGAGGCTTGGTGGGATTTTTGTGTGATTTTGTGGGATATTGAGGCGATTTAGGGATCTTGAGGGATTTTTCATGTATTCTGTGGGAATTTGTGGAGATTCGGTGGGATTTTTGTGGATTTTAGCCGTATTTTGAGAAGATTTAGGGAATTTTGTGTGATTTTTCCAGGAATTTTGTTGGATACTGGGGAGATTTTGTGGAATATTTGTGGAACTTTGAGGGACTTTTCTGGAATTTGGTGAGATTCTGTAGAGAACTGATGAATTATCAGGGATTTTTCATGTATTCTGTGGGAATTTGTGGAGTTTTGTTCGGATTTTTCTGGAATTTGGTAGAGTTTTGAGAAGATTTAGGGAATTCTGCAAGATATTTCTGGAATTTGGTAGGCCTTTTTGAAGGACTTTTTGTGGTTTTGAGGAGACTTGAAGAATTTTGAGGAATTTTTCTTAGATTCTGTGGAAACTTGTGTAAGTTTTTGGGATTTTTGTGGGATTTTGTGGGATATTGAGGCGATTTAGGGATCTTGAGGGATTTTTCATGTATTTTGTGGGAATTTGTGGAGATTTGGTGGGATTTTTGTGGATTTTGGCCGTGTTTTGAGAAGATTTAGGGAATTTTGTGGGATTTTTCTGGGATTTTGTTGGGTATTGAGGACATTTTGTGGGATGTTTCTGGAATTTGGTGGGGCTTTTCAAGAATTTTGTGGTATTTTGAAAAGATTTTGGGAATTTTGTGGTGTTTTTTCATGAATTTTGTGGGAATCTGTGCTGATTTTATGGGGCGTTTCTGGAATTCGGTCGAGTTTTCAGAAGATTACGGATTTTTGTGAGATTTTTGTGGGATGTTCTGGGAATTGGTGGAGATTTTGTGGGACATTCCTGTGAATTGGTAGGGTTTTGAAATGATTTAGGGAGTTTTGTGGGACTTCTCTGGAATTTTGTGGGTTTTTTCTGGAATTGTGTGGGATTCTGAGGAGACTTGAAAAATTTTGAGGAATTTGTTTTAGATTTTGTGGGAATTGTTGGAGATTCTGTGGGATTTTACTGGAATTTGGTGGGCCTTTTCAAGGACTTTGTGTGGTTTTGAGGAGACTTGAAGAATTTTGAGGATTTTTTCTTAGATTTTGTACAAACCTGTGGAGGTTTTGTGGGATTTTTGTGGGATTTTGTGGGATATTGAGGCGATTTAGGGATCTTGAGGGATTTTTCATGTATTTTGTGGGAATTTGTGGAGATTTGGTGGGATATTTTTCTAGAATTTGGTCATGTTTTGAGAAGATTTAGGGAATTTTGTGGGATTTTTCCTGGAATTTTGTTGGATACTGGGGAGATTTTGTGGGATGCTTCTGGAACTTTGAGGGACTTTTCTGGAATTTGGTGAGATTCTGTAGAGAACTGACGAATTATCAGGGATTTTTCATGTATTCTGTGGGAATTTGTGGAGATTCGGTGGGATATTTTTCTAGAATTTTGTCATGTTTTGAGAAGATTTAGGGAATTTTGTGGGATTTTTCCTGGAATTTTGTTGGATACTGGGGAGATTTTGTGGGATGTTTGTGGAACTTTGAGGGTCTCTTCTGGAATTTGGTGAGATTCTGTAGAGAACTGACGAATTATCAGGGATTTTTCAGGTAGTCTGTGGGAATTTGTGGAGATTTGGTGAGATTTTTCTGGAATTTGGTAGAGTTTTGAGAAGATTTAGGGAATTCTGTAAGATTTTTTTGGAATTTGGTGGGCCTCTTTGAAGGACTTTGTGTGGTTTTGAGGAGACTTGAAGAATTTTGAGGAATTTTTCTTAGATTCTGTGGAAACTTGTGGAGGTTTTGTGGGATTTTTGTGGAATTTTGTGGGATATTGAGGCGATTTAGGGATCTTGAGGGATTTTTCATGTATTTTGTGGGAATTTGTGGAGATTTGGTGGGATTTTTCTGGAACTTGGTAGAGTTTTGAGAAGATTTAGGGAATTCTGCAAGATATTTCTGGAATTTGGTAGGCCTTTTTGAAGGACTTTTTGTGGTTTTGAGGAGACTTGAAGAATTTTGAGGAATTTTTCTTAGATTCTGTGGAAACTTGTGGAGGTTTTGTGGGATTTTTGTGGGATTTTGTGGGATATTGAGGCGATTTAGGGATCTTGAGGGATTTTTCATGTATTTTGTGGGAATTTGTGGAGATTTGGTGGGATATTTTTCTAGAATTTGGTCGTGTTTTGGGAAGATTTAGGGAATTTTGTGGGATTTTTCCTGGAATTTTATTGGATACTGGGGAGATTTTGTGGGTCATTTCTGGAACTTCGAGGGACTTTTCTGGAATTTGGTGAGATTCTGTAGAGAACTGACGAATTATCAGGGATTTTTCATGTATTCTGTGGGAATTTGTGGAGATTTGGTGGGATTTTTCTGGAATTTGGTAGAGTTTTGAGAAGATTTAGGGAATTCTGCAAGATATTTCTGGAATTTGGTAGGCTTTTTTGAAGGACGTTTTGTGGTTTTGAGGAGGCTTGAAGAATTTTGAGGAATTTTTCTTAGATTTTGTGGAAACTTGTGGAGGCTTGGTGGGATTTTTGTGTGATTTTGTGGGATATTGAGGCGATTTAGGGATCTTGAGGGATTTTTCATGTATTCTGTGGGAATTTGTGGAGATTCGGTGGGATTTTTGTGGATTTTAGCCGTATTTTGAGAAGATTTAGGGAATTTTTTGTGATTTTTCCTGGAATTTTGTTGGATACTGGGGAGATTTTGTGGAATATTTGTGGAACTTTGAGGGACTTTTCTGGAATTTGGTGAGATTCTGTAGAGAACTGATGAATTATCAGGGATTTTTCATGTATTCTGTGGGAATTTGTGGAGATTTGGTCGGATTTTTCTGGAATTTGGTAGAGTTTTGAGAAGATTTAGAGAATTCTGCAAGATATTTCTGGAATTTGGTAGGCCTTTTTGAAGGACTTTTTGTGGTTTTGAGGAGACTTGAAGAATTTTGAGGAATTTTTCTTAGATTCTGTGGAAACTTGTGTAAGTTTTTGGGATTTTTGTGGGATTTTGTGGGATATTGAGGCGATTTAGGGATCTTGAGGGATTTTTCATGTATTTTGTGGGAATTTGTGGAGATTTGGTGGGATATTTTTCTAGAATTTGGTCGTGTTTTGGGAAGATTTAGGGAATTTTGTGGGATTTTTCCTGGAATTTTATTGGATACTGGGGAGATTTTGTGGGTCATTTCTGGAACTTCGAGGGACTTTTCTGGAATTTGGTGAGATTCTGTAGAGAACTGACGAATTATCAGGGATTTTTCATGTATTCTGTGGGAATTTGTGGAGATTTGGTGTGATTTTTGTGGATTTTGACCGTGTTTTGAGAAGATTTAGGGAATTTTGTGGGATTTTTCTGGGATTTTGTTGGGTATTGAGGACATTTTGTGGGATGTTTCTGGAATTTGGTGGGCCTTTTCAAGAATTTTGTGGTATTTTGAAAAGATTTTGGGAATTTTGTGGTGTTTTTTCATGAATTTTGTGGGAATCTGTGCTGATTTTATGGGGCGTTTCTGGAATTCGGTCGAGTTTTCAGAAGATTTAGGGATTTTTGTGAGATTTTTGTGGGATGTTCTGGGAATTGGTGGAGATTTTGTGGGACATTCCTGTGAATTGGTAGGGTTTTGAAATGATTTAGGGAGTTTTGTGGGACTTCTCTGGAATTTTGTGGGTTTTTTCTGGAATTGTGTGGGATTCTGAGGAGACTTGAAAAATTTTGAGGAATTTGTTTTAGATTTTGTGGGAATTGTTGGAGATTCTGTGGGATTTTGTGGGAATTTGGTGGGCCTTTTCAAGGACTTTGTGTGGTTTTGAGGAGACTTGAAGAATTTTGAGGATTTTTTCTTAGATATTGTACAAACCTGTGGAGGTTTTGTGTGATTTTTGTGGGATTTTGTGGGATATTGAGGCGATTTAGGGATCTTGAGGGATTTTTCATGTATTTTGTGGGAATTTGTGGAGATTTGGTGGGATATTTTTCTAGAATTTGGTCATGTTTTGAGAAGATTTAGGGAATTTTGTGGGATTTTTCCTGGAATTTTGTTGGATACTGGGGAGATTTTGTGGGATGCTTCTGGAACTTTGAGGGACTTTTCTGGAATTTGGTGAGATTCTGTAGAGAACTGACGAATTATCAGGGATTTTTCATGTATTCTGTGGGAATTTGTGGAGATTCGGTGGGATATTTTTCTAGAATTTTGTCATGTTTTGAGAAGATTTAGGGAATTTTGTGGGATTTTTCCTGGAATTTTGTTGGATACTGGGGAGATTTTGTGGGATGTTTGTGGAACTTTGAGGGTCTCTTCTGGAATTTGGTGAGATTCTGTAGAGAACTGACGAATTATCAGGGATTTTTCAGGTAGTCTGTGGGAATTTGTGGAGATTTGGTGAGATTTTTCTGGAATTTGGTAGAGTTTTGAGAAGATTTAGGGAATTCTGTAAGATTTTTTTGGAATTTGGTGGGCCTCTTTGAAGGACTTTGTGTGGTTTTGAGGAGACTTGAAGAATTTTGAGGAATTTTTCTTAGATTCTGTGGAAACTTGTGGAGGTTTTGTGGGATTTTTGTGGAATTTTGTGGGATATTGAGGCGATTTAGGGATCTTGAGGGATTTTTCATGTATTTTGTGGGAATTTGTGGAGATTTGGTGGGATTTTTCTGGAACTTGGTAGAGTTTTGAGAAGATTTAGGGAATTCTGCAAGATATTTCTGGAATTTGGTAGGCCTTTTTGAAGGACTTTTTGTGGTTTTGAGGAGACTTGAAGAATTTTGAGGAATTTTTCTTAGATTCTGTGGAAACTTGTGGAGGTTTTGTGGGATTTTTGTGGAATTTTGTGGGATATTGAGGCGATTTAGGCATCTTGAGGGAATTTACATGTATTTTGTGGGAATTTGTGGAGATTTGGTGGGATATTTTTCTAGAATTTGGTCGTGTTTTGGGAAGATTTAGGGAATTTTGTGGGATTTTTCCTGGAATTTTATTGGATACTGGGGAGATTTTGTGGAATGTTTGTGGAACTTTGAGGGACTCTTCTGGAATTTGGTGAGATTCTATAGAGAACTGAAGAATTATCAGGGATTTTTCATGTATCCTGTGGGAATTTGTGGAGATTTGGTGGGATTTTTCTGGAATTTGGTAGAGTTTTGAGAAGATTTAGGGAATTTTGTAAGATTTTTCTGGAATTTGGTGGGCCTTTTCAAGGACTTTGTGTGGTTTTGAGGAGACTTGAAGAATTTTCAGGGATTTTTCTTAGATTTTGTGGAAACTTGTGGAGGTTTTGTGTGATTTTTGTGGGATTTTGTGGGATATTGAGGCGATTTAGGGATCTTGAGGGATTTTTCATGTATTCTGTGGGAATTTGTGGAGATTTGTTGGGATATTTTTCTAGAATTTGGTCGTGTTTTGGGAAGATTTAGGGAATTTTGTGGGATTTTTCCTGGAATTTTGTTGGATACTGGGGAGATTTTGTGGGATGTTTGTGGAACTTTGAGGGACTTTTCTGGAATTTGGTGAGATTCTGTAGAGAACTGACGAATTATCAGGGATTTTTCATGTATTCTGTGGGAATTTGTGGAGATTTGGTGGGATTTTTGTGGATTTTGGCCGTGTTTTGAGAAGATTTAGGGAATTTTGTGTGATTTTTCTGGGATTTTGTTGGGTATTGAGGACATTTTGTGGGATGTTTCTGGAATTTGGTGGGCCTTTTCAAGAAGTTTGTGGTATTTTGAAAAGATTTTGGGAATTTTGTGGTGTTTTTTCTTGAATTTTGTGGGAAACTGTGCTGATTTTATGGGGCGTTTCTGGAATTTGGTCGAGTTTTCAGAAGATTTAGGGATTTTTGTGAGATTTTTGTGGGATGTTCTGGGAATTGGTGGAGATTTTGTGGGACATTCCTGTGAATTGGTAGGGTTTTGAAATGATTTAGGGAGTTTTGTGGGACTTCTCTGGAATTTTGTGGGTTTTTTCTGGAATTGTGTGGGATTCTGAGGAGACTTGAAAAATTTTGAGGAATTTGTTTTAGATTTTGTGGGAATTGTTGGAGATTCTGTGGGATTTTACTGGAATTTGGTGGGCCTTTTCAAGGACTTTGTGTGGTTTTGAGGAGACTTGAAGAATTTTGAGGATTTTTTCTTAGATTTTGTACAAACTTGTGGAGGTTTTGTGGGATTTTTGTGGGATTTTGTGGGATATTGAGGCGATTTAGGGATCTTGAGGGATTTTTCATGTATTTTGTGGGAATTTGTGGAGATTTGGTGGGATATTTTTCTAGAATTTGGTCATGTTTTGAGAAGATTTAGGGAATTTTGTGGGATTTTTCCTGGAATTTTGTTGGATACTGGGGAGATTTTGTGGGATGCTTCTGGAACTTTGAGGGACTTTTCTGGAATTTGGTGAGATTCTGTAGAGAACTGACGAATTATCAGGGATTTTTCATGTATTCTGTGGGAATTTGTGGAGATTCGGTGGGATATTTTTCTAGAATTTTGTCATGTTTTGAGAAGATTTAGGGAATTTTGTGGGATTTTTCCTGGAATTTTGTTGGATACTGGGGAGATTTTGTGGGATGTTTGTGGAACTTTGAGGGTCTCTTCTGGAATTTGGTGAGATTCTGTAGAGAACTGACGAATTATCAGGGATTTTTCAGGTAGTCTGTGGGAATTTGTGGAGATTTGGTGAGATTTTTCTGGAATTTGGTAGAGTTTTGAGAAGATTTAGGGAATTCTGTAAGATTTTTTTGGAATTTGGTAGGCCTTTTTGAAGGACTTTTTGTGGTTTTGAGGAGACTTGAAGAATTTTCAGGGATTTTTCTTAGATTTTGTGGAAACTTGTGGAGGTTTTGTGTGATTTTTGTGGGATTTTGTGGGATATTGAGGCGATTTAGGGATCTTGAGGGATTTTTCATGTATTTTGTGGGAATTTGTGGAGATTTGTTGGGATATTTTTCTAGAATTTGGTCGTGTTTTGGGAAGATTTAGGGAATTTTGTGGGATTTTTCCTGGAATTTTGTTGGATACTGGGGAGATTTTGTGGAATGTTTGTGGAACTTTGAGGGACTTTTCTGGAATTTGGTGAGATTCTGTAGAGAACTGACGAATTATCAGGGATTTTTCATGTATTCTGTGGGAATTTGTGGAGATTTGGTGGGATTTTTCTGGAATTTGGTAGTGTTTTGAGAAGATTTAGGGAATTTTGTGTGATTTTTCTGGGATTTTGTTGGGTATTGAGGACATTTTGTGGGATGTTTCTGGAATTTGGTGGGCCTTTTCAAGAATTTTGTGGTATTTTGAAAAGATTTAGGGAATTTTGTGGTGTTTTTTCTTGAATTTTGTGGGAAACTGTGCTGATTTTATGGGGCGTTTCTGGAATTTGGTCGAGTTTTCAGAAGATTTAGGGATTTTTGTGAGATTTTTGTGGGATGTTCTGGGAATTGGTGGAGATTTTGTGGGACATTCCTGTGAATTGGTAGGGTTTTGAAATGATTTAGGGAGTTTTGTGGGACTTCTCTGGAATTTTGTGGGTTTTTTCTGGAATTGTGTGGGATTCTGAGGAGACTTGAAAAATTTTGAGGAATTTGTTTTAGATTTTGTGGGAATTGTTGGAGATTCTGTGGGATTTTACTGGAATTTGGTGGGCCTTTTCAAGGACTTTGTGTGGTTTTGAGGAGACTTGAAGAATTTTGAGGATTTTTTCTTAGATTTTGTACAAACCTGTGGAGGTTTTGTGGGATTTTTGTGGGATTTTGTGGGATATTGAGGCGATTTAGGGATCTTGAGGGATTTTTCATGTATTTTGTGGGAATTTGTGGAGATTTGGTGGGATATTTTTCTAGAATTTGGTCATGTTTTGAGAAGATTTAGGGAATTTTGTGGGATTTTTCCTGGAATTTTGTTGGATACTGGGGAGATTTTGTGGGATGTTTGTGGAACTTTGAGGGTCTCTTCTGGAATTTGGTGAGATTCTGTAGAGAACTGACGAATTATCAGGGATTTTTCAGGTAGTCTGTGGGAATTTGTGGAGATTTGGTGAGATTTTTCTGGAATTTGGTAGAGTTTTGAGAAGATTTAGGGAATTCTGTAAGATTTTTTTGGAATTTGGTGGGCCTCTTTGAAGGACTTTGTGTGGTTTTGAGGAGACTTGAAGAATTTTGAGGATTTTTTCTTAGATTCTGTGGAAACTTGTGGAGGTTTTGTGGGATTTTTGTGGAATTTTGTGGGATATTGAGGCGATTTAGGGATCTTGAGGGATTTTTCATGTATTTTGTGGGAATTTGTGGAGATTTGGTGGGATTTTTCTGGAACTTGGTAGAGTTTTGAGAAGATTTAGGGAATTCTGCAAGATATTTCTGGAATTTGGTAGGCCTTTTTGAAGGACTTTTTGTGGTTTTGAGGAGACTTGAAGAATTTTGAGGAATTTTTCTTAGATTCTGTGGAAACTTGTGGAGGTTTTGTGGGATTTTTGTGGAATTTTGTGGGATATTGAGGCGATTTAGGGATCTTGAGGGATTTTTCATGTATTTTGTGGGAATTTGTGGAGATTTGGTGGGATATTTTTCTAGAATTTGGTCGTGTTTTGGGAAGATTTAGGGAATTTTGTGGGATTTTTCCTGGAATTTTATTGGATACTGGGGAGATTTTGTGGAATGTTTGTGGAACTTTGAGGGACTCTTCTGGAATTTGGTGAGATTCTATAGAGAACTGAAGAATTATCAGGGATTTTTCATGTATCCTGTGGGAATTTGTGGAGATTTGGTGGGATTTTTCTGGAATTTGGTAGAGTTTTGAGAAGATTTAGGGAATTTTGTAAGATTTTTCTGGAATTTGGTGGGCCTTTTCAAGGACTTTGTGTGGTTTTGAGGAGACTTGAAGAATTTTCAGGGATTTTTCTTAGATTTTGTGGAAACTTGTGGAGGTTTTGTGTGATTTTTGTGGGATTTTGTGGGATATTGAGGCGATTTAGGGATCTTGAGGGATTTTTCATGTATTTTGTGGGAATTTGTGGAGATTTGGTGGGATATTTTTCTAGAATTTGGTCGTGTTTTGGGAAGATTTAGGGAATTTTGTGGGATTTTTCCTGGAATTTTGTTGGATACTGGGGAGATTTTGTGGGATGTTTGTGGAACTTTGAGGGACTTTTCTGGAATTTGGTGAGATTCTGTAGAGAACTGACGAATTATCAGGGATTTTTCATGTATTCTGTGGGAATTTGTGGAGATTTGGTGGGATTTTTGTGGATTTTGGCCGTGTTTTGAGAAGATTTAGGGAATTTTGTGTGATTTTTCTGGGATTTTGTTGGGTATTGAGGACATTTTGTGGGATGTTTCTGGAATTTGGTGGGCCTTTTCAAGAATTTTGTGGTATTTTGAAAAGATTTAGGGAATTTTGTGGTGTTTTTTCTTGAATTTTGTGGGAAACTGTGCTGATTTTATGGGGCGTTTCTGGAATTTGGTCGAGTTTTCAGAAGATTTAGGGATTTTTGTGAGATTTTTGTGGGATGTTCTGGGAATTGGTGGAGATTTTGTGGGACATTCCTGTGAATTGGTAGGGTTTTGAAATGATTTAGGGAGTTTTGTGGGACTTCTCTGGAATTTTGTGGGTTTTTTCTGGAATTGTGTGGGATTCTGAGAAGACTTGAAGAATTTTGAGGAATTTGTTTTAGATTTTGTGGGAATTGTTGGAGATTCTGTGGGATTTTGTGGGAATTTGGTGGGCCTTTTCAAGGACTTTGTGTGGTTTTGAGGAGACTTGAAAAATTTTAAGGATTTGTTTTTATATTTTGTGAAAACTTGTGGAGGTTTTGTGTGATTTTTGTGGGATTTTGTGGGATATTGAGGCGATTTAGGGATCTTGAGGGATTTTTCATGTATTTAGTGGGATTTTGTGGAGATTTGGTGGGATATTTTTCTAGAATTTGGTCATGTTTTGGGAAGATTTAGGGAATTTTGTGGGATTTTTTCTGGAATTTTATTGGATACTGGGGAGATTTTGTGGAATGTTTGTGGAACTTTGAGGGACTTTTCTGGAATTTGGTGAGATTCTGTAGAGAACTGACGAATTATCAGGGATTTTTCATGTATTCTGTGGGAATTTGTGGAGATTTGGTGGGATTTTTCTGGAATTTGGTAGAGTTTTGAGAAGATTTAGGGAATTCTGCAAGATATTTCTGGAATTTGGTAGGCCTTTTTGAAGGACGTTTTGTGGTTTTGAGGAGACTTGAAGAATTTTGAGGAATTTTTCTTAGATTTTGTGGAAACTTGTGGAGGCTTGGTGGGATTTTTGTGTGATTTTGTGGGATATTGAGGCGATTTAGGGATCTTGAGGGATTTTTCATGTATTCTGTGGGAATTTGTGGAGATTCGGTGGGATTTTTGTGGATTTTAGCCGTATTTTGAGAAGATTTAGGGAATTTTGTGTGATTTTTCCAGGAATTTTGTTGGATACTGGGGAGATTTTGTGGAATATTTGTGGAACTTTGAGGGACTTTTCTGGAATTTGGTGAGATTCTGTAGAGAACTGATGAATTATCAGGGATTTTTCATGTATTCTGTGGGAATTTGTGGAGATTTGGTCGGATTTTTCTGGAATTTGGTAGAGTTTTGAGAAGATTTAGGGAATTCTGCAAGATATTTCTGGAATTTGGTAGGCCTTTTTGAAGGACTTTTTGTGGTTTTGAGGAGACTTGAAGAATTTTGAGGAATTTTTCTTAGATTCTGTGGAAACTTGTGTAAGTTTTTGGGATTTTTGTGGGATTTTGTGGGATATTGAGGCGATTTAGGGATCTTGAGGGATTTTTCATGTATTTTGTGGGAATTTGTGGAGATTTGGTGGGATATTTTTCTAGAATTTGGTCGTGTTTTGGGAAGATTTAGGGAATTTTGTGGGATTTTTCCTGGAATTTTATTGGATACTGGGGAGATTTTGTGGGACATTTCTGGAACTTCGAGGGACTTTTCTGGAATTTGGTGAGATTCTGTAGAGAACTGACGAATTATCAGGGATTTTTCATGTATTCTGTGGGAATTTGTGGAGATTTGGTGGGATTTTTGTGGATTTTGGCCGTGTTTTGAGAAGATTTAGGGAATTTTGTGGGATTTTTCTGGGATTTTGTTGGGTATTGAGGACATTTTGTGGGATGTTTCTGGAATTTGGTGGGGCTTTTCAAGAATTTTGTGGTATTTTGAAAAGATTTTGGGAATTTTGTGGTGTTTTTTCATGAATTTTGTGGGAATCTGTGCTGATTTTATGGGGCGTTTCTGGAATTCGGTCGAGTTTTCAGAAGATTTAGGGATTTTTGTGAGATTTTTGTGGGATGTTCTGGGAATTGGTGGAGATTTTGTGGGACATTCCTGTGAATTGGTAGGGTTTTGAAATGATTTAGGGAGTTTTGTGGGACTTCTCTGGAATTTTGTGGGTTTTTTCTGGAATTGTGTGGGATTCTGAGGAGACTTGAAAAATTTTGAGGAATTTGTTTTAGATTTTGTGGGAATTGTTGGAGATTCTGTGGGATTTTACTGGAATTTGGTGGGCCTTTTCAAGGACTTTGTGTGGTTTTGAGGAGACTTGAAGAATTTTGAGGATTTTTTCTTAGATTTTGTACAAACCTGTGGAGGTTTTGTGTGATTTTTGTGGGATTTTGTGGGATATTGAGGCGATTTAGGGATCTTGAGGGATTTTTCATGTATTTTGTGGGAATTTGTGGAGATTTGGTGGGATATTTTTCTAGAATTTGGTCATGTTTTGAGAAGATTTAGGGAATTTTGTGGGATTTTTCCTGGAATTTTGTTGGATACTGGGGAGATTTTGTGGGATGCTTCTGGAACTTTGAGGGACTTTTCTGGAATTTGGTGAGATTCTGTAGAGAACTGACGAATTATCAGGGATTTTTCATGTATTCTGTGGGAATTTGTGGAGATTTGGTGGGATTTTTGTGGATTTTGGCCGTGTTTTGAGAAGATTTAGGGAATTTTGTGTGATTTTTCTGGGATTTTGTTGGGTATTGAGGACATTTTGTGGGATGTTTCTGGAATTTGGTGGGCCTTTTCAAGAATTTTGTGGTATTTTGAAAAGATTTAGGGAATTTTGTGGTGTTTTTTCTTGAATTTTGTGGGAAACTGTGCTGATTTTATGGGGCGTTTCTGGAATTTGGTCGAGTTTTCAGAAGATTTAGGGATTTTTGTGAGATTTTTGTGGGATGTTCTGGGAATTGGTGGAGATTTTGTGGGACATTCCTGTGAATTGGTAGGGTTTTGAAATGATTTAGGGAGTTTTGTGGGACTTCTCTGGAATTTTGTGGGTTTTTTCTGGAATTGTGTGGGATTCTGAGGAGACTTGAAAGATTTTGAGGAATTTGTTTTAGATTTTGTGGGAATTGTTGGAGATTCTGTGGGATTTTACTGGAATTTGGTGGGCCTTTTCAAGGACTTTGTGTGGTTTTGAGGAGACTTGAAAAATTTTAAGGATTTGTTTTTATATTTTGTGAAAACTTGTGGAGGTTTTGTGTGATTTTTTTTGTGGTTTTGTGGGATATTGAGGCGATTTAGGCATCTTGAGGGAATTTACATGTATTTTGTGGGAATTTGTGGAGATTTGGTGGGATATTTTTCTAGAATTTGGTCGTGTTTTGGGAAGATTTAGGGAATTTTGTGGGATTTTTCCTGGAATTTTATTGGATACTGGGGAGATTTTGTGGAATGTTTGTGGAACTTTGAGGGATTTTTCATGTATTTTGTGGGAATTTGTGGAGATTTGGTGGGATTTTTCTGGAACTTGGTAGAGTTTTGAGAAGATTTAGGGAATTCTGCAAGATATTTCTGGAATTTGGTAGGCCTTTTTGAAGGACTTTTTGTGGTTTTGAGGAGACTTGAAGAATTTTGAGGAATTTTTCTTAGATTCTGTGGAAACTTGTGGAGGTTTTGTGGGATTTTTGTGGGATTTTGTGGGATATTGAGGCGATTTAGGCATCTTGAGGGAATTTACATGTATTTTGTGGGAATTTGTGGAGATTTGGTGGGATATTTTTCTAGAATTTGGTCGTGTTTTGGGAAGATTTAGGGAATTTTGTGGGATTTTTCCTGGAATTTTATTGGATACTGGGGAGATTTTGTGGAATGTTTGTGGAACTTTGAGGGACTTTTCTGGAATTTGGTGAGATTCTGTAGAGAACTGACGAATTATCAGGGATTTTTCATGTATTCTGTGGGAATTTGTGGAGATTTGGTGGGATTTTTCTGGAATTTGGTAGAGTTTTGAGAAGATTTAGGGAATTCTGCAAGATATTTCTGGAATTTGGTAGGCCTTTTTGAAGGACGTTTTGTGGTTTTGAGGAGGCTTGAAGAATTTTGAGGAATTTTTCTTAGATTTTGTGGAAACTTGTGGAGGCTTGGTGGGATTTTTGTGTGATTTTGTGGGATATTGAGGCGATTTAGGGATCTTGAGGGATTTTTCATGTATTCTGTGGGAATTTGTGGAGATTCGGTGGGATTTTTGTGGATTTTAGCCGTATTTTGAGAAGATTTAGGGAATTTTGTGTGATTTTTCCAGGAATTTTGTTGGATACTGGGGAGATTTTGTGGAATATTTGTGGAACTTTGAGGGACTTTTCTGGAATTTGGTGAGATTCTGTAGAGAACTGATGAATTATCAGGGATTTTTCATGTATTCTGTGGGAATTTGTGGAGATTTGGTCGGATTTTTCTGGAATTTGGTAGAGTTTTGAGAAGATTTAGGGAATTCTGCAAGATATTTCTGGAATTTGGTAGGCCTTTTTGAAGGACTTTTTGTGGTTTTGAGGAGACTTGAAGAATTTTGAGGAATTTTTCTTAGATTCTGTGGAAACTTGTGTAAGTTTTTGGGATTTTTGTGGGATTTTGTGGGATATTGAGGCGATTTAAGGATCTTGAGGGATTTTTCATGTATTTTGTGGGAATTTGTGGAGATTTGGTGGGATATTTTTCTAGAATTTGGTCGTGTTTTGGGAAGATTTAGGGAATTTTGTGGGATTTTTCCTGGAATTTTATTGGATACTGGGGAGATTTTGTGGGATGCTTCTGGAACTTTGAGGGACTTTTCTGGAATTTGGTGAGATTCTGTAGAGAACTGACGAATTATCAGGGATTTTTCATGTATTCTGTGGGAATTTGTGGAGATTCGGTGGGATATTTTTCTAGAATTTTGTCATGTTTTGAGAAGATTTAGGGAATTTTGTGGGATTTTTCCTGGAATTTTGTTGGATACTGGGGAGATTTTGTGGGATGTTTGTGGAACTTTGAGGGTCTCTTCTGGAATTTGGTGAGATTCTGTAGAGAACTGACGAATTATCAGGGATTTTTCAGGTAGTCTGTGGGAATTTGTGGAGATTTGGTGAGATTTTTCTGGAATTTGGTAGAGTTTTGAGAAGATTTAGGGAATTTTGTAAGATTTTTCTGGAATTTGGTGGGCCTTTTCAAGGACTTTGTGTGGTTTTGAGGAGACTTGAAGAATTTTCAGGGATTTTTCTTAGATTTTGTGGAAACTTGTGGAGGTTTTGTGTGATTTTTGTGGGATTTTGTGGGATATTGAGGCGATTTAGGGATCTTGAGGGATTTTTCATGTATTTTGTGGGAATTTGTGGAGATTTGTTGGGATATTTTTCTAGAATTTGGTCGTGTTTTGGGAAGATTTAGGGAATTTTGTGGGATTTTTCCTGGAATTTTGTTGGATACTGGGGAGATTTTGTGGGATGTTTGTGGAACTTTGAGGGACTTTTCTGGAATTTGGTGAGATTCTGTAGAGAACTGACGAATTATCAGGGATTTTTCATGTATTCTGTGGGAATTTGTGGAGATTTGGTGGGATTTTTGTGGATTTTGGCCGTGTTTTGAGAAGATTTAGGGAATTTTGTGTGATTTTTCTGGGATTTTGTTGGGTATTGAGGACATTTTGTGGGATGTTTCTGGAATTTGGTGGGCCTTTTCAAGAATTTTGTGGTATTTTGAAAAGATTTAGGGAATTTTGTGGTGTTTTTTCTTGAATTTTGTGGGAAACTGTGCTGATTTTATGGGGCGTTTCTGGAATTTGGTCGAGTTTTCAGAAGATTTAGGGATTTTTGTGAGATTTTTGTGGGATGTTCTGGGAATTGGTGGAGATTTTGTGGGACATTCCTGTGAATTGGTAGGGTTTTGAAATGATTTAGGGAGTTTTGTGGGACTTCTCTGGAATTTTGTGGGTTTTTTCTGGAATTGTGTGGGATTCTGAGAAGACTTGAAGAATTTTGAGGAATTTGTTTTAGATTTTGTGGGAATTGTTGGAGATTCTGTGGGATTTTGTGGGAATTTGGTGGGCCTTTTCAAGGACTTTGTGTGGTTTTGAGGAGACTTGAAAAATTTTAAGGATTTGTTTTTATATTTTGTGAAAACTTGTGGAGGTTTTGTGTGATTTTTGTGGGATTTTGTGGGATATTGAGGCGATTTAGGGATCTTGAGGGATTTTTCATGTATTTAGTGGGATTTTGTGGAGATTTGGTGGGATATTTTTCTAGAATTTGGTCATGTTTTGGGAAGATTTAGGGAATTTTGTGGGATTTTTTCTGGAATTTTATTGGATACTGGGGAGATTTTGTGGAATGTTTGTGGAACTTTGAGGGACTTTTCTGGAATTTGGTGAGATTCTGTAGAGAACTGACGAATTATCAGGGATTTTTCATGTATTCTGTGGGAATTTGTGGAGATTTGGTGGGATTTTTCTGGAATTTGGTAGAGTTTTGAGAAGATTTAGGGAATTCTGCAAGATATTTCTGGAATTTGGTAGGCCTTTTTGAAGGACGTTTTGTGGTTTTGAGGAGGCTTGAAGAATTTTGAGGAATTTTTCTTAGATTTTGTGGAAACTTGTGGAGGCTTGGTGGGATTTTTGTGTGATTTTGTGGGATATTGAGGCGATTTAGGGATCTTGAGGGATTTTTCATGTATTCTGTGGGAATTTGTGGAGATTCGGTGGGATTTTTGTGGATTTTAGCCGTATTTTGAGAAGATTTAGGGAATTTTGTGTGATTTTTCCAGGAATTTTGTTGGATACTGGGGAGATTTTGTGGAATATTTGTGGAACTTTGAGGGACTTTTCTGGAATTTGGTGAGATTCTGTAGAGAACTGATGAATTATCAGGGATTTTTCATGTATTCTGTGGGAATTTGTGGAGATTTGGTCGGATTTTTCTGGAATTTGTAGAGTTTTGAGAAGATTTAGGGAATTCTGCAAGATATTTCTGGAATTTGGTAGGCCTTTTTGAAGGACTTTTTGTGGTTTTGAGGAGACTTGAAGAATTTTGAGGAATTTTTCTTAGATTCTGTGGAAACTTGTGTAAGTTTTTGGGATTTTTGTGGGATTTTGTGGGATATTGAGGCGATTTAGGGATCTTGAGGGATTTTTCATGTATTTTGTGGGAATTTGTGGAGATTTGGTGGGATATTTTTCTAGAATTTGGTCGTGTTTTGGGAAGATTTAGGGAATTTTGTGGGATTTTTCCTGGAATTTTATTGGATACTGGGGAGATTTTGTGGGACATTTCTGGAACTTCGAGGGACTTTTCTGGAATTTGGTGAGATTCTGTAGAGAACTGACGAATTATCAGGGATTTTTCATGTATTCTGTGGGAATTTGTGGAGATTTGGTGGGATTTTTGTGGATTTTGGCCGTGTTTTGAGAAGATTTAGGGAATTTTGTGTGATTTTTCTGGGATTTTGTTGGGTATTGAGGACATTTTGTGGGATGTTTCTGGAATTTGGTGGGCCTTTTCAAGAATTTTGTGGTATTTTGAAAAGATTTTGGGAATTTTGTGGTGTTTTTTCATGAATTTTGTGGGAATCTGTGCTGATTTTATGGGGCGTTTCTGGAATTCGGTCGAGTTTTCAGAAGATTTAGGGATTTTTGTGAGATTTTTGTGGGATGTTCTGGGAATTGGTGGAGATTTTGTGGGACATTCCTGTGAATTGGTAGGGTTTTGAAATGATTTAGGGAGTTTTGTGGGACTTCTCTGGAATTTTGTGGGTTTTTTCTGGAATTGTGTGGGATTCTGAGGAGACTTGAAAAATTTTGAGGAATTTGTTTTAGATTTTGTGGGAATTGTTGGAGATTCTGTGGGATTTTACTGGAATTTGGTGGGCCTTTTCAAGGACTTTGTGTGGTTTTGAGGAGACTTGAAGAATTTTGAGGATTTTTTCTTAGATTTTGTACAAACCTGTGGAGGTTTTGTGTGATTTTTGTGGGATTTTGTGGGATATTGAGGCGATTTAGGGATCTTGAGGGATTTTTCATGTATTTTGTGGGAATTTGTGGAGATTTGGTGGGATATTTTTCTAGAATTTGGTCATGTTTTGAGAAGATTTAGGGAATTTTGTGGGATTTTTCCTGGAATTTTGTTGGATACTGGGGAGATTTTGTGGGATGCTTCTGGAACTTTGAGGGACTTTTCTGGAATTTGGTGAGATTCTGTAGAGAACTGACGAATTATCAGGGATTTTTCATGTATTCTGTGGGAATTTGTGGAGATTCGGTGGGATATTTTTCTAGAATTTTGTCATGTTTTGAGAAGATTTAGGGAATTTTGTGGGATTTTTCCTGGAATTTTGTTGGATACTGGGGAGATTTTGTGGGATGTTTGTGGAACTTTGAGGGTCTCTTCTGGAATTTGGTGAGATTCTGTAGAGAACTGACGAATTATCAGGGATTTTTCAGGTAGTCTGTGGGAATTTGTGGAGATTTGGTGAGATTTTTCTGGAATTTGGTAGAGTTTTGAGAAGATTTAGGGAATTCTGTAAGATTTTTTTGGAATTTGGTGGGCCTCTTTGAAGGACTTTGTGTGGTTTTGAGGAGACTTGAAGAATTTTGAGGAATTTTTCTTAGATTCTGTGGAAACTTGTGGAGGTTTTGTGGGATTTTTGTGGAATTTTGTGGGATATTGAGGCGATTTAGGGATCTTGAGGGATTTTTCATGTATTTTGTGGGAATTTGTGGAGATTTGGTGGGATTTTTCTGGAACTTGGTAGAGTTTTGAGAAGATTTAGGGAATTCTGCAAGATATTTCTGGAATTTGGTAGGCCTTTTTGAAGGACTTTTTGTGGTTTTGAGGAGACTTGAAGAATTTTGAGGAATTTTTCTTAGATTCTGTGGAAACTTGTGGAGGTTTTGTGGGATTTTTGTGGGATTTTGTGGGATATTGAGGCGATTTAGGCATCTTGAGGGAATTTACATGTATTTTGTGGGAATTTGTGGAGATTTGGTGGGATATTTTTCTAGAATTTGGTCGTGTTTTGGGAAGATTTAGGGAATTTTGTGGGATTTTTCCTGGAATTTTATTGGATACTGGGGAGATTTTGTGGAATGTTTGTGGAACTTTGAGGGACTTTTCTGGAATTTGGTGAGATTCTGTAGAGAACTGACGAATTATCAGGGATTTTTCATGTATTCTGTGGGAATTTGTGGAGATTTGGTGGGATTTTTCTGGAATTTGGTAGAGTTTTGAGAAGATTTAGGGAATTCTGCAAGATATTTCTGGAATTTGGTAGGCTTTTTTGAAGGACGTTTTGTGGTTTTGAGGAGGCTTGAAGAATTTTGAGGAATTTTTCTTAGATTTTGTGGAAACTTGTGGAGGCTTGGTGGGATTTTTGTGTGATTTTGTGGGATATTGAGGCGATTTAGGGATCTTGAGGGATTTTTCATGTATTCTGTGGGAATTTGTGGAGATTCGGTGGGATTTTTGTGGATTTTAGCCGTATTTTGAGAAGATTTAGGGAATTTTGTGTGATTTTTCCAGGAATTTTGTTGGATACTGGGGAGATTTTGTGGAATATTTGTGGAACTTTGAGGGACTTTTCTGGAATTTGGTGAGATTCTGTAGAGAACTGATGAATTATCAGGGATTTTTCATGTATTCTGTGGGAATTTGTGGAGATTTGGTCGGATTTTTCTGGAATTTGGTAGAGTTTTGAGAAGATTTAGGGAATTCTGTAAGATTTTTCTGGAATTTGGTAGGCCTTTTTGAAGGACTTTTTGTGGTTTTGAGGAGACTTGAAGAATTTTGAGGAATTTTTCTTAGATTCTGTGGAAACTTGTGTAAGTTTTTGGGATTTTTGTGGGATTTTGTGGGATATTGAGGCGATTTAGGGATCTTGAGGGATTTTTCATGTATTTTGTGGGAATTTGTGGAGATTTGGTGGGATATTTTTCTAGAATTTGGTCGTGTTTTGGGAAGATTTAGGGAATTTTGTGGGATTTTTCCTGGAATTTTATTGGATACTGGGGAGATTTTGTGGGACATTTCTGGAACTTCGAGGGACTTTTCTGGAATTTGGTGAGATTCTGTAGAGAACTGACGAATTATCAGGGATTTTTCATGTATTCTGTGGGAATTTGTGGAGATTTGGTGGGATTTTTGTGGATTTTGACCATGTTTTGAGAAGATTTAGGGAATTTTGTGGGATTTTTCTGGGATTTTGTTGGGTATTGAGGACATTTTGTGGGATGTTTCTGGAATTTGGTGGGGCTTTTCAAGAATTTTGTGGTATTTTGAAAAGATTTTGGGAATTTTGTGGTGTTTTTTCATGAATTTTGTGGGAATCTGTGCTGATTTTATGGGGCGTTTCTGGAATTCGGTCGAGTTTTCAGAAGATTTAGGGATTTTTGTGAGATTTTTGTGGGATGTTCTGGGAATTGGTGGAGATTTTGTGGGACATTCCTGTGAATTGGTAGGGTTTTGAAATGATTTAGGGAGTTTTGTGGGACTTCTCTGGAATTTTGTGGGTTTTTTCTGGAATTGTGTGGGATTCTGAGGAGACTTGAAAAATTTTGAGGAATTTGTTTTAGATTTTGTGGGAATTGTTGGAGATTCTGTGGGATTTTACTGGAATTTGGTGGGCCTTTTCAAGGACTTTGTGTGGTTTTGAGGAGACTTGAAGAATTTTGAGGATTTTTTCTTAGATTTTGTACAAACCTGTGGAGGTTTTGTGTGATTTTTGTGGGATTTTGTGGGATATTGAGGCGATTTAGGGATCTTGAGGGATTTTTCATGTATTTTGTGGGAATTTGTGGAGATTTGGTGGGATATTTTTCTAGAATTTGGTCATGTTTTGAGAAGATTTAGGGAATTTTGTGGGATTTTTCCTGGAATTTTGTTGGATACTGGGGAGATTTTGTGGGATGCTTCTGGAACTTTGAGGGACTTTTCTGGAATTTGGTGAGATTCTGTAGAGAACTGACGAATTATCAGGGATTTTTCATGTATTCTGTGGGAATTTGTGGAGATTCGGTGGGATATTTTTCTAGAATTTTGTCATGTTTTGAGAAGATTTAGGGAATTTTGTGGGATTTTTCCTGGAATTTTGTTGGATACTGGGGAGATTTTGTGGGATGTTTGTGGAACTTTGAGGGTCTCTTCTGGAATTTGGTGAGATTCTGTAGAGAACTGACGAATTATCAGGGATTTTTCAGGTAGTCTGTGGGAATTTGTGGAGATTTGGTGAGATTTTTCTGGAATTTGGTAGAGTTTTGAGAAGATTTAGGGAATTCTGTAAGATTTTTTTGGAATTTGGTGGGCCTCTTTGAAGGACTTTGTGTGGTTTTGAGGAGACTTGAAGAATTTTGAGGAATTTTTCTTAGATTCTGTGGAAACTTGTGGAGGTTTTGTGGGATTTTTGTGGAATTTTGTGGGATATTGAGGCGATTTAGGGATCTTGAGGGATTTTTCATGTATTTTGTGGGAATTTGTGGAGATTTGGTGGGATTTTTCTGGAACTTGGTAGAGTTTTGAGAAGATTTAGGGAATTCTGCAAGATATTTCTGGAATTTGGTAGGCCTTTTTGAAGGACTTTTTGTGGTTTTGAGGAGACTTGAAGAATTTTGAGGAATTTTTCTTAGATTCTGTGGAAACTTGTGGAGGTTTTGTGGGATTTTTGTGGGATTTTGTGGGATATTGAGGCGATTTAGGCATCTTGAGGGAATTTACATGTATTTTGTGGGAATTTGTGGAGATTTGGTGGGATATTTTTCTAGAATTTGGTCGTGTTTTGGGAAGATTTAGGGAATTTTGTGGGATTTTTCCTGGAATTTTATTGGATACTGGGGAGATTTTGTGGAATGTTTGTGGAACTTTGAGGGACTTTTCTGGAATTTGGTGAGATTCTGTAGAGAACTGACGAATTATCAGGGATTTTTCATGTATTCTGTGGGAATTTGTGGAGATTTGGTGGGATTTTTCTGGAATTTGGTAGAGTTTTGAGAAGATTTAGGGAATTCTGCAAGATATTTCTGGAATTTGGTAGGCTTTTTTGAAGGACGTTTTGTGGTTTTGAGGAGGCTTGAAGAATTTTGAGGAATTTTTCTTAGATTTTGTGGAAACTTGTGGAGGCTTGGTGGGATTTTTGTGTGATTTTGTGGGATATTGAGGCGATTTAGGGATCTTGAGGGATTTTTCATGTATTCTGTGGGAATTTGTGGAGATTCGGTGGGATTTTTGTGGATTTTAGCCGTATTTTGAGAAGATTTAGGGAATTTTGTGTGATTTTTCCAGGAATTTTGTTGGATACTGGGGAGATTTTGTGGAATATTTGTGGAACTTTGAGGGACTTTTCTGGAATTTGGTGAGATTCTGTAGAGAACTGATGAATTATCAGGGATTTTTCATGTATTCTGTGGGAATTTGTGGAGATTTGGTCGGATTTTTCTGGAATTTGGTAGAGTTTTGAGAAGATTTAGGGAATTCTGCAAGATATTTCTGGAATTTGGTAGGCCTTTTTGAAGGACTTTTTGTGGTTTTGAGGAGACTTGAAGAATTTTGAGGAATTTTTCTTAGATTCTGTGGAAACTTGTGTAAGTTTTTGGGATTTTTGTGGGATTTTGTGGGATATTGAGGCGATTTAGGGATCTTGAGGGATTTTTCATGTATTTTGTGGGAATTTGTGGAGATTTGGTGGGATATTTTTCTAGAATTTGGTCGTGTTTTGGGAAGATTTAGGGAATTTTGTGGGATTTTTCCTGGAATTTTATTGGATACTGGGGAGATTTTGTGGGACATTTCTGGAACTTCGAGGGACTTTTCTGGAATTTGGTGAGATTCTGTAGAGAACTGACGAATTATCAGGGATTTTTCATGTATTCTGTGGGAATTTGTGGAGATTTGGTGGGATTTTTGTGGATTTTGGCCGTGTTTTGAGAAGATTTAGGGAATTTTGTGTGATTTTTCTGGGATTTTGTTGGGTATTGAGGACATTTTGTGGGATGTTTCTGGAATTTGGTGGGGCTTTTCAAGAATTTTGTGGTATTTTGAAAAGATTTTGGGAATTTTGTGGTGTTTTTTCATGAATTTTGTGGGAATCTGTGCTGATTTTATGGGGCGTTTCTGGAATTCGGTCGAGTTTTCAGAAGATTTAGGGATTTTTGTGAGATTTTTGTGGGATGTTCTGGGAATTGGTGGAGATTTTGTGGGACATTCCTGTGAATTGGTAGGGTTTTGAAATGATTTAGGGAGTTTTGTGGGACTTCTCTGGAATTTTGTGGGTTTTTTCTGGAATTGTGTGGGATTCTGAGGAGACTTGAAAAATTTTGAGGAATTTGTTTTAGATTTTGTGGGAATTGTTGGAGATTCTGTGGGATTTTACTGGAATTTGGTGGGCCTTTTCAAGGACTTTGTGTGGTTTTGAGGAGACTTGAAGAATTTTGAGGATTTTTTCTTAGATTTTGTACAAACCTGTGGAGGTTTTGTGTGATTTTTGTGGGATTTTGTGGGATATTGAGGCGATTTAGGGATCTTGAGGGATTTTTCATGTATTTTGTGGGAATTTGTGGAGATTTGGTGGGATATTTTTCTAGAATTTGGTCATGTTTTGAGAAGATTTAGGGAATTTTGTGGGATTTTTCCTGGAATTTTGTTGGATACTGGGGAGATTTTGTGGGATGCTTCTGGAACTTTGAGGGACTTTTCTGGAATTTGGTGAGATTCTGTAGAGAACTGACGAATTATCAGGGATTTTTCATGTATTCTGTGGGAATTTGTGGAGATTCGGTGGGATATTTTTCTAGAATTTTGTCATGTTTTGAGAAGATTTAGGGAATTTTGTGGGATTTTTCCTGGAATTTTGTTGGATACTGGGGAGATTTTGTGGGATGTTTGTGGAACTTTGAGGGTCTCTTCTGGAATTTGGTGAGATTCTGTAGAGAACTGACGAATTATCAGGGATTTTTCAGGTAGTCTGTGGGAATTTGTGGAGATTTGGTGAGATTTTTCTGGAATTTGGTAGAGTTTTGAGAAGATTTAGGGAATTCTGTAAGATTTTTTTGGAATTTGGTGGGCCTCTTTGAAGGACTTTGTGTGGTTTTGAGGAGACTTGAAGAATTTTGAGGAATTTTTCTTAGATTCTGTGGAAACTTGTGGAGGTTTTGTGGGATTTTTGTGGAATTTTGTGGGATATTGAGGCGATTTAGGGATCTTGAGGGATTTTTCATGTATTTTGTGGGAATTTGTGGAGATTTGGTGGGATTTTTCTGGAACTTGGTAGAGTTTTGAGAAGATTTAGGGAATTCTGCAAGATATTTCTGGAATTTGGTAGGCCTTTTTGAAGGACTTTTTGTGGTTTTGAGGAGACTTGAAGAATTTTGAGGAATTTTTCTTAGATTCTGTGGAAACTTGTGGAGGTTTTGTGGGATTTTTGTGGGATTTTGTGGGATATTGAGGCGATTTAGGCATCTTGAGGGAATTTACATGTATTTTGTGGGAATTTGTGGAGATTTGGTGGGATATTTTTCTAGAATTTGGTCGTGTTTTGGGAAGATTTAGGGAATTTTGTGGGATTTTTCCTGGAATTTTATTGGATACTGGGGAGATTTTGTGGAATGTTTGTGGAACTTTGAGGGACTTTTCTGGAATTTGGTGAGATTCTGTAGAGAACTGACGAATTATCAGGGATTTTTCATGTATTCTGTGGGAATTTGTGGAGATTTGGTGGGATTTTTCTGGAATTTGGTAGAGTTTTGAGAAGATTTAGGGAATTCTGCAAGATATTTCTGGAATTTGGTAGGCTTTTTTGAAGGACGTTTTGTGGTTTTGAGGAGGCTTGAAGAATTTTGAGGAATTTTTCTTAGATTTTGTGGAAACTTGTGGAGGCTTGGTGGGATTTTTGTGTGATTTTGTGGGATATTGAGGCGATTTAGGGATCTTGAGGGATTTTTCATGTATTCTGTGGGAATTTGTGGAGATTCGGTGGGATTTTTGTGGATTTTAGCCGTATTTTGAGAAGATTTAGGGAATTTTGTGTGATTTTTCCAGGAATTTTGTTGGATACTGGGGAGATTTTGTGGAATATTTGTGGAACTTTGAGGGACTTTTCTGGAATTTGGTGAGATTCTGTAGAGAACTGATGAATTATCAGGGATTTTTCATGTATTCTGTGGGAATTTGTGGAGATTTGGTCGGATTTTTCTGGAATTTGGTAGAGTTTTGAGAAGATTTAGGGAATTCTGCAAGATATTTCTGGAATTTGGTAGGCCTTTTTGAAGGACTTTTTGTGGTTTTGAGGAGACTTGAAGAATTTTGAGGAATTTTTCTTAGATTCTGTGGAAACTTGTGTAAGTTTTTGGGATTTTTGTGGGATTTTGTGGGATATTGAGGCGATTTAGGGATCTTGAGGGATTTTTCATGTATTTTGTGGGAATTTGTGGAGATTTGGTGGGATATTTTTCTAGAATTTGGTCGTGTTTTGGGAAGATTTAGGGAATTTTGTGGGATTTTTCCTGGAATTTTATTGGATACTGGGGAGATTTTGTGGGACATTTCTGGAACTTCGAGGGACTTTTCTGGAATTTGGTGAGATTCTGTAGAGAACTGACGAATTATCAGGGATTTTTCATGTATTCTGTGGGAATTTGTGGAGATTTGGTGGGATTTTTGTGGATTTTGACCGTGTTTTGAGAAGATTTAGGGAATTTTGTGGGATTTTTCTGGGATTTTGTTGGGTATTGAGGACATTTTGTGGGATGTTTCTGGAATTTGGTGGGGCTTTTCAAGAATTTTGTGGTATTTTGAAAAGATTTTGGGAATTTTGTGGTGTTTTTTCATGAATTTTGTGGGAATCTGTGCTGATTTTATGGGGCGTTTCTGGAATTCGGTCGAGTTTTCAGAAGATT
Organism: Cyanistes caeruleus; assembly: GCF_971803275.1. NCBI lineage: Eukaryota > Metazoa > Chordata > Aves > Passeriformes > Paridae > Cyanistes > Cyanistes caeruleus. The sequence continues at coordinate 1,581,797 of NW_028255893.1, read as the reverse complement.
TAGGGATTTTTGTGAGATTTTTGTGGGATGTTCTGGGAATTGGTGGAGATTTTGTGGGACATTCCTGTGAATTGGTAGGGTTTTGAAATGATTTAGGGAGTTTTGTGGGACTTCTCTGGAATTTTGTGGGTTTTTTCTGGAATTGTGTGGGATTCTGAGGAGACTTGAAAAATTTTGAGGAATTTGTTTTAGATTTTGTGGGAATTGTTGGAGATTCTGTGGGATTTTACTGGAATTTGGTGGGCCTTTTCAAGGACTTTGTGTGGTTTTGAGGAGACTTGAAGAATTTTGAGGATTTTTTCTTAGATTTTGTACAAACCTGTGGAGGTTTTGTGTGATTTTTGTGGGATTTTGTGGGATATTGAGGCGATTTAGGGATCTTGAGGGATTTTTCATGTATTTTGTGGGAATTTGTGGAGATTTGGTGGGATATTTTTCTAGAATTTGGTCATGTTTTGAGAAGATTTAGGGAATTTTGTGGGATTTTTCCTGGAATTTTGTTGGATACTGGGGAGATTTTGTGGGATGCTTCTGGAACTTTGAGGGACTTTTCTGGAATTTGGTGAGATTCTGTAGAGAACTGACGAATTATCAGGGATTTTTCATGTATTCTGTGGGAATTTGTGGAGATTCGGTGGGATATTTTTCTAGAATTTTGTCATGTTTTGAGAAGATTTAGGGAATTTTGTGGGATTTTTCCTGGAATTTTGTTGGATACTGGGGAGATTTTGTGGGATGTTTGTGGAACTTTGAGGGTCTCTTCTGGAATTTGGTGAGATTCTGTAGAGAACTGACGAATTATCAGGGATTTTTCAGGTAGTCTGTGGGAATTTGTGGAGATTTGGTGAGATTTTTCTGGAATTTGGTAGAGTTTTGAGAAGATTTAGGGAATTCTGTAAGATTTTTTTGGAATTTGGTGGGCCTCTTTGAAGGACTTTGTGTGGTTTTGAGGAGACTTGAAGAATTTTGAGGAATTTTTCTTAGATTCTGTGGAAACTTGTGGAGGTTTTGTGGGATTTTTGTGGAATTTTGTGGGATATTGAGGCGATTTAGGGATCTTGAGGGATTTTTCATGTATTTTGTGGGAATTTGTGGAGATTTGGTGGGATTTTTCTGGAACTTGGTAGAGTTTTGAGAAGATTTAGGGAATTCTGCAAGATATTTCTGGAATTTGGTAGGCCTTTTTGAAGGACTTTTTGTGGTTTTGAGGAGACTTGAAGAATTTTGAGGAATTTTTCTTAGATTCTGTGGAAACTTGTGGAGGTTTTGTGGGATTTTTGTGGAATTTTGTGGGATATTGAGGCGATTTAGGCATCTTGAGGGAATTTACATGTATTTTGTGGGAATTTGTGGAGATTTGGTGGGATATTTTTCTAGAATTTGGTCGTGTTTTGGGAAGATTTAGGGAATTTTGTGGGATTTTTCCTGGAATTTTATTGGATACTGGGGAGATTTTGTGGAATGTTTGTGGAACTTTGAGGGACTCTTCTGGAATTTGGTGAGATTCTATAGAGAACTGAAGAATTATCAGGGATTTTTCATGTATCCTGTGGGAATTTGTGGAGATTTGGTGGGATTTTTCTGGAATTTGGTAGAGTTTTGAGAAGATTTAGGGAATTTTGTAAGATTTTTCTGGAATTTGGTGGGCCTTTTCAAGGACTTTGTGTGGTTTTGAGGAGACTTGAAGAATTTTCAGGGATTTTTCTTAGATTTTGTGGAAACTTGTGGAGGTTTTGTGTGATTTTTGTGGGATTTTGTGGGATATTGAGGCGATTTAGGGATCTTGAGGGATTTTTCATGTATTCTGTGGGAATTTGTGGAGATTTGTTGGGATATTTTTCTAGAATTTGGTCGTGTTTTGGGAAGATTTAGGGAATTTTGTGGGATTTTTCCTGGAATTTTGTTGGATACTGGGGAGATTTTGTGGGATGTTTGTGGAACTTTGAGGGACTTTTCTGGAATTTGGTGAGATTCTGTAGAGAACTGACGAATTATCAGGGATTTTTCATGTATTCTGTGGGAATTTGTGGAGATTTGGTGGGATTTTTGTGGATTTTGGCCGTGTTTTGAGAAGATTTAGGGAATTTTGTGTGATTTTTCTGGGATTTTGTTGGGTATTGAGGACATTTTGTGGGATGTTTCTGGAATTTGGTGGGCCTTTTCAAGAATTTTGTGGTATTTTGAAAAGATTTAGGGAATTTTGTGGTGTTTTTTCTTGAATTTTGTGGGAAACTGTGCTGATTTTATGGGGCGTTTCTGGAATTTGGTCGAGTTTTCAGAAGATTTAGGGATTTTTGTGAGATTTTTGTGGGATGTTCTGGGAATTGGTGGAGATTTTGTGGGACATTCCTGTGAATTGGTAGGGTTTTGAAATGATTTAGGGAGTTTTGTGGGACTTCTCTGGAATTTTGTGGGTTTTTTCTGGAATTGTGTGGGATTCTGAGGAGACTTGAAAAATTTTGAGGAATTTGTTTTAGATTTTGTGGGAATTGTTGGAGATTCTGTGGGATTTTACTGGAATTTGGTGGGCCTTTTCAAGGACTTTGTGTGGTTTTGAGGAGACTTGAAGAATTTTGAGGATTTTTTCTTAGATTTTGTACAAACCTGTGGAGGTTTTGTGGGATTTTTGTGGGATTTTGTGGGATATTGAGGCGATTTAGGGATCTTGAGGGATTTTTCATGTATTTTGTGGGAATTTGTGGAGATTTGGTGGGATATTTTTCTAGAATTTGGTCATGTTTTGAGAAGATTTAGGGAATTTTGTGGGATTTTTCCTGGAATTTTGTTGGATACTGGGGAGATTTTGTGGGATGCTTCTGGAACTTTGAGGGACTTTTCTGGAATTTGGTGAGATTCTGTAGAGAACTGACGAATTATCAGGGATTTTTCATGTATTCTGTGGGAATTTGTGGAGATTCGGTGGGATATTTTTCTAGAATTTTGTCATGTTTTGAGAAGATTTAGGGAATTTTGTGGGATTTTTCCTGGAATTTTGTTGGATACTGGGGAGATTTTGTGGGATGTTTGTGGAACTTTGAGGGTCTCTTCTGGAATTTGGTGAGATTCTGTAGAGAACTGACGAATTATCAGGGATTTTTCAGGTAGTCTGTGGGAATTTGTGGAGATTTGGTGAGATTTTTCTGGAATTTGGTAGAGTTTTGAGAAGATTTAGGGAATTCTGTAAGATTTTTTTGGAATTTGGTGGGCCTCTTTGAAGGACTTTGTGTGGTTTTGAGGAGACTTGAAGAATTTTGAGGAATTTTTCTTAGATTCTGTGGAAACTTGTGGAGGTTTTGTGGGATTTTTGTGGAATTTTGTGGGATATTGAGGCGATTTAGGCATCTTGAGGGATTTTTCATGTATTTTGTGGGAATTTGTGGAGATTTGGTGGGATTTTTCTGGAACTTGGTAGAGTTTTGAGAAGATTTAGGGAATTCTGCAAGATATTTCTGGAATTTGGTAGGCCTTTTTGAAGGACTTTTTGTGGTTTTGAGGAGACTTGAAGAATTTTGAGGAATTTTTCTTAGATTCTGTGGAAACTTGTGGAGGTTTTGTGGGATTTTTGTGGAATTTTGTGGGATATTGAGGCGATTTAGGCATCTTGAGGGAATTTACATGTATTTTGTGGGAATTTGTGGAGATTTGGTGGGATATTTTTCTAGAATTTGGTCGTGTTTTGGGAAGATTTAGGGAATTTTGTGGGATTTTTCCTGGAATTTTATTGGATACTGGGGAGATTTTGTGGGATGTTTGTGGAACTTTGAGGGTCTCTTCTGGAATTTGGTGAGATTCTGTAGAGAACTGACGAATTATCAGGGATTTTTCAGGTAGTCTGTGGGAATTTGTGGAGATTTGGTGAGATTTTTCTGGAATTTGGTAGAGTTTTGAGAAGATTTAGGGAATTCTGTAAGATTTTTTTGGAATTTGGTGGGCCTCTTTGAAGGACTTTGTGTGGTTTTGAGGAGACTTGAAGAATTTTGAGGAATTTTTCTTAGATTCTGTGGAAACTTGTGGAGGTTTTGTGGGATTTTTGTGGAATTTTGTGGGATATTGAGGCGATTTAGGGATCTTGAGGGATTTTTCATGTATTTTGTGGGAATTTGTGGAGATTTGGTGGGATTTTTCTGGAACTTGGTAGAGTTTTGAGAAGATTTAGGGAATTCTGCAAGATATTTCTGGAATTTGGTAGGCCTTTTTGAAGGACTTTTTGTGGTTTTGAGGAGACTTGAAGAATTTTGAGGAATTTTTCTTAGATTCTGTGGAAACTTGTGGAGGTTTTGTGGGATTTTTGTGGAATTTTGTGGGATATTGAGGCGATTTAGGCATCTTGAGGGAATTTACATGTATTTTGTGGGAATTTGTGGAGATTTGGTGGGATATTTTTCTAGAATTTGGTCGTGTTTTGGGAAGATTTAGGGAATTTTGTGGGATTTTTCCTGGAATTTTATTGGATAGTGGGGAGATTTTGTGGAATGTTTGTGGAACTTTGAGGGACTCTTCTGGAATTTGGTGAGATTCTATAGAGAACTGAAGAATTATCAGGGATTTTTCATGTATCCTGTGGGAATTTGTGGAGATTTGGTGGGATTTTTCTGGAATTTGGTAGAGTTTTGAGAAGATTTAGGGAATTTTGTAAGATTTTTCTGGAATTTGGTGGGCCTTTTCAAGGACTTTGTGTGGTTTTGAGGAGACTTGAAGAATTTTCAGGGATTTTTCTTAGATTTTGTGGAAACTTGTGGAGGTTTTGTGTGATTTTTGTGGGATTTTGTGGGATATTGAGGCGATTTAGGGATCTTGAGGGATTTTTCATGTATTCTGTGGGAATTTGTGGAGATTTGTTGGGATATTTTTCTAGAATTTGGTCGTGTTTTGGGAAGATTTAGGGAATTTTGTGGGATTTTTCCTGGAATTTTGTTGGATACTGGGGAGATTTTGTGGGATGTTTGTGGAACTTTGAGGGACTTTTCTGGAATTTGGTGAGATTCTGTAGAGAACTGACGAATTATCAGGGATTTTTCATGTATTCTGTGGGAATTTGTGGAGATTTGGTGGGATTTTTGTGGATTTTGGCCGTGTTTTGAGAAGATTTAGGGAATTTTGTGTGATTTTTCTGGGATTTTGTTGGGTATTGAGGACATTTTGTGGGATGTTTCTGGAATTTGGTGGGACTTTTCAAGAATTTTGTGGTATTTTGAAAAGATTAAGGGAATTTTGTGGTGTTTTTTCTTGAATTTTGTGGGAAACTGTGCTGATTTTATGGGGCGTTTCTGGAATTTGGTCGAGTTTTCAGAAGATTTAGGGATTTTTGTGAGATTTTTGTGGGATGTTCTGGGAATTGGTGGAGATTTTGTGGGACATTCCTGTGAATTGGTAGGGTTTTGAAATGATTTAGGGAGTTTTGTGGGACTTCTCTGGAATTTTGTGGGTTTTTTCTGGAATTGTGTGGGATTCTGAGGAGACTTGAAAAATTTTGAGGAATTTGTTTTAGATTTTGTGGGAATTGTTGGAGATTCTGTGGGATTTTACTGGAATTTGGTGGGCCTTTTCAAGGACTTTGTGTGGTTTTGAGGAGACTTGAAGAATTTTGAGGATTTTTTCTTAGATTTTGTACAAACCTGTGGAGGTTTTGTGGGATTTTTGTGGGATTTTGTGGGATATTGAGGCGATTTAGGGATCTTGAGGGATTTTTCATGTATTTTGTGGGAATTTGTGGAGATTTGGTGGGATATTTTTCTAGAATTTGGTCATGTTTTGAGAAGATTTAGGGAATTTTGTGGGATTTTTCCTGGAATTTTGTTGGATACTGGGGAGATTTTGTGGGATGCTTCTGGAACTTTGAGGGACTTTTCTGGAATTTGGTGAGATTCTGTAGAGAACTGACGAATTATCAGGGATTTTTCATGTATTCTGTGGGAATTTGTGGAGATTCGGTGGGATATTTTTCTAGAATTTTGTCATGTTTTGAGAAGATTTAGGGAATTTTGTGGGATTTTTCCTGGAATTTTGTTGGATACTGGGGAGATTTTGTGGGATGTTTGTGGAACTTTGAGGGTCTCTTCTGGAATTTGGTGAGATTCTGTAGAGAACTGACGAATTATCAGGGATTTTTCAGGTAGTCTGTGGGAATTTGTGGAGATTTGGTGAGATTTTTCTGGAATTTGGTAGAGTTTTGAGAAGATTTAGGGAATTCTGTAAGATTTTTTTGGAATTTGGTAGGCCTTTTTGAAGGACTTTTTGTGGTTTTGAGGAGACTTGAAGAATTTTCAGGGATTTTTCTTAGATTTTGTGGAAACTTGTGGAGGTTTTGTGTGATTTTTGTGGGATTTTGTGGGATATTGAGGCGATTTAGGGATCTTGAGGGATTTTTCATGTATTCTGTGGGAATTTGTGGAGATTTGTTGGGATATTTTTCTAGAATTTGGTCGTGTTTTGGGAAGATTTAGGGAATTTTGTGGGATTTTTCCTGGAATTTTGTTGGATACTGGGGAGATTTTGTGGGATGTTTGTGGAACTTTGAGGGACTTTTCTGGAATTTGGTGAGATTCTGTAGAGAACTGACGAATTATCAGGGATTTTTCATGTATTCTGTGGGAATTTGTGGAGATTTGGTGGGATTTTTGTGGATTTTGGCCGTGTTTTGAGAAGATTTAGGGAATTTTGTGTGATTTTTCTGGGATTTTGTTGGGTATTGAGGACATTTTGTGGGATGTTTCTGGAATTTGGTGGGCCTTTTCAAGAATTTTGTGGTATTTTGAAAAGATTTAGGGAATTTTGTGGTGTTTTTTCTTGAATTTTGTGGGAAACTGTGCTGATTTTATGGGGCGTTTCTGGAATTTGGTCGAGTTTTCAGAAGATTTAGGGATTTTTGTGAGATTTTTGTGGGATGTTCTGGGAATTGGTGGAGATTTTGTGGGACATTCCTGTGAATTGGTAGGGTTTTGAAATGATTTAGGGAGTTTTGTGGGACTTCTCTGGAATTTTGTGGGTTTTTTCTGGAATTGTGTGGGATTCTGAGGAGACTTGAAAAATTTTGAGGAATTTGTTTTAGATTTTGTGGGAATTGTTGGAGATTCTGTGGGATTTTACTGGAATTTGGTGGGCCTTTTCAAGGACTTTGTGTGGTTTTGAGGAGACTTGAAGAATTTTGAGGATTTTTTCTTAGATTTTGTACAAACCTGTGGAGGTTTTGTGGGATTTTTGTGGGATTTTGTGGGATATTGAGGCGATTTAGGGATCTTGAGGGATTTTTCATGTATTTTGTGGGAATTTGTGGAGATTTGGTGGGATATTTTTCTAGAATTTGGTCATGTTTTGAGAAGATTTAGGGAATTTTGTGGGATTTTTCCTGGAATTTTGTTGGATACTGGGGAGATTTTGTGGGATGCTTCTGGAACTTTGAGGGACTTTTCTGGAATTTGGTGAGATTCTGTAGAGAACTGACGAATTATCAGGGATTTTTCATGTATTCTGTGGGAATTTGTGGAGATTCGGTGGGATATTTTTCTAGAATATTGTCATGTTTTGAGAAGATTTAGGGAATTTTGTGGGATTTTTCCTGGAATTTTGTTGGATACTGGGGAGATTTTGTGGGATGTTTGTGGAACTTTGAGGGTCTCTTCTGGAATTTGGTGAGATTCTGTAGAGAACTGACGAATTATCAGGGATTTTTCAGGTAGTCTGTGGGAATTTGTGGAGATTTGGTGAGATTTTTCTGGAATTTGGTAGAGTTTTGAGAAGATTTAGGGAATTCTGTAAGATTTTTTTGGAATTTGGTAGGCCTTTTTGAGGACTTTGTGTGGTTTTGAGGAGACTTGAAGAATTTTCAGGGATTTTTCTTAGATTTTGTGGAAACTTGTGGAGGTTTTGTGTGATTTTTGTGGGATTTTGTGGGATATTGAGGCGATTTAGGGATCTTGAGGGATTTTTCATGTATTTTGTGGGAATTTGTGGAGATTTGTTGGGATATTTTTCTAGAATTTGGTCGTGTTTTGGGAAGATTTAGGGAATTTTGTGGGATTTTTCCTGGAATTTTGTTGGATACTGGGGAGATTTTGTGGGATGTTTGTGGAACTTTGAGGGACTTTTCTGGAATTTGGTGAGATTCTGTAGAGAACTGACGAATTATCAGGGATTTTTCATGTATTCTGTGGGAATTTGTGGAGATTTGGTGGGATTTTTGTGGATTTTGGCCGTGTTTTGAGAAGATTTAGGGAATTTTGTGTGATTTTTCTGGGATTTTGTTGGGTATTGAGGACATTTTGTGGGATGTTTCTGGAATTTGGTGGGCCTTTTCAAGAATTTTGTGGTATTTTGAAAAGATTTAGGGAATTTTGTGGTGTTTTTTCTTGAATTTTGTGGGAAACTGTGCTGATTTTATGGGGCGTTTCTGGAATTTGGTCGAGTTTTCAGAAGATTTAGGGATTTTTGTGAGATTTTTGTGGGATGTTCTGGGAATTGGTGGAGATTTTGTGGGACATTCCTGTGAATTGGTAGGGTTTTGAAATGATTTAGGGAGTTTTGTGGGACTTCTCTGGAATTTTGTGGGTTTTTTCTGGAATTGTGTGGGATTCTGAGGAGACTTGAAAAATTTTGAGGAATTTGTTTTAGATTTTGTGGGAAATGTTGGAGATTCTGTGGGATTTTGTGGGAATTTGGTGGGCCTTTTCAAGGACTTTGTGTGGTTTTGAGGAGACTTGAAGAATTTTGAGGATTTTTTCTTAGATTTTGTACAAACCTGTGGAGGTTTTGTGTGATTTTTGTGGGATTTTGTGGGATATTGAGGCGATTTAGGGATCTTGAGGGATTTTTCATGTATTTTGTGGGAATTTGTGGAGATTTGGTGGGATATTTTTCTAGAATTTGGTCATGTTTTGAGAAGATTTAGGGAATTTTGTGGGATTTTTCCTGGAATTTTGTTGGATACTGGGGAGATTTTGTGGGATGCTTCTGGAACTTTGAGGGACTTTTCTGGAATTTGGTGAGATTCTGTAGAGAACTGACGAATTATCAGGGATTTTTCATGTATTCTGTGGGAATTTGTGGAGATTCGGTGGGATATTTTTCTAGAATTTTGTCATGTTTTGAGAAGATTTAGGGAATTTTGTGGGATTTTTCCTGGAATTTTGTTGGATACTGGGGAGATTTTGTGGGATGTTTGTGGAACTTTGAGGGTCTCTTCTGGAATTTGGTGAGATTCTGTAGAGAACTGACGAATTATCAGGGATTTTTCAGGTAGTCTGTGGGAATTTGTGGAGATTTGGTGAGATTTTTCTGGAATTTGGTAGAGTTTTGAGAAGATTTAGGGAATTCTGTAAGATTTTTTTGGAATTTGGTGGGCCTCTTTGAAGGACTTTGTGTGGTTTTGAGGAGACTTGAAGAATTTTGAGGAATTTTTCTTAGATTCTGTGGAAACTTGTGGAGGTTTTGTGGGATTTTTGTGGAATTTTGTGGGATATTGAGGCGATTTAGGCATCTTGAGGGATTTTTCATGTATTTTGTGGGAATTTGTGGAGATTTGGTGGGATTTTTCTGGAACTTGGTAGAGTTTTGAGAAGATTTAGGGAATTCTGCAAGATATTTCTGGAATTTGGTAGGCCTTTTTGAAGGACTTTTTGTGGTTTTGAGGAGACTTGAAGAATTTTGAGGAATTTTTCTTAGATTCTGTGGAAACTTGTGGAGGTTTTGTGGGATTTTTGTGGAATTTTGTGGGATATTGAGGCGATTTAGGCATCTTGAGGGAATTTACATGTATTTTGTGGGAATTTGTGGAGATTTGGTGGGATATTTTTCTAGAATTTGGTCGTGTTTTGGGAAGATTTAGGGAATTTTGTGGGATTTTTCCTGGAATTTTATTGGATACTGGGGAGATTTTGTGGAATGTTTGTGGAACTTTGAGGGACTCTTCTGGAATTTGGTGAGATTCTATAGAGAACTGAAGAATTATCAGGGATTTTTCATGTATCCTGTGGGAATTTGTGGAGATTTTGTGGGATTTTTCTGGAATTTGGTAGAGTTTTGAGAAGATTTAGGGAATTTTGTAAGATTTTTCTGGAATTTGGTGGGCCTTTTCAAGGACTTTGTGTGGTTTTGAGGAGACTTGAAGAATTTTCAGGGATTTTTCTTAGATTTTGTGGAAACTTGTGGAGGTTTTGTGTGATTTTTGTGGGATTTTGTGGGATATTGAGGCGATTTAGGGATCTTGAGGGATTTTTCATGTATTTTGTGGGAATTTGTGGAGATTTGTTGGGATATTTTTCTAGAATTTGGTCGTGTTTTGGGAAGATTTAGGGAATTTTGTGGGATTTTTCCTGGAATTTTGTTGGATACTGGGGAGATTTTGTGGGATGTTTGTGGAACTTTGAGGGACTTTTCTGGAATTTGGTGAGATTCTGTAGAGAACTGACGAATTATCAGGGATTTTTCATGTATCCTGTGGGAATTTGTGGAGATTTGGTGGGATTTTTGTGGATTTTGGCCGTGTTTTGAGAAGATTTAGGGAATTTTGTGTGATTTTTCTGGGATTTTGTTGGGTATTGAGGACATTTTGTGGGATGTTTCTGGAATTTGGTGGGCCTTTTCAAGAATTTTGTGGTATTTTGAAAAGATTTAGGGAATTTTGTGGTGTTTTTTCTTGAATTTTGTGGGAAACTGTGCTGATTTTATGGGGCGTTTCTGGAATTTGGTCGAGTTCTCAGAAGATTTAGGGATTTTTGTGAGATTTTTGTGGGATGTTCTGGGAATTGGTGGAGATTTTGTGGGACATTCCTGTGAATTGGTAGGGTTTTGAAATGATTTAGGGAGTTTTGTGGGACTTCTCTGGAATTTTGTGGGTTTTTTCTGGAATTGTGTGGGATTCTGAGGAGACTTGAAGAATTTTGAGGAATTTGTTTTAGATTTTGTGGGAATTGTTGGAGATTCTGTGGGATTTTGTGGGAATTTGGTGGGCCTTTTCAAGGACTTTGTGTGGTTTTGAGGAGACTTGAAAAATTTTAAGGATTTGTTTTTATATTTTGTGAAAACTTGTGGAGGTTTTGTGTGATTTTTGTGGGATTTTGTGGGATATTGAGGCGATTTAGGGATCTTGAGGGATTTTTCATGTATTTAGTGGGATTTTGTGGAGATTTGGTGGGATATTTTTCTAGAATTTGGTCATGTTTTGGGAAGATTTAGGGAATTTTGTGGGATTTTTTCTGGAATTTTATTGGATACTGGGGAGATTTTGTGGAATGTTTGTGGAACTTTGAGGGACTTTTCTGGAATTTGGTGAGATTCTGTAGAGAACTGACGAATTATCAGGGATTTTTCATGTATTCTGTGGGAATTTGTGGAGATTTGGTGGGATTTTTCTGGAATTTGGTAGAGTTTTGAGAAGATTTAGGGAATTCTGCAAGATATTTCTGGAATTTGGTAGGCCTTTTTGAAGGACGTTTTGTGGTTTTGAGGAGACTTGAAGAATTTTGAGGAATTTTTCTTAGATTTTGTGGAAACTTGTGGAGGCTTGGTGGGATTTTTGTGTGATTTTGTGGGATATTGAGGCGATTTAGGGATCTTGAGGGATTTTTCATGTATTCTGTGGGAATTTGTGGAGATTCGGTGGGATTTTTGTGGATTTTAGCCGTATTTTGAGAAGATTTAGGGAATTTTGTGTGATTTTTCCAGGAATTTTGTTGGATACTGGGGAGATTTTGTGGAATATTTGTGGAACTTTGAGGGACTTTTCTGGAATTTGGTGAGATTCTGTAGAGAACTGATGAATTATCAGGGATTTTTCATGTATTCTGTGGGAATTTGTGGAGATTTGGTCGGATTTTTCTGGAATTTGGTAGAGTTTTGAGAAGATTTAGGGAATTCTGCAAGATATTTCTGGAATTTGGTAGGCCTTTTTGAAGGACTTTTTGTGGTTTTGAGGAGACTTGAAGAATTTTGAGGAATTTTTCTTAGATTCTGTGGAAACTTGTGTAAGTTTTTGGGATTTTTGTGGGATTTTGTGGGATATTGAGGCGATTTAGGGATCTTGAGGGATTTTTCATGTATTTTGTGGGAATTTGTGGAGATTTGGTGGGATATTTTTCTAGAATTTGGTCGTGTTTTGGGAAGATTTAGGGAATTTTGTGGGATTTTTCCTGGAATTTTATTGGATACTGGGGAGATTTTGTGGGACATTTCTGGAACTTCGAGGGACTTTTCTGGAATTTGGTGAGATTCTGTAGAGAACTGACGAATTATCAGGGATTTTTCATGTATTCTGTGGGAATTTGTGGAGATTTGGTGGGATTTTTGTGGATTTTGGCCGTGTTTTGAGAAGATTTAGGGAATTTTGTGGGATTTTTCTGGGATTTTGTTGGGTATTGAGGACATTTTGTGGGATGTTTCTGGAATTTGGTGGGGCTTTTCAAGAATTTTGTGGTATTTTGAAAAGATTTTGGGAATTTTGTGGTGTTTTTTCATGAATTTTGTGGGAATCTGTGCTGATTTTATGGGGCGTTTCTGGAATTCGGTCGAGTTTTCAGAAGATTACGGATTTTTGTGAGATTTTTGTGGGATGTTCTGGGAATTGGTGGAGATTTTGTGGGACATTCCTGTGAATTGGTAGGGTTTTGAAATGATTTAGGGAGTTTTGTGGGACTTCTCTGGAATTTTGTGGGTTTTTTCTGGAATTGTGTGGGATTCTGAGGAGACTTGAAAAATTTTGAGGAATTTGTTTTAGATTTTGTGGGAATTGTTGGAGATTCTGTGGGATTTTACTGGAATTTGGTGGGCCTTTTCAAGGACTTTGTGTGGTTTTGAGGAGACTTGAAGAATTTTGAGGATTTTTTCTTAGATTTTGTACAAACCTGTGGAGGTTTTGTGTGATTTTTGTGGGATTTTGTGGGATATTGAGGCGATTTAGGGATCTTGAGGGATTTTTCATGTATTTTGTGGGAATTTGTGGAGATTTGGTGGGATATTTTTCTAGAATTTGGTCATGTTTTGAGAAGATTTAGGGAATTTTGTGGGATTTTTCCTGGAATTTTGTTGGATACTGGGGAGATTTTGTGGGATGCTTCTGGAACTTTGAGGGACTTTTCTGGAATTTGGTGAGATTCTGTAGAGAACTGACGAATTATCAGGGATTTTTCATGTATTCTGTGGGAATTTGTGGAGATTCGGTGGGATATTTTTCTAGAATTTTGTCATGTTTTGAGAAGATTTAGGGAATTTTGTGGGATTTTTCCTGGAATTTTGTTGGATACTGGGGAGATTTTGTGGGATGTTTGTGGAACTTTGAGGGTCTCTTCTGGAATTTGGTGAGATTCTGTAGGGAACTGACGAATTATCAGGGATTTTTCAGGTAGTCTGTGGGAATTTGTGGAGATTTGGTGAGATTTTTCTGGAATTTGGTAGAGTTTTGAGAAGATTTAGGGAATTCTGTAAGATTTTTTTGGAATTTGGTGGGCCTCTTTGAAGGACTTTGTGTGGTTTTGAGGAGACTTGAAGAATTTTGAGGAATTTTTCTTAGATTCTGTGGAAACTTGTGGAGGTTTTGTGGGATTTTTGTGGAATTTTGTGGGATATTGAGGCGATTTAGGGATCTTGAGGGATTTTTCATGTATTTTGAGGGAATTTGTGGAGATTTGGTGGGATTTTTCTGGAACTTGGTAGAGTTTTGAGAAGATTTAGGGAATTCTGCAAGATATTTCTGGAATTTGGTAGGCCTTTTTGAAGGACTTTTTGTGGTTTTGAGGAGACTTGAAGAATTTTGAGGAATTTTTCTTAGATTCTGTGGAAACTTGTGGAGGTTTTGTGGGATTTTTGTGGGATTTTGTGGGATATTGAGGCGATTTAGGCATCTTGAGGGAATTTACATGTATTTTGTGGGAATTTGTGGAGATTTGGTGGGATATTTTTCTAGAATTTGGTCGTGTTTTGGGAAGATTTAGGGAATTTTGTGGGATTTTTCCTGGAATTTTATTGGATACTGGGGAGATTTTGTGGAATGTTTGTGGAACTTTGAGGGACTTTTCTGGAATTTGGTGAGATTCTGTAGAGAACTGACGAATTATCAGGGATTTTTCATGTATTCTGTGGGAATTTGTGGAGATTTGGTGGGATTTTTCTGGAATTTGGTAGAGTTTTGAGAAGATTTAGGGAATTCTGCAAGATATTTCTGGAATTTGGTAGGCTTTTTTGAAGGACGTTTTGTGGTTTTGAGGAGGCTTGAAGAATTTTGAGGAATTTTTCTTAGATTTTGTGGAAACTTGTGGAGGCTTGGTGGGATTTTTGTGTGATTTTGTGGGATATTGAGGCGATTTAGGGATCTTGAGGGATTTTTCATGTATTCTGTGGGAATTTGTGGAGATTCGGTGGGATTTTTGTGGATTTTAGCCGTATTTTGAGAAGATTTAGGGAATTTTGTGTGATTTTTCCTGGAATTTTGTTGGATACTGGGGAGATTTTGTGGGATGTTTGTGGAACTTTGAGGGTCTCTTCTGGAATTTGGTGAGATTCTGTAGAGAACTGACGAATTATCAGGGATTTTTCAGGTAGTCTGTGGGAATTTGTGGAGATTTGGTGAGATTTTTCTGGAATTTGGTAGAGTTTTGAGAAGATTTAGGGAATTCTGTAAGATTTTTTTGGAATTTGGTGGGCCTCTTTGAAGGACTTTGTGTGGTTTTGAGGAGACTTGAAGAATTTTGAGGAATTTTTCTTAGATTCTGTGGAAACTTGTGGAGGTTTTGTGGGATTTTTGTGGAATTTTGTGGGATATTGAGGCGATTTAGGCATCTTGAGGGATTTTTCATGTATTTTGTGGGAATTTGTGGAGATTTGGTGGGATTTTTCTGGAACTTGGTAGAGTTTTGAGAAGATTTAGGGAATTCTGCAAGATATTTCTGGAATTTGGTAGGCCTTTTTGAAGGACTTTTTGTGGTTTTGAGGAGACTTGAAGAATTTTGAGGAATTTTTCTTAGATTCTGTGGAAACTTGTGGAGGTTTTGTGGGATTTTTGTGGAATTTTGTGGGATATTGAGGCGATTTAGGCATCTTGAGGGAATTTACATGTATTTTGTGGGAATTTGTGGAGATTCGGTGGGATTTTTGTGGATTTTAGCCGTATTTTGAGAAGATTTAGGGAATTTTGTGGGATTTTTCCTGGAATTTTATTGGATACTGGGGAGATTTTGTGGAATGTTTGTGGAACTTTGAGGGACTCTTCTGGAATTTGGTGAGATTCTATAGAGAACTGAAGAATTATCAGGGATTTTTCATGTATCCTGTGGGAATTTGTGGAGATTTTGTGGGATTTTTCTGGAATTTGGTAGAGTTTTGAGAAGATTTAGGGAATTTTGTAAGATTTTTCTGGAATTTGGTGGGCCTTTTCAAGGACTTTGTGTGGTTTTGAGGAGACTTGAAGAATTTTCAGGGATTTTTCTTAGATTTTGTGGAAACTTGTGGAGGTTTTGTGTGATTTTTGTGGGATTTTGTGGGATATTGAGGCGATTTAGGGATCTTGAGGGATTTTTCATGTATTTTGTGGGAATTTGTGGAGATTTGTTGGGATATTTTTCTAGAATTTGGTCGTGTTTTGGGAAGATTTAGGGAATTTTGTGGGATTTTTCCTGGAATTTTGTTGGATACTGGGGAGATTTTGTGGGATGTTTGTGGAACTTTGAGGGACTTTTCTGGAATTTGGTGAGATTCTGTAGAGAACTGACGAATTATCAGGGATTTTTCATGTATCCTGTGGGAATTTGTGGAGATTTGGTGGGATTTTTGTGGATTTTGGCCGTGTTTTGAGAAGATTTAGGGAATTTTGTGTGATTTTTCTGGGATTTTGTTGGGTATTGAGGACATTTTGTGGGATGTTTCTGGAATTTGGTGGGCCTTTTCAAGAATTTTGTGGTATTTTGAAAAGATTTAGGGAATTTTGTGGTGTTTTTTCTTGAATTTTGTGGGAAACTGTGCTGATTTTATGGGGCGTTTCTGTAATTTGGTAGAGTTCTCAGAAGATTTAGGGATTTTTGTGAGATTTTTGTGGGATGTTCTGGGAATTGGTGGAGATTTTGTGGGACATTCCTGTGAATTGGTAGGGTTTTGAAATGATTTAGGGAGTTTTGTGGGACTTCTCTGGAATTTTGTGGGTTTTTTCTGGAATTGTGTGGGATTCTGAGGAGACTTGAAAAATTTTGAGGAATTTGTTTTAGATTTTGTGGGAATTGTTGGAGATTCTGTGGGATTTTGTGGGAATTTGGTGGGCCTTTTCAAGGACTTTGTGTGGTTTTGAGGAGACTTGAAAAATTTTAAGGATTTGTTTTTATATTTTGTGAAAACTTGTGGAGGTTTTGTGTGATTTTTGTGGGATTTTGTGGGATATTGAGGCGATTTAGGGATCTTGAGGGATTTTTCATGTATTTAGTGGGATTTTGTGGAGATTTGGTGGGATATTTTTCTAGAATTTGGTCATGTTTTGGGAAGATTTAGGGAATTTTGTGGGATTTTTTCTGGAATTTTATTGGATACTGGGGAGATTTTGTGGAATGTTTGTGGAACTTTGAGGGACTTTTCTGGAATTTGGTGAGATTCTGTAGAGAACTGACGAATTATCAGGGATTTTTCATGTATTCTGTGGGAATTTGTGGAGATTTGGTGGGATTTTTCTGGAATTTGGTAGAGTTTTGAGAAGATTTAGGGAATTCTGCAAGATATTTCTGGAATTTGGTAGGCCTTTTTGAAGGACGTTTTGTGGTTTTGAGGAGACTTGAAGAATTTTGAGGAATTTTTCTTAGATTTTGTGGAAACTTGTGGAGGCTTGGTGGGATTTTTGTGTGATTTTGTGGGATATTGAGGCGATTTAGGGATCTTGAGGGATTTTTCATGTATTCTGTGGGAATTTGTGGAGATTCGGTGGGATTTTTGTGGATTTTAGCCGTATTTTGAGAAGATTTAGGGAATTTTGTGTGATTTTTCCAGGAATTTTGTTGGATACTGGGGAGATTTTGTGGAATATTTGTGGAACTTTGAGGGACTTTTCTGGAATTTGGTGAGATTCTGTAGAGAACTGAAGAATTATCAGGGATTTTTCATGTATTCTGTGGGAATTTGTGGAGATTTGGTGGGATTTTTCTGGAATTTGGTAGAGTTTTGAGAAGATTTAGGGAATTCTGCAAGATATTTCTGGAATTTGGTAGGCCTTTTTGAAGGACTTTTTGTGGTTTTGAGGAGACTTGAAGAATTTTCAGGGATTTTTCTTAGATTTTGTGGAAACTTGTGGAGGTTTTGTGTGATTTTTGTGGGATTTTGTGGGATATTGAGGCGATTTAGGGATCTTGAGGGATTTTTCATGTATTTTGTGGGAATTTGTGGAGATTTGGTGGGATATTTTTCTAGAATTTGGTCGTGTTTTGGGAAGATTTAGGGAATTTTGTGGGATTTTTCCTGGAATTTTGTTGGATACTGGGGAGATTTTGTGGGATGCTTCTGGAACTTTGAGGGACTTTTCTGGAATTTGGTGAGATTCTGTAGAGAACTGACGAATTATCAGGGATTTTTCATGTATTCTGTCGGAATTTGTGGAGATTTGGTGGGATTTTTGTGGATTTTGGCCGTGTTTTGAGAAGATTTAGGGAATTTTGTGTGATTTTTCTGGGATTTTGTTGGGTATTGAGGACATTTTGTGGGATGTTTCTGGAATTTGGTGGGGCTTTTCAAGAATTTTGTGGTATTTTGAAAAGATTTTGGGAATTTTGTGGTGTTTTTTCTTGAATTTTGTGGGAAACTGCTGATTTTATGGGGCGTTTCTGGAATTTGGTCGAGTTTTCAGAAGATTTAGGGATTTTTGTGAGATTTTTGTGGGATGTTCTGGGAATTGGTGGAGATTTTGTGGGACATTCCTGTGAATTGGTAGGGTTTTGAAATGATTTAGGGAGTTTTGTGGGACTTCTCTGGAATTTTGTGGGTTTTTTCTGGAATTGTGTGGGATTCTGAGGAGACTTGAAGAATTTTGAGGAATTTGTTTTAGATTTTGTGGGAATTGTTGGAGATTCTGTGGGATTTTACTGGAATTTGGTGGGCCTTTTCAAGGACTTTGTGTGGTTTTGAGGAGACTTGAAGAATTTTAAGGATTTGTTTTTATATTTTGTGAAAACTTGTGGAGGTTTTGTGTGATTTTTGTGGGATTTTGTGGGATATTGAGGCGATTTAGGGATCTTGATGGATTTTTCATGTATTTAGTGGGATTTTGTGGAGATTTGGTGGGATATTTTTCTAGAATTTGGTCATGTTTTGGGAAGATTTAGGGAATTTTGTGGGATTTTTTCTGGAATTTTATTGGATACTGGGGAGATTTTGTGGAATGTTTGTGGAACTTTGAGGGACTTTTCTGGAATTTGGTGAGATTCTGTAGAGAACTGACGAATTATCAGGGATTTTTCATGTATTCTGTGGGAATTTGTGGAGATTTGGTGGGATTTTTCTGGAATTTGGTAGAGTTTTGAGAAGATTTAGGGAATTCTGCAAGATATTTCTGGAATTTGGTAGGCCTTTTTGAAGGACGTTTTGTGGTTTTGAGGAGACTTGAAGAATTTTGAGGAATTTTTCTTAGATTTTGTGGAAACTTGTGGAGGCTTGGTGGGATTTTTGTGTGATTTTGTGGGATATTGAGGCGATTTAGGGATCTTGAGGGATTTTTCATGTATTCTGTGGGAATTTGTGGAGATTCGGTGGGATTTTTGTGGATTTTAGCCGTATTTTGAGAAGATTTAGGGAATTTTGTGTGATTTTTCCAGGAATTTTGTTGGATACTGGGGAGATTTTGTGGAATATTTGTGGAACTTTGAGGGACTTTTCTGGAATTTGGTGAGATTCTGTAGAGAACTGATGAATTATCAGGGATTTTTCATGTATTCTGTGGGAATTTGTGGAGATTTGGTCGGATTTTTCTGGAATTTGGTAGAGTTTTGAGAAGATTTAGGGAATTCTGCAAGATATTTCTGGAATTTGGTAGGCCTTTTTGAAGGACTTTTTGTGGTTTTGAGGAGACTTGAAGAATTTTGAGGAATTTTTCTTAGATTCTGTGGAAACTTGTGTAAGTTTTTGGGATTTTTGTGGGATTTTGTGGGATATTGAGGCGATTTAGGGATCTTGAGGGATTTTTCATGTATTTTGTGGGAATTTGTGGAGATTTGGTGGGATATTTTTCTAGAATTTGGTCGTGTTTTGGGAAGATTTAGGGAATTTTGTGGGATTTTTCCTGGAATTTTATTGGATACTGGGGAGATTTTGTGGGACATTTCTGGAACTTCGAGGGACTTTTCTGGAATTTGGTGAGATTCTGTAGAGAACTGACGAATTATCAGGGATTTTTCATGTATTCTGTGGGAATTTGTGGAGATTTGGTGGGATTTTTGTGGATTTTGGCCGTGTTTTGAGAAGATTTAGGGAATTTTGTGGGATTTTTCTGGGATTTTGTTGGGTATTGAGGACATTTTGTGGGATGTTTCTGGAATTTGGTGGGGCTTTTCAAGAATTTTGTGGTATTTTGAAAAGATTTTGGGAATTTTGTGGTGTTTTTTCATGAATTTTGTGGGAATCTGTGCTGATTTTATGGGGCGTTTCTGGAATTCGGTCGAGTTTTCAGAAGATTACGGATTTTTGTGAGATTTTTGTGGGATGTTCTGGGAATTGGTGGAGATTTTGTGGGACATTCCTGTGAATTGGTAGGGTTTTGAAATGATTTAGGGAGTTTTGTGGGACTTCTCTGGAATTTTGTGGGTTTTTTCTGGAATTGTGTGGGATTCTGAGGAGACTTGAAAAATTTTGAGGAATTTGTTTTAGATTTTGTGGGAATTGTTGGAGATTCTGTGGGATTTTACTGGAATTTGGTGGGCCTTTTCAAGGACTTTGTGTGGTTTTGAGGAGACTTGAAGAATTTTGAGGATTTTTTCTTAGATTTTGTACAAACCTGTGGAGGTTTTGTGTGATTTTTGTGGGATTTTGTGGGATATTGAGGCGATTTAGGGATCTTGAGGGATTTTTCATGTATTTTGTGGGAATTTGTGGAGATTTGGTGGGATATTTTTCTAGAATTTGGTCATGTTTTGAGAAGATTTAGGGAATTTTGTGGGATTTTTCCTGGAATTTTGTTGGATACTGGGGAGATTTTGTGGGATGCTTCTGGAACTTTGAGGGACTTTTCTGGAATTTGGTGAGATTCTGTAGAGAACTGACGAATTATCAGGGATTTTTCATGTATTCTGTGGGAATTTGTGGAGATTCGGTGGGATATTTTTCTAGAATTTTGTCATGTTTTGAGAAGATTTAGGGAATTTTGTGGGATTTTTCCTGGAATTTTGTTGGATACTGGGGAGATTTTGTGGGATGTTTGTGGAACTTTGAGGGTCTCTTCTGGAATTTGGTGAGATTCTGTAGAGAACTGACGAATTATCAGGGATTTTTCAGGTAGTCTGTGGGAATTTGTGGAGATTTGGTGAGATTTTTCTGGAATTTGGTAGAGTTTTGAGAAGATTTAGGGAATTCTGCAAGATATTTCTGGAATTTGGTAGGCTTTTTTGAAGGACGTTTTGTGGTTTTGAGGAGGCTTGAAGAATTTTGAGGAATTTTTCTTAGATTTTGTGGAAACTTGTGGAGGCTTGGTGGGATTTTTGTGTGATTTTGTGGGATATTGAGGCGATTTAGGGATCTTGAGGGATTTTTCATGTATTTTGTGGGAATTTGTGGAGATTTGGTGGGATATTTTTCTAGAATTTGGTCGTGTTTTGGGAAGATTTAGGGAATTTTGTGGGATTTTTCCTGGAATTTTATTGGATACTGGGGAGATTTTGTGGGTCATTTCTGGAACTTCGAGGGACTTTTCTGGAATTTGGTGAGATTCTGTAGAGAACTGACGAATTATCAGGGATTTTTCATGTATTCTGTGGGAATTTGTGGAGATTTGGTGTGATTTTTGTGGATTTTGACCGTGTTTTGAGAAGATTTAGGGAATTTTGTGGGATTTTTCTGGGATTTTGTTGGGTATTGAGGACATTTTGTGGGATGTTTCTGGAATTTGGTGGGCCTTTTCAAGAATTTTGTGGTATTTTGAAAAGATTTTGGGAATTTTGTGGTGTTTTTTCATGAATTTTGTGGGAATCTGTGCTGATTTTATGGGGCGTTTCTGGAATTTGGTCGAGTTTTCAGAAGATTTAGGGATTTTTGTGAGATTTTTGTGGGATGTTCTGGGAATTGGTGGAGATTTTGTGGGACATTCCTGTGAATTGGTAGGGTTTTGAAATGATTTAGGGAGTTTTGTGGGACTTCTCTGGAATTTTGTGGGTTTTTTCTGGAATTGTGTGGGATTCTGAGGAGACTTGAAGAATTTTGAGGAATTTGTTTTAGATTTTGTGGGAATTGTTGGAGATTCTGTGGGATTTTGTGGGAATTTGGTGGGCCTTTTCAAGGACTTAGTGTGGTTTTGAGGAGACTTGAAAAATTTTAAGGATTTGTTTTTATATTTTGTGAAAACTTGTGGAGGTTTTGTGTGATTTTTGTGGGATTTTGTGGGATATTGAGGCGATTTAGGGATCTTGAGGGATTTTTCATGTATTTAGTGGGATTTTGTGGAGATTTGGTGGGATATTTTTCTAGAATTTGGTCATGTTTTGGGAAGATTTAGGGAATTTTGTGGGATTTTTTCTGGAATTTTATTGGATACTGGGGAGATTTTGTGGAATGTTTGTGGAACTTTGAGGGACTTTTCTGGAATTTGGTGAGATTCTGTAGAGAACTGACGAATTATCAGGGATTTTTCATGTATTCTGTGGGAATTTGTGGAGATTTGGTGGGATTTTTCTGGAATTTGGTAGAGTTTTGAGAAGATTTAGGGAATTCTGCAAGATATTTCTGGAATTTGGTAGGCCTTTTTGAAGGATGTTTTGTGGTTTTGAGGAGACTTGAAGAATTTTGAGGAATTTTTCTTAGATTTTGTGGAAACTTGTGGAGGCTTGGTGGGATTTTTGTGTGATTTTGTGGGATATTGAGGCGATTTAGGGATCTTGAGGGATTTTTCATGTATTCTGTGGGAATTTGTGGAGATTCGGTGGGATTTTTGTGGATTTTAGCCGTATTTTGAGAAGATTTAGGGAATTTTGTGTGATTTTTCCAGGAATTTTGTTGGATACTGGGGAGATTTTGTGGAATATTTGTGGAACTTTGAGGGACTTTTCTGGAATTTGGTGAGATTCTGTAGAGAACTGAAGAATTATCAGGGATTTTTCATGTATTCTGTGGGAATTTGTGGAGATTTGGTGGGATTTTTCTGGAATTTGGTAGAGTTTTGAGAAGATTTAGGGAATTCTGTAAGATTTTTCTGGAATTTGGTGGGCCTCTTTGAAGGACTTTGTGTGGTTTTGAGGAGACTTGAAGAATTTTGAGGAATTTTTCTTAGATTCTGTGGAAACTTGTGGAGGTTTTGTGGGATTTTTGTGGAATTTTGTGGGATATTGAGGCGATTTAGGGATCTTGAGGGATTTTTCATATATTTTGTGGGAATTTGTGGAGATTCGGTGGGATATTTTTCTAGAATTTTGTCATGTTTTGAGAAGATTTATGGAATTTTGTGGGATTTTTCCTGGAATTTTGTTGGATACTGGGGAGATTTTGTGGGATGCTTGTGGAACTTTGAGGGACTTTTCTGGAATTTGGTGAGATTCTGTAGAGAACTGACGAATTATCAGGGATTTTTCATGTATTCTGTGGGAATTTGTGGAGATTTGGTGGGATTTTTGTGGATTTTGGCCGTGTTTTGAGAAGATTTAGGGAATTTTGTGGGATTTTTCTGGGATTTTGTTGGGTATTGAGGACATTTTGTGGGATGTTTCTGGAATTTGGTGGGGCTTTTCAAGAATTTTGTGGTATTTTGAAAAGATTTTGGGAATTTTGTGGTGTTTTTTCATGAATTTTGTGGGAATCTGTGCTGATTTTATGGGGCGTTTCTGGAATTCGGTCGAGTTTTCAGAAGATTACGGATTTTTGTGAGATTTTTGTGGGATGTTCTGGGAATTGGTGGAGATTTTGTGGGACATTCCTGTGAATTGGTAGGGTTTTGAAATGATTTAGGGAGTTTTGTGGGACTTCTCTGGAATTTTGTGGGTTTTTTCTGGAATTGTGTGGGATTCTGAGGAGACTTGAAAAATTTTGAGGAATTTGTTTTAGATTTTGTGGGAATTGTTGGAGATTCTGTGGGATTTTACTGGAATTTGGTGGGCCTTTTCAAGGACTTTGTGTGGTTTTGAGGAGACTTGAAGAATTTTGAGGATTTTTTCTTAGATTTTGTACAAACCTGTGGAGGTTTTGTGTGATTTTTGTGGGATTTTGTGGGATATTGAGGCGATTTAGGGATCTTGAGGGATTTTTCATGTATTTTGTGGGAATTTGTGGAGATTTGGTGGGATATTTTTCTAGAATTTGGTCATGTTTTGAGAAGATTTAGGGAATTTTGTGGGATTTTTCCTGGAATTTTGTTGGATACTGGGGAGATTTTGTGGGATGCTTCTGGAACTTTGAGGGACTTTTCTGGAATTTGGTGAGATTCTGTAGAGAACTGACGAATTATCAGGGATTTTTCATGTATTCTGTGGGAATTTGTGGAGATTCGGTGGGATATTTTTCTAGAATTTTGTCATGTTTTGAGAAGATTTAGGGAATTTTGTGGGATTTTTCCTGGAATTTTGTTGGATACTGGGGAGATTTTGTGGGATGTTTGTGGAACTTTGAGGGTCTCTTCTGGAATTTGGTGAGATTCTGTAGAGAACTGACGAATTATCAGGGATTTTTCAGGTAGTCTGTGGGAATTTGTGGAGATTTGGTGAGATTTTTCTGGAATTTGGTAGAGTTTTGAGAAGATTTAGGGAATTCTGCAAGATATTTCTGGAATTTGGTAGGCTTTTTTGAAGGACGTTTTGTGGTTTTGAGGAGGCTTGAAGAATTTTGAGGAATTTTTCTTAGATTTTGTGGAAACTTGTGGAGGCTTGGTGGGATTTTTGTGTGATTTTGTGGGATATTGAGGCGATTTAGGGATCTTGAGGGATTTTTCATGTATTCTGTGGGAATTTGTGGAGATTCGGTGGGATTTTTGTGGATTTTAGCCGTATTTTGAGAAGATTTAGGGAATTTTGTGTGATTTTTCCTGGAATTTTGTTGGATACTGGGGAGATTTTGTGGAATATTTGTGGAACTTTGAGGGACTTTTCTGGAATTTGGTGAGATTCTGTAGAGAACTGATGAATTATCAGGGATTTTTCATGTATTCTGTGGGAATTTGTGGAGATTTGGTGGGATTTTTCTGGAATTTGGTAGAGTTTTGAGAAGATTTAGGGAATTCTGTAAGATTTTTCTGGAATTTGGTGGGCCTCTTTGAAGGACTTTGTGTGGTTTTGAGGAGACTTGAAGAATTTTGAGGAATTTTTCTTAGATTCTGTGGAAACTTGTGGAGGTTTTGTGGGATTTTTGTGGAATTTTGTGGGATATTGAGGCGATTTAGGGATCTTGAGGGATTTTTCATATATTTTGTGGGAATTTGTGGAGATTCGGTGGGATATTTTTCTAGAATTTTGTCATGTTTTGAGAAGATTTATGGAATTTTGTGGGATTTTTCCTGGAATTTTGTTGGATACTGGGGAGATTTTGTGGGATGCTTGTGGAACTTTGAGGGACTTTTCTGGAATTTGGTGAGATTCTGTAGAGAACTGACGAATTATCAGGGATTTTTCATGTATTCTGTGGGAATTTGTGGAGATTTGGTGGGATTTTTGTGGATTTTGGCCGTGTTTTGAGAAGATTTAGGGAATTTTGTGGGATTTTTCTGGGATTTTGTTGGGTATTGAGGACATTTTGTGGGATGTTTCTGGAATTTGGTGGGGCTTTTCAAGAATTTTGTGGTATTTTGAAAAGATTTTGGGAATTTTGTGGTGTTTTTTCATGAATTTTGTGGGAATCTGTGCTGATTTTATGGGGCGTTTCTGGAATTCGGTCGAGTTTTCAGAAGATTACGGATTTTTGTGAGATTTTTGTGGGATGTTCTGGGAATTGGTGGAGATTTTGTGGGACATTCCTGTGAATTGGTAGGGTTTTGAAATGATTTAGGGAGTTTTGTGGGACTTCTCTGGAATTTTGTGGGTTTTTTCTGGAATTGTGTGGGATTCTGAGGAGACTTGAAAAATTTTGAGGAATTTGTTTTAGATTTTGTGGGAATTGTTGGAGATTCTGTGGGATTTTACTGGAATTTGGTGGGCCTTTTCAAGGACTTTGTGTGGTTTTGAGGAGACTTGAAGAATTTTGAGGATTTTTTCTTAGATTTTGTACAAACCTGTGGAGGTTTTGTGTGATTTTTGTGGGATTTTGTGGGATATTGAGGCGATTTAGGGATCTTGAGGGATTTTTCATGTATTTTGTGGGAATTTGTGGAGATGTGGTGGGATATTTTTCTAGAATTTGGTCATGTTTTGAGAAGATTTAGGGAATTTTGTGGGATTTTTCCTGGAATTTTGTTGGATACTGGGGAGATTTTGTGGGATGCTTCTGGAACTTTGAGGGACTTTTCTGGAATTTGGTGAGATTCTGTAGAGAACTGACGAATTATCAGGGATTTTTCATGTATTCTGTGGGAATTTGTGGAGATTCGGTGGGATATTTTTCTAGAATTTTGTCATGTTTTGAGAAGATTTAGGGAATTTTGTGGGATTTTTCCTGGAATTTTGTTGGATACTGGGGAGATTTTGTGGGATGTTTGTGGAACTTTGAGGGTCTCTTCTGGAATTTGGTGAGATTCTGTAGAGAACTGACGAATTATCAGGGATTTTTCAGGTAGTCTGTGGGAATTTGTGGAGATTTGGTGAGATTTTTCTGGAATTTGGTAGAGTTTTGAGAAGATTTAGGGAATTCTGCAAGATATTTCTGGAATTTGGTAGGCTTTTTTGAAGGACGTTTTGTGGTTTTGAGGAGGCTTGAAGAATTTTGAGGAATTTTTCTTAGATTTTGTGGAAACTTGTGGAGGCTTGGTGGGATTTTTGTGTGATTTTGTGGGATATTGAGGCGATTTAGGGATCTTGAGGGATTTTTCATGTATTCTGTGGGAATTTGTGGAGATTCGGTGGGATTTTTGTGGATTTTAGCCGTATTTTGAGAAGATTTAGGGAATTTTGTGTGATTTTTCCTGGAATTTTGTTGGATACTGGGGAGATTTTGTGGAATATTTGTGGAACTTTGAGGGACTTTTCTGGAATTTGGTGAGATTCTGTAGAGAACTGATGAATTATCAGGGATTTTTCATGTATTCTGTGGGAATTTGTGGAGATTTGGTCGGATTTTTCTGGAATTTGGTAGAGTTTTGAGAAGATTTAGGGAATTCTGCAAGATATTTCTGGAATTTGGTAGGCCTTTTTGAAGGACTTTTTGTGGTTTTGAGGAGACTTGAAGAATTTTGAGGAATTTTTCTTAGATTCTGTGGAAACTTGTGTAAGTTTTTGGGATTTTTGTGGGATTTTGTGGGATATTGAGGCGATTTAGGGATCTTGAGGGATTTTTCATGTATTTTGTGGGAATTTGTGGAGATTTGGTGGGATATTTTTCTAGAATTTGGTCGTGTTTTGGGAAGATTTAGGGAATTTTGTGGGATTTTTCCTGGAATTTTATTGGATACTGGGGAGATTTTGTGGGTCATTTCTGGAACTTCGAGGGACTTTTCTGGAATTTGGTGAGATTCTGTAGAGAACTGACGAATTATCAGGGATTTTTCATGTATTCTGTGGGAATTTGTGGAGATTTGGTGTGATTTTTGTGGATTTTGACCGTGTTTTGAGAAGATTTAGGGAATTTTGTGGGATTTTTCTGGGATTTTGTTGGGTATTGAGGACATTTTGTGGGATGTTTCTGGAATTTGGTGGGCCTTTTCAAGAATTTTGTGGTATTTTGAAAAGATTTTGGGAATTTTGTGGTGTTTTTTCATGAATTTTGTGGGAATCTGTGCTGATTTTATGGGGCGTTTCTGGAATTTGGTCGAGTTTTCAGAAGATTTAGGGATTTTTGTGAGATTTTTGTGGGATGTTCTGGGAATTGGTGGAGATTTTGTGGGACATTCCTGTGAATTGGTAGGGTTTTGAAATGATTTAGGGAGTTTTGTGGGACTTCTCTGGAATTTTGTGGGTTTTTTCTGGAATTGTGTGGGATTCTGAGGAGACTTGAAGAATTTTGAGGAATTTGTTTTAGATTTTGTGGGAATTGTTGGAGATTCTGTGGGATTTTGTGGGAATTTGGTGGGCCTTTTCAAGGACTTAGTGTGGTTTTGAGGAGACTTGAAAAATTTTAAGGATTTGTTTTTATATTTTGTGAAAACTTGTGGAGGTTTTGTGTGATTTTTGTGGGATTTTGTGGGATATTGAGGCGATTTAGGGATCTTGAGGGATTTTTCATGTATTTAGTGGGATTTTGTGGAGATTTGGTGGGATATTTTTCTAGAATTTGGTCATGTTTTGGAAAGATTTAGGGAATTTTGTGGGATTTTTTCTGGAATTTTATTGGATACTGGGGAGATTTTGTGGAATGTTTGTGGAACTTTGAGGGACTTTTCTGGAATTTGGTGAGATTCTGTAGAGAACTGACGAATTATCAGGGATTTTTCATGTATTCTGTGGGAATTTGTGGAGATTTGGTGGGATTTTTCTGGAATTTGGTAGAGTTTTGAGAAGATTTAGGGAATTCTGCAAGATATTTCTGGAATTTGGTAGGCCTTTTTGAAGGATGTTTTGTGGTTTTGAGGAGACTTGAAGAATTTTGAGGAATTTTTCTTAGATTTTGTGGAAACTTGTGGAGGCTTGGTGGGATTTTTGTGTGATTTTGTGGGATATTGAGGCGATTTAGGGATCTTGAGGGATTTTTCATGTATTCTGTGGGAATTTGTGGAGATTCGGTGGGATTTTTGTGGATTTTAGCCGTATTTTGAGAAGATTTAGGGAATTTTGTGTGATTTTTCCAGGAATTTTGTTGGATACTGGGGAGATTTTGTGGAATATTTGTGGAACTTTGAGGGACTTTTCTGGAATTTGGTGAGATTCTGTAGAGAACTGAAGAATTATCAGGGATTTTTCATGTATTCTGTGGGAATTTGTGGAGATTTGGTGGGATTTTTCTGGAATTTGGTAGAGTTTTGAGAAGATTTAGGGAATTCTGTAAGATTTTTCTGGAATTTGGTGGGCCTCTTTGAAGGACTTTGTGTGGTTTTGAGGAGACTTGAAGAATTTTGAGGAATTTTTCTTAGATTCTGTGGAAACTTGTGGAGGTTTTGTGGGATTTTTGTGGAATTTTGTGGGATATTGAGGCGATTTAGGGATCTTGAGGGATTTTTCATGTATTTTGAGGGAATTTGTGGAGATTTGGTGGGATTTTTCTGGAACTTGGTAGAGTTTTGAGAAGATTTAGGGAATTCTGCAAGATATTTCTGGAATTTGGTAGGCCTTTTTGAAGGACTTTTTGTGGTTTTGAGGAGACTTGAAGAATTTTGAGGAATTTTTCTTAGATTCTGTGGAAACTTGTGGAGGTTTTGTGGGATTTTTGTGGGATTTTGTGGGATATTGAGGCGATTTAGGCATCTTGAGGGAATTTACATGTATTTTGTGGGAATTTGTGGAGATTTGGTGGGATATTTTTCTAGAATTTGGTCGTGTTTTGGGAAGATTTAGGGAATTTTGTGGGATTTTTCCTGGAATTTTATTGGATACTGGGGAGATTTTGTGGAATGTTTGTGGAACTTTGAGGGACTTTTCTGGAATTTGGTGAGATTCTGTAGAGAACTGACGAATTATCAGGGATTTTTCATGTATTCTGTGGGAATTTGTGGAGATTTGGTGGGATTTTTCTGGAATTTGGTAGAGTTTTGAGAAGATTTAGGGAATTCTGCAAGATATTTCTGGAATTTGGTAGGCTTTTTTGAAGGACGTTTTGTGGTTTTGAGGAGGCTTGAAGAATTTTGAGGAATTTTTCTTAGATTTTGTGGAAACTTGTGGAGGCTTGGTGGGATTTTTGTGTGATTTTGTGGGATATTGAGGCGATTTAGGGATCTTGAGGGATTTTTCATGTATTCTGTGGGAATTTGTGGAGATTCGGTGGGATATTTTTCTAGAATTTTGTCATGTTTTGAGAAGATTTAGGGAATTTTGTGGGATTTTTCCTGGAATTTTGTTGGATACTGGGGAGATTTTGTGGAATATTTGTGGAACTTTGAGGGACTTTTCTGGAATTTGGTGAGATTCTGTAGAGAACTGATGAATTATCAGGGATTTTTCATGTATTCTGTGGGAATTTGTGGAGATTTGGTCGGATTTTTCTGGAATTTGGTAGAGTTTTGAGAAGATTTAGGGAATTCTGCAAGATATTTCTGGAATTTGGTAGGCCTTTTTGAAGGACTTTTTGTGGTTTTGAGGAGACTTGAAGAATTTTGAGGAATTTTTCTTAGATTCTGTGGAAACTTGTGTAAGTTTTTGGGATTTTTGTGGGATTTTGTGGGATATTGAGGCGATTTAGGGATCTTGAGGGATTTTTCATGTATTTTGTGGGAATTTGTGGAGATTTGTTGGGATATTTTTCTAGAATTTGGTCGTGTTTTGGGAAGATTTAGGGAATTTTGTGGGATTTTTCCTGGAATTTTATTGGATACTGGGGAGATTTTGTGGGTCATTTCTGGAACTTCGAGGGACTTTTCTGGAATTTGGTGAGATTCTGTAGAGAACTGACGAATTATCAGGGATTTTTCATGTATTCTGTGGGAATTTGTGGAGATTTGGTGTGATTTTTGTGGATTTTGACCGTGTTTTGAGAAGATTTAGGGAATTTTGTGGGATTTTTCTGGGATTTTGTTGGGTATTGAGGACATTTTGTGGGATGTTTCTGGAATTTGGTGGGGCTTTTCAAGAATTTTGTGGTATTTTGAAAAGATTTTGGGAATTTTGTGGTGTTTTTTCATGAATTTTGTGGGAATCTGTGCTGATTTTATGGGGCGTTTCTGGAATTTGGTCGAGTTTTCAGAAGATTTAGGGATTTTTGTGAGATTTTTGTGGGATGTTCTGGGAATTGGTGGAGATTTTGTGGGACATTCCTGTGAATTGGTAGGGTTTTGAAATGATTTAGGGAGTTTTGTGGGACTTCTCTGGAATTTTGTGGGTTTTTTCTGGAATTGTGTGGGATTCTGAGGAGACTTGAAGAATTTTGAGGAATTTGTTTTAGATTTTGTGGGAATTGTTGGAGATTCTGTGGGATTTTGTGGGAATTTGGTGGGCCTTTTCAAGGACTTAGTGTGGTTTTGAGGAGACTTGAAAAATTTTAAGGATTTGTTTTTATATTTTGTGAAAACTTGTGGAGGTTTTGTGTGATTTTTGTGGGATTTTGTGGGATATTGAGGCGATTTAGGGATCTTGAGGGATTTTTCATGTATTTAGTGGGATTTTGTGGAGATTTGGTGGGATATTTTTCTAGAATTTGGTCATGTTTTGGGAAGATTTAGGGAATTTTGTGGGATTTTTTCTGGAATTTTATTGGATACTGGGGAGATTTTGTGGAATGTTTGTGGAACTTTGAGGGACTTTTCTGGAATTTGGTGAGATTCTGTAGAGAACTGACGAATTATCAGGGATTTTTCATGTATTCTGTGGGAATTTGTGGAGATTTGGTGGGATTTTTCTGGAATTTGGTAGAGTTTTGAGAAGATTTAGGGAATTCTGCAAGATATTTCTGGAATTTGGTAGGCCTTTTTGAAGGATGTTTTGTGGTTTTGAGGAGACTTGAAGAATTTTGAGGAATTTTTCTTAGATTTTGTGGAAACTTGTGGAGGCTTGGTGGGATTTTTGTGTGATTTTGTGGGATATTGAGGCGATTTAGGGATCTTGAGGGATTTTTCATGTATTCTGTGGGAATTTGTGGAGATTCGGTGGGATTTTTGTGGATTTTAGCCGTATTTTGAGAAGATTTAGGGAATTTTGTGTGATTTTTCCAGGAATTTTGTTGGATACTGGGGAGATTTTGTGGAATATTTGTGGAACTTTGAGGGACTTTTCTGGAATTTGGTGAGATTCTGTAGAGAACTGAAGAATTATCAGGGATTTTTCATGTATTCTGTGGGAATTTGTGGAGATTTGGTGGGATTTTTCTGGAATTTGGTAGAGTTTTGAGAAGATTTAGGGAATTCTGTAAGATTTTTCTGGAATTTGGTGGGCCTCTTTGAAGGACTTTGTGTGGTTTTGAGGAGACTTGAAGAATTTTGAGGAATTTTTCTTAGATTCTGTGGAAACTTGTGGAGGTTTTGTGGGATTTTTGTGGAATTTTGTGGGATATTGAGGCGATTTAGGGATCTTGAGGGATTTTTCATATATTTTGTGGGAATTTGTGGAGATTCGGTGGGATATTTTTCTAGAATTTTGTCATGTTTTGAGAAGATTTATGGAATTTTGTGGGATTTTTCCTGGAATTTTGTTGGATACTGGGGAGATTTTGTGGGATGCTTGTGGAACTTTGAGGGACTTTTCTGGAATTTGGTGAGATTCTGTAGAGAACTGACGAATTATCAGGGATTTTTCATGTATTCTGTGGGAATTTGTGGAGATTTGGTGGGATTTTTGTGGATTTTGGCCGTGTTTTGAGAAGATTTAGGGAATTTTGTGTGATTTTTCTGGGATTTTGTTGGGTATTGAGGACATTTTGTGGGATGTTTCTGGAATTTGGTGGGGCTTTTCAAGAATTTTGTGGTATTTTGAAAAGATTTAGGGAATTTTGTGGTGTTTTTTCTTGAATTTTGAGGGAAACTGCTGATTTTATGGAGCGTTTCTGGAATTTGGTCGAGTTTTCAGAAGATTTAGGGATTTTTGTGAGATTTTTGTGGGATGTTCTGGGAATTGGTGGAGATTTTGTGGGACATTCCTGTGAATTGGTAGGGTTTTGAAATGATTTAGGGAGTTTTGTGGGACTTCTCTGGAATTTTGTGGGTTTTTTCTGGAATTGTGTGGGATTCTGAGGAGACTTGAAGAATTTTGAGGAATTTGTTTTAGATTTTGTGAAAATTGTTGGAGATTCTGTGGGATTTTACTGGAATTTTGTGGGCCTTTTCAAGGACTTTGTGTGGTTTTGAGGAGACTTGAAAAATTTTAAGGATTTGTTTTTATATTTTGTGAAAACTTGTGGAGGTTTTGTGTGATTTTTGTGGGATTTTGTGGGATATTGAGGCGATTTAGGGATCTTGAGGGATTTTTCATGTATTTTGTGGGAATTTGTGGAGATTTGGTGGGATTTTTCTGGAACTTGGTAGAGTTTTGAGAAGATTTAGGGAATTCTGCAAGATATTTCTGGAATTTGGTAGGCCTTTTTGAAGGACTTTTTGTGGTTTTGAGGAGACTTGAAGAATTTTGAGGAATTTTTCTTAGATTCTGTGGAAACTTGTGGAGGTTTTGTGGGATTTTTGTGGGATTTTGTGGGATATTGAGGCGATTTAGGCATCTTGAGGGAATTTACATGTATTTTGTGGGAATTTGTGGAGATTTGGTGGGATATTTTTCTAGAATTTGGTCGTGTTTTGGGAAGATTTAGGGAATTTTGTGGGATTTTTCCTGGAATTTTATTGGATACTGGGGAGATTTTGTGGAATGTTTGTGGAACTTTGAGGGACTTTTCTGGAATTTGGTGAGATTCTGTAGAGAACTGACGAATTATCAGGGATTTTTCATGTATTCTGTGGGAATTTGTGGAGATTTGGTGGGATTTTTCTGGAATTTGGTAGAGTTTTGAGAAGATTTAGGGAATTCTGCAAGATATTTCTGGAATTTGGTAGGCTTTTTTGAAGGACGTTTTGTGGTTTTGAGGAGGCTTGAAGAATTTTGAGGAATTTTTCTTAGATTTTGTGGAAACTTGTGGAGGCTTGGTGGGATTTTTGTGTGATTTTGTGGGATATTGAGGCGATTTAGGGATCTTGAGGGATTTTTCATGTATTCTGTGGGAATTTGTGGAGATTCGGTGGGATTTTTGTGGATTTTAGCCGTATTTTGAGAAGATTTAGGGAATTTTGTGTGATTTTTCCTGGAATTTTGTTGGATACTGGGGAGATTTTGTGGAATATTTGTGGAACTTTGAGGGACTTTTCTGGAATTTGGTGAGATTCTGTAGAGAACTGATGAATTATCAGGGATTTTTCATGTATTCTGTGGGAATTTGTGGAGATTTGGTCGGATTTTTCTGGAATTTGGTAGAGTTTTGAGAAGATTTAGGGAATTCTGCAAGATATTTCTGGAATTTGGTAGGCCTTTTTGAAGGACTTTTTGTGGTTTTGAGGAGACTTGAAGAATTTTGAGGAATTTTTCTTAGATTCTGTGGAAACTTGTGTAAGTTTTTGGGATTTTTGTGGGATTTTGTGGGATATTGAGGCGATTTAGGGATCTTGAGGGATTTTTCATGTATTTTGTGGGAATTTGTGGAGATTTGGTGGGATATTTTTCTAGAATTTGGTCGTGTTTTGGGAAGATTTAGGGAATTTTGTGGGATTTTTCCTGGAATTTTATTGGATACTGGGGAGATTTTGTGGGTCATTTCTGGAACTTCGAGGGACTTTTCTGGAATTTGGTGAGATTCTGTAGAGAACTGACGAATTATCAGGGATTTTTCATGTATTCTGTGGGAATTTGTGGAGATTTGGTGTGATTTTTGTGGATTTTGACCGTGTTTTGAGAAGATTTAGGGAATTTTGTGGGATTTTTCTGGGATTTTGTTGGGTATTGAGGACATTTTGTGGGATGTTTCTGGAATTTGGTGGGCCTTTTCAAGAATTTTGTGGTATTTTGAAAAGATTTTGGGAATTTTGTGGTGGTTTTTCATGAATTTTGTGGGAATCTTTGCTGATTTTATGGGGCGTTTCTGGAATTTGGTCGAGTTTTCAGAAGATTTAGGGATTTTTGTGAGATTTTTGTGGGATGTTCTGGGAATTGGTGGAGATTTTGTGGGACATTCCTGTGAATTGGTAGGGTTTTGAAATGATTTAGGGAGTTTTGTGGGACTTCTCTGGAATTTTGTGGGTTTTTTCTGGAATTGTGTGGGATTCTGAGGAGACTTGAAGAATTTTGAGGAATTTGTTTTAGATTTTGTGGGAATTGTTGGAGATTCTGTGGGATTTTGTGGGAATTTGGTGGGCCTTTTCAAGGACTTAGTGTGGTTTTGAGGAGACTTGAAAAATTTTAAGGATTTGTTTTTATATTTTGTGAAAACTTGTGGAGGTTTTGTGTGATTTTTGTGGGATTTTGTGGGATATTGAGGCGATTTAGGGATCTTGAGGGATTTTTCATGTATTTAGTGGGATTTTGTGGAGATTTGGTGGGATATTTTTCTAGAATTTGGTCATGTTTTGGGAAGATTTAGGGAATTTTGTGGGATTTTTTCTGGAATTTTATTGGATACTGGGGAGATTTTGTGGAATGTTTGTGGAACTTTGAGGGACTTTTCTGGAATTTGGTGAGATTCTGTAGAGAACTGACGAATTATCAGGGATTTTTCATGTATTCTGTGGGAATTTGTGGAGATTTGGTGGGATTTTTCTGGAATTTGGTAGAGTTTTGAGAAGATTTAGGGAATTCTGCAAGATATTTCTGGAATTTGGTAGGCCTTTTTGAAGGATGTTTTGTGGTTTTGAGGAGACTTGAAGAATTTTGAGGAATTTTTCTTAGATTTTGTGGAAACTTGTGGAGGCTTGGTGGGATTTTTGTGTGATTTTGTGGGATATTGAGGCGATTTAGGGATCTTGAGGGATTTTTCATGTATTCTGTGGGAATTTGTGGAGATTCGGTGGGATTTTTGTGGATTTTAGCCGTATTTTGAGAAGATTTAGGGAATTTTGTGTGATTTTTCCAGGAATTTTGTTGGATACTGGGGAGATTTTGTGGAATATTTGTGGAACTTTGAGGGACTTTTCTGGAATTTGGTGAGATTCTGTAGAGAACTGAAGAATTATCAGGGATTTTTCATGTATTCTGTGGGAATTTGTGGAGATTTGGTGGGATTTTTCTGGAATTTGGTAGAGTTTTGAGAAGATTTAGGGAATTCTGTAAGATTTTTCTGGAATTTGGTGGGCCTCTTTGAAGGACTTTGTGTGGTTTTGAGGAGACTTGAAGAATTTTGAGGAATTTTTCTTAGATTCTGTGGAAACTTGTGGAGGTTTTGTGGGATTTTTGTGGAATTTTGTGGGATATTGAGGCGATTTAGGGATCTTGAGGGATTTTTCATATATTTTGTGGGAATTTGTGGAGATTCGGTGGGATATTTTTCTAGAATTTTGTCATGTTTTGAGAAGATTTATGGAATTTTGTGGGATTTTTCCTGGAATTTTGTTGGATACTGGGGAGATTTTGTGGGATGCTTGTGGAACTTTGAGGGACTTTTCTGGAATTTGGTGAGATTCTGTAGAGAACTGACGAATTATCAGGGATTTTTCATGTATTCTGTGGGAATTTGTGGAGATTTGGTGGGATTTTTGTGGATTTTGGCCGTGTTTTGAGAAGATTTAGGGAATTTTGTGTGATTTTTCTGGGATTTTGTTGGGTATTGAGGACATTTTGTGGGATGTTTCTGGAATTTGGTGGGGCTTTTCAAGAATTTTGTGGTATTTTGAAAAGATTTAGGGAATTTTGTGGTGTTTTTTCTTGAATTTTGAGGGAAACTGCTGATTTTATGGAGCGTTTCTGGAATTTGGTCGAGTTTTCAGAAGATTTAGGGATTTTTGTGAGATTTTTGTGGGATGTTCTGGGAATTGGTGGAGATTTTGTGGGACATTCCTGTGAATTGGTAGGGTTTTGAAATGATTTAGGGAGTTTTGTGGGACTTCTCTGGAATTTTGTGGGTTTTTTCTGGAATTGTGTGGGATTCTGAGGAGACTTGAAGAATTTTGAGGAATTTGTTTTAGATTTTGTGAAAATTGTTGGAGATTCTGTGGGATTTTACTGGAATTTGGTGGGCCTTTTCAAGGACTTTGTGTGGTTTTGAGGAGACTTGAAAAATTTTAAGGATTTGTTTTTATATTTTGTGAAAACTTGTGGAGGTTTTGTGTGATTTTTGTGGGATTTTGTGGGATATTGAGGCGATTTAGGGATCTTGAGGGATTTTTCATGTATTTTGTGGGAATTTGTGGAGATTTGGTGGGATTTTTCTGGAACTTGGTAGAGTTTTGAGAAGATTTAGGGAATTCTGCAAGATATTTCTGGAATTTGGTAGGCCTTTTTGAAGGACTTTTTGTGGTTTTGAGGAGACTTGAAGAATTTTGAGGAATTTTTCTTAGATTCTGTGGAAACTTGTGGAGGTTTTGTGGGATTTTTGTGGGATTTTGTGGGATATTGAGGCGATTTAGGCATCTTGAGGGAATTTACATGTATTTTGTGGGAATTTGTGGAGATTTGGTGGGATATTTTTCTAGAATTTGGTCATGTTTTGGGAAGATTTAGGGAATTTTGTGGGATTTTTTCTGGAATTTTATTGGATACTGGGGAGATTTTGTGGAATGTTTGTGGAACTTGGAGGGACTTTTCTGGAATTTGGTGAGATTCTGTAGAGAACTGACGAATTATCAGGGATTTTTCATGTATTCTGTGGGAATTTGTGGAGATTTGGTGGGATTTTTCTGGAATTTGGTAGAGTTTTGAGAAGATTTAGGGAATTCTGCAAGATATTTCTGGAATTTGGTAGGCCTTTTTGAAGGACGTTTTGTGGTTTTGAGGAGACTTGAAGAATTTTGAGGAATTTTTCTTAGATTTTGTGGAAACTTGTGGAGGCTTGGTGGGATTTTTGTGTGATTTTGTGGGATATTGAGGCGATTTAGGGATCTTGAGGGATTTTTCATGTATTCTGTGGGAATTTGTGGAGATTCGGTGGGATTTTTGTGGATTTTAGCCGTATTTTGAGAAGATTTAGGGAATTTTGTGTGATTTTTCCTGGAATTTTGTTGGATACTGGGGAGATTTTGTGGAATATTTGTGGAACTTTGAGGGACTTTTCTGGAATTTGGTGAGATTCTGTAGAGAACTGATGAATTATCAGGGATTTTTCATGTATTCTGTGGGAATTTGTGGAGATTTGGTCGGATTTTTCTGGAATTTGGTAGAGTTTTGAGAAGATTTAGGGAATTCTGCAAGATATTTCTGGAATTTGGTAGGCCTTTTTGAAGGACTTTTTGTGGTTTTGAGGAGACTTGAAGAATTTTGAGGAATTTTTCTTAGATTCTGTGGAAACTTGTGTAAGTTTTTGGGATTTTTGTGGGATTTTGTGGGATATTGAGGCGATTTAGGGATCTTGAGGGATTTTTCATGTATTTTGTGGGAATTTGTGGAGATTTGGTGGGATATTTTTCTAGAATTTGGTCGTGTTTTGGGAAGATTTAGGGAATTTTGTGGGATTTTTCCTGGAATTTTATTGGATACTGGGGAGATTTTGTGGGTCATTTCTGGAACTTCGAGGGACTTTTCTGGAATTTGGTGAGATTCTGTAGAGAACTGACGAATTATCAGGGATTTTTCATGTATTCTGTGGGAATTTGTGGAGATTTGGTGTGATTTTTGTGGATTTTGACCGTGTTTTGAGAAGATTTAGGGAATTTTGTGGGATTTTTCTGGGATTTTGTTGGGTATTGAGGACATTTTGTGGGATGTTTCTGGAATTTGGTGGGCCTTTTCAAGAATTTTGTGGTATTTTGAAAAGATTTTGGGAATTTTGTGGTGGTTTTTCATGAATTTTGTGGGAATCTTTGCTGATTTTATGGGGCGTTTCTGGAATTTGGTCGAGTTTTCAGAAGATTTAGGGATTTTTGTGAGATTTTTGTGGGATGTTCTGGGAATTGGTGGAGATTTTGTGGGACATTCCTGTGAATTGGTAGGGTTTTGAAATGATTTAGGGAGTTTTGTGGGACTTCTCTGGAATTTTGTGGGTTTTTTCTGGAATTGTGTGGGATTCTGAGGAGACTTGAAGAATTTTGAGGAATTTGTTTTAGATTTTGTGGGAATTGTTGGAGATTCTGTGGGATTTTGTGGGAATTTGGTGGGCCTTTTCAAGGACTTAGTGTGGTTTTGAGGAGACTTGAAAAATTTTAAGGATTTGTTTTTATATTTTGTGAAAACTTGTGGAGGTTTTGTGTGATTTTTGTGGGATTTTGTGGGATATTGAGGCGATTTAGGGATCTTGAGGGATTTTTCATGTATTTAGTGGGATTTTGTGGAGATTTGGTGGGATATTTTTCTAGAATTTGGTCATGTTTTGGGAAGATTTAGGGAATTTTGTGGGATTTTTTCTGGAATTTTATTGGATACTGGGGAGATTTTGTGGAATGTTTGTGGAACTTTGAGGGACTTTTCTGGAATTTGGTGAGATTCTGTAGAGAACTGACGAATTATCAGGGATTTTTCATGTATTCTGTGGGAATTTGTGGAGATTTGGTGGGATTTTTCTGGAATT
Source organism: Cyanistes caeruleus (assembly GCF_971803275.1). Taxonomy (NCBI): domain Eukaryota; kingdom Metazoa; phylum Chordata; class Aves; order Passeriformes; family Paridae; genus Cyanistes; species Cyanistes caeruleus. The sequence continues at coordinate 1,543,319 of NW_028255893.1, read as the reverse complement.
TGGTAGAGTTTTGAGAAGATTTAGGGAATTCTGCAAGATATTTCTGGAATTTGGTAGGCCTTTTTGAAGGATGTTTTGTGGTTTTGAGGAGACTTGAAGAATTTTGAGGAATTTTTCTTAGATTTTGTGGAAACTTGTGGAGGCTTGGTGGGATTTTTGTGTGATTTTGTGGGATATTGAGGCGATTTAGGGATCTTGAGGGATTTTTCATGTATTCTGTGGGAATTTGTGGAGATTCGGTGGGATTTTTGTGGATTTTAGCCGTATTTTGAGAAGATTTAGGGAATTTTGTGTGATTTTTCCAGGAATTTTGTTGGATACTGGGGAGATTTTGTGGAATATTTGTGGAACTTTGAGGGACTTTTCTGGAATTTGGTGAGATTCTGTAGAGAACTGAAGAATTATCAGGGATTTTTCATGTATTCTGTGGGAATTTGTGGAGATTTGGTGGGATTTTTCTGGAATTTGGTAGAGTTTTGAGAAGATTTAGGGAATTCTGTAAGATTTTTCTGGAATTTGGTGGGCCTCTTTGAAGGACTTTGTGTGGTTTTGAGGAGACTTGAAGAATTTTGAGGAATTTTTCTTAGATTCTGTGGAAACTTGTGGAGGTTTTGTGGGATTTTTGTGGAATTTTGTGGGATATTGAGGCGATTTAGGGATCTTGAGGGATTTTTCATATATTTTGTGGGAATTTGTGGAGATTCGGTGGGATATTTTTCTAGAATTTTGTCATGTTTTGAGAAGATTTATGGAATTTTGTGGGATTTTTCCTGGAATTTTGTTGGATACTGGGGAGATTTTGTGGGATGCTTGTGGAACTTTGAGGGACTTTTCTGGAATTTGGTGAGATTCTGTAGAGAACTGACGAATTATCAGGGATTTTTCATGTATTCTGTGGGAATTTGTGGAGATTTGGTGGGATTTTTGTGGATTTTGGCCGTGTTTTGAGAAGATTTAGGGAATTTTGTGTGATTTTTCTGGGATTTTGTTGGGTATTGAGGACATTTTGTGGGATGTTTCTGGAATTTGGTGGGCCTTTTCAAGAATTTTGTGGTATTTTGAAAAGATTTTGGGAATTTTGTGGTGGTTTTTCATGAATTTTGTGGGAATCTTTGCTGATTTTATGGGGCGTTTCTGGAATTTGGTCGAGTTTTCAGAAGATTTAGGGATTTTTGTGAGATTTTTGTGGGATGTTCTGGGAATTGGTGGAGATTTTGTGGGACATTCCTGTGAATTGGTAGGGTTTTGAAATGATTTAGGGAGTTTTGTGGGACTTCTCTGGAATTTTGTGGGTTTTTTCTGGAATTGTGTGGGATTCTGAGGAGACTTGAAGAATTTTGAGGAATTTGTTTTAGATTTTGTGGGAATTGTTGGAGATTCTGTGGGATTTTGTGGGAATTTGGTGGGCCTTTTCAAGGACTTAGTGTGGTTTTGAGGAGACTTGAAAAATTTTAAGGATTTGTTTTTATATTTTGTGAAAACTTGTGGAGGTTTTGTGTGATTTTTGTGGGATTTTGTGGGATATTGAGGCGATTTAGGGATCTTGAGGGATTTTTCATGTATTTAGTGGGATTTTGTGGAGATTTGGTGGGATATTTTTCTAGAATTTGGTCATGTTTTGGGAAGATTTAGGGAATTTTGTGGGATTTTTTCTGGAATTTTATTGGATACTGGGGAGATTTTGTGGAATGTTTGTGGAACTTTGAGGGACTTTTCTGGAATTTGGTGAGATTCTGTAGAGAACTGACGAATTATCAGGGATTTTTCATGTATTCTGTGGGAATTTGTGGAGATTTGGTGGGATTTTTCTGGAATTTGGTAGAGTTTTGAGAAGATTTAGGGAATTCTGCAAGATATTTCTGGAATTTGGTAGGCCTTTTTGAAGGATGTTTTGTGGTTTTGAGGAGACTTGAAGAATTTTGAGGAATTTTTCTTAGATTTTGTGGAAACTTGTGGAGGCTTGGTGGGATTTTTGTGTGATTTTGTGGGATATTGAGGCGATTTAGGGATCTTGAGGGATTTTTCATGTATTCTGTGGGAATTTGTGGAGATTCGGTGGGATTTTTGTGGATTTTAGCCGTATTTTGAGAAGATTTAGGGAATTTTGTGTGATTTTTCCAGGAATTTTGTTGGATACTGGGGAGATTTTGTGGAATATTTGTGGAACTTTGAGGGACTTTTCTGGAATTTGGTGAGATTCTGTAGAGAACTGAAGAATTATCAGGGATTTTTCATGTATTCTGTGGGAATTTGTGGAGATTTGGTGGGATTTTTCTGGAATTTGGTAGAGTTTTGAGAAGATTTAGGGAATTCTGTAAGATTTTTCTGGAATTTGGTGGGCCTCTTTGAAGGACTTTGTGTGGTTTTGAGGAGACTTGAAGAATTTTGAGGAATTTTTCTTAGATTCTGTGGAAACTTGTGGAGGTTTTGTGGGATTTTTGTGGAATTTTGTGGGATATTGAGGCGATTTAGGGATCTTGAGGGATTTTTCATATATTTTGTGGGAATTTGTGGAGATTCGGTGGGATATTTTTCTAGAATTTTGTCATGTTTTGAGAAGATTTATGGAATTTTGTGGGATTTTTCCTGGAATTTTGTTGGATACTGGGGAGATTTTGTGGGATGCTTGTGGAACTTTGAGGGACTTTTCTGGAATTTGGTGAGATTCTGTAGAGAACTGACGAATTATCAGGGATTTTTCATGTATTCTGTGGGAATTTGTGGAGATTTGGTGGGATTTTTGTGGATTTTGGCCGTGTTTTGAGAAGATTTAGGGAATTTTGTGTGATTTTTCTGGGATTTTGTTGGGTATTGAGGACATTTTGTGGGATGTTTCTGGAATTTGGTGGGGCTTTTCAAGAATTTTGTGGTATTTTGAAAAGATTTAGGGAATTTTGTGGTGTTTTTTCTTGAATTTTGAGGGAAACTGCTGATTTTATGGAGCGTTTCTGGAATTTGGTCGAGTTTTCAGAAGATTTAGGGATTTTTGTGAGATTTTTGTGGGATGTTCTGGGAATTGGTGGAGATTTTGTGGGACATTCCTGTGAATTGGTAGGGTTTTGAAATGATTTAGGGAGTTTTGTGGGACTTCTCTGGAATTTTGTGGGTTTTTTCTGGAATTGTGTGGGATTCTGAGGAGACTTGAAGAATTTTGAGGAATTTGTTTTAGATTTTGTGAAAATTGTTGGAGATTCTGTGGGATTTTACTGGAATTTGGTGGGCCTTTTCAAGGACTTTGTGTGGTTTTGAGGAGACTTGAAAAATTTTAAGGATTTGTTTTTATATTTTGTGAAAACTTGTGGAGGTTTTGTGTGATTTTTGTGGGATTTTGTGGGATATTGAGGCGATTTAGGGATCTTGAGGGATTTTTCATGTATTTAGTGGGATTTTGTGGAGATTTGGTGGGATATTTTTCTAGAATTTGGTCATGTTTTGGGAAGATTTAGGGAATTTTGTGGGATTTTTTCTGGAATTTTATTGGATACTGGGGAGATTTTGTGGAATGTTTGTGGAACTTGGAGGGACTTTTCTGGAATTTGGTGAGATTCTGTAGAGAACTGACGAATTATCAGGGATTTTTCATGTATTCTGTGGGAATTTGTGGAGATTTGGTGGGATTTTTCTGGAATTTGGTAGAGTTTTGAGAAGATTTAGGGAATTCTGCAAGATATTTCTGGAATTTGGTAGGCCTTTTTGAAGGACGTTTTGTGGTTTTGAGGAGACTTGAAGAATTTTGAGGAATTTTTCTTAGATTTTGTGGAAACTTGTGGAGGCTTGGTGGGATTTTTGTGTGATTTTGTGGGATATTGAGGCGATTTAGGGATCTTGAGGGATTTTTCATGTATTCTGTGGGAATTTGTGGAGATTCGGTGGGATTTTTGTGGATTTTAGCCGTATTTTGAGAAGATTTAGGGAATTTTGTGTGATTTTTCCAGGAATTTTGTTGGATACTGGGGAGATTTTGTGGAATATTTGTGGAACTTTGAGGGACTTTTCTGGAATTTGGTGAGATTCTGTAGAGAACTGAAGAATTATCAGGGATTTTTCATGTATTCTGTGGGAATTTGTGGAGATTTGGTGGGATTTTTCTGGAATTTGGTAGAGTTTTGAGAAGATTTAGGGAATTCTGCAAGATATTTCTGGAATTTGGTAGGCCTTTTTGAAGGACTTTTTGTGGTTTTGAGGAGACTTGAAGAATTTTGAGGAATTTTTCTTAGATTCTGTGGAAACTTGTGGAGGTTTTGTGTGATTTTTGTGGAATTTTGTGGGATATTGAGGCGATTTAGGGATCTTGAGGGATTTTTCATGTATTTTGTGGGAATTTGTGGAGATTTGTTGGGATATTTTTCTAGAATTTGGTCGTGTTTTGGGAAGATTTAGGGAATTTTGTGGGATTTTTCCTGGAATTTTGTTGGATACTGGGGAGATTTTGTGGGATGTTTGTGGAACTTTGAGGGACTTTTCTGGAATTTGGTGAGATTCTGTAGAGAACTGACGAATTATCAGGGATTTTTCATGTATTCTGTGGGAATTTGTGGAGATTTGGTGGGATTTTTGTGGATTTTGGCCGTGTTTTGAGAAGATTTAGGGAATTTTGTGTGATTTTTCTGGGATTTTGTTGGGTATTGAGGACATTTTGTGGGATGTTTCTGGAATTTGGTGGGGCTTTTCAAGAATTTTGTGGTATTTTGAAAAGATTTAGGGAATTTTGTGGTGTTTTTTCTTGAATTTTGAGGGAAACTGCTGATTTTATGGAGCGTTTCTGGAATTTGGTCGAGTTTTCAGAAGATTTAGGGATTTTTGTGAGATTTTTGTGGGATGTTCTGGGAATTGGTGGAGATTTTGTGGGACATTCCTGTGAATTGGTAGGGTTTTGAAATGATTTAGGGAGTTTTGTGGGACTTCTCTGGAATTTTGTGGGTTTTTTCTGGAATTGTGTGGGATTCTGAGGAGACTTGAAGAATTTTGAGGAATTTGTTTTAGATTTTGTGAAAATTGTTGGAGATTCTGTGGGATTTTACTGGAATTTTGTGGGCCTTTTCAAGGACTTTGTGTGGTTTTGAGGAGACTTGAAAAATTTTAAGGATTTGTTTTTATATTTTGTGAAAACTTGTGGAGGTTTTGTGTGATTTTTGTGGGATTTTGTGGGATATTGAGGCGATTTAGGGATCTTGAGGGATTTTTCATGTATTTTGTGGGAATTTGTGGAGATTTGGTGGGATATTTTTCTAGAATTTGGTCGTGTTTTGAGAAGATTTAGGGAATTTTGTGGGATTTTTCCTGGAATTTTGTTGGATACTGGGGAGATTTTGTGGGATGCTTGTGGAACTTGGAGGGACTTTTCTGGAATTTGGTGAGATTCTGTAGAGAACTGACGAATTATCAGGGATTTTTCATGTATTCTGTGGGAATTTGTGGAGATTCGGTGGGATATTTTTCTAGAATTTGGTCATGTTTTGAGAAGATTTAGGGAATTTTGTGTGATTTTTCCTGGAATTTTGTTGGATACTGGGGAGATTTTGTGGGATGTTTGTCGAACTTTGAGGGACTCTTCTGGAATTTGGTGAGATTCTGTAGAGAACTGACGAATTATCAGGGATTTTTCATGTATTCTGTGGGAATTTGTGGAGATTTGGTGGGATTTTTCTGGAATTTGGTAGAGTTTTGAGAAGATTTAGGGAATTCTGTAAGATTTTACTGGAATTTGGTGGGCCTTTTCAAGGACTTTGTGTGGTTTTGAGGAGACTTGAAGAATTTTGAGGAATTTTTCTTAGATTTTGTGGAAACTTGTGGAGGTTTTGTGGGATTTTTGTGGAATTTTGTGGGATATTGAGGCGATTTAGGGATCTTGAGGGATTTTTCATGTATTTTGTAGGAATTTGTGGAGATTTGGTGGGATATTTTTCTAGAATTTGGTCGTGTTTTGGGAAGATTTAGGGAATTTTGTGGGATTTTTCCTGGAATTTTATTGGATACTGGGGAGATTTTGTGGGACATTTCTGGAACTTTGAGGGACTTTTCTGGAATTTGGTGAGATTCTGTAGAGAACTGACGAATTATCAGGGATTTTTCATGTATTCTGTGGGAATTTGTGGAGATTCGGTGGGATATTTTTCTAGAATTTGGCCGTGTTTTGAGAAGATTTAGGGAATTTTGTGTGATTTTTCTGGGATTTTGTTGGGTATTGAGGACATTTTGTGGGATGTTTCTGGAATTTGGTGGGGCTTTTCAAGAATTTTGTGGTATTTTGAAAAGATTTTGGGAATTTTGTGGTGTTTTTTCTTGAATTTTGTGGGAAACTGTGCTGATTTTATGGGGCGTTTCTGGAATTTGGTCGAGTCTTCAGAAGATTTAGGGATTTTTGTGAGATTTTTGTGGGATGTTCTGGGAATTGGTGGAGATTTTGTGGGACATTCCTGTGAATTGGTAGGGTTTTGAAATGATTTAGGGAGTTTTGTGGGACTTCTCTGGAATTTTGTGGGGTTTTTCTGGAATTGTGTGGGATTCTGAGGAGACTTGAAGAATTTTGAGGAATTTGTTTTAGATTTTGTGGGAATTTGTGGAGATTCTGTGGGATTTTACTGGAATTTGGTGGGCCTTTTCAAGGACTTTGTGTGGTTTTGAGGAGACTTGAAGAATTTTGAGGATTTTTTTTTTATATTTTGTGGAAACTTGTGGAGGTTTTGTGTGATTTTTGTGGGATTTTGTGGGATATTGAGGCGATTTAGGGATCTTGAGGGATTATTCATGTATTTTGTGGGATTTTGTGGAGATTTGGTGGGATATTTTTCTAGAATTTGGTCGTGTTTTGAGAAGATTTAGGGGAATTTTGTGGGATTTTTCCTGGAATTTTGTTGGATACTGGGGAGTTTTTGTGGAATTTTTGTGGAACTTTGAGGGACTCTTCTGGAATTTTGTGAGATTTTGTAGAGAACTGACGAACTATCAGGGATTTTTCATGTATTCTGTGGGAATTTGTGAAGATTTGGTGGGATTTTTCTGGAATTTGGTAGAGTTTTGAGAAGATTTAGGGAATTCTGTAAGATTTTTCTGGAATTTGGTGGGCCTTTTCAAGGACTTTGTGTGGTTTTGAGGAGACTTGAAGAATTTTGAGGAATTTTTCTTAGATTCTGTGGAAACTTGTGGAAGTTTTGTTGGATTTTTGTGGAATTTTGTGGGATATTGAGGCGATTTAGGGATCTTGAGGGATTTTTCATGTATTTTGTGGGAATTTGTGGAGATTTGGTGGGATATTTTTCTAGAATTTGGTCGTGTTTTGAGAAGATTTAGGGAATTTTGTGGGATTTTTCCTGGAATTTTGTTGGATACTGGGGAGATTTTGTGGAATGTTTGTGGAACTTTGAGGGACTCTTCTGGAATTTTGTGAGATTCTGTAGAGAACTGACGAATTATCAGGGATTTTTCATGTATTCTGTGGGAATTTGTGGAGATTCGGTGGGATATTTTTCTAGAATTTTGTCATGTTTTGAGAAGATTTATGGAATTTTGTGGGATTTTTCCTGGAATTTTGTTGGATACTGGGGAGATTTTGTGGGATGCTTGTGGAACTTTGAGGGACTCTTCTGGAATTTGGTGAGATTCTGTAGAGAACTGACGAATTATCAGGGATTTTTCATGTATTCTGTGGGAATTTGTGGAGATTTGGTGGGATTTTTGTGGATTTTGGCCGTGTTTTGAGAAGATTTAGGGAATTTTGTGTGATTTTTCTGGGATTTTGTTGGGTATTGAGGACATTTTGTGGGATGTTTCTGGAATTTGGTGGGGCTTTTCAAGAATTTTGTGGTATTTTGAAAAGATTTAGGGAATTTTGTGGTGTTTTTTCTTGAATTTTGAGGGAAACTGTGCTGATTTTATGGAGCGTTTCTGGAATTTGGTCGAGTTTTCAGAAGATTTAGGGATTTTTGTGAGATTTTTGTGGGATGTTCTGGGAATTGGTGGAGATTTTGTGGGACATTCCTGTGAATTGGTAGGGTTTTGAAATGATTTAGGGAGTTTTGTGGGACTTCTCTGGAATTTTGTGGGTTTTTTCTGGAATTGTGTGGGATTCTGAGGAGACTTGAAGAATTTTGAGGAATTTGTTTTAGATTTTGTGAAAATTGTTGGAGATTCTGTGGGATTTTACTGGAATTTGGTGGGCCTTTTCAAGGACTTTGTGTGGTTTTGAGGAGACTTGAAGAATTTTGAGGATTTTTTCTTAGATTTTGTACAAACCTGTGGAGGTTTTGTGTGATTTTTGTGGGATTTTGTGGGATATTGAGGCGATTTAGGGATCTTGAGGGATTTTTCATGTATTTTGTGGGAATTTGTGGAGATTTGGTGGGATATTTTTCTAGAATTTGGTCGTGTTTTGAGAAGATTTAGGGAATTTTGTGGGATTTTTCCTGGAATTTTGTTGGATACTGGGGAGATTTTGTGGGATGCTTGTGGAACTTGGAGGGACTTTTCTGGAATTTTGTGAGATTCTGTAGAGAACTGACGAATTATCAGGGATTTTTCATGTATTTAGTGGGAATTTGTGGAGATTCGGTGGGATATTATTCTAGAATTTGGTCATGTTTTGAGAAGATTTAGGGAATTTTGTGTGATTTTTCCTGGAATTTTGTTGGATACTGGGGAGATTTTGTGGGATGTTTGTGGAACTTTGAGGGACTCTTCTGGAATTTGGTGAGATTCTGTAGAGAACTGACGAATTATCAGGGATTTTTCCTGTATTCTGTGGAAACTTGTGGAGGTTTGGTGGGATTTTTGTGGAATTTTGTGGGATATTGAGGCGATTTAGGGATCTTGAGGGATTTTTCATGTATTTTGTGGGAATTTGTGGAGATTCGGTGGGATATTTTTCTAGAATTTGGTCGTGTTTTGAGAAGATTTTGGGAATTTTGTGGGTTTTTTCCTGGAATTTTGTTGGATACTGGGGAGATTTTGTGGGATGTTTCTGGAACTTCGAGGGACTTCTCTGGAATTTGGTGAGATTCTGTAGAGAACTGAAGAATTATCAGGGATTTTTCATGTATTCTGTGGGAATTTGTGTAGATTCGGTGGGATTTTTATTGATTTTCGCCGTTTTTTAGAAGATTTAGGGAATTCTGTGGGATTTTTCCTGGAATTTTGTTGGATATTGAGGAGATTTTGTGGGATGTTTGTGGAAATTTGAGGGACTTTTCTGGAATTTGGTGAGATTCTGTAGAGAACTGACGAATTATCAGGGATTTTTCATGTATTCTGTGGGAATTTGTGGAGATTCGGTGGGATATTTTTCTAGAATTTGGTCATGTTTTGAGAAGATTTAGGGAATTTTGTGGGATTTTTCCTGGAATTTTGTTGGATACTGGGGAGATTTTGTGGAACTTTGAGGGACTTTTCTGGAATTTGGTGAGATTCTGTAGAGAACTGAAGAATTATCAGGGATTTTTCATGTATTCTGTGGGAATTTGTGGAGATTTGGTGGGATTTTCTGGAATTTGGTAGAGTTTTGAGAAGATTTAGGGAATTCTGTAAGATTTTTCTGGAATTTGGTGGGCCTCTTTGAAGGACTTTGTGTGGTTTTGAGGAGACTTGAAGAATTTTGAGGAATTTTTCTTAGATTCTGTGGAAACTTGTGGAGGTTTTGTGGGATTTTTGTGGAATTTTGTGGGATATTGAGGCGATTTAGGGATCTTGAGGGATTTTTCATATATTTTGTGGGAATTTGTGGAGATTCGGTGGGATATTTTTCTAGAATTTTGTCATGTTTTGAGAAGATTTATGGAATTTTGTGGGATTTTTCCTGGAATTTTGTTGGATACTGGGGAGATTTTGTGGGATGCTTGTGGAACTTTGAGGGACTTTTCTGGAATTTGGTGAGATTCTGTAGAGAACTGACGAATTATCAGGGATTTTTCATGTATTCTGTGGGAATTTGTGGAGATTTGGTGGGATTTTTGTGGATTTTGGCCGTGTTTTGAGAAGATTTAGGGAATTTTGTGTGATTTTTCTGGGATTTTGTTGGGTATTGAGGACATTTTGTGGGATGTTTCTGGAATTTGGTGGGGCTTTTCAAGAATTTTGTGGTATTTTGAAAAGATTTAGGGAATTTTGTGGTGTTTTTTCTTGAATTTTGAGGGAAACTGCTGATTTTATGGAGCGTTTCTGGAATTTGGTCGAGTTTTCAGAAGATTTAGGTATTTTTGTGAGATTTTTGTGGGATGTTCTGGGAATTGGTGGAGATTTTGTGGGACATTCCTGTGAATTGGTAGGGTTTTGAAATGATTTAGGGAGTTTTGTGGGACTTCTCTGGAATTTTGTGGGTTTTTTCTGGAATTGTGTGGGATTCTGAGGAGACTTGAAGAATTTTGAGGAATTTGTTTTAGATTTTGTGAAAATTGTTGGAGATTCTGTGGGATTTTACTGGAATTTGGTGGGCCTTTTCAAGGACTTTGTGTGGTTTTGAGGAGACTTGAAAAATTTTAAGGATTTGTTTTTATATTTTGTGAAAACTTGTGGAGGTTTTGTGTGATTTTTGTGGGATTTTGTGGGATATTGAGGCGATTTAGGGATCTTGAGGGATTTTTCATGTATTTAGTGGGATTTTGTGGAGATTTGGTGGGATATTTTTCTAGAATTTGGTCATGTTTTGGGAAGATTTAGGGAATTTTGTGGGATTTTTTCTGGAATTTTATTGGATACTGGGGAGATTTTGTGGAATGTTTGTGGAACTTTGAGGGACTTTTCTGGAATTTGGTGAGATTCTGTAGAGAACTGACGAATTATCAGGGATTTTTCATGTATTCTGTGGGAATTTGTGGAGATTTGGTGGGATTTTTCTGGAATTTGGTAGAGTTTTGAGAAGATTTAGGGAATTCTGCAAGATATTTCTGGAATTTGGTAGGCCTTTTTGAAGGACGTTTTGTGGTTTTGAGGAGACTTGAAGAATTTTGAGGAATTTTTCTTAGATTTTGTGGAAACTTGTGGAGGCTTGGTGGGATTTTTGTGTGATTTTGTGGGATATTGAGGCGATTTAGGGATCTTGAGGGATTTTTCATGTATTCTGTGGGAATTTGTGGAGATTCGGTGGGATTTTTGTGGATTTTAGCCGTATTTTGAGAAGATTTAGGGAATTTTGTGTGATTTTTCCTGGAATTTTGTTGGATACTGGGGAGATTTTGTGGAATATTTGTGGAACTTTGAGGGACTTTTCTGGAATTTGGTGAGATTCTGTAGAGAACTGATGAATTATCAGGGATTTTTCATGTATTCTGTGGGAATTTGTGGAGATTTGGTCGGATTTTTCTGGAATTTGGTAGAGTTTTGAGAAGATTTAGGGAATTCTGCAAGATATTTCTGGAATTTGGTAGGCCTTTTTGAAGGACTTTTTGTGGTTTTGAGGAGACTTGAAGAATTTTGAGGAATTTTTCTTAGATTCTGTGGAAACTTGTGTAAGTTTTTGGGATTTTTGTGGGATTTTGTGGGATATTGAGGCGATTTAGGGATCTTGAGGGATTTTTCATGTATTTTGTGGGAATTTGTGGAGATTTGGTGGGATATTTTTCTAGAATTTGGTCGTGTTTTGGGAAGATTTAGGGAATTTTGTGGGATTTTTCCTGGAATTTTATTGGATACTGGGGAGATTTTGTGGGTCATTTCTGGAACTTCGAGGGACTTTTCTGGAATTTGGTGAGATTCTGTAGAGAACTGACGAATTATCAGGGATTTTTCATGTATTCTGTGGGAATTTGTGGAGATTTGGTGTGATTTTTGTGGATTTTGACCGTGTTTTGAGAAGATTTAGGGAATTTTGTGGGATTTTTCTGGGATTTTGTTGGGTATTGAGGACATTTTGTGGGATGTTTCTGGAATTTGGTGGGCCTTTTCAAGAATTTTGTGGTATTTTGAAAAGATTTTGGGAATTTTGTGGTGGTTTTTCATGAATTTTGTGGGAATCTTTGCTGATTTTATGGGGCGTTTCTGGAATTTGGTCGAGTTTTCAGAAGATTTAGGGATTTTTGTGAGATTTTTGTGGGATGTTCTGGGAATTGGTGGAGATTTTGTGGGACATTCCTGTGAATTGGTAGGGTTTTGAAATGATTTAGGGAGTTTTGTGGGACTTCTCTGGAATTTTGTGGGTTTTTTCTGGAATTGTGTGGGATTCTGAGGAGACTTGAAGAATTTTGAGGAATTTGTTTTAGATTTTGTGGGAATTGTTGGAGATTCTGTGGGATTTTGTGGGAATTTGGTGGGCCTTTTCAAGGACTTAGTGTGGTTTTGAGGAGACTTGAAAAATTTTAAGGATTTGTTTTTATATTTTGTGAAAACTTGTGGAGGTTTTGTGTGATTTTTGTGGGATTTTGTGGGATATTGAGGCGATTTAGGGATCTTGAGGGATTTTTCATGTATTTAGTGGGATTTTGTGGAGATTTGGTGGGATATTTTTCTAGAATTTGGTCATGTTTTGGGAAGATTTAGGGAATTTTGTGGGATTTTTTCTGGAATTTTATTGGATACTGGGGAGATTTTGTGGAATGTTTGTGGAACTTTGAGGGACTTTTCTGGAATTTGGTGAGATTCTGTAGAGAACTGACGAATTATCAGGGATTTTTCATGTATTCTGTGGGAATTTGTGGAGATTTGGTGGGATTTTTCTGGAATTTGGTAGAGTTTTGAGAAGATTTAGGGAATTCTGCAAGATATTTCTGGAATTTGGTAGGCCTTTTTGAAGGATGTTTAGTGGTTTTGAGGAGACTTGAAGAATTTTGAGGAATTTTTCTTAGATTTTGTGGAAACTTGTGGAGGCTTGGTGGGATTTTTGTGTGATTTTGTGGGATATTGAGGCGATTTAGGGATCTTGAGGGATTTTTCATGTATTCTGTGGGAATTTGTGGAGATTCGGTGGGATTTTTGTGGATTTTAGCCGTATTTTGAGAAGATTTAGGGAATTTTGTGTGATTTTTCCAGGAATTTTGTTGGATACTGGGGAGATTTTGTGGAATATTTGTGGAACTTTGAGGGACTTTTCTGGAATTTGGTGAGATTCTGTAGAGAACTGAAGAATTATCAGGGATTTTTCATGTATTCTGTGGGAATTTGTGGAGATTTGGTGGGATTTTTCTGGAATTTGGTAGAGTTTTGAGAAGATTTAGGGAATTCTGTAAGATTTTTCTGGAATTTGGTGGGCCTCTTTGAAGGACTTTGTGTGGTTTTGAGGAGACTTGAAGAATTTTGAGGAATTTTTCTTAGATTCTGTGGAAACTTGTGGAGGTTTTGTGGGATTTTTGTGGAATTTTGTGGGATATTGAGGCGATTTAGGGATCTTGAGGGATTTTTCATATATTTTGTGGGAATTTGTGGAGATTCGGTGGGATATTTTTCTAGAATTTTGTCATGTTTTGAGAAGATTTATGGAATTTTGTGGGATTTTTCCTGGAATTTTGTTGGATACTGGGGAGATTTTGTGGGATGCTTGTGGAACTTTGAGGGACTTTTCTGGAATTTGGTGAGATTCTGTAGAGAACTGACGAATTATCAGGGATTTTTCATGTATTCTGTGGGAATTTGTGGAGATTTGGTGGGATTTTTGTGGATTTTGGCCGTGTTTTGAGAAGATTTAGGGAATTTTGTGTGATTTTTCTGGGATTTTGTTGGGTATTGAGGACATTTTGTGGGATGTTTCTGGAATTTGGTGGGGCTTTTCAAGAATTTTGTGGTATTTTGAAAAGATTTAGGGAATTTTGTGGTGTTTTTTCTTGAATTTTGAGGGAAACTGCTGATTTTATGGGGCGTTTCTGGAATTTGGTCGAGTTTTCAGAAGATTTAGGGATTTTTGTGAGATTTTTGTGGGATGTTCTGGGAATTGGTGGAGATTTTGTGGGACATTCCTGTGAATTGGTAGGGTTTTGAAATGATTTAGGGAGTTTTGTGGGACTTCTCTGGAATTTTGTGGGTTTTTTCTGGAATTGTGTGGGATTCTGAGGAGACTTGAAGAATTTTGAGGAATTTGTTTTAGATTTTGTGAAAATTGTTGGAGATTCTGTGGGATTTTACTGGAATTTGGTGGGCCTTTTCAAGGACTTTGTGTGGTTTTGAGGAGACTTGAAAAATTTTAAGGATTTGTTTTTATATTTTGTGAAAACTTGTGGAGGTTTTGTGTGATTTTTGTGGGATTTTGTGGGATATTGAGGCGATTTAGGGATCTTGAGGGATTTTTCATGTATTTTGTGGGAATTTGTGGAGATTTGGTGGGATTTTTCTGGAACTTGGTAGAGTTTTGAGAAGATTTAGGGAATTCTGCAAGATATTTCTGGAATTTGGTAGGCCTTTTTGAAGGACTTTTTGTGGTTTTGAGGAGACTTGAAGAATTTTGAGGAATTTTTCTTAGATTCTGTGGAAACTTGTGGAGGTTTTGTGGGATTTTTGTGGGATTTTGTGGGATATTGAGGCGATTTAGGCATCTTGAGGGAATTTACATGTATTTTGTGGGAATTTGTGGAGATTTGGTGGGATATTTTTCTAGAATTTGGTCATGTTTTGGGAAGATTTAGGGAATTTTGTGGGATTTTTTCTGGAATTTTATTGGATACTGGGGAGATTTTGTGGAATGTTTGTGGAACTTGGAGGGACTTTTCTGGAATTTGGTGAGATTCTGTAGAGAACTGACGAATTATCAGGGATTTTTCATGTATTCTGTGGGAATTTGTGGAGATTTGGTGGGATTTTTCTGGAATTTGGTAGAGTTTTGAGAAGATTTAGGGAATTCTGCAAGATATTTCTGGAATTTGGTAGGCCTTTTTGAAGGACGTTTTGTGGTTTTGAGGAGACTTGAAGAATTTTGAGGAATTTTTCTTAGATTTTGTGGAAACTTGTGGAGGCTTGGTGGGATTTTTGTGTGATTTTGTGGGATATTGAGGCGATTTAGGGATCTTGAGGGATTTTTCATGTATTCTGTGGGAATTTGTGGAGATTCGGTGGGATTTTTGTGGATTTTAGCCGTATTTTGAGAAGATTTAGGGAATTTTGTGTGATTTTTCCTGGAATTTTGTTGGATACTGGGGAGATTTTGTGGAATATTTGTGGAACTTTGAGGGACTTTTCTGGAATTTGGTGAGATTCTGTAGAGAACTGATGAATTATCAGGGATTTTTCATGTATTCTGTGGGAATTTGTGGAGATTTGGTCGGATTTTTCTGGAATTTGGTAGAGTTTTGAGAAGATTTAGGGAATTCTGCAAGATATTTCTGGAATTTGGTAGGCCTTTTTGAAGGACTTTTTGTGGTTTTGAGGAGACTTGAAGAATTTTGAGGAATTTTTCTTAGATTCTGTGGAAACTTGTGTAAGTTTTTGGGATTTTTGTGGGATTTTGTGGGATATTGAGGCGATTTAGGGATCTTGAGGGATTTTTCATGTATTTTGTGGGAATTTGTGGAGATTTGGTGGGATATTTTTCTAGAATTTGGTCGTGTTTTGGGAAGATTTAGGGAATTTTGTGGGATTTTTCCTGGAATTTTATTGGATACTGGGGAGATTTTGTGGGTCATTTCTGGAACTTCGAGGGACTTTTCTGGAATTTGGTGAGATTCTGTAGAGAACTGACGAATTATCAGGGATTTTTCATGTATTCTGTGGGAATTTGTGGAGATTTGGTGTGATTTTTGTGGATTTTGACCGTGTTTTGAGAAGATTTAGGGAATTTTGTGGGATTTTTCTGGGATTTTGTTGGGTATTGAGGACATTTTGTGGGATGTTTCTGGAATTTGGTGGGCCTTTTCAAGAATTTTGTGGTATTTTGAAAAGATTTTGGGAATTTTGTGGTGGTTTTTCATGAATTTTGTGGGAATCTTTGCTGATTTTATGGGGCGTTTCTGGAATTTGGTCGAGTTTTCAGAAGATTTAGGGATTTTTGTGAGATTTTTGTGGGATGTTCTGGGAATTGGTGGAGATTTTGTGGGACATTCCTGTGAATTGGTAGGGTTTTGAAATGATTTAGGGAGTTTTGTGGGACTTCTCTGGAATTTTGTGGGTTTTTTCTGGAATTGTGTGGGATTCTGAGGAGACTTGAAGAATTTTGAGGAATTTGTTTTAGATTTTGTGGGAATTGTTGGAGATTCTGTGGGATTTTGTGGGAATTTGGTGGGCCTTTTCAAGGACTTAGTGTGGTTTTGAGGAGACTTGAAAAATTTTAAGGATTTGTTTTTATATTTTGTGAAAACTTGTGGAGGTTTTGTGTGATTTTTGTGGGATTTTGTGGGATATTGAGGCGATTTAGGGATCTTGAGGGATTTTTCATGTATTTAGTGGGATTTTGTGGAGATTTGGTGGGATATTTTTCTAGAATTTGGTCATGTTTTGGGAAGATTTAGGGAATTTTGTGGGATTTTTTCTGGAATTTTATTGGATACTGGGGAGATTTTGTGGAATGTTTGTGGAACTTTGAGGGACTTTTCTGGAATTTGGTGAGATTCTGTAGAGAACTGACGAATTATCAGGGATTTTTCATGTATTCTGTGGGAATTTGTGGAGATTTGGTGGGATTTTTCTGGAATTTGGTAGAGTTTTGAGAAGATTTAGGGAATTCTGCAAGATATTTCTGGAATTTGGTAGGCCTTTTTGAAGGATGTTTTGTGGTTTTGAGGAGACTTGAAGAATTTTGAGGAATTTTTCTTAGATTTTGTGGAAACTTGTGGAGGCTTGGTGGGATTTTTGTGTGATTTTGTGGGATATTGAGGCGATTTAGGGATCTTGAGGGATTTTTCATGTATTCTGTGGGAATTTGTGGAGATTCGGTGGGATTTTTGTGGATTTTAGCCGTATTTTGAGAAGATTTAGGGAATTTTGTGTGATTTTTCCAGGAATTTTGTTGGATACTGGGGAGATTTTGTGGAATATTTGTGGAACTTTGAGGGACTTTTCTGGAATTTGGTGAGATTCTGTAGAGAACTGAAGAATTATCAGGGATTTTTCATGTATTCTGTGGGAATTTGTGGAGATTTGGTGGGATTTTTCTGGAATTTGGTAGAGTTTTGAGAAGATTTAGGGAATTCTGTAAGATTTTTCTGGAATTTGGTGGGCCTCTTTGAAGGACTTTGTGTGGTTTTGAGGAGACTTGAAGAATTTTGAGGAATTTTTCTTAGATTCTGTGGAAACTTGTGGAGGTTTTGTGGGATTTTTGTGGAATTTTGTGGGATATTGAGGCGATTTAGGGATCTTGAGGGATTTTTCATATATTTTGTGGGAATTTGTGGAGATTCGGTGGGATATTTTTCTAGAATTTTGTCATGTTTTGAGAAGATTTATGGAATTTTGTGGGATTTTTCCTGGAATTTTGTTGGATACTGGGGAGATTTTGTGGGATGCTTGTGGAACTTTGAGGGACTTTTCTGGAATTTGGTGAGATTCTGTAGAGAACTGACGAATTATCAGGGATTTTTCATGTATTCTGTGGGAATTTGTGGAGATTTGGTGGGATTTTTGTGGATTTTGGCCGTGTTTTGAGAAGATTTAGGGAATTTTGTGTGATTTTTCTGGGATTTTGTTGGGTATTGAGGACATTTTGTGGGATGTTTCTGGAATTTGGTGGGGCTTTTCAAGAATTTTGTGGTATTTTGAAAAGATTTAGGGAATTTTGTGGTGTTTTTTCTTGAATTTTGAGGGAAACTGCTGATTTTATGGGGCGTTTCTGGAATTTGGTCGAGTTTTCAGAAGATTTAGGGATTTTTGTGAGATTTTTGTGGGATGTTCTGGGAATTGGTGGAGATTTTGTGGGACATTCCTGTGAATTGGTAGGGTTTTGAAATGATTTAGGGAGTTTTGTGGGACTTCTCTGGAATTTTGTGGGTTTTTTCTGGAATTGTGTGGGATTCTGAGGAGACTTGAAGAATTTTGAGGAATTTGTTTTAGATTTTGTGAAAATTGTTGGAGATTCTGTGGGATTTTACTGGAATTTGGTGGGCCTTTTCAAGGACTTTGTGTGGTTTTGAGGAGACTTGAAAAATTTTAAGGATTTGTTTTTATATTTTGTGAAAACTTGTGGAGGTTTTGTGTGATTTTTGTGGGATTTTGTGGGATATTGAGGCGATTTAGGGATCTTGAGGGATTTTTCATGTATTTAGTGGGATTTTGTGGAGATTTGGTGGGATATTTTTCTAGAATTTGGTCATGTTTTGGGAAGATTTAGGGAATTTTGTGGGATTTTTTCTGGAATTTTATTGGATACTGGGGAGATTTTGTGGAATGTTTGTGGAACTTGGAGGGACTTTTCTGGAATTTGGTGAGATTCTGTAGAGAACTGACGAATTATCAGGGATTTTTCATGTATTCTGTGGGAATTTGTGGAGATTTGGTGGGATTTTTCTGGAATTTGGTAGAGTTTTGAGAAGATTTAGGGAATTCTGCAAGATATTTCTGGAATTTGGTAGGCCTTTTTGAAGGACGTTTTGTGGTTTTGAGGAGACTTGAAGAATTTTGAGGAATTTTTCTTAGATTTTGTGGAAACTTGTGGAGGCTTGGTGGGATTTTTGTGTGATTTTGTGGGATATTGAGGCGATTTAGGGATCTTGAGGGATTTTTCATGTATTCTGTGGGAATTTGTGGAGATTCGGTGGGATTTTTGTGGATTTTAGCCGTATTTTGAGAAGATTTAGGGAATTTTGTGTGATTTTTCCAGGAATTTTGTTGGATACTGGGGAGATTTTGTGGAATATTTGTGGAACTTTGAGGGACTTTTCTGGAATTTGGTGAGATTCTGTAGAGAACTGAAGAATTATCAGGGATTTTTCATGTATTCTGTGGGAATTTGTGGAGATTTGGTGGGATTTTTCTGGAATTTGGTAGAGTTTTGAGAAGATTTAGGGAATTCTGCAAGATATTTCTGGAATTTGGTAGGCCTTTTTGAAGGACTTTTTGTGGTTTTGAGGAGACTTGAAGAATTTTGAGGAATTTTTCTTAGATTCTGTGGAAACTTGTGGAGGTTTTGTGTGATTTTTGTGGAATTTTGTGGGATATTGAGGCGATTTAGGGATCTTGAGGGATTTTTCATGTATTTTGTGGGAATTTGTGGAGATTTGTTGGGATATTTTTCTAGAATTTGGTCGTGTTTTGGGAAGATTTAGGGAATTTTGTGGGATTTTTCCTGGAATTTTGTTGGATACTGGGGAGATTTTGTGGGATGTTTGTGGAACTTTGAGGGACTTTTCTGGAATTTGGTGAGATTCTGTAGAGAACTGACGAATTATCAGGGATTTTTCATGTATTCTGTGGGAATTTGTGGAGATTTGGTGGGATTTTTGTGGATTTTGGCCGTGTTTTGAGAAGATTTAGGGAATTTTGTGTGATTTTTCTGGGATTTTGTTGGGTATTGAGGACATTTTGTGGGATGTTTCTGGAATTTGGTGGGGCTTTTCAAGAATTTTGTGGTATTTTGAAAAGATTTAGGGAATTTTGTGGTGTTTTTTCTTGAATTTTGAGGGAAACTGCTGATTTTATGGAGCGTTTCTGGAATTTGGTCGAGTTTTCAGAAGATTTAGGGATTTTTGTGAGATTTTTGTGGGATGTTCTGGGAATTGGTGGAGATTTTGTGGGACATTCCTGTGAATTGGTAGGGTTTTGAAATGATTTAGGGAGTTTTGTGGGACTTCTCTGGAATTTTGTGGGTTTTTTCTGGAATTGTGTGGGATTCTGAGGAGACTTGAAGAATTTTGAGGAATTTGTTTTAGATTTTGTGAAAATTGTTGGAGATTCTGTGGGATTTTACTGGAATTTTGTGGGCCTTTTCAAGGACTTTGTGTGGTTTTGAGGAGACTTGAAAAATTTTAAGGATTTGTTTTTATATTTTGTGAAAACTTGTGGAGGTTTTGTGTGATTTTTGTGGGATTTTGTGGGATATTGAGGCGATTTAGGGATCTTGAGGGATTTTTCATGTATTTTGTGGGAATTTGTGGAGATTTGGTGGGATATTTTTCTAGAATTTGGTCGTGTTTTGAGAAGATTTAGGGAATTTTGTGGGATTTTTCCTGGAATTTTGTTGGATACTGGGGAGATTTTGTGGGATGCTTGTGGAACTTGGAGGGACTTTTCTGGAATTTGGTGAGATTCTGTAGAGAACTGACGAATTATCAGGGATTTTTCATGTATTCTGTGGGAATTTGTGGAGATTCGGTGGGATATTTTTCTAGAATTTGGTCATGTTTTGAGAAGATTTAGGGAATTTTGTGTGATTTTTCCTGGAATTTTGTTGGATACTGGGGAGATTTTGTGGGATGTTTGTGGAACTTTGAGGGACTCTTCTGGAATTTGGTGAGATTCTGTAGAGAACTGACGAATTATCAGGGATTTTTCATGTATTCTGTGGGAATTTGTGGAGATTTGGTGGGATTTTTCTGGAATTTGGTAGAGTTTTGAGAAGATTTAGGGAATTCTGTAAGATTTTACTGGAATTTGGTGGGCCTTTTCAAGGACTTTGTGTGGTTTTGAGGAGACTTGAAGAATTTTGAGGAATTTTTCTTAGATTTTGTGGAAACTTGTGGAGGTTTTGTGGGATTTTTGTGGAATTTTGTGGGATATTGAGGCGATTTAGGGATCTTGAGGGATTTTTCATGTATTTTGTAGGAATTTGTGGAGATTTGGTGGGATATTTTTCTAGAATTTGGTCGTGTTTTGGGAAGATTTAGGGAATTTTGTGGGATTTTTCCTGGAATTTTATTGGATACTGGGGAGATTTTGTGGGACATTTCTGGAACTTTGAGGGACTTTTCTGGAATTTGGTGAGATTCTGTAGAGAACTGACGAATTATCAGGGATTTTTCATGTATTCTGTGGGAATTTGTGGAGATTCGGTGGGATATTTTTCTAGAATTTGGCCGTGTTTTGAGAAGATTTAGGGAATTTTGTGTGATTTTTCTGGGATTTTGTTGGGTATTGAGGACATTTTGTGGGATGTTTCTGGAATTTGGTGGGGCTTTTCAAGAATTTTGTGGTATTTTGAAAAGATTTTGGGAATTTTGTGGTGTTTTTTCTTGAATTTTGTGGGAAACTGTGCTGATTTTATGGGGCGTTTCTGGAATTTGGTCGAGTCTTCAGAAGATTTAGGGATTTTTGTGAGATTTTTGTGGGATGTTCTGGGAATTGGTGGAGATTTTGTGGGACATTCCTGTGAATTGGTAGGGTTTTGAAATGATTTAGGGAGTTTTGTGGGACTTCTCTGGAATTTTGTGGGGTTTTTCTGGAATTGTGTGGGATTCTGAGGAGACTTGAAGAATTTTGAGGAATTTGTTTTAGATTTTGTGGGAATTTGTGGAGATTCTGTGGGATTTTACTGGAATTTGGTGGGCCTTTTCAAGGACTTTGTGTGGTTTTGAGGAGACTTGAAGAATTTTGAGGATTTTTTTTTTATATTTTGTGGAAACTTGTGGAGGTTTTGTGTGATTTTTGTGGGATTTTGTGGGATATTGAGGCGATTTAGGGATCTTGAGGGATTATTCATGTATTTTGTGGGATTTTGTGGAGATTTGGTGGGATATTTTTCTAGAATTTGGTCGTGTTTTGAGAAGATTTAGGGGAATTTTGTGGGATTTTTCCTGGAATTTTGTTGGATACTGGGGAGTTTTTGTGGAATTTTTGTGGAACTTTGAGGGACTCTTCTGGAATTTTGTGAGATTTTGTAGAGAACTGACGAACTATCAGGGATTTTTCATGTATTCTGTGGGAATTTGTGAAGATTTGGTGGGATTTTTCTGGAATTTGGTAGAGTTTTGAGAAGATTTAGGGAATTCTGTAAGATTTTTCTGGAATTTGGTGGGCCTTTTCAAGGACTTTGTGTGGTTTTGAGGAGACTTGAAGAATTTTGAGGAATTTTTCTTAGATTCTGTGGAAACTTGTGGAAGTTTTGTTGGATTTTTGTGGAATTTTGTGGGATATTGAGGCGATTTAGGGATCTTGAGGGATTTTTCATGTATTTTGTGGGAATTTGTGGAGATTTGGTGGGATATTTTTCTAGAATTTGGTCGTGTTTTGAGAAGATTTAGGGAATTTTGTGGGATTTTTCCTGGAATTTTGTTGGATACTGGGGAGATTTTGTGGAATGTTTGTGGAACTTTGAGGGACTCTTCTGGAATTTTGTGAGATTCTGTAGAGAACTGACGAATTATCAGGGATTTTTCATGTATTCTGTGGGAATTTGTGGAGATTCGGTGGGATATTTTTCTAGAATTTTGTCATGTTTTGAGAAGATTTATGGAATTTTGTGGGATTTTTCCTGGAATTTTGTTGGATACTGGGGAGATTTTGTGGGATGCTTGTGGAACTTTGAGGGACTCTTCTGGAATTTGGTGAGATTCTGTAGAGAACTGACGAATTATCAGGGATTTTTCATGTATTCTGTGGGAATTTGTGGAGATTTGGTGGGATTTTTGTGGATTTTGGCCGTGTTTTGAGAAGATTTAGGGAATTTTGTGTGATTTTTCTGGGATTTTGTTGGGTATTGAGGACATTTTGTGGGATGTTTCTGGAATTTGGTGGGCCTTTTCAAGAATTTTGTGGTATTTTGAAAAGATTTAGGGAATTTTGTGGTGTTTTTTCTTGAATTTTGAGGGAAACTGTGCTGATTTTATGGAGCGTTTCTGGAATTTGGTCGAGTTTTCAGAAGATTTAGGGATTTTTGTGAGATTTTTGTGGGATGTTCTGGGAATTGGTGGAGATTTTGTGGGACATTCCTGTGAATTGGTAGGGTTTTGAAATGATTTAGGGAGTTTTGTGGGACTTCTCTGGAATTTTGTGGGTTTTTTCTGGAATTGTGTGGGATTCTGAGGAGACTTGAAGAATTTTGAGGAATTTGTTTTAGATTTTGTGAAAATTGTTGGAGATTCTGTGGGATTTTACTGGAATTTGGTGGGCCTTTTCAAGGACTTTGTGTGGTTTTGAGGAGACTTGAAGAATTTTGAGGATTTTTTCTTAGATTTTGTACAAACCTGTGGAGGTTTTGTGTGATTTTTGTGGGATTTTGTGGGATATTGAGGCGATTTAGGGATCTTGAGGGATTTTTCATGTATTTTGTGGGAATTTGTGGAGATTTGGTGGGATATTTTTCTAGAATTTGGTCGTGTTTTGAGAAGATTTAGGGAATTTTGTGGGATTTTTCCTGGAATTTTGTTGGATACTGGGGAGATTTTGTGGGATGCTTGTGGAACTTGGAGGGACTTTTCTGGAATTTTGTGAGATTCTGTAGAGAACTGACGAATTATCAGGGATTTTTCATGTATTTAGTGGGAATTTGTGGAGATTCGGTGGGATATTATTCTAGAATTTGGTCATGTTTTGAGAAGATTTAGGGAATTTTGTGTGATTTTTCCTGGAATTTTGTTGGATACTGGGGAGATTTTGTGGGATGTTTGTGGAACTTTGAGGGACTCTTCTGGAATTTGGTGAGATTCTGTAGAGAACTGACGAATTATCAGGGATTTTTCCTGTATTCTGTGGAAACTTGTGGAGGTTTGGTGGGATTTTTGTGGAATTTTGTGGGATATTGAGGCGATTTAGGGATCTTGAGGGATTTTTCATGTATTTTGTGGGAATTTGTGGAGATTCGGTGGGATATTTTTCTAGAATTTGGTCGTGTTTTGAGAAGATTTTGGGAATTTTGTGGGTTTTTTCCTGGAATTTTGTTGGATACTGGGGAGATTTTGTGGGATGTTTCTGGAACTTCGAGGGACTTCTCTGGAATTTGGTGAGATTCTGTAGAGAACTGAAGAATTATCAGGGATTTTTCATGTATTCTGTGGGAATTTGTGTAGATTCGGTGGGATTTTTATTGATTTTCGCCGTTTTTTAGAAGATTTAGGGAATTCTGTGGGATTTTTCCTGGAATTTTGTTGGATATTGAGGAGATTTTGTGGGATGTTTGTGGAAATTTGAGGGACTTTTCTGGAATTTGGTGAGATTCTGTAGAGAACTGACGAATTATCAGGGATTTTTCATGTATTCTGTGGGAATTTGTGGAGATTCGGTGGGATATTTTTCTAGAATTTGGTCATGTTTTGAGAAGATTTAGGGAATTTTGTGGGATTTTTCCTGGAATTTTGTTGGATACTGGGGAGATTTTGTGGAACTTTGAGGGACTTTTCTGGAATTTGGTGAGATTCTGTAGAGAACTGAAGAATTATCAGGGATTTTTCATGTATTCTGTGGGAATTTGTGGAGATTTGGTGGGATTTTCTGGAATTTGGTAGAGTTTTGAGAAGATTTAGGGAATTCTGTAAGATTTTTCTGGAATTTGGTGGGCCTCTTTGAAGGACTTTGTGTGGTTTTGAGGAGACTTGAAGAATTTTGAGGAATTTTTCTTAGATTCTGTGGAAACTTGTGGAGGTTTTGTGGGATTTTTGTGGAATTTTGTGGGATATTGAGGCGATTTAGGGATCTTGAGGGATTTTTCATATATTTTGTGGGAATTTGTGGAGATTCGGTGGGATATTTTTCTAGAATTTTGTCATGTTTTGAGAAGATTTATGGAATTTTGTGGGATTTTTCCTGGAATTTTGTTGGATACTGGGGAGATTTTGTGGGATGCTTGTGGAACTTTGAGGGACTTTTCTGGAATTTGGTGAGATTCTGTAGAGAACTGACGAATTATCAGGGATTTTTCATGTATTCTGTGGGAATTTGTGGAGATTTGGTGGGATTTTTGTGGATTTTGGCCGTGTTTTGAGAAGATTTAGGGAATTTTGTGTGATTTTTCTGGGATTTTGTTGGGTATTGAGGACATTTTGTGGGATGTTTCTGGAATTTGGTGGGGCTTTTCAAGAATTTTGTGGTATTTTGAAAAGATTTAGGGAATTTTGTGGTGTTTTTTCTTGAATTTTGAGGGAAACTGCTGATTTTATGGAGCGTTTCTGGAATTTGGTCGAGTTTTCAGAAGATTTAGGTATTTTTGTGAGATTTTTGTGGGATGTTCTGGGAATTGGTGGAGATTTTGTGGGACATTCCTGTGAATTGGTAGGGTTTTGAAATGATTTAGGGAGTTTTGTGGGACTTCTCTGGAATTTTGTGGGTTTTTTCTGGAATTGTGTGGGATTCTGAGGAGACTTGAAGAATTTTGAGGAATTTGTTTTAGATTTTGTGAAAATTGTTGGAGATTCTGTGGGATTTTACTGGAATTTGGTGGGCCTTTTCAAGGACTTTGTGTGGTTTTGAGGAGACTTGAAAAATTTTAAGGATTTGTTTTTATATTTTGTGAAAACTTGTGGAGGTTTTGTGTGATTTTTGTGGGATTTTGTGGGATATTGAGGCGATTTAGGGATCTTGAGGGATTTTTCATGTATTTAGTGGGATTTTGTGGAGATTTGGTGGGATATTTTTCTAGAATTTGGTCATGTTTTGGGAAGATTTAGGGAATTTTGTGGGATTTTTTCTGGAATTTTATTGGATACTGGGGAGATTTTGTGGAATGTTTGTGGAACTTGGAGGGACTTTTCTGGAATTTGGTGAGATTCTGTAGAGAACTGACGAATTATCAGGGATTTTTCATGTATTCTGTGGGAATTTGTGGAGATTTGGTGGGATTTTTCTGGAATTTGGTAGAGTTTTGAGAAGATTTAGGGAATTCTGCAAGATATTTCTGGAATTTGGTAGGCCTTTTTGAAGGACGTTTTGTGGTTTTGAGGAGACTTGAAGAATTTTGAGGAATTTTTCTTAGATTTTGTGGAAACTTGTGGAGGCTTGGTGGGATTTTTGTGTGATTTTGTGGGATATTGAGGCGATTTAGGGATCTTGAGGGATTTTTCATGTATTCTGTGGGAATTTGTGGAGATTCGGTGGGATTTTTGTGGATTTTAGCCGTATTTTGAGAAGATTTAGGGAATTTTGTGTGATTTTTCCTGGAATTTTGTTGGATACTGGGGAGATTTTGTGGAATATTTGTGGAACTTTGAGGGACTTTTCTGGAATTTGGTGAGATTCTGTAGAGAACTGATGAATTATCAGGGATTTTTCATGTATTCTGTGGGAATTTGTGGAGATTTGGTCGGATTTTTCTGGAATTTGGTAGAGTTTTGAGAAGATTTAGGGAATTCTGCAAGATATTTCTGGAATTTGGTAGGCCTTTTTGAAGGACTTTTTGTGGTTTTGAGGAGACTTGAAGAATTTTGAGGAATTTTTCTTAGATTCTGTGGAAACTTGTGTAAGTTTTTGGGATTTTTGTGGGATTTTGTGGGATATTGAGGCGATTTAGGGATCTTGAGGGATTTTTCATGTATTTTGTGGGAATTTGTGGAGATTTGGTGGGATATTTTTCTAGAATTTGGTCGTGTTTTGGGAAGATTTAGGGAATTTTGTGGGATTTTTCCTGGAATTTTATTGGATACTGGGGAGATTTTGTGGGTCATTTCTGGAACTTCGAGGGACTTTTCTGGAATTTGGTGAGATTCTGTAGAGAACTGACGAATTATCAGGGATTTTTCATGTATTCTGTGGGAATTTGTGGAGATTTGGTGTGATTTTTGTGGATTTTGACCGTGTTTTGAGAAGATTTAGGGAATTTTGTGGGATTTTTCTGGGATTTTGTTGGGTATTGAGGACATTTTGTGGGATGTTTCTGGAATTTGGTGGGCCTTTTCAAGAATTTTGTGGTATTTTGAAAAGATTTTGGGAATTTTGTGGTGTTTTTTCATGAATTTTGTGGGAATCTGTGCTGATTTTATGGGGCGTTTCTGGAATTTGGTCGAGTTTTCAGAAGATTTAGGGATTTTTGTGAGATTTTTGTGGGATGTTCTGGGAATTGGTGGAGATTTTGTGGGACATTCCTGTGAATTGGTAGGGTTTTGAAATGATTTAGGGAGTTTTGTGGGACTTCTCTGGAATTTTGTGGGTTTTTTCTGGAATTGTGTGGGATTCTGAGGAGACTTGAAGAATTTTGAGGAATTTGTTTTAGATTTTGTGAAAATTGTTGGAGATTCTGTGGGATTTTACTGGAATTTTGTGGGCCTTTTCAAGGACTTTGTGTGGTTTTGAGGAGACTTGAAAAATTTTAAGGATTTGTTTTTATATTTTGTGAAAACTTGTGGAGGTTTTGTGTGATTTTTGTGGGATTTTGTGGGATATTGAGGCGATTTAGGGATCTTGAGGGATTTTTCATGTATTTTGTGGGAATTTGTGGAGATTTGGTGGGATATTTTTCTAGAATTTGGTCGTGTTTTGAGAAGATTTAGGGAATTTTGTGGGATTTTTCCTGGAATTTTGTTGGATACTGGGGAGATTTTGTGGGATGCTTGTGGAACTTGGAGGGACTTTTCTGGAATTTGGTGAGATTCTGTAGAGAACTGACGAATTATCAGGGATTTTTCATGTATTCTGTGGGAATTTG
Source organism: Cyanistes caeruleus (assembly GCF_971803275.1). NCBI lineage: Eukaryota > Metazoa > Chordata > Aves > Passeriformes > Paridae > Cyanistes > Cyanistes caeruleus. Next base: position 1,515,985 of record NW_028255893.1, on the reverse strand, counting down.
TGGAGATTCGGTGGGATATTTTTCTAGAATTTGGTCATGTTTTGAGAAGATTTAGGGAATTTTGTGTGATTTTTCCTGGAATTTTGTTGGATACTGGGGAGATTTTGTGGGATGTTTGTCGAACTTTGAGGGACTCTTCTGGAATTTGGTGAGATTCTGTAGAGAACTGACGAATTATCAGGGATTTTTCATGTATTCTGTGGGAATTTGTGGAGATTTGGTGGGATTTTTCTGGAATTTGGTAGAGTTTTGAGAAGATTTAGGGAATTCTGTAAGATTTTACTGGAATTTGGTGGGCCTTTTCAAGGACTTTGTGTGGTTTTGAGGAGACTTGAAGAATTTTGAGGAATTTTTCTTAGATTTTGTGGAAACTTGTGGAGGTTTTGTGGGATTTTTGTGGAATTTTGTGGGATATTGAGGCGATTTAGGGATCTTGAGGGATTTTTCATGTATTTTGTAGGAATTTGTGGAGATTTGGTGGGATATTTTTCTAGAATTTGGTCGTGTTTTGGGAAGATTTAGGGAATTTTGTGGGATTTTTCCTGGAATTTTATTGGATACTGGGGAGATTTTGTGGGACATTTCTGGAACTTTGAGGGACTTTTCTGGAATTTGGTGAGATTCTGTAGAGAACTGACGAATTATCAGGGATTTTTCATGTATTCTGTGGGAATTTGTGGAGATTCGGTGGGATATTTTTCTAGAATTTGGCCGTGTTTTGAGAAGATTTAGGGAATTTTGTGTGATTTTTCTGGGATTTTGTTGGGTATTGAGGACATTTTGTGGGATGTTTCTGGAATTTGGTGGGGCTTTTCAAGAATTTTGTGGTATTTTGAAAAGATTTAGGGAATTTTGTGGTGTTTTTTCTTGAATTTTGTGGGAAACTGTGCTGATTTTATGGGGCGTTTCTGGAATTTGGTCGAGTCTTCAGAAGATTTAGGGATTTTTGTGAGATTTTTGTGGGATGTTCTGGGAATTGGTGGAGATTTTGTGGGACATTCCTGTGAATTGGTAGGGTTTTGAAATGATTTAGGGAGTTTTGTGGGACTTCTCTGGAATTTTGTGGGGTTTTTCTGGAATTGTGTGGGATTCTGAGGAGACTTGAAGAATTTTGAGGAATTTGTTTTAGATTTTGTGGGAATTTGTGGAGATTCTGTGGGATTTTACTGGAATTTGGTGGGCCTTTTCAAGGACTTTGTGTGGTTTTGAGGAGACTTGAAGAATTTTGAGGATTTTTTTTTTATATTTTGTGGAAACTTGTGGAGGTTTTGTGTGATTTTTGTGGGATTTTGTGGGATATTGAGGCGATTTAGGGATCTTGAGGGATTATTCATGTATTTTGTGGGATTTTGTGGAGATTTGGTGGGATATTTTTCTAGAATTTGGTCGTGTTTTGAGAAGATTTAGGGGAATTTTGTGGGATTTTTCCTGGAATTTTGTTGGATACTGGGGAGTTTTTGTGGAATTTTTGTGGAACTTTGAGGGACTCTTCTGGAATTTTGTGAGATTTTGTAGAGAACTGACGAACTATCAGGGATTTTTCATGTATTCTGTGGGAATTTGTGAAGATTTGGTGGGATTTTTCTGGAATTTGGTAGAGTTTTGAGAAGATTTAGGGAATTCTGTAAGATTTTTCTGGAATTTGGTGGGCCTTTTCAAGGACTTTGTGTGGTTTTGAGGAGACTTGAAGAATTTTGAGGAATTTTTCTTAGATTCTGTGGAAACTTGTGGAAGTTTTGTTGGATTTTTGTGGAATTTTGTGGGATATTGAGGCGATTTAGGGATCTTGAGGGATTTTTCATGTATTTTGTGGGAATTTGTGGAGATTTGGTGGGATATTTTTCTAGAATTTGGTCGTGTTTTGAGAAGATTTAGGGAATTTTGTGGGATTTTTCCTGGAATTTTGTTGGATACTGGGGAGATTTTGTGGAATGTTTGTGGAACTTTGAGGGACTCTTCTGGAATTTTGTGAGATTCTGTAGAGAACTGACGAATTATCAGGGATTTTTCATGTATTCTGTGGGAATTTGTGGAGATTCGGTGGGATATTTTTCTAGAATTTTGTCATGTTTTGAGAAGATTTATGGAATTTTGTGGGATTTTTCCTGGAATTTTGTTGGATACTGGGGAGATTTTGTGGGATGCTTGTGGAACTTTGAGGGACTCTTCTGGAATTTGGTGAGATTCTGTAGAGAACTGACGAATTATCAGGGATTTTTCATGTATTCTGTGGGAATTTGTGGAGATTTGGTGGGATTTTTGTGGATTTTGGCCGTGTTTTGAGAAGATTTAGGGAATTTTGTGTGATTTTTCTGGGATTTTGTTGGGTATTGAGGACATTTTGTGGGATGTTTCTGGAATTTGGTGGGGCTTTTCAAGAATTTTGTGGTATTTTGAAAAGATTTAGGGAATTTTGTGGTGTTTTTTCTTGAATTTTGAGGGAAACTGTGCTGATTTTATGGAGCGTTTCTGGAATTTGGTCGAGTTTTCAGAAGATTTAGGGATTTTTGTGAGATTTTTGTGGGATGTTCTGGGAATTGGTGGAGATTTTGTGGGACATTCCTGTGAATTGGTAGGGTTTTGAAATGATTTAGGGAGTTTTGTGGGACTTCTCTGGAATTTTGTGGGTTTTTTCTGGAATTGTGTGGGATTCTGAGGAGACTTGAAGAATTTTGAGGAATTTGTTTTAGATTTTGTGAAAATTGTTGGAGATTCTGTGGGATTTTACTGGAATTTGGTGGGCCTTTTCAAGGACTTTGTGTGGTTTTGAGGAGACTTGAAGAATTTTGAGGATTTTTTCTTAGATTTTGTACAAACCTGTGGAGGTTTTGTGTGATTTTTGTGGGATTTTGTGGGATATTGAGGCGATTTAGGGATCTTGAGGGATTTTTCATGTATTTTGTGGGAATTTGTGGAGATTTGGTGGGATATTTTTCTAGAATTTGGTCGTGTTTTGAGAAGATTTAGGGAATTTTGTGGGATTTTTCCTGGAATTTTGTTGGATACTGGGGAGATTTTGTGGGATGCTTGTGGAACTTGGAGGGACTTTTCTGGAATTTTGTGAGATTCTGTAGAGAACTGACGAATTATCAGGGATTTTTCATGTATTCTGTGGGAATTTGTGGAGATTTGGTGGGATTTTTCTGGAATTTGGTAGAGTTTTGAGAAGATTTAGGGAATTCTGCAAGATATTTCTGGAATTTGGTAGGCCTTTTTGAAGGACGTTTTGTGGTTTTGAGGAGACTTGAAGAATTTTGAGGAATTTTTCTTAGATTTTGTGGAAACTTGTGGAGGCTTGGTGGGATTTTTGTGTGATTTTGTGGGATATTGAGGCGATTTAGGGATCTTGAGGGATTTTTCATGTATTCTGTGGGAATTTGTGGAGATTCGGTGGGATTTTTGTGGATTTTAGCCGTATTTTGAGAAGATTTAGGGAATTTTGTGTGATTTTTCCAGGAATTTTGTTGGATACTGGGGAGATTTTGTGGAATATTTGTGGAACTTTGAGGGACTTTTCTGGAATTTGGTGAGATTCTGTAGAGAACTGAAGAATTATCAGGGATTTTTCATGTATTCTGTGGGAATTTGTGGAGATTTGGTGGGATTTTTCTGGAATTTGGTAGAGTTTTGAGAAGATTTAGGGAATTCTGCAAGATATTTCTGGAATTTGGTAGGCCTTTTTGAAGGACTTTTTGTGGTTTTGAGGAGACTTGAAGAATTTTCAGGGATTTTTCTTAGATTTTGTGGAAACTTGTGGAGGTTTTGTGTGATTTTTGTGGGATTTTGTGGGATATTGAGGCGATTTAGGGATCTTGAGGGATTTTTCATGTATTTTGTGGGAATTTGTGGAGATTTGTTGGGATATTTTTCTAGAATTTGGTCGTGTTTTGGGAAGATTTAGGGAATTTTGTGGGATTTTTCCTGGAATTTTGTTGGATACTGGGGAGATTTTGTGGGATGTTTGTGGAACTTTGAGGGACTTTTCTGGAATTTGGTGAGATTCTGTAGAGAACTGACGAATTATCAGGGATTTTTCATGTATTCTGTGGGAATTTGTGGAGATTTGGTGGGATTTTTGTGGATTTTGGCCGTGTTTTGAGAAGATTTAGGGAATTTTGTGTGATTTTTCTGGGATTTTGTTGGGTATTGAGGACATTTTGTGGGATGTTTCTGGAATTTGGTGGGGCTTTTCAAGAATTTTGTGGTATTTTGAAAAGATTTAGGGAATTTTGTGGTGTTTTTTCTTGAATTTTGAGGGAAACTGCTGATTTTATGGAGCGTTTCTGGAATTTGGTCGAGTTTTCAGAAGATTTAGGGATTTTTGTGAGATTTTTGTGGGATGTTCTGGGAATTGGTGGAGATTTTGTGGGACATTCCTGTGAATTGGTAGGGTTTTGAAATGATTTAGGGAGTTTTGTGGGACTTCTCTGGAATTTTGTGGGTTTTTTCTGGAATTGTGTGGGATTCTGAGGAGACTTGAAGAATTTTGAGGAATTTGTTTTAGATTTTGTGAAAATTGTTGGAGATTCTGTGGGATTTTACTGGAATTTTGTGGGCCTTTTCAAGGACTTTGTGTGGTTTTGAGGAGACTTGAAAAATTTTAAGGATTTGTTTTTATATTTTGTGAAAACTTGTGGAGGTTTTGTGTGATTTTTGTGGGATTTTGTGGGATATTGAGGCGATTTAGGGATCTTGAGGGATTTTTCATGTATTTTGTGGGAATTTGTGGAGATTTGGTGGGATATTTTTCTAGAATTTGGTCGTGTTTTGAGAAGATTTAGGGAATTTTGTGGGATTTTTCCTGGAATTTTGTTGGATACTGGGGAGATTTTGTGGGATGCTTGTGGAACTTGGAGGGACTTTTCTGGAATTTGGTGAGATTCTGTAGAGAACTGACGAATTATCAGGGATTTTTCATGTATTCTGTGGGAATTTGTGGAGATTCGGTGGGATATTTTTCTAGAATTTGGTCATGTTTTGAGAAGATTTAGGGAATTTTGTGTGATTTTTCCTGGAATTTTGTTGGATACTGGGGAGATTTTGTGGGATGTTTGTCGAACTTTGAGGGACTCTTCTGGAATTTGGTGAGATTCTGTAGAGAACTGACGAATTATCAGGGATTTTTCATGTATTCTGTGGGAATTTGTGGAGATTTGGTGGGATTTTTCTGGAATTTGGTAGAGTTTTGAGAAGATTTAGGGAATTCTGTAAGATTTTACTGGAATTTGGTGGGCCTTTTCAAGGACTTTGTGTGGTTTTGAGGAGACTTGAAGAATTTTGAGGAATTTTTCTTAGATTTTGTGGAAACTTGTGGAGGTTTTGTGGGATTTTTGTGGAATTTTGTGGGATATTGAGGCGATTTAGGGATCTTGAGGGATTTTTCATGTATTTTGTAGGAATTTGTGGAGATTTGGTGGGATATTTTTCTAGAATTTGGTCGTGTTTTGGGAAGATTTAGGGAATTTTGTGGGATTTTTCCTGGAATTTTATTGGATACTGGGGAGATTTTGTGGGACATTTCTGGAACTTTGAGGGACTTTTCTGGAATTTGGTGAGATTCTGTAGAGAACTGACGAATTATCAGGGATTTTTCATGTATTCTGTGGGAATTTGTGGAGATTCGGTGGGATATTTTTCTAGAATTTGGCCGTGTTTTGAGAAGATTTAGGGAATTTTGTGTGATTTTTCTGGGATTTTGTTGGGTATTGAGGACATTTTGTGGGATGTTTCTGGAATTTGGTGGGGCTTTTCAAGAATTTTGTGGTATTTTGAAAAGATTTAGGGAATTTTGTGGTGTTTTTTCTTGAATTTTGTGGGAAACTGTGCTGATTTTATGGGGCGTTTCTGGAATTTGGTCGAGTCTTCAGAAGATTTAGGGATTTTTGTGAGATTTTTGTGGGATGTTCTGGGAATTGGTGGAGATTTTGTGGGACATTCCTGTGAATTGGTAGGGTTTTGAAATGATTTAGGGAGTTTTGTGGGACTTCTCTGGAATTTTGTGGGGTTTTTCTGGAATTGTGTGGGATTCTGAGGAGACTTGAAGAATTTTGAGGAATTTGTTTTAGATTTTGTGGGAATTTGTGGAGATTCTGTGGGATTTTACTGGAATTTGGTGGGCCTTTTCAAGGACTTTGTGTGGTTTTGAGGAGACTTGAAGAATTTTGAGGATTTTTTTTTTATATTTTGTGGAAACTTGTGGAGGTTTTGTGTGATTTTTGTGGGATTTTGTGGGATATTGAGGCGATTTAGGGATCTTGAGGGATTATTCATGTATTTTGTGGGATTTTGTGGAGATTTGGTGGGATATTTTTCTAGAATTTGGTCGTGTTTTGAGAAGATTTAGGGGAATTTTGTGGGATTTTTCCTGGAATTTTGTTGGATACTGGGGAGTTTTTGTGGAATTTTTGTGGAACTTTGAGGGACTCTTCTGGAATTTTGTGAGATTTTGTAGAGAACTGACGAACTATCAGGGATTTTTCATGTATTCTGTGGGAATTTGTGAAGATTTGGTGGGATTTTTCTGGAATTTGGTAGAGTTTTGAGAAGATTTAGGGAATTCTGTAAGATTTTTCTGGAATTTGGTGGGCCTTTTCAAGGACTTTGTGTGGTTTTGAGGAGACTTGAAGAATTTTGAGGAATTTTTCTTAGATTCTGTGGAAACTTGTGGAAGTTTTGTTGGATTTTTGTGGAATTTTGTGGGATATTGAGGCGATTTAGGGATCTTGAGGGATTTTTCATGTATTTTGTGGGAATTTGTGGAGATTTGGTGGGATATTTTTCTAGAATTTGGTCGTGTTTTGAGAAGATTTAGGGAATTTTGTGGGATTTTTCCTGGAATTTTGTTGGATACTGGGGAGATTTTGTGGAATGTTTGTGGAACTTTGAGGGACTCTTCTGGAATTTTGTGAGATTCTGTAGAGAACTGACGAATTATCAGGGATTTTTCATGTATTCTGTGGGAATTTGTGGAGATTCGGTGGGATATTTTTCTAGAATTTTGTCATGTTTTGAGAAGATTTATGGAATTTTGTGGGATTTTTCCTGGAATTTTGTTGGATACTGGGGAGATTTTGTGGGATGCTTGTGGAACTTTGAGGGACTCTTCTGGAATTTGGTGAGATTCTGTAGAGAACTGACGAATTATCAGGGATTTTTCATGTATTCTGTGGGAATTTGTGGAGATTTGGTGGGATTTTTGTGGATTTTGGCCGTGTTTTGAGAAGATTTAGGGAATTTTGTGTGATTTTTCTGGGATTTTGTTGGGTATTGAGGACATTTTGTGGGATGTTTCTGGAATTTGGTGGGGCTTTTCAAGAATTTTGTGGTATTTTGAAAAGATTTAGGGAATTTTGTGGTGTTTTTTCTTGAATTTTGAGGGAAACTGTGCTGATTTTATGGAGCGTTTCTGGAATTTGGTCGAGTTTTCAGAAGATTTAGGGATTTTTGTGAGATTTTTGTGGGATGTTCTGGGAATTGGTGGAGATTTTGTGGGACATTCCTGTGAATTGGTAGGGTTTTGAAATGATTTAGGGAGTTTTGTGGGACTTCTCTGGAATTTTGTGGGTTTTTTCTGGAATTGTGTGGGATTCTGAGGAGACTTGAAGAATTTTGAGGAATTTGTTTTAGATTTTGTGAAAATTGTTGGAGATTCTGTGGGATTTTACTGGAATTTGGTGGGCCTTTTCAAGGACTTTGTGTGGTTTTGAGGAGACTTGAAGAATTTTGAGGATTTTTTCTTAGATTTTGTACAAACCTGTGGAGGTTTTGTGTGATTTTTGTGGGATTTTGTGGGATATTGAGGCGATTTAGGGATCTTGAGGGATTTTTCATGTATTTTGTGGGAATTTGTGGAGATTTGGTGGGATATTTTTCTAGAATTTGGTCGTGTTTTGAGAAGATTTAGGGAATTTTGTGGGATTTTTCCTGGAATTTTGTTGGATACTGGGGAGATTTTGTGGGATGCTTGTGGAACTTGGAGGGACTTTTCTGGAATTTTGTGAGATTCTGTAGAGAACTGACGAATTATCAGGGATTTTTCATGTATTCTGTGGGAATTTGTGGAGATTTGGTGGGATTTTTCTGGAATTTGGTAGAGTTTTGAGAAGATTTAGGGAATTCTGCAAGATATTTCTGGAATTTGGTAGGCCTTTTTGAAGGACCTTTTGTGGTTTTGAGGAGACTTGAAGAATTTTGAGGAATTTTTCTTAGATTTTGTGGAAACTTGTGGAGGCTTGGTGGGATTTTTGTGTGATTTTGTGGGATATTGAGGCGATTTAGGGATCTTGAGGGATTTTTCATGTATTCTGTGGGAATTTGTGGAGATTCGGTGGGATTTTTGTGGATTTTAGCCGTATTTTGAGAAGATTTAGGGAATTTTGTGTGATTTTTCCAGGAATTTTGTTGGATACTGGGGAGATTTTGTGGAATATTTGTGGAACTTTGAGGGACTTTTCTGGAATTTGGTGAGATTCTGTAGAGAACTGAAGAATTATCAGGGATTTTTCATGTATTCTGTGGGAATTTGTGGAGATTTGGTGGGATTTTTCTGGAATTTGGTAGAGTTTTGAGAAGATTTAGGGAATTCTGCAAGATATTTCTGGAATTTGGTAGGCCTTTTTGAAGGACTTTTTGTGGTTTTGAGGAGACTTGAAGAATTTTCAGGGATTTTTCTTAGATTTTGTGGAAACTTGTGGAGGTTTTGTGTGATTTTTGTGGGATTTTGTGGGATATTGAGGCGATTTAGGGATCTTGAGGGATTTTTCATGTATTTTGTGGGAATTTGTGGAGATTTGTTGGGATATTTTTCTAGAATTTGGTCGTGTTTTGGGAAGATTTAGGGAATTTTGTGGGATTTTTCCTGGAATTTTGTTGGATACTGGGGAGATTTTGTGGGATGTTTGTGGAACTTTGAGGGACTTTTCTGGAATTTGGTGAGATTCTGTAGAGAACTGACGAATTATCAGGGATTTTTCATGTATTCTGTGGGAATTTGTGGAGATTTGGTGGGATTTTTGTGGATTTTGGCCGTGTTTTGAGAAGATTTAGGGAATTTTGTGTGATTTTTCTGGGATTTTGTTGGGTATTGAGGACATTTTGTGGGATGTTTCTGGAATTTGGTGGGGCTTTTCAAGAATTTTGTGGTATTTTGAAAAGATTTAGGGAATTTTGTGGTGTTTTTTCTTGAATTTTGAGGGAAACTGCTGATTTTATGGAGCGTTTCTGGAATTTGGTCGAGTTTTCAGAAGATTTAGGGATTTTTGTGAGATTTTTGTGGGATGTTCTGGGAATTGGTGGAGATTTTGTGGGACATTCCTGTGAATTGGTAGGGTTTTGAAATGATTTAGGGAGTTTTGTGGGACTTCTCTGGAATTTTGTGGGTTTTTTCTGGAATTGTGTGGGATTCTGAGGAGACTTGAAGAATTTTGAGGAATTTGTTTTAGATTTTGTGAAAATTGTTGGAGATTCTGTGGGATTTTACTGGAATTTTGTGGGCCTTTTCAAGGACTTTGTGTGGTTTTGAGGAGACTTGAAAAATTTTAAGGATTTGTTTTTATATTTTGTGAAAACTTGTGGAGGTTTTGTGTGATTTTTGTGGGATTTTGTGGGATATTGAGGCGATTTAGGGATCTTGAGGGATTTTTCATGTATTTTGTGGGAATTTGTGGAGATTTGGTGGGATATTTTTCTAGAATTTGGTCGTGTTTTGAGAAGATTTAGGGAATTTTGTGGGATTTTTCCTGGAATTTTGTTGGATACTGGGGAGATTTTGTGGGATGCTTGTGGAACTTGGAGGGACTTTTCTGGAATTTGGTGAGATTCTGTAGAGAACTGACGAATTATCAGGGATTTTTCATGTATTCTGTGGGAATTTGTGGAGATTCGGTGGGATATTTTTCTAGAATTTGGTCATGTTTTGAGAAGATTTAGGGAATTTTGTGTGATTTTTCCTGGAATTTTGTTGGATACTGGGGAGATTTTGTGGGATGTTTGTCGAACTTTGAGGGACTCTTCTGGAATTTGGTGAGATTCTGTAGAGAACTGACGAATTATCAGGGATTTTTCATGTATTCTGTGGGAATTTGTGGAGATTTGGTGGGATTTTTCTGGAATTTGGTAGAGTTTTGAGAAGATTTAGGGAATTCTGTAAGATTTTACTGGAATTTGGTGGGCCTTTTCAAGGACTTTGTGTGGTTTTGAGGAGACTTGAAGAATTTTGAGGAATTTTTCTTAGATTTTGTGGAAACTTGTGGAGGTTTTGTGGGATTTTTGTGGAATTTTGTGGGATATTGAGGCGATTTAGGGATCTTGAGGGATTTTTCATGTATTTTGTAGGAATTTGTGGAGATTTGGTGGGATATTTTTCTAGAATTTGGTCGTGTTTTGGGAAGATTTAGGGAATTTTGTGGGATTTTTCCTGGAATTTTATTGGATACTGGGGAGATTTTGTGGGACATTTCTGGAACTTTGAGGGACTTTTCTGGAATTTGGTGAGATTCTGTAGAGAACTGACGAATTATCAGGGATTTTTCATGTATTCTGTGGGAATTTGTGGAGATTCGGTGGGATATTTTTCTAGAATTTGGCCGTGTTTTGAGAAGATTTAGGGAATTTTGTGTGATTTTTCTGGGATTTTGTTGGGTATTGAGGACATTTTGTGGGATGTTTCTGGAATTTGGTGGGGCTTTTCAAGAATTTTGTGGTATTTTGAAAAGATTTAGGGAATTTTGTGGTGTTTTTTCTTGAATTTTGTGGGAAACTGTGCTGATTTTATGGGGCGTTTCTGGAATTTGGTCGAGTCTTCAGAAGATTTAGGGATTTTTGTGAGATTTTTGTGGGATGTTCTGGGAATTGGTGGAGATTTTGTGGGACATTCCTGTGAATTGGTAGGGTTTTGAAATGATTTAGGGAGTTTTGTGGGACTTCTCTGGAATTTTGTGGGGTTTTTCTGGAATTGTGTGGGATTCTGAGGAGACTTGAAGAATTTTGAGGAATTTGTTTTAGATTTTGTGGGAATTTGTGGAGATTCTGTGGGATTTTACTGGAATTTGGTGGGCCTTTTCAAGGACTTTGTGTGGTTTTGAGGAGACTTGAAGAATTTTGAGGATTTTTTTTTTATATTTTGTGGAAACTTGTGGAGGTTTTGTGTGATTTTTGTGGGATTTTGTGGGATATTGAGGCGATTTAGGGATCTTGAGGGATTATTCATGTATTTTGTGGGATTTTGTGGAGATTTGGTGGGATATTTTTCTAGAATTTGGTCGTGTTTTGAGAAGATTTAGGGGAATTTTGTGGGATTTTTCCTGGAATTTTGTTGGATACTGGGGAGTTTTTGTGGAATTTTTGTGGAACTTTGAGGGACTCTTCTGGAATTTTGTGAGATTTTGTAGAGAACTGACGAACTATCAGGGATTTTTCATGTATTCTGTGGGAATTTGTGAAGATTTGGTGGGATTTTTCTGGAATTTGGTAGAGTTTTGAGAAGATTTAGGGAATTCTGTAAGATTTTTCTGGAATTTGGTGGGCCTTTTCAAGGACTTTGTGTGGTTTTGAGGAGACTTGAAGAATTTTGAGGAATTTTTCTTAGATTCTGTGGAAACTTGTGGAAGTTTTGTTGGATTTTTGTGGAATTTTGTGGGATATTGAGGCGATTTAGGGATCTTGAGGGATTTTTCATGTATTTTGTGGGAATTTGTGGAGATTTGGTGGGATATTTTTCTAGAATTTGGTCGTGTTTTGAGAAGATTTAGGGAATTTTGTGGGATTTTTCCTGGAATTTTGTTGGATACTGGGGAGATTTTGTGGAATGTTTGTGGAACTTTGAGGGACTCTTCTGGAATTTTGTGAGATTCTGTAGAGAACTGACGAATTATCAGGGATTTTTCATGTATTCTGTGGGAATTTGTGGAGATTCGGTGGGATATTTTTCTAGAATTTTGTCAAGTTTTGAGAAGATTTATGGAATTTTGTGGGATTTTTCCTGGAATTTTGTTGGATACTGGGGAGATTTTGTGGGATGCTTGTGGAACTTTGAGGGACTCTTCTGGAATTTGGTGAGATTCTGTAGAGAACTGACGAATTATCAGGGATTTTTCATGTATTCTGTGGGAATTTGTGGAGATTTGGTGGGATTTTTGTGGATTTTGGCCGTGTTTTGAGAAGATTTAGGGAATTTTGTGTGATTTTTCTGGGATTTTGTTGGGTATTGAGGACATTTTGTGGGATGTTTCTGGAATTTGGTGGGGCTTTTCAAGAATTTTGTGGTATTTTGAAAAGATTTAGGGAATTTTGTGGTGTTTTTTCTTGAATTTTGAGGGAAACTGTGCTGATTTTATGGAGCGTTTCTGGAATTTGGTCGAGTTTTCAGAAGATTTAGGGATTTTTGTGAGATTTTTGTGGGATGTTCTGGGAATTGGTGGAGATTTTGTGGGACATTCCTGTGAATTGGTAGGGTTTTGAAATGATTTAGGGAGTTTTGTGGGACTTCTCTGGAATTTTGTGGGTTTTTTCTGGAATTGTGTGGGATTCTGAGGAGACTTGAAGAATTTTGAGGAATTTGTTTTAGATTTTGTGAAAATTGTTGGAGATTCTGTGGGATTTTACTGGAATTTGGTGGGCCTTTTCAAGGACTTTGTGTGGTTTTGAGGAGACTTGAAGAATTTTGAGGATTTTTTCTTAGATTTTGTACAAACCTGTGGAGGTTTTGTGTGATTTTTGTGGGATTTTGTGGGATATTGAGGCGATTTAGGGATCTTGAGGGATTTTTCATGTATTTTGTGGGAATTTGTGGAGATTTGGTGGGATATTTTTCTAGAATTTGGTCGTGTTTTGAGAAGATTTAGGGAATTTTGTGGGATTTTTCCTGGAATTTTGTTGGATACTGGGGAGATTTTGTGGGATGCTTGTGGAACTTGGAGGGACTTTTCTGGAATTTTGTGAGATTCTGTAGAGAACTGACGAATTATCAGGGATTTTTCATGTATTTAGTGGGAATTTGTGGAGATTCGGTGGGATATTATTCTAGAATTTGGTCATGTTTTGAGAAGATTTAGGGAATTTTGTGTGATTTTTCCTGGAATTTTGTTGGATACTGGGGAGATTTTGTGGGATGTTTGTGGAACTTTGAGGGACTCTTCTGGAATTTGGTGAGATTCTGTAGAGAACTGACGAATTATCAGGGATTTTTCCTGTATTCTGTGGAAACTTGTGGAGGTTTGGTGGGATTTTTGTGGAATTTTGTGGGATATTGAGGCGATTTAGGGATCTTGAGGGATTTTTCATGTATTTTGTGGGAATTTGTGGAGATTCGGTGGGATATTTTTCTAGAATTTGGTCGTGTTTTGAGAAGATTTTGGGAATTTTGTGGGTTTTTTCCTGGAATTTTGTTGGATACTGGGGAGATTTTGTGGGATGTTTCTGGAACTTCGAGGGACTTCTCTGGAATTTGGTGAGATTCTGTAGAGAACTGAAGAATTATCAGGGATTTTTCATGTATTCTGTGGGAATTTGTGTAGATTCGGTGGGATTTTTATTGATTTTGGCCGTTTTTTAGAAGATTTAGGGAATTCTGTGGGATTTTTCCTGGAATTTTGTTGGATATTGAGGAGATTTTGTGGGATGTTTGTGGAAATTTGAGGGACTTTTCTGGAATTTGGTGAGATTCTGTAGAGAACTGACAAATTATCAGGGATTTTTCATGTATTCTGTGGGAATTTGTGGAGATTCGGTGGGATATTTTTCTAGAATTTGGTCATGTTTTGAGAAGATTTAGGGAATTTTGTGGGATTTTTCCTGGAATTTTGTTGGATATTGAGGAGATTTTGTGGAACTTTGAGGGACTTTTCTGGAATTTGGTGAGATTCTGTAGAGAACTGAAGAATTATCAGGGATTTTTCATGTATTCTGTGGGAATTTGTGGAGATTTGGTGGGATTTTCTGGAATTTGGTAGAGTTTTGAGAAGATTTAGGGAATTCTGTAAGATTTTTCTGGAATTTGGTGGGCCTCTTTGAAGGACTTTGTGTGGTTTTGAGGAGACTTGAAGAATTTTGAGGAATTTTTCTTAGATTCTGTGGAAACTTGTGGAGGTTTTGTGGGATTTTTGTGGAATTTTGTGGGATATTGAGGCGATTTAGGGATCTTGAGGGATTTTTCATATATTTTGTGGGAATTTGTGGAGATTCGGTGGGATATTTTTCTAGAATTTTGTCATGTTTTGAGAAGATTTATGGAATTTTGTGGGATTTTTCCTGGAATTTTGTTGGATACTGGGGAGATTTTGTGGGATGCTTGTGGAACTTTGAGGGACTTTTCTGGAATTTGGTGAGATTCTGTAGAGAACTGACGAATTATCAGGGATTTTTCATGTATTCTGTGGGAATTTGTGGAGATTTGGTGGGATTTTTGTGGATTTTGGCCGTGTTTTGAGAAGATTTAGGGAATTTTGTGTGATTTTTCTGGGATTTTGTTGGGTATTGAGGACATTTTGTGGGATGTTTCTGGAATTTGGTGGGGCTTTTCAAGAATTTTGTGGTATTTTGAAAAGATTTAGGGAATTTTGTGGTGTTTTTTCTTGAATTTTGAGGGAAACTGCTGATTTTATGGAGCGTTTCTGGAATTTGGTCGAGTTTTCAGAAGATTTAGGGATTTTTGTGAGATTTTTGTGGGATGTTCTGGGAATTGGTGGAGATTTTGTGGGACATTCCTGTGAATTGGTAGGGTTTTGAAATGATTTAGGGAGTTTTGTGGGACTTCTCTGGAATTTTGTGGGTTTTTTCTGGAATTGTGTGGGATTCTGAGGAGACTTGAAGAATTTTGAGGAATTTGTTTTAGATTTTGTGAAAATTGTTGGAGATTCTGTGGGATTTTACTGGAATTTGGTGGGCCTTTTCAAGGACTTTGTGTGGTTTTGAGGAGACTTGAAAAATTTTAAGGATTTGTTTTTATATTTTGTGAAAACTTGTGGAGGTTTTGTGTGATTTTTGTGGGATTTTGTGGGATATTGAGGCGATTTAGGGATCTTGAGGGATTTTTCATGTATTTAGTGGGATTTTGTGGAGATTTGGTGGGATATTTTTCTAGAATTTGGTCATGTTTTGGGAAGATTTAGGGAATTTTGTGGGATTTTTTCTGGAATTTTATTGGATACTGGGGAGATTTTGTGGAATGTTTGTGGAACTTTGAGGGACTTTTCTGGAATTTGGTGAGATTCTGTAGAGAACTGACGAATTATCAGGGATTTTTCATGTATTCTGTGGGAATTTGTGGAGATTTGGTGGGATTTTTCTGGAATTTGGTAGAGTTTTGAGAAGATTTAGGGAATTCTGCAAGATATTTCTGGAATTTGGTAGGCCTTTTTGAAGGACGTTTTGTGGTTTTGAGGAGACTTGAAGAATTTTGAGGAATTTTTCTTAGATTTTGTGGAAACTTGTGGAGGCTTGGTGGGATTTTTGTGTGATTTTGTGGGATATTGAGGCGATTTAGGGATCTTGAGGGATTTTTCATGTATTCTGTGGGAATTTGTGGAGATTCGGTGGGATTTTTGTGGATTTTAGCCGTATTTTGAGAAGATTTAGGGAATTTTGTGTGATTTTTCCAGGAATTTTGTTGGATACTGGGGAGATTTTGTGGAATATTTGTGGAACTTTGAGGGACTTTTCTGGAATTTGGTGAGATTCTGTAGAGAACTGAAGAATTATCAGGGATTTTTCATGTATTCTGTGGGAATTTGTGGAGATTTGGTGGGATTTTTCTGGAATTTGGTAGAGTTTTGAGAAGATTTAGGGAATTCTGTAAGATTTTACTGGAATTTGGTGGGCCTTTTCAAGGACTTTGTGTGGTTTTGAGGAGACTTGAAGAATTTTGAGGAATTTTTCTTAGATTTTGTGGAAACTTGTGGAGGTTTTGTGGGATTTTTGTGGAATTTTGTGGGATATTGAGGCGATTTAGGGATCTTGAGGGATTTTTCATGTATTTTGTAGGAATTTGTGGAGATTTGGTGGGATATTTTTCTAGAATTTGGTCGTGTTTTGGGAAGATTTAGGGAATTTTGTGGGATTTTTCCTGGAATTTTATTGGATACTGGGGAGATTTTGTGGGACATTTCTGGAACTTTGAGGGACTTTTCTGGAATTTGGTGAGATTCTGTAGAGAACTGACGAATTATCAGGGATTTTTCATGTATTCTGTGGGAATTTGTGGAGATTCGGTGGGATATTTTTCTAGAATTTGGCCGTGTTTTGAGAAGATTTAGGGAATTTTGTGTGATTTTTCTGGGATTTTGTTGGGTATTGAGGACATTTTGTGGGATGTTTCTGGAATTTGGTGGGGCTTTTCAAGAATTTTGTGGTATTTTGAAAAGATTTAGGGAATTTTGTGGTGTTTTTTCTTGAATTTTGTGGGAAACTGTGCTGATTTTATGGGGCGTTTCTGGAATTTGGTCGAGTCTTCAGAAGATTTAGGGATTTTTGTGAGATTTTGGTGGGATGTTCTGGGAATTGGTGGAGATTTTGTGGGACATTCCTGTGAATTGGTAGGGTTTTGAAATGATTTAGGGAGTTTTGTGGGACTTCTCTGGAATTTTGTGGGGTTTTTCTGGAATTGTGTGGGATTCTGAGGAGACTTGAAGAATTTTGAGGAATTTGTTTTAGATTTTGTGGGAATTTGTGGAGATTCTGTGGGATTTTACTGGAATTTGGTGGGCCTTTTCAAGGACTTTGTGTGGTTTTGAGGAGACTTGAAGAATTTTGAGGATTTTTTTTTTATATTTTGTGGAAACTTGTGGAGGTTTTGTGTGATTTTTGTGGGATTTTGTGGGATATTGAGGCGATTTAGGGATCTTGAGGGATTATTCATGTATTTTGTGGGATTTTGTGGAGATTTGGTGGGATATTTTTCTAGAATTTGGTCGTGTTTTGAGAAGATTTAGGGGAATTTTGTGGGATTTTTCCTGGAATTTTGTTGGATACTGGGGAGTTTTTGTGGAATTTTTGTGGAACTTTGAGGGACTCTTCTGGAATTTTGTGAGATTTTGTAGAGAACTGACGAACTATCAGGGATTTTTCATGTATTCTGTGGGAATTTGTGAAGATTTGGTGGGATTTTTCTGGAATTTGGTAGAGTTTTGAGAAGATTTAGGGAATTCTGTAAGATTTTTCTGGAATTTGGTGGGCCTTTTCAAGGACTTTGTGTGGTTTTGAGGAGACTTGAAGAATTTTGAGGAATTTTTCTTAGATTCTGTGGAAACTTGTGGAAGTTTTGTTGGATTTTTGTGGAATTTTGTGGGATATTGAGGCGATTTAGGGATCTTGAGGGATTTTTCATGTATTTTGTGGGAATTTGTGGAGATTTGGTGGGATATTTTTCTAGAATTTGGTCGTGTTTTGAGAAGATTTAGGGAATTTTGTGGGATTTTTCCTGGAATTTTGTTGGATACTGGGGAGATTTTGTGGAATGTTTGTGGAACTTTGAGGGACTCTTCTGGAATTTTGTGAGATTCTGTAGAGAACTGACGAATTATCAGGGATTTTTCATGTATTCTGTGGGAATTTGTGGAGATTCGGTGGGATATTTTTCTAGAATTTTGTCATGTTTTGAGAAGATTTATGGAATTTTGTGGGATTTTTCCTGGAATTTTGTTGGATACTGGGGAGATTTTGTGGGATGCTTGTGGAACTTTGAGGGACTCTTCTGGAATTTGGTGAGATTCTGTAGAGAACTGACGAATTATCAGGGATTTTTCATGTATTCTGTGGGAATTTGTGGAGATTTGGTGGGATTTTTGTGGATTTTGGCCGTGTTTTGAGAAGATTTAGGGAATTTTGTGTGATTTTTCTGGGATTTTGTTGGGTATTGAGGACATTTTGTGGGATGTTTCTGGAATTTGGTGGGGCTTTTCAAGAATTTTGTGGTATTTTGAAAAGATTTAGGGAATTTTGTGGTGTTTTTTCTTGAATTTTGAGGGAAACTGTGCTGATTTTATGGAGCGTTTCTGGAATTTGGTCGAGTTTTCAGAAGATTTAGGGATTTTTGTGAGATTTTTGTGGGATGTTCTGGGAATTGGTGGAGATTTTGTGGGACATTCCTGTGAATTGGTAGGGTTTTGAAATGATTTAGGGAGTTTTGTGGGACTTCTCTGGAATTTTGTGGGTTTTTTCTGGAATTGTGTGGGATTCTGAGGAGACTTGAAGAATTTTGAGGAATTTGTTTTAGATTTTGTGAAAATTGTTGGAGATTCTGTGGGATTTTACTGGAATTTGGTGGGCCTTTTCAAGGACTTTGTGTGGTTTTGAGGAGACTTGAAGAATTTTGAGGATTTTTTCTTAGATTTTGTACAAACCTGTGGAGGTTTTGTGTGATTTTTGTGGGATTTTGTGGGATATTGAGGCGATTTAGGGATCTTGAGGGATTTTTCATGTATTTTGTGGGAATTTGTGGAGATTTGGTGGAATATTTTTCTAGAATTTGGTCGTGTTTTGAGAAGATTTAGGGAATTTTGTGGGATTTTTCCTGGAATTTTGTTGGATACTGGGGAGATTTTGTGGGATGCTTGTGGAACTTGGAGGGACTTTTCTGGAATTTTGTGAGATTCTGTAGAGAACTGACGAATTATCAGGGATTTTTCATGTATTTAGTGGGAATTTGTGGAGATTCGGTGGGATATTATTCTAGAATTTGGTCATGTTTTGAGAAGATTTAGGGAATTTTGTGTGATTTTTCCTGGAAT
This sequence comes from Cyanistes caeruleus, assembly GCF_971803275.1. Taxonomy (NCBI): domain Eukaryota; kingdom Metazoa; phylum Chordata; class Aves; order Passeriformes; family Paridae; genus Cyanistes; species Cyanistes caeruleus. Next base: position 1,497,266 of record NW_028255893.1, on the reverse strand, counting down.
TTTGTTGGATACTGGGGAGATTTTGTGGGATGTTTGTGGAACTTTGAGGGACTCTTCTGGAATTTGGTGAGATTCTGTAGAGAACTGACGAATTATCAGGGATTTTTCCTGTATTCTGTGGAAACTTGTGGAGGTTTGGTGGGATTTTTGTGGAATTTTGTGGGATATTGAGGCGATTTAGGGATCTTGAGGGATTTTTCATGTATTTTGTGGGAATTTGTGGAGATTCGGTGGGATATTTTTCTAGAATTTGGTCGTGTTTTGAGAAGATTTTGGGAATTTTGTGGGTTTTTTCCTGGAATTTTGTTGGATACTGGGGAGATTTTGTGGGATGTTTCTGGAACTTCGAGGGACTTCTCTGGAATTTGGTGAGATTCTGTAGAGAACTGAAGAATTATCAGGGATTTTTCATGTATTCTGTGGGAATTTGTGTAGATTCGGTGGGATTTTTATTGATTTTGGCCGTTTTTTAGAAGATTTAGGGAATTCTGTGGGATTTTTCCTGGAATTTTGTTGGATATTGAGGAGATTTTGTGGGATGTTTGTGGAAATTTGAGGGACTTTTCTGGAATTTGGTGAGATTCTGTAGAGAACTGACGAATTATCAGGGATTTTTCATGTATTCTGTGGGAATTTGTGGAGATTCGGTGGGATATTTTTCTAGAATTTGGTCATGTTTTGAGAAGATTTAGGGAATTTTGTGGGATTTTTCCTGGAATTTTGTTGGATATTGAGGAGATTTTGTGGAACTTTGAGGGACTTTTCTGGAATTTGGTGAGATTCTGTAGAGAACTGAAGAATTATCAGGGATTTTTCATGTATTCTGTGGGAATTTGTGGAGATTTGGTGGGATTTTCTGGAATTTGGTAGAGTTTTGAGAAGATTTAGGGAATTCTGTAAGATTTTTCTGGAATTTGGTGGGCCTCTTTGAAGGACTTTGTGTGGTTTTGAGGAGACTTGAAGAATTTTGAGGAATTTTTCTTAGATTCTGTGGAAACTTGTGGAGGTTTTGTGGGATTTTTGTGGAATTTTGTGGGATATTGAGGCGATTTAGGGATCTTGAGGGATTTTTCATATATTTTGTGGGAATTTGTGGAGATTCGGTGGGATATTTTTCTAGAATTTTGTCATGTTTTGAGAAGATTTATGGAATTTTGTGGGATTTTTCCTGGAATTTTGTTGGATACTGGGGAGATTTTGTGGGATGCTTGTGGAACTTTGAGGGACTTTTCTGGAATTTGGTGAGATTCTGTAGAGAACTGACGAATTATCAGGGATTTTTCATGTATTCTGTGGGAATTTGTGGAGATTTGGTGGGATTTTTGTGGATTTTGGCCGTGTTTTGAGAAGATTTAGGGAATTTTGTGTGATTTTTCTGGGATTTTGTTGGGTATTGAGGACATTTTGTGGGATGTTTCTGGAATTTGGTGGGGCTTTTCAAGAATTTTGTGGTATTTTGAAAAGATTTAGGGAATTTTGTGGTGTTTTTTCTTGAATTTTGAGGGAAACTGCTGATTTTATGGAGCGTTTCTGGAATTTGGTCAAGTTTTCAGAAGATTTAGGGATTTTTGTGAGATTTTTGTGGGATGTTCTGGGAATTGGTGGAGATTTTGTGGGACATTCCTGTGAATTGGTAGGGTTTTGAAATGATTTAGGGAGTTTTGTGGGACTTCTCTGGAATTTTGTGGGTTTTTTCTGGAATTGTGTGGGATTCTGAGGAGACTTGAAGAATTTTGAGGAATTTGTTTTAGATTTTGTGAAAATTGTTGGAGATTCTGTGGGATTTTACTGGAATTTGGTGGGCCTTTTCAAGGACTTTGTGTGGTTTTGAGGAGACTTGAAAAATTTTAAGGATTTGTTTTTATATTTTGTGAAAACTTGTGGAGGTTTTGTGTGATTTTTGTGGGATTTTGTGGGATATTGAGGCGATTTAGGGATCTTGAGGGATTTTTCATGTATTTAGTGGGATTTTGTGGAGATTTGGTGGGATATTTTTCTAGAATTTGGTCATGTTTTGGGAAGATTTAGGGAATTTTGTGGGATTTTTTCTGGAATTTTATTGGATACTGGGGAGATTTTGTGGAATGTTTGTGGAACTTGGAGGGACTTTTCTGGAATTTGGTGAGATTCTGTAGAGAACTGACGAATTATCAGGGATTTTTCATGTATTCTGTGGGAATTTGTGGAGATTTGGTGGGATTTTTCTGGAATTTGGTAGAGTTTTGAGAAGATTTAGGGAATTCTGCAAGATATTTCTGGAATTTGGTAGGCCTTTTTGAAGGACGTTTTGTGGTTTTGAGGAGACTTGAAGAATTTTGAGGAATTTTTCTTAGATTTTGTGGAAACTTGTGGAGGCTTGGTGGGATTTTTGTGTGATTTTGTGGGATATTGAGGCGATTTAGGGATCTTGAGGGATTTTTCATGTATTCTGTGGGAATTTGTGGAGATTCGGTGGGATTTTTGTGGATTTTAGCCGTATTTTGAGAAGATTTAGGGAATTTTGTGTGATTTTTCCAGGAATTTTGTTGGATACTGGGGAGATTTTGTGGAATATTTGTGGAACTTTGAGGGACTTTTCTGGAATTTGGTGAGATTCTGTAGAGAACTGAAGAATTATCAGGGATTTTTCATGTATTCTGTGGGAATTTGTGGAGATTTGGTGGGATTTTTCTGGAATTTGGTAGAGTTTTGAGAAGATTTAGGGAATTCTGTAAGATTTTACTGGAATTTGGTGGGCCTTTTCAAGGACTTTGTGTGGTTTTGAGGAGACTTGAAGAATTTTGAGGAATTTTTCTTAGATTTTGTGGAAACTTGTGGAGGTTTTGTGGGATTTTTGTGGAATTTTGTGGGATATTGAGGCGATTTAGGGATCTTGAGGGATTTTTCATGTATTTTGTAGGAATTTGTGGAGATTTGGTGGGATATTTTTCTAGAATTTGGTCGTGTTTTGGGAAGATTTAGGGAATTTTGTGGGATTTTTCCTGGAATTTTATTGGATACTGGGGAGATTTTGTGGGACATTTCTGGAACTTTGAGGGACTTTTCTGGAATTTGGTGAGATTCTGTAGAGAACTGACGAATTATCAGGGATTTTTCATGTATTCTGTGGGAATTTGTGGAGATTCGGTGGGATATTTTTCTAGAATTTGGCCGTGTTTTGAGAAGATTTAGGGAATTTTGTGGGATTTTTCTGGGATTTTGTTGGGTATTGAGGACATTTTGTGGGATGTTTCTGGAATTTGGTGGGGCTTTTCAAGAATTTTGTGGTATTTTGAAAAGATTTAGGGAATTTTGTGGTGTTTTTTCTTGAATTTTGTGGGAAACTGTGCTGATTTTATGGGGCGTTTCTGGAATTTGGTCGAGTCTTCAGAAGATTTAGGGATTTTTGTGAGATTTTTGTGGGATGTTCTGGGAATTGGTGGAGATTTTGTGGGACATTCCTGTGAATTGGTAGGGTTTTGAAATGATTTAGGGAGTTTTGTGGGACTTCTCTGGAATTTTGTGGGGTTTTTCTGGAATTGTGTGGGATTCTGAGGAGACTTGAAGAATTTTGAGGAATTTGTTTTAGATTTTGTGGGAATTTGTGGAGATTCTGTGGGATTTTACTGGAATTTGGTGGGCCTTTTCAAGGACTTTGTGTGGTTTTGAGGAGACTTGAAGAATTTTGAGGATTTTTTTTTTATATTTTGTGGAAACTTGTGGAGGTTTTGTGTGATTTTTGTGGGATTTTGTGGGATATTGAGGCGATTTAGGGATCTTGAGGGATTATTCATGTATTTTGTGGGATTTTGTGGAGATTTGGTGGGATATTTTTCTAGAATTTGGTCGTGTTTTGAGAAGATTTAGGGGAATTTTGTGGGATTTTTCCTGGAATTTTGTTGGATACTGGGGAGTTTTTGTGGAATTTTTGTGGAACTTTGAGGGACTCTTCTGGAATTTTGTGAGATTTTGTAGAGAACTGACGAACTATCAGGGATTTTTCATGTATTCTGTGGGAATTTGTGAAGATTTGGTGGGATTTTTCTGGAATTTGGTAGAGTTTTGAGAAGATTTAGGGAATTCTGTAAGATTTTTCTGGAATTTGGTGGGCCTTTTCAAGGACTTTGTGTGGTTTTGAGGAGACTTGAAGAATTTTGAGGAATTTTTCTTAGATTCTGTGGAAACTTGTGGAAGTTTTGTTGGATTTTTGTGGAATTTTGTGGGATATTGAGGCGATTTAGGGATCTTGAGGGATTTTTCATGTATTTTGTGGGAATTTGTGGAGATTTGGTGGGATATTTTTCTAGAATTTGGTCGTGTTTTGAGAAGATTTAGGGAATTTTGTGGGATTTTTCCTGGAATTTTGTTGGATACTGGGGAGATTTTGTGGAATGTTTGTGGAACTTTGAGGGACTCTTCTGGAATTTTGTGAGATTCTGTAGAGAACTGACGAATTATCAGGGATTTTTCATGTATTCTGTGGGAATTTGTGGAGATTCGGTGGGATATTTTTCTAGAATCTTGTCATGTTTTGAGAAGATTTATGGAATTTTGTGGGATTTTTCCTGGAATTTTGTTGGATACTGGGGAGATTTTGTGGGATGCTTGTGGAACTTTGAGGGACTCTTCTGGAATTTGGTGAGATTCTGTAGAGAACTGACGAATTATCAGGGATTTTTCATGTATTCTGTGGGAATTTGTGGAGATTTGGTGGGATTTTTGTGGATTTTGGCCGTGTTTTGAGAAGATTTAGGGAATTTTGTGTGATTTTTCTGGGATTTTGTTGGGTATTGAGGACATTTTGTGGGATGTTTCTGGAATTTGGTGGGGCTTTTCAAGAATTTTGTGGTATTTTGAAAAGATTTAGGGAATTTTGTGGTGTTTTTTCTTGAATTTTGAGGGAAACTGTGCTGATTTTATGGAGCGTTTCTGGAATTTGGTCGAGTTTTCAGAAGATTTAGGGATTTTTGTGAGATTTTTGTGGGATGTTCTGGGAATTGGTGGAGATTTTGTGGGACATTCCTGTGAATTGGTAGGGTTTTGAAATGATTTAGGGAGTTTTGTGGGACTTCTCTGGAATTTTGTGGGTTTTTTCTGGAATTGTGTGGGATTCTGAGGAGACTTGAAGAATTTTGAGGAATTTGTTTTAGATTTTGTGAAAATTGTTGGAGATTCTGTGGGATTTTACTGGAATTTGGTGGGCCTTTTCAAGGACTTTGTGTGGTTTTGAGGAGACTTGAAGAATTTTGAGGATTTTTTCTTAGATTTTGTACAAACCTGTGGAGGTTTTGTGTGATTTTTGTGGGATTTTGTGGGATATTGAGGCGATTTAGGGATCTTGAGGGATTTTTCATGTATTTTGTGGGAATTTGTGGAGATTTGGTGGGATATTTTTCTAGAATTTGGTCGTGTTTTGAGAAGATTTAGGGAATTTTGTGGGATTTTTCCTGGAATTTTGTTGGATACTGGGGAGATTTTGTGGAATATTTGTGGAACTTTGAGGGACTTTTCTGGAATTTGGTGAGATTCTGTAGAGAACTGAAGAATTATCAGGGATTTTTCATGTATTCTGTGGGAATTTGTGGAGATTTGGTGGGATTTTTCTGGAATTTGGTAGAGTTTTGAGAAGATTTAGGGAATTCTGCAAGATATTTCTGGAATTTGGTAGGCCTTTTCAAGGACTTTTTGTGGTTTTGAGGAGACTTGAAGAATTTTCAGGGATTTTTCTTAGATTTTGTGGAAACTTGTGGAGGTTTTGTGTGATTTTTGTGGGATTTTGTGGGATATTGAGGCGATTTAGGGATCTTGAGGGATTTTTCATGTATTTTGTGGGAATTTGTGGAGATTTGTTGGGATATTTTTCTAGAATTTGGTCGTGTTTTGGGAAGATTTAGGGAATTTTGTGGGATTTTTCCTGGAATTTTGTTGGATACTGGGGAGATTTTGTGGGATGTTTGTGGAACTTTGAGGGACTTTTCTGGAATTTGGTGAGATTCTGTAGAGAACTGACGAATTATCAGGGATTTTTCATGTATTCTGTGGGAATTTGTGGAGATTCGGTGGGATATTTTTCTAGAATTTTGTCATGTTTTGAGAAGATTTAGGGAATTTTGTGGGATTTTTCCTGGAATTTTGTTGGATACTGGGGAGATTTTGTGGGATGTTTGTGGAACTTTGAGGGTCTCTTCTGGAATTTGGTGAGATTCTGTAGAGAACTGACGAATTATCAGGGATTTTTCAGGTAGTCTGTGGGAATTTGTGGAGATTTGGTGAGATTTTTCTGGAATTTGGTAGAGTTTTGAGAAGATTTAGGGAATTCTGTAAGATTTTTTTGGAATTTGGTGGGCCTCTTTGAAGGACTTTGTGTGGTTTTGAGGAGACTTGAAGAATTTTGAGGAATTTTTCTTAGATTCTGTGGAAACTTGTGGAGGTTTTGTGGGATGTTTGTGGAATTTTGTGGGATATTGAGGCGATTTAGGGATCTTGAGGGATTTTTCATGTATTTTGTGGGAATTTGTGGAGATTTGGTGGGATTTTTCTGGAACTTGGTAGAGTTTTGAGAAGATTTAGGGAATTCTGCAAGATATTTCTGGAATTTGGTAGGCCTTTTTGAAGGACTTTTTGTGGTTTTGAGGAGACTTGAAGAATTTTGAGGAATTTTTCTTAGATTCTGTGGAAACTTGTGGAGGTTTTGTGGGATTTTTGTGGAATTTTGTGGGATATTGAGGCGATTTAGGCATCTTGAGGGAATTTACATGTATTTTGTGGGAATTTGTGGAGATTTGGTGGGATATTTTTCTAGAATTTGGTCGTGTTTTGGGAAGATTTAGGGAATTTTGTGGGATTTTTCCTGGAATTTTATTGGATACTGGGGAGATTTTGTGGAATGTTTGTGGAACTTTGAGGGACTCTTCTGGAATTTGGTGAGATTCTATAGAGAACTGAAGAATTATCAGGGATTTTTCATGTATCCTGTGGGAATTTGTGGAGATTTGGTGGGATTTTTCTGGAATTTGGTAGAGTTTTGAGAAGATTTAGGGAATTTTGTAAGATTTTTCTGGAATTTGGTGGGCCTTTTCAAGGACTTTGTGTGGTTTTGAGGAGACTTGAAGAATTTTCAGGGATTTTTCTTAGATTTTGTGGAAACTTGTGGAGGTTTTGTGTGATTTTTGTGGGATTTTGTGGGATATTGAGGCGATTTAGGGATCTTGAGGGATTTTTCATGTATTTTGTGGGAATTTGTGGAGATTTGTTGGGATATTTTTCTAGAATTTGGTCGTGTTTTGGGAAGATTTAGGGAATTTTGTGGGATTTTTCCTGGAATTTTGTTGGATACTGGGGAGATTTTGTGGGATGCTTGTGGAACTTTGAGGGACTTTTCTGGAATTTGGTGAGATTCTGTAGAGAACTGACGAATTATCAGGGATTTTTCATGTATCCTGTGGGAATTTGTGGAGATTTGGTGGGATTTTTGTGGATTTTGGCCGTGTTTTGAGAAGATTTAGGGAATTTTGTGTGATTTTTCTGGGATTTTGTTGGGTATTGAGGACATTTTGTGGGATGTTTCTGGAATTTGGTGGGCCTTTTCAAGAATTTTGTGGTATTTTGAAAAGATTTAGGGAATTTTGTGGTGTTTTTTCTTGAATTTTGTGGGAAACTGTGCTGATTTTATGGGGCATTTCTGGAATTTGGTCGAGTTTTCAGAAGATTTAGGGATTTTTGTGAGATTTTTGTGGGATGTTCTGGGAATTGGTGGAGATTTTGTGGGACATTCCTGTGAATTGGTAGGGTTTTGAAATGATTTAGGGAGTTTTGTGGGACTTCTCTGGAATTTTGTGGGTTTTTTCTGGAATTGTGTGGGATTCTGAGGAGACTTGAAGAATTTTGAGGAATTTGTTTTAGATTTTGTGGGAATTGTTGGAGATTCTGTGGGATTTTGTGGGAATTTGGTGGGCCTTTTCAAGGACTTTGTGTGGTTTTGAGGAGACTTGAAAAATTTTAAGGATTTGTTTTTATATTTTGTGAAAACTTGTGGAGGTTTTGTGTGATTTTTGTGGGATTTTGTGGGATATTGAGGCGATTTAGGGATCTTGAGGGATTTTTCATGTATTTAGTGGGATTTTGTGGAGATTTGGTGGGATATTTTTCTAGAATTTGGTCATGTTTTGGGAAGATTTAGGGAATTTTGTGGGATTTTTTCTGGAATTTTATTGGATACTGGGGAGATTTTGTGGAATGTTTGTGGAACTTTGAGGGACTTTTCTGGAATTTGGTGAGATTCTGTAGAGAACTGACGAATTATCAGGGATTTTTCATGTATTCTGTGGGAATTTGTGGAGATTTGGTGGGATTTTTCTGGAATTTGGTAGAGTTTTGAGAAGATTTAGGGAATTCTGCAAGATATTTCTGGAATTTGGTAGGCCTTTTTGAAGGACGTTTTGTGGTTTTGAGGAGACTTGAAGAATTTTGAGGAATTTTTCTTAGATTTTGTGGAAACTTGTGGAGGCTTGGTGGGATTTTTGTGTGATTTTGTGGGATATTGAGGCGATTTAGGGATCTTGAGGGATTTTTCATGTATTCTGTGGGAATTTGTGGAGATTCGGTGGGATTTTTGTGGATTTTAGCCGTATTTTGAGAAGATTTAGGGAATTTTGTGTGATTTTTCCAGGAATTTTGTTGGATACTGGGGAGATTTTGTGGAATATTTGTGGAACTTTGAGGGACTTTTCTGGAATTTGGTGAGATTCTGTAGAGAACTGAAGAATTATCAGGGATTTTTCATGTATTCTGTGGGAATTTGTGGAGATTTGGTGGGATTTTTCTGGAATTTGGTAGAGTTTTGAGAAGATTTAGGGAATTCTGCAAGATATTTCTGGAATTTGGTAGGCCTTTTTGAAGGACTTTTTGTGGTTTTGAGGAGACTTGAAGAATTTTCAGGGATTTTTCTTAGATTTTGTGGAAACTTGTGGAGGTTTTGTGTGATTTTTGTGGGATTTTGTGGGATATTGAGGCGATTTAGGGATCTTGAGGGATTTTTCATGTATTTTGTGGGAATTTGTGGAGATTTGTTGGGATATTTTTCTAGAATTTGGTCGTGTTTTGGGAAGATTTAGGGAATTTTGTGGGATTTTTCCTGGAATTTTGTTGGATACTGGGGAGATTTTGTGGGATGTTTGTGGAACTTTGAGGGACTTTTCTGGAATTTGGTGAGATTCTGTAGAGAACTGACGAATTATCAGGGATTTTTCATGTATTCTGTGGGAATTTGTGGAGATTTGGTGGGATTTTTGTGGATTTTGGCCGTGTTTTGAGAAGATTTAGGGAATTTTGTGTGATTTTTCTGGGATTTTGTTGGGTATTGAGGACATTTTGTGGGATGTTTCTGGAATTTGGTGGGGCTTTTCAAGAATTTTGTGGTATTTTGAAAAGATTTAGGGAATTTTGTGGTGTTTTTTCTTGAATTTTGAGGGAAACTGTGCTGATTTTATGGAGCGTTTCTGGAATTTGGTCGAGTTTTCAGAAGATTTAGGGATTTTTGTGAGATTTTTGTGGGATGTTCTGGGAATTGGTGGAGATTTTGTGGGACATTCCTGTGAATTGGTAGGGTTTTGAAATGATTTAGGGAGTTTTGTGGGACTTCTCTGGAATTTTGTGGGTTTTTTCTGGAATTGTGTGGGATTCTGAGGAGACTTGAAGAATTTTGAGGAATTTGTTTTAGATTTTGTGGGAATTGTTGGAGATTCTGTGGGATTTTACTGGAATTTGGTGGGCCTTTTCAAGGACTTTGTGTGGTTTTGAGGAGACTTGAAGAATTTTAAGGATTTGTTTTTATATTTTGTGAAAACTTGTGGAGGTTTTGTGTGATTTTTGTGGGATTTTGTGGGATATTGAGGCGATTTAGGGATCTTGAGGGATTTTTCATGTATTTAGTGGGATTTTGTGGAGATTTGGTGGGATATTTTTCTAGAATTTGGTCATGTTTTGGGAAGATTTAGGGAATTTTGTGGGATTTTTTCTGGAATTTTATTGGATACTGGGGAGATTTTGTGGAATGTTTGTGGAACTTTGAGGGACTTTTCTGGAATTTGGTGAGATTCTGTAGAGAACTGACGAATTATCAGGGATTTTTCATGTATTCTGTGGGAATTTGTGGAGATTTGGTGGGATTTTTCTGGAATTTGGTAGAGTTTTGAGAAGATTTAGGGAATTCTGCAAGATATTTCTGGAATTTGGTAGGCCTTTTTGAAGGACGTTTTGTGGTTTTGAGGAGACTTGAAGAATTTTGAGGAATTTTTCTTAGATTTTGTGGAAACTTGTGGAGGCTTGGTGGGATTTTTGTGTGCTTTTGTGGGATATTGAGGCGATTTAGGGATCTTGAGGGATTTTTCATGTATTCTGTGGGAATTTGTGGAGATTCGGTGGGATTTTTGTGGATTTTAGCCGTATTTTGAGAAGATTTAGGGAATTTTGTGTGATTTTTCCAGGAATTTTGTTGGATACTGGGGAGATTTTGTGGAATATTTGTGGAACTTTGAGGGACTTTTCTGGAATTTGGTGAGATTCTGTAGAGAACTGAAGAATTATCAGGGATTTTTCATGTATTCTGTGGGAATTTGTGGAGATTTGGTGGGATTTTTCTGGAATTTGGTAGAGTTTTGAGAAGATTTAGGGAATTCTGCAAGATATTTCTGGAATTTGGTAGGCCTTTTTGAAGGACTTTTTGTGGTTTTGAGGAGACTTGAAGAATTTTCAGGGATTTTTCTTAGATTTTGTGGAAACTTGTGGAGGTTTTGTGTGATTTTTGTGGGATTTTGTGGGATATTGAGGCGATTTAGGGATCTTGAGGGATTTTTCATGTATTTTGTGGGAATTTGTGGAGATTTGTTGGGATATTTTTCTAGAATTTGGTCGTGTTTTGGGAAGATTTAGGGAATTTTGTGGGATTTTTCCTGGAATTTTGTTGGATACTGGGGAGATTTTGTGGGATGTTTGTGGAACTTTGAGGGACTTTTCTGGAATTTGGTGAGATTCTGTAGAGAACTGACGAATTATCAGGGATTTTTCATGTATTCTGTGGGAATTTGTGGAGATTTGGTGGGATTTTTGTGGATTTTGGCCGTGTTTTGAGAAGATTTAGGGAATTTTGTGTGATTTTTCTGGGATTTTGTTGGGTATTGAGGACATTTTGTGGGATGTTTCTGGAATTTGGTGGGGCTTTTCAAGAATTTTGTGGTATTTTGAAAAGATTTTGGGAATTTTGTGGTGTTTTTTCTTGAATTTTGTGGGAAACTGTGCTGATTTTATGGGGCGTTTCTGGAATTTGGTCGAGTTTTCAGAAGATTTAGGGATTTTTGTGAGATTTTTGTGGGATGTTCTGGGAATTGGTGGAGATTTTGTGGGACATTCCTGTGAATTGGTAGGGTTTTGAAATGATTTAGGGAGTTTTGTGGGACTTCTCTGGAATTTTGTGGGTTTTTTCTGGAATTGTGTGGGATTCTGAGGAGACTTGAAGAATTTTGAGGAATTTTTTTTAGATTTTGTGGGAATTGTTGGAGATTCTGTGGGATTTTACTGGAATTTGGTGGGCCTTTTCAAGGACTTTGTGTGGTTTTGAGGAGACTTGAAGAATTTTAAGGATTTGTTTTTATATTTTGTGAAAACTTGTGGAGGTTTTGTGTGATTTTTGTGGGATTTTGTGGGATATTGAGGCGATTTAGGGATCTTGAGGGATTTTTCATGTATTTAGTGGGATTTTGTGGAGATTTGGTGGGATATTTTTCTAGAATTTGGTCATGTTTTGGGAAGATTTAGGGAATTTTGTGGGATTTTTTCTGGAATTTTATTGGATACTGGGGAGATTTTGTGGAATGTTTGTGGAACTTTGAGGGACTTTTCTGGAATTTGGTGAGATTCTGTAGAGAACTGACGAATTATCAGGGATTTTTCATGTATTCTGTGGGAATTTGTGGAGATTCGGTGGGATATTTTTCTAGAATTTTGTCATGTTTTGAGAATATTTAGGGAATTTTGTGGGATTTTTCCTGGAATTTTGTTGGATACTGGGGAGATTTTGTGGGATGTTTGTGGAACTTTGAGGGTCTCTTCTGGAATTTGGTGAGATTCTGTAGAGAACTGACGAATTATCAGGGATTTTTCAGGTAGTCTGTGGGAATTTGTGGAGATTTGGTGAGATTTTTCTGGAAGTTGGTAGAGTTTTGAGAAGATTTAGGGAATTCTGTAAGATTTTTTTGGAATTTGGTGGGCCTCTTTGAAGGACTTTGTGTGGTTTTGAGGAGACTTGAAGAATTTTGAGGAATTTTTCTTAGATTCTGTGGAAACTTGTGGAGGTTTTGTGGGATTTTTGTGGAATTTTGTGGGATATTGAGGTGATTTAGGGATCTTGAGGGATTTTTCATGTATTTTGTGGGAATTTGTGGAGATTTGGTGGGATTTTTCTGGAACTTGGTAGAGTTTTGAGAAGATTTAGGGAATTCTGCAAGATATTTCTGGAATTTGGTAGGCCTTTTTGAAGGACTTTTTGTGGTTTTGAGGAGACTTGAAGAATTTTGAGGAATTTTTCTTAGATTCTGTGGAAACTTGTGGAGGTTTTGTGGGATTTTTGTGGAATTTTGTGGGATATTGAGGCGATTTAGGCATCTTGAGGGAATTTACATGTATTTTGTGGGAATTTGTGGAGATTTGGTGGGATATTTTTCTAGAATTTGGTCGTGTTTTGGGAAGATTTAGGGAATTTTGTGGGATTTTTCCTGGAATTTTATTGGATACTGGGGAGATTTTGTGGAATGTTTGTGGAACTTTGAGGGACTTTTCTGGAATTTGGTGAGATTCTGTAGAGAACTGACGAATTATCAGGGATTTTTCATGTATTCTGTGGGAATTTGTGGAGATTTGGTGGGATTTTTGTGGATTTTGGCCGTGTTTTGAGAAGATTTAGGGAATTTTGTGTGATTTTTCTGGGATTTTGTTGGGTATTGAGGACATTTTGTGGGATGTTTCTGGAATTTGGTGGGGCTTTTCAAGAATTTTGTGGTATTTTGAAAAGATTTTGGGAATTTTGTGGTGTTTTTTCTTGAATTTTGTGGGAAACTGTGCTGATTTTATGGGGCGTTTCTGGAATTTGGTCGAGTTTTCAGAAGATTTAGGGATTTTTGTGAGATTTTTGTGGGATGTTCTGGGAATTGGTGGAGATTTTGTGGGACATTCCTGTGAATTGGTAGAGTTTTGAAATGATTTAGGGAGTTTTGTGGGACTTCTCTGGAATTTTGTGGGTTTTTTCTGGAATTGTGTGGGATTCTGAGGAGACTTGAAGAATTTTGAGGAATTTGTTTTAGATTTTGTGGGAATTGTTGGAGATTCTGTGGGATTTTACTGGAATTTGGTGGGCCTTTTCAAGGACTTTGTGTGGTTTTGAGGAGACTTGAAGAATTTTAAGGATTTGTTTTTATATTTTGTGAAAACTTGTGGAGGTTTTGTGTGATTTTTGTGGGATTTTGTGGGATATTGAGGCGATTTAGGGATCTTGAGGGATTTTTCATGTATTTAGTGGGATTTTGTGGAGATTTGGTGGGATATTTTTCTAGAATTTGGTCATGTTTTGGGAAGATTTAGGGAATTTTGTGGGATTTTTTCTGGAATTTTATTGGATACTGGGGAGATTTTGTGGAATGTTTGTGGAACTTTGAGGGACTTTTCTGGAATTTGGTGAGATTCTGTAGAGAACTGACGAATTATCAGGGATTTTTCATGTATTCTGTGGGAATTTGTGGAGATTCGGTGGGATATTTTTCTAGAATTTTGTCATGTTTTGAGAAGATTTAGGGAATTTTGTGGGATTTTTCCAGGAATTTTGTTGGATACTGGGGAGATTTTGTGGGATGTTTGTGGAACTTTGAGGGTCTCTTCTGGAATTTGGTGAGATTCTGTAGAGAACTGACGAATTATCAGGGATTTTTCAGGTAGTCTGTGGGAATTTGTGGAGATTTGGTGAGATTTTTCTGGAATTTGGTAGAGTTTTGAGAAGATTTAGGGAATTCTGTAAGATTTTTTTGGAATTTGGTGGGCCTCTTTGAAGGACTTTGTGTGGTTTTGAGGAGACTTGAAGAATTTTGAGGAATTTTTCTTAGATTCTGTGGAAACTTGTGGAGGTTTTGTGGGATTTTTGTGGAATTTTGTGGGATATTGAGGCGATTTAGGGATCTTGAGGGATTTTTCATGTATTTTGTGGGAATTTGTGGAGATTTGGTGGGATTTTTCTGGAACTTGGTAGAGTTTTGAGAAGATTTAGGGAATTCTGCAAGATATTTCTGGAATTTGGTAGGCCTTTTTGAAGGACTTTTTGTGGTTTTGAGGAGACTTGAAGAATTTTGAGGAATTTTTCTAAGATTTTGTGGAAACTTGTGGAGGTTTTGTGGGATTTTTGTGGAATTTTGTGGGATATTGAGGCGATTTAGGCATCTTGAGGGAATTTACATGTATTTTGTGGGAATTTGTGGAGATTTGGTGGGATATTTTTCTAGAATTTGGTCGTGTTTTGGGAAGATTTAGGGAATTTTGTGGGATTTTTCCTGGAATTTTATTGGATACTGGGGAGATTTTGTGGAATGTTTGTGGAACTTTGAGGGACTTTTCTGGAATTTGGTGAGATTCTGTAGAGAACTGACGAATTATCAGGGATTTTTCATGTATTCTGTGGGAATTTGTGGAGATTTGGTGGGATTTTTCTGGAATTTGGTAGAGTTTTGAGAAGATTTAGGGAATTCTGCAAGATATTTCTGGAATTTGGTAGGCTTTTTTGAAGGACGTTTTGTGGTTTTGAGGAGGCTTGAAGAATTTTGAGGAATTTTTCTTAGATTTTGTGGAAACTTGTGGAGGCTTGGTGGGATTTTTGTGTGATTTTGTGGGATATTGAGGCGATTTAGGGATCTTGAGGGATTTTTCATGTATTCTGTGGGAATTTGTGGAGATTCGGTGGGATTTTTGTGGATTTTAGCCGTATTTTGAGAAGATTTAGGGAATTTTGTGTGATTTTTCCTGGAATTTTGTTGGATACTGGGGAGATTTTGTGGAATATTTGTGGAACTTTGAGGGACTTTTCTGGAATTTGGTGAGATTCTGTAGAGAACTGATGAATTATCAGGGATTTTTCATGTATTCTGTGGGAATTTGTGGAGATTTGGTCGGATTTTTCTGGAATTTGGTAGAGTTTTGAGAAGATTTAGGGAATTCTGCAAGATATTTCTGGAATTTGGTAGGCCTCTTTGAAGGACTTTGTGTGGTTTTGAGGAGACTTGAAGAATTTTGAGGAATTTTTCTTAGATTCTGTGGAAACTTGTGGAGGTTTTGTGGGATTTTTGTGGAATTTTGTGGGATATTGAGGCGATTTAGGGATCTTGAGGGATTTTTCATGTATTTTGTGGGAATTTGTGGAGATTTGGTGGGATTTTTCTGGAATTTGGTAGAGTTTTGAGAAGATTTAGGGAATTCTGCAAGATATTTCTGGAATTTGGTAGGCCTTTTTGAAGGACTTTTTGTGGTTTTGAGGAGACTTGAAGAATTTTGAGGAATTTTTCTTAGATTCTGTGGAAACTTGTGGAGGTTTTGTGGGATTTTTGTGGAATTTTGTGGGATATTGAGGCGATTTAGGCATCTTGAGGGAATTTACATGTATTTTGTGGGAATTTGTGGAGATTTGGTGGGATATTTTTCTAGAATTTGGTCGTGTTTTGGGAAGATTTAGGGAATTTTGTGGGATTTTTCCAGGAATTTTATTGGATACTGGGGAGATTTTGTGGAATGTTTGTGGAACTTTGAGGGACTCTTCTGGAATTTGGTGAGATTCTATAGAGAACTGACGAATTATCAGGGATTTTTCATGTATCCTGTGGGAATTTGTGGAGATTTTGTGGGATTTTTCTGGAATTTGGTAGAGTTTTGAGAAGATTTAGGGAATTTTGTAAGATTTTTCTGGAATTTGGTGGGCCCTTTCAAGGACTTTGTGTGGTTTTGAGGAGACTTGAAGAATTTTCAGGGATTTTTCTTAGATTTTGTGGAAACTTGTGGAGGTTTTGTGTGATTTTTGTGGGATTTTGTGGGATATTGAGGCGATTTAGGGATCTTGAGGGATTTTTCATGTATTTTGTGGGAATTTGTGGAGATTTGTTGGGATATTTTTCTAGAATTTGGTCGTGTTTTGGGAAGATTTAGGGAATTTTGTGGGATTTTTCCTGGAATTTTGTTGGATACTGGGGAGATTTTGTGGGATGTTTGTGGAACTTTGAGGGACTTTTCTGGAATTTGGTGAGATTCTGTAGAGAACTGATGAATTATCAGGGATTTTTCATGTATTCTGTGGGAATTTGTGGAGATTTGGTGGGATTTTTGTGGATTTTGGCCGTGTTTTGAGAAGATTTAGGGAATTTTGTGTGATTTTTCTGGGATTTTGTTGGGTATTGAGGACATTTTGTGGGATGTTTCTGGAATTTGGTGGGCCTTTTCAAGAAGTTTGTGGTATTTTGAAAAGATTTTGGGAATTTTGTGGTGTTTTTTCTTGAATTTTGTGGGAAACTGTGCTGATTTTATGGGGCGTTTCTGGAATTTGGTCGAGTTTTCAGAAGATTTAGGGATTTTTGTGAGATTTTTGTGGGATGTTCTGGGAATTGGTGGAGATTTTGTGGGACATTCCTGTGAATTGGTAGGGTTTTGAAATGATTTAGGGAGTTTTGTGGGACTTCTCTGGAATTTTGTGGGTTTTTTCTGGAATTGTGTGGGATTCTGAGGAGACTTGAAGAATTTTGAGGAATTTGTTTTAGATTTTGTGGGAATTTGTGTAGATTCTGTGGGATTTTTCTGGAATTTGGTGGGCCTTTTCAAGGACTTTGTGTGGTTTTGAGGAGACTTGAAGAATTTTCAGGGATTTTTCTTAGATTTTGTGGAAACTTGTGGAGGTTTTGTGTGATTTTTGTGGGATTTTGTGGGATATTGAGGCGATTTAGGGATCTTGAGGGATTTTTCATGTATTTTGTGGGAATTTGTGGAGATTTGTTGGGATATTTTTCTAGAATTTGGTCGTGTTTTGGGAAGATTTAGGGAATTTTGTGGGATTTTTCCTGGAATTTTGTTGGATACTGGGGAGATTTTGTGGGATGCTTCTGGAACTTTGAGGGACTTTTCTGGAATTTGGTGAGATTCTGTAGAGAACTGACGAATTATCAGGGATTTTTCATGTATTCTGTGGGAATTTGTGGAGATTTGGTGGGATATTTTTCTAGAATTTGGTCGTGTTTGGGGAAGATTTAGGGAATTTTGTGTGATTTTTCTGGGATTTTGTTGGGTATTGAGGACATTTTGTGGGATGTTTGTGGAACTTTGAGGGTCTCTTCTGGAATTTGGTGAGATTCTGTAGAGAACTGACGAATTATCAGGGATTTTTCAGGTAGTCTGTGGGAATTTGTGGAGATTTGGTGAGATTTTTCTGGAATTTGGTAGAGTTTTGAGAAGATTTAGGGAATTCTGTAAGATTTTTTTGGAATTTGGTGGGCCTCTTTGAAGGACTTTGTGTGGTTTTGAGGAGACTTGAAGAATTTTGAGGAATTTTTCTTAGATTCTGTGGAAACTTGTGGAGGTTTTGTGGGATGTTTGTGGAATTTTGTGGGATATTGAGGCGATTTAGGGATCTTGAGGGATTTTTCATGTATTTTGTGGGAATTTGTGGAGATTTGGTGGGATTTTTCTGGAACTTGGTAGAGTTTTGAGAAGATTTAGGGAATTCTGCAAGATATTTCTGGAATTTGGTAGGCCTTTTTGAAGGACTTTTTGTGGTTTTGAGGAGACTTGAAGAATTTTGAGGAATTTTTCTTAGATTCTGTGGAAACTTGTGGAGGTTTTGTGGGATTTTTGTGGAATTTTGTGGGATATTGAGGCGATTTAGGGATCTTGAGGGAATTTACATGTATTTTGTGGGAATTTGTGGAGATTTGGTGGGATATTTTTCTAGAATTTGGTCGTGTTTTGGGAAGATTTAGGGAATTTTGTGGGATTTTTCCTGGAATTTTATTGGATACTGGGGAGATTTTGTGGAATGTTTGTGGAACTTTGAGGGACTCTTCTGGAATTTGGTGAGATTCTATAGAGAACTGAAGAATTATCAGGGATTTTTCATGTATCCTGTGGGAATTTGTGGAGATTTGGTGGGATTTTTCTGGAATTTGGTAGAGTTTTGAGAAGATTTAGGGAATTTTGTAAGATTTTTCTGGAATTTGGTGGGCCTTTTCAAGGACTTTGTGTGGTTTTGAGGAGACTTGAAGAATTTTCAGGGATTTTTCTTAGATTTTGTGGAAACTTGTGGAGGTTTTGTGTGATTTTTGTGGGATTTTGTGGGATATTGAGGCGATTTAGGGATCTTGAGGGATTTTTCATGTATTTTGTGGGAATTTGTGGAGATTTGTTGGGATATTTTTCTAGAATTTGGTCGTGTTTTGGGAAGATTTAGGGAATTTTGTGGGATTTTTCCTGGAATTTTGTTGGATACTGGGGAGATTTTGTGGGATGTTTGTGGAACTTTGAGGGTCTCTTCTGGAATTTGGTGAGATTCTGTAGAGAACTGACGAATTATCAGGGATTTTTCAGGTAGTCTGTGGGAATTTGTGGAGATTTGGTGAGATTTTTCTGGAATTTGGTAGAGTTTTGAGAAGATTTAGGGAATTCTGTAAGATTTTTTTGGAATTTGGTGGGCCTCTTTGAAGGACTTTGTGTGGTTTTGAGGAGACTTGAAGAATTTTGAGGAATTTTTCTTAGATTCTGTGGAAACTTGTGGAGGTTTTGTGGGATGTTTGTGGAATTTTGTGGGATATTGAGGCGATTTAGGGATCTTGAGGGATTTTTCATGTATTTTGTGGGAATTTGTGGAGATTTGGTGGGATTTTTCTGGAACTTGGTAGAGTTTTGAGAAGATTTAGGGAATTCTGCAAGATATTTCTGGAATTTGGTAGGCCTTTTTGAAGGACTTTTTGTGGTTTTGAGGAGACTTGAAGAATTTTGAGGAATTTTTCTTAGATTCTGTGGAAACTTGTGGAGGTTTTGTGGGATTTTTGTGGGATTTTGTGGGATATTGAGGCGATTTAGGGATCTTGAGGGATTTTTCATGTATTTAGTGGGATTTTGTGGAGATTTGGTGGGATATTTTTCTAGAATTTGGTCATGTTTTGGGAAGATTTAGGGAATTTTGTGGGATTTTTTCTGGAATTTTATTGGATACTGGGGAGATTTTGTGGAATGTTTGTGGAACTTTGAGGGACTTTTCTGGAATTTGGTGAGATTCTGTAGAGAACTGAAGAATTATCAGGGATTTTTCATGTATTCTGTGGGAATTTGTGGAGATTTGGTGGGATTTTTCTGGAATTTGGTAGAGTTTTGAGAAGATTTAGGGAATTCTGCAAGATATTTCTGGAATTTGGTAGGCCTTTTTGAAGGACGTTTTGTGGTTTTGAGGAGACTTGAAGAATTTTGAGGAATTTTTCTTAGATTTTGTGGAAACTTGTGGAGGCTTGGTGGGATTTTTGTTTGATTTTTTGGGATATTGAGGCGATTTAGGGATCTTGAGGGATTTTTCATGTATTCTGTGGGAATTTGTGGAGATTCGGTGGGATTTTTGTGGATTTTAGCCGTATTTTGAGAAGATTTAGGGAATTTTGTGTGATTTTTCCAGGAATTTTGTTGGATACTGGGGAGATTTTGTGGAATATTTGTGGAACTTTGAGGGACTTTTCTGGAATTTGGTGAGATTCTGTAGAGAACTGATGAATTATCAGGGATTTTTCATGTATTCTGTGGGAATTTGTGGAGATTTGGTCGGATTTTTCTGGAATTTGGTAGAGTTTTGAGAAGATTTAGGGAATTCTGCAAGATATTTCTGGAATTTGGTAGGCCTTTTTGAAGGACTTTTTGTGGTTTTGAGGAGACTTGAAGAATTTTGAGGAATTTTTCTTAGATTCTGTGGAAACTTGTGTAAGTTTTTGGGATTTTTGTGGGATTTTGTGGGATATTGAGGCGATTTAGGGATCTTGAGGGATTTTTCATGTATTTTGTGGGAATTTGTGGAGATTTGGTGGGATATTTTTCTAGAATTTGGTCGTGTTTTGGGAAGATTTAGGGAATTTTGTGGGATTTTTCCTGGAATTTTATTGGATACTGGGGAGATTTTGTGGGTCATTTCTGGAACTTCGAGGGACTTTTCTGGAATTTGGTGAGATTCTGTAGAGAACTGACGAATTATCAGGGATTTTTCATGTATTCTGTGGGAATTTGTGGAGATTTGGTGGGATTTTTGTGGATTTTGGCCGTGTTTTGAGAAGATTTAGGGAATTTTGTGTGATTTTTCCAGGAATTTTGTTGGATACTGGGGAGATTTTGTGGAATATTTGTGGAACTTTGAGGGACTTTTCTGGAATTTGGTGAGATTCTGTAGAGAACTGATGAATTATCAGGGATTTTTCATGTATTCTGTGGGAATTTGTGGAGATTTGGTGAGATTTTTCTGGAATTTGGTAGAGTTTTGAGAAGATTTAGGGAATTCTGTAAGATTTTTTTGGAATTTGGTGGGCCTCTTTGAAGGACTTTGTGTGGTTTTGAGGAGACTTGAAGAATTTTGAGGAAATTTTCTTAGATTTTGTGGAATCTTGTGGAGGTTTTGTGTGATTTTTGTGGGATTTTGTGGGATATTGAGGCGATTTAGGGATCTTGAGGGATTTTTCATATATTTTGTGGGAATTTGTGGAGATTTGGTTGGATATTTTTCTAGAAATTGGTCGTGTTTTGAGAAGATTTAGGGAATTTTGTGGGATTTTTCCTGGAATTTTGTTGGGTATTGAGGACATTTTGTGGGATGTTTCTGGAATTTGGTGGGGCTTTTCAAGAATTTTGTGGTATTTTGAAAAGATTTTGGGAATTTTGTGGTGTTTTTTCTTGAATTTTGTGGGAATCTGTGCTGATTTTATGGGGCGTTTCTGGAATTTGGTCGAGTTTTCAGAAGATTTAGGGATTTTTGTGAGATTTTTGGGGGCATGTTCTGGGAATTGGTAGAGATTTTTTGGGACATTCCTGTGAATTGGTAGGGTTTTGTAATGATTTAGGGAGTTTTGTGGGACTTCTCTGGAATTTTGTGGGTTTTTTCTGGAATTGTGTGGAATTCTGAGGAGACTTGAAGAATTTTGAGGAATTTGTTTTAGATTTTTGGGAATTTGTGTAGATTCTGTGGGATTTTACTGGAATTTGGTGGGCCTTTTCAAGGACTTTGTGTGGTTTTGAGGAGACTTGAAGAATTTTGAGGATTTTTTTTTATATTTTGTGGAAACTTGTGGACGTTTTGTGTGATTTTTGTGGGATTTTGTGGGATATTGAGGCGACTTAGGGATCTTGTGGGATTTTTCATGTATTTTGTGGGAATTTGTGGAGATTTGGTGGGATATTTTTCTAGAATTTGGTCGTGTTTTGAGAAGATTTAGGGAATTTTGTGGGATTTTTCCTGTAATTTTGTTGGATACTGGGGAGATTTTGTGGGATGTTTGTGGAACTTTGAGGGACTTTTCTGGAATTTGTCAGAGTCTTCTTGAATTTTGTGGAAATTTCCGGAGATTTTGTGAGATGTTGCAGGAATTTTGTGGGATTTTTGTGGAATTTTGAGGAATTCTCTTGAATTTTGTGATATTTGGAGGAGACTTGAAGAAGTTGGAGGGATTTTTCCTAAATGTTGTGGAAATTGGTGGAGATTTTGTGAGATGTTTCAGGAATTTGTTTGGATTTTGAGAAGATGTAGGGAATTTTGTTGGATTTTTGTGGAATTTTGAGGATTTCTCTTGAATTTTGTGGGATTTGGAGGAGACTTGAAGAATTTTGCGGGAATTTTCTTAGATTTTGTGGAAATTGGTGGAGATTTTGTGAGATGTCTGTAGAATTTTATAATGTTTTGAGACGATGTAGGGAATTTTGTGGCATTTTTCTGGAATTTTGAGGGGCTTTCAAGAACTTTGTGAGAGTTTTTTTTAATTTTTTTGAAATTTGTTGAGATTTTGTGAGATGGTTCTGGAGTTTGGTGGGATATTGAGGAAATTCAGTGAATTTGGAGGGAATTTTCTTGAATTTTGAGGAAATTGTTGGAGATTTTGTGGGATGTTGCAGGAATGTGGTTGGGTTCTGAGAAGATTTAGGGAATTGTGTGGGGCTTGTACAGAATTTGGTGGGATTTCTCTTGAATTTTGTGGGATTTCTATTGAATTTTATGGGATGTTTGTGGTATGTTTGTGAGATGTTTGTAGGATGTTTGTGGTATTTGGAGGAGACTTGAAGAATTTTGCAGGATTTTTCTTGAAATGTTTGGAAATTGGTGGAGATTTTGTGAGATGTTGCAGGAATTTGTTTGGGTTCTGAGAAGATGGAAGGAATTTTGTTGGATTTTTGTGGAATTTTGAGGATTTCTCTTGAATTTTGTGGGATTTGGAGGAGACTTGAAGAATTTGGAGGGAATTTTCTTAGATTTAGTGGAAATTTGTTGAGATTTTGTGAGATGGTTCTGGAATTTGGTGGGATATTGAGGAAATTCAGTGAATTTTGAGGGATTTTTCTTGAATTTTGTGGAAATTGTTGGAGATTTTGTGGGATGTTGCAGGAATTGGGTAGGGTTTTGAGAAGGTTTAGGGAATTTTGTGGCATTTTTCTGCAATTTTGTGAGGCTTTTCCAGAATTTTTGGTGATATTGAGGTGATTTGGTGGGATGTTTCTGGAATTTTGTGGGATTTTTCTGGGATTTGTACGAGACTTGAAGAATTTTGCGGGATTTTTCTTGAATTGTTTGGAAATTGGTGGAGATTTTGTGAGATGTTGCAGGAGTTTGTTTGGGTTTTGAGAAGATGTAGGGAAGTTTGTGGCATTTTTCTGGAATTTTGAGGGGCTTTCAAGAACTTTGTGAGAGTTTTCTTGAATTTAGTGGAAATTTGTTGAGATTTTGTGAGATGGTTCTGGAATTTGGTGGGATTTTTGTGGGATTTTGAGGATTTGTCTTGAATTTTGTGGGATTTGGAGGAGACTTGAAGAATTTGGAGGGAATTTTCTTGAATTTTTTGGATATTGGTGGAGATTTTGTGAGATGCTGCAGGAATGTGGTTGGGTTTTGAGAAGATTTAGGGATTTTTGTGGGATTTTCGTGGAATTTTCAGCAGCTTTCAAGTTTTTTGTGTAAGTCTTCTTGAATTTTGTGGAAATTTCCAGAGATTTTGTGGGATGTTGCAGGAATGTTGTTGGGTTTTGAGAAGATTTAGGGAATTGTGTGGGGCTTGTACAGGATTTTGTGCGATTTCTTTTGAATTTTGTGGGATTTCTATGGAATTTTGTGGGATGTTTGTGGGATGTTTGTGGGATGTTTGTGGTATTTGGAGGAGACTTGAAGAATTTTGCGGGATTTTTCTTGAATTGTTTGGAAATTGGTGGAGATTTTGTGAGATGTTGCAGGAGTTTGTTTGGGTTCTGAGAAGATGGAAGGAATTTTGTGGGATTTTTGTGGAATTTTGAGGATTTCTCTTGAATTTTGTGGAATTTGGAGGAGACTTGAAGAATTTTGCGGGAATTTTCTTAGATTTTGTGGAAATTTGTTGAGATTTTGTGAGATGGTTCTGGAATTTGCTGGGATATTGAGGAAATCCAGTGAATTTTGAGGGATTTTTCTTGAATTTTGTGGAAATTGTTGGAGATTTTGTGGGATGTTGCAGGAATTCGGTAGGGTTTTGAGAAGGTTTAGGGAATTTTGTGGCATTTTTCTGCAATTTTGTGAGGCTTTTCCAGAATTTTTGGTGATATTGAGGTGATTTGGTGGGATGTTTCTGGAATTTTGTGGGATTTTTCTGGGATTTGTACGAGACTTGAAGAATTTGGAGGGATTTTTCTTGAATTGTTTGGAAATTGGTGGAGATTTTGTGAGATGTTGCAGGAATGTGGTTGGGTTTTGAGAAGATGTAGGGAAGTTTGTGGCATTTTTCTGGAATTTTGAGGGGCTTTCAAGAACTTTGTGAGAGTTTTCTTGAATTTAGTGGAAATTTGTTGAGATTTTGTGAGATGGTTCTGGAATTTGGTGGGATTTTTGTGGGATTTTGAGGATTTGTCTTGAATTTTGTGGGATTTGGAGGAGACTTGAAGAATTTGGAGGGAATTTTCTTGAATTTTTTGGATATTGGTGGAGATTTTGTGAGATGCTGCAGGAATGTGGTTGGGTTTTGAGAAGATTTAGGGATTTTTGTGGGATATTCGTGGAATTTTCAGCAGCTTTCAAGTATTTTGTGAGAGTCTTCTTGAATTTTGTGGAAATTTCCGGAGATTTTGTGAGATGTTGCAGGAATTTTGTGGGATTTTTGTGGAATTTTGAGGAATTCTCTTGAATTTTGTGGGATTTGGAGGAGACTTGAAGAAGTTGGAGGGATTTTTCCTAAATGTTGTGGAAATTGGTGGAGATTTTGTGAGATGTTGCAGGAATTTGTTTGGGTTCTGAGAAGATGGAAGGAATTTTGTTGGATTTTTGTGGAATTTTGAGGATTTCTCTTGAATTTTGTGGGATTTGGAGGAGACTTGAAGAATTTTGCGGGAATTTTCTTAGATTTTGTGGAAATGTGTGGAGATTTTGTGAGATGTCTGTAGAATTTTGTAATGTTTTGAGAAGATGTAGGGAATTTTGTGGCATTTTTCTGGAATTTTGAGGGGCTTTCAAGAACTTTGTGAGAGTTTTTTTCAATTTTTTGGAAATTTGTTGAGATTTTGTGAGATGGTTCTGGAGTTTGGTGGGATATTGAGGAAATTCAGTGAATTTGGAGGGAATTTTCTTGAATTTTGTGGAAATTGTTGGAGATTTTGTGGGATGTTGCAGGAATGTGGTTGGGTTCTGAGAAGATTTAGGGAATTGCGTGGGGCTTGTACAGAATTTGGTGGGATTTCTCTTGAATTTTGTGGGATTTCTATTGAATTTTATGGGATGTTTGTGGGATGTTTGTGAGATGTTTGTAGGATGTTTGTGGTATTTGGAGGAGACTTGAAGAATTTTGCGGGACTTTTCTTGAAATGTTTGGAAATTGGTGGAGATTTTGTGAGATGTTGCAGGAATTTGTTTGGGTTCTGAGAAGATGGAAGGAATTTTGTTGGATTTTTGTGGAATTTTGAGGATTTCTCTTGAATTTTGTGGGATTTGGAGGAGACTTGAAGAATTTTGCGGGAATTTTCTTAGATTTTGTGGAAATTTGTTGAGATTTTGTGAGATGGTTCTGGAATTTGGTGGGATATTGAGGAAATTCAGTGAATTTTGAGGGATTTTTCTTGAATTTTGTGGAAATTGTTGGAGATTTTGTGGGATGTTGCAGGAATTCGGTAGGGTTTTGAGAAGGTTTAGGGAATTTTGTGGCATTTTTCTGCAATTTTGTGAGGCTTTTCCAGAATTTTTGGTGATATTGAGGTGATTTGGTGGGATGTTTCTGGAATTTTGTGGGATATTTCTGGGATTTGTACGAGACTTGAAGAATTTTGCGGGATTTTTCTTGAATTGTTTGGAAATTGGTGGAGATTTTGTGAGATGTTGCAGGAGTTTGTTTGGGTTTTGAGAAGATGTAGGGAAGTTTGTGGCATTTTTCTGGAATTTTGAGGGGCTTTCAAGAACTTTGTGAGAGTTTTCTTGAATTTAGTGGAAATTTGTTGAGATTTTGTGAGATGGTTCTGGAATTTGGTGGGATTTTTGTGGGATTTTGAGGATTTTTCTTGAATTTTGTGGGATTTGGAGGAGACTTGAAGAATTTGGAGGGAATTTTCTTGAATTTTTTGGATATTGGTGGAGATTTTGTGAGATGCTGCAGGAATGTGGTTGGGTTTTGAGAAGATTTAGGGATTTTTGTGGGATATTCGTGGAATTTTCAGCAGCTTTCAAGTATTTTGTGAGAGTCTTCTTGAATTTTGTGGAAATTTCCAGAGATTTTGTGGGATGTTGCAGGAATGTGGTTGGGTTCTGAGAAGATTTAGGGAATTGTGTGGGGCTTGTACAGGATTTTGTGGGATTTCTTTTAAATTTTGTGGGATTTCTCTTGAATTTTGGGGGATGTTTGTGGGATGTTTGTGGGATGTTTGTGGGATGTTTGTGGTATTTGGAGGAGACTTGAAGAATTTTGCGGGATTTTTCTTGAATTGTTTGGAAATTGGTGGAGATTTTGTGAGATGTTGCAGGAGTTTGTTTGGGTTCTGAGAAGATGGAAGGAAATTTGTGGGATTTTTGTGGAATTTTGAGGATTTGTCTTGAATTTTGTGGGATTTAGAGGAGACCTGAAGAATTTTGCGGAATTTTCTTAGATTTTGTGGAAATTTGTTGAGATTTTGTGAGATGGTTCTGGAATTTGGTGGGATATTGAGGAAATTCAGTGAATTTTGAGGGATTTGTTTTAGATTTTGTGGGAATTTTTGTAGATTCTGTGGGATTTTTCTGGAATTTGGTGGGCCTTTTCAAGGACTTCGTGTGGTTTTGAGGAGACTTGAAGAATTTTGAGGATTTTTTTTTATATTTTGTGGAAACTTGTGGAGGTTTTGTGTGATTTTTGTGGGATTTTGTGGGATATTGAGGCGATTTAGGGATCTTGAGGGATTTTTCATGTATTTTGTGGGAATTTGTGGAGATTTGGTGGGATATTTTTCTAGAATTTAGTCGTGTTTTGAGAAGATTTAGGGAATTTTGTGGGATTTTTCCTGGAATTTTGTTGGATACTGGGGAGATTTTGTGGGATATTTCTGGAACTTCGAGGGACTTTTCTGGAATTTGGTGAGATTCTGTAGAGAACTGACGAATTATCAGGGATTTTTCATGTATTCTGTGGGAATTTGTGGAGATTTGGTGGGATTTTTCTGGAATTTGGTAGAGTTTTGAGAAGATTTAGGGAATTCTGTAAGATTTTTCTGGAATTTGGTGGGCCTTTTTGAAGGACTTTGTGTGGTTTTGAGGAGACTTGAAGAATTTTGAGGAATTTTTCTTAGATTTTGTGGAAACTTGTAAAGATTTGGTGGGATTTTTGTGGAATTTTGTGGGATATTGAGGCGATTTAGGGATCTTGAGGGATTTTTCATGTATTTTGTGGGAATTTGTGGAGATTTGGTGGGATATTTTTCTAGAATTTGGTCGTGTTTTGGGAAGATTTAGGGAATTTTGTGGGATTTTTCCTGGAATTTTATTGGATACTGGGGAGATTTTGTGGGACATTTCTGGAACTTGGAGGGACTTTTCTGGAATTTTGTGAGATTCTGTAGAGAACTGACGAGTTATCAGGGATTTTTCATGTATTCTGTGGGAATTTGTGGAGATTTGGTGGGATATTTTTCTAGAATTTGGTCATGTTTTGAGAAGATTTAGGGAATTTTGTGTGATTTTTCTGGGATTTTGTTGGGTATTGAGGACATTTTGTGGGATGTTTCTGGAATTTGGTGGGGCTTTTCAAGAATTTTGTGGTATTTTGAAAAGATTTAGGGAATTTTGTGGTGTTTTTTCATGAATTTTGTGGGAAACTGTGCTGATTTTATGGGGCGTTTCTGGAATTGGGTCGAGTTTTCAGAAGATTTAGGGATTTTTGTGAGATTTTTGTGGGATGTTATGGGAATTGGTGGAGATTTTGTGGGACATTCCTGTGAATTGGTAGGGTTTTGAAATGATTTAGGGAGTTTTGTGGGACTTCTCTGGAATTTTGTGGGGTTTTTCTGGAATTGTGTGGGATTCTGAGGAGACTTGAAGAATTTTGAGGAATTTGTTTTAGATTTTGTGGGAATTTGTGGAGATTCTGTGGGATTTTACTGGAATTTGGTGGGCCTTTTCAAGGACTTTGTGTGGTTTTGAGGAGACTTGAAGAATTTTGAGGATTTTTTTTTTATATTTTGTGGAAACTTGTGGAGGTTTTGTGTGATTTTTGTGGGATTTTGTGGGATATTGAGGCGATTTAGGGATCTTGAGGGATTATTCATGTATTTTGTGGGATTTTGTGGAGATTTGGTGGGATATTTTTCTAGAATTTGGTCGTGTTTTGAGAATATTTAGGGAATTTTGTGGGATTTTTCCTGGAATTTTGTTGGATACTGGGGAGTTTTTGTGGAATTTTTGTGGAACTTTGAGGGACTCTTCTGGAATTTTGTGAGATTTTGTAGAGAACTGACGAACTATCAGGGATTTTTCATGTATTCTGTGGGAATTTGTGGAGATTTGGTGGGATTTTTCTGGAATTTGGTAGAGTTTTGAGAAGATTTAGGGAATTTGGTGGGATTTTTCCTGGAATTTTATTGGATACTGGGGAGATTTTGTGGGATGTTTCTGGAACTTCGAGGGACTTCTCTGGAATTTGGTGAGATTCTGTAGAGAACTGAAGAATTATCAGGGATTTTTCATGTATTCTGTGGGAATTTGTGGAGATTTGGTGGGATTTTTCTGGAATTTGGTAGAGTTTTGAGAAGATTTAGGGAATTCTGTAAGATTTTTCTGGAATTTGGTGGGCCTTTTCAAGGACTTTGTGTGGTTTTGAGGAGACTTGAAGAATTTTGAGGAATTTTTCTTAGATTTTGTGGAAACTTGTGGAGGTTTTGTGTGATTTTTGTGGGATTTTGTGAGATATTGAGGCGATTTAGGGATCTTGAGGGTTTTTCATGTATTCTGTGGGAATTTGTGGAGATTTGGTGGGATTTTTGTGGATTTTGGCCGTGTTTTGAGAAGATTTAGGGAATTTTGTGGGATGTTTCTGGGATTTTGTTGGGTATTGAGGACATTTTGTGGGATGTTTCTGGAATTTGGTGGGGCTTTTCAAGAATTTTGTGGTATTTTGAAAAGATTTAGGGAATTTTGTGGTGTTTTTTCTTGAATTTTGTGGGAAACTGTGCTGATTTTATGGGGCGTTTCTGGAATTTGGTCGAGTTTTCAGAAGATTTAGGGATTTTTGTGAGATTTTTGTGGGATGTTCTGGGAATTGGTGGAGATTTTGTGGGACATTCCTGTGAATTGGTAGGGTTTTGAAATGATTTAGGGAGTTTTGTGGGACTTCTCTGGAATTTTGTGGGGTTTTTCTGGAATTGTGTGGGATTCTGAGGAGACTTGAAAAATTTTGAGGAATTTGTTTTAGATTTTGGGGAATTTGCGTAGATTCTGTGGGATTTTTCTGGAATTTGGTGGGCCTTTTCAAAGACTTTGTGTGGTTTTGAGGAGACTTGAAGAATTTTGAGGATTTTTTTTTATATTTTGCGGAAACTTGTGGAGGTTTTGTGTGATTTTTGTGGGATTTTGTGGGATATTGAGGCGATTTAAGGATCTTGAGGGATTTTTCATGTATTTTGTGGGAATTTGTGGAGATTTGGTGGGATATTTTTCTAGAATTTGGTCGTGTTTTGGGGCGATTTAGGGAATTTTGTGGGATTTTTCCTGGAATTTTATTGGATACTGGGGAGATTTTCTGGAATGTTTGTGGAACTTTGAGGGACTCTTCTGGAATTTGGTGAGATTCTGTAGAGAACTGACGAATTATCAAGGATTTTTCATGTATTCTGTGGGAATTTGTGGAGATTCGGTGGGATATTTTTCTAGAATTTGGTCGTGTTTTGGGAAGATTTAGGGAATTTTGTGGGATTTTTCCTGGAATTTTATTGGATACTGGGGAGATTTTGTGGGACATTTCTGGAACTTGGAGGGACTTTTCTGGAATTTGTTGAGATTCTGTAGAGAACTGACAAATTATCAGGGATTTTTCATGTATTCTGTGGGAATTTGTGGAGATTCGGTGGGATATTTTTCTAGAATTTGGTCATGTTTTGAGAAGATTTAGGGAATTTTGTGTGATTTTTCTGGGATTTTGTTGGGTATTGAGGACATTTTGTGGGATGTTTCTGGAATTTGGTGGGGCTTTTCAAGAATTTTGTGGTATTTTGAAAATATTTAGGGAATTTTGTGGTGTTTTTTCTTGAATTTTGTGGGAAACTGTGCTGATTTTATGGGGCGTTTCTGGAATTTGGTCGAGTTTTCAGAAGATTTAGGGATTTTTGTGAGATTTTTGTGGGATGTTCTGGGAATTGGTGGAGATTTTGTGGGACATTCCTGTGAATTGGTAGGGTTTTGAAATGATTTAGGGAGTTTTGTGGGACTTCTCTGGAATTTTGTGGGTTTTTTCTGGAATTGTGTGGGATTCTGAGGAGACTTGAAGAATTTTGAGGAATTTGTTTTAGATTTTGTGAAAATTGTTGGAGATTCTGTGGGATTTTACTGGAATTTGGTGGGCCTTTTCAAGGACTTTGTGTGGTTTTGAAGAGACTTGAAGAATTTTGAGGATTTTTTTTATATTTTGTGGAAACTTGTGGAGGTTTTGTGTGATTTTTGTGGGATTTTGTGAGATATTGAGGCGATTTAGGGATCTTGAGGGATTTTTCATGTATTCTGTGGGAATTTGTGGAGATTTGGTGGGATTTTTGTGGATTTTGGCCGTGTTTAGAGAAGATTTAGGGAATTTTGTGGGATGTTTCTGGGATTTTGTTGGGTATTGAGGACATTTTGTGGGATGTTTCTGGAATTTGGTGGGGCTTTTCAAGAATTTTGTGGTATTTTGAAAAGATTTTGGGAATTTTGTGGTGTTTTTTCTTGAATTTTGTGGGAAACTGTGCTGATTTTATGGGGCGTTTCTGGAATTGGGTCGAGTTTTCAGAAGATTTAGGGATTTTTGTGAGATTTTTGTGGGATGTTCTGGGAATTGGTGGAGATTTTGTGGGACTTTCCTGTGAATTGGTAGGGTTTTGAAATGATTTAGGGAGTTTTGTGGGACTTCTCTGGAATTTTGTGGGGTTTTTCTGGAATTGTGTGGGATTCTGAGGAGACTTGAAAAATTTTGAGGAATTTGTTTTAGATTTTGTGGAATTTGTGTAGATTCTGTGGGATTTTTCTGGAATTTGGTGGGCCTTTTCAAGGACTTTGTGTGGTTTTGAGGAGACTTGAAGAATTTTGAGGATTTTTTTTTATATTTTGTGGAAACTTGTGGAGGTTTTGTGTGATTTTTGTGGGATTTTGTGGGATATTGAGGCGATTTAAGGATCTTGAGGGATTTTTCATGTATTTTGTGGGAATTTGTGGAGATTTGGTGGGATATTTTTCTAGAATTTGGTCGTGTTTTGGGGCGATTTAGGGAATTTTGTGGGATTTTTCCTGGAATTTTATTGGATACTGGGGAGATTTTGTGGGATATTTCTGGAACTTTGAGGGACTTTTCTGGAATTTGGTGAGATTCTGTAGAGAACTGACGAATTATCAGGGATTTTTCATGTATTCTGTGGGAATTTGTGGAGATTTGGTGGGATTTTTCTAGAATTTGGTCATGTTTTGAGAAGATTTAGGGAATTTTGTGTGATTTTTCTGGGATTTTGTTGGGTATTGAGGACATTTTGTGGGATGTTTCTGGAATTTGGTGGGGCTTTTCAAGAATTTTGTGGTATTTTGAAAAGATTTAGGGAATTTTGTGGTGTTTTTTCTTGAATTTTGTGGGAAACTGTGCTGATTTTATGGGGCGTTTCTGGAATTTGGTCGAGTTTTCAGAAGATTTAGGGATTTTTGTGAGATTTTTGTGGGATGTTCTGGGAATTGGTGGAGATTTTGTGGGACATTCCTGTGAATTGGTAGGGTTTTGAAATGATTTAGGGAGTTTTGTGGGACTTCTCTGGAATTTTGTGGGGTTTTTCTGGAATTGTGTGGGATTCTGAGGAGACTTGAAGAATTTTGAGGAATTTGTTTTAGATTTTGTGGGAATTTGTGGAGATTCTGTGGGATTTTACTGGAATTTGGTGGGCCTTTTCAAGGACTTCGTGTGGTTTTGAGGAGACTTGAAGAATTTTGAGGATTTTTTTTTTTATATTTTGTGGAAACTTGTGGAGGTTTTGTGTGATTTTTGTGGGATTTTGTGGGATATTGAGGCGATTTAGGGATCTTGAGGGATTTTTCATGTATTTTGTGGGAATTTGTGGAGATTTGGTGGGATATTTTTCTAGAATTTGGTCGTGTTTTTGGGAAGACTTATCTATCTATCTATCTATCTATCTATCTATCTATCTATCTATCTATCTATCTATCTCCCTCTCTATATATCTCCCTATCTATATATCTGCCTATCTATCACCCTATATGCATTTCTTTATTATAGATTTGTATATTTTAATTTCTATATTATTCATTTAAATGCCAAGCTTTTAAATAAATAGGGGAACCGAGTGAGAGGAGTGGCAGCGTGGTACGGGTCGTCGCGAGTTCCAGAAGCCCGAAAAAGCGGCCGCGTCAAGGACCCCGACAGAGATGGGCGTCGTCACCGCTGCCTGTCGGCACCCGACCGGCTCGCGCTCGGCCCCGGTGCCGCCGAGCACACAGGCCGTGTCCGCACGGCTGGAACAACCGTGGAAAATTGCGACGGGGCGGCGTCGACGCTGGGGTGTTTGTCAGGCAGTCGAATTCACGCACCCACTACCCGGGGTCCTTCCATTTTCCCGCCTTTTTGGCCGCCATCCTTGGAAGGACAAGCCGGCCGCGAGCTGGCAGCCATCTTCTGCGTGGCGTGACGTACTTTCCGCCCTTCCTGGCCGCCATCTTTGCTGTGGCTGAAGCCACTTCCGGTAGAGCGGCCGTCTTTGTTATGGCACAATTAAGGCCCCCGCTGCTCTCAGCGCGTCTGTCTAACTTACATGCCTGAACGAAAAACCTGCCGACGCCGACCGACTCCGAGCATTCCGCCCGATTTTCGCGTGCCAGATGCCTGTTCAACACCTTCCTTATTCGCCTGCCCGCAGCGCTCGCGCTTTCCCCCGCCCGCGCGCTGACCGGCACTCTCCCTCAGACATACATGGGAAGTTGGCCGGTTGCCAAGAGCTCCGGAATGCAGCTTCTGCCGAAGGAGGCTCGCCTCTTGCGGTTACCTTCTCCGAACTGCGGAGTCGCGGCTTCTGCTTTTCTTTGCTCTTAATGCAAGCGGAAAGCTTTTGCTCTGCGTCTGGCGAGGAGAACGTGTGACAGGAGAGCACATGTTTGTGCAGCTTACCCCTGCCACTGACACAAGCACGGATTTGCAGCACCCTATTCCACCCATGGGGTGACAGCTTTCTGTGCTGCCCAGGGCATTTCTCTGCATCTGGGAGTCCAAGGGAAAGCGCAATTGTTGTGGCAGAGGGTAGCAACAGCAGTAGGGAGCAGCAGAAGGAAGTCATGGCCGTACTTGTTCCACACGACAACTAGCGACTAATCAACAAGCGTGCGAGCAGCAGCTAAGTTCCACTTGCAGTCTGAAAGTTTCGCGTGCCAGATGCCTGTTCAACACCTTCCTTATTCGCCTGCCCGCAGCGCTCGCGCTTTCCCCCGCCCGCGCGCTGACCGGCACTCTCCCTCAGACATACATGGGAAGTTGGCCGGTTGCCAAGAGCTCCGGAATGCAGCTTCTGCCGAAGGAGGCTCGCCTCTTGCGGTTACCTTCTCCGAACTGCGGAGTCGCGGCTTCTGCTTTTCTTTGCTCTTAATATAAGCGGAAAGCTTTTGCTCTGCGTCTGGCGAGGAGAACGTGTGACAGGAGAGCACATGTTTGTGCAGCTTACCCCTGCCACTGACACAAGCACGGATTTGCAGCACCCTATTCCACCCATGGTGTGACAGGTTTCTGCGCTGTGCAGGGCATTTCTCTGCATCTGGGAGTCCAAGGGAAAGTAAAATTGTTGTCGCAGAGAGCAGCAACAGCAGTAGGGAGCAGCAGAAGGAACTCGTGGCCGTACTTCTTCTACAAGACAACTAGAGACTTGTCAGGAAGCGGCTGAGCAGCATCTACGTTCCACTTGCAGTCTGAAAGTTTCCCGTGCCACATGCCTGTTCAACACCTTCCTTATTCGCCTGCCCGCAGCGCTCGCGCTTTCCCCCGCCCGCGCTCTGACCGGCACTCTCCCTCTGACACACATGGTTCCTTGGCCGGTTGCCAAGAGCTCCGGAAAGCAGCTTCTGCCGAAGGAGGTTCGCCTCTTGCGGTTACCTTCTCTGAGCTCCGGAGTCCTGGCTTCTGCCTTTCTTGCTCTTAATGCAAGCAGAAAGCTTTTGCACTGCGTCTGGCGAGGAGAACGTGTGACAGGACAGCACATGTTTGTGCAGCTCACCCCTGCCACTGACGCAAGCACGGATTTGCAGCACCCTATTCCACCCATGGTGTCACAGGTTTCTGCGCTGTGCAGGGCATTTCTCTGCATCTGGGAGTCCAAGGGAAAGTAAAATTGTTGCCGCAGAGAGCAGCAACAGCAGTAGGGAGCAGCAGAAGGAAGTCGTTTCAGTACTTCTTCCACACGACATCTAGCAACTAATCAGCAAGCGTGCGAGCGGCAGCTATGTTCCACTTGCAATATGAAAGTTTCGCCTGCCAGATACCTGTTCAACACCTTCCTTATTCGCCTGCCCGCAGCGCTCGCTCTTTCTCCCGCCAGCGCGCTGATCGGCACGCTCCCTCTGACACACATGGTTCCTTGGCCGGTTGCCAAGAGCTCCGGAAAGCAGCTTCTGCCGAAGGAGGCTCGCCTCTTGCGGTTACCTTCTCTGAGCTCCGGAGTCCTGGCTTCTGCCTTTCTTGCTCTTAATGCAAGCAGAAAGCTTTTGCACTGCGTCTGGCGAGGAGAACGTGTGACAGGAGAGCACATGTTTGTGCAGCTCACCCCTGCCACTGACACAAGCACGGATTTGCAGCACCCTATTCCACCCTTAGTGTGACAGGTTTCTGCGCTGTGCAGGGCATTTCTCTGCATCTGGGAGTCCAAGGGAAAGTAAAATTGTTGTCGCAGAGAGCAGCAACAGCAGTAGGGAGCAGCAGAAGGAACTCGTGGCCGTACTTCTTCTACAAGACAACTAGAGACTTGTCAGCAAGCGGCTGAGCAGCATCTACGTTCCACTTGCAGTCTGAAAGTTTCCCGTGCCACATGCCTGTTCAACACCTTCCTTATTCGCCTGCCCGCAGCGCTCGCGCTTTCCCCCGCCCGCGCTCTGACCGGCACTCTCCCTCTGACACACATGGTTCCTTGGCCGGTTGCCAAGAGCTCCGGAAAGCAGCTTCTGCCGAAGGAGGCTCGCCTCTTGCGGTTACCTTCTCTGAGCTCCGGAGTCCTGGCTTCTGCCTTTCTTGCTCTTAATGCAAGCAGAAAGCTTTTGCACTGCGTCTGGCGAGGAGAACGTGTGACAGGAGAGCACAAGTTTGTGCAGCTCACCCCTGCCACTGACACAAGCACGGATTTGCAGCACCCTATTCCACCCATGGTGTGACAGGTTTCTGCGCTGTGCAGGGCATTTCTCTGCATCTGGGAGTCCAAGAGAATGTAAAATTGTTGCCGCAGAGAGCAGCAACAGCAGTAGGGAGCAGCAGAAGGAAGTCGTTTCAGTACTTCTTCCACACGACATCTAGCAACTAATCAGCAAGCGTGCGAGCGGCAGCTATGTTCCACTTGCAATATGAAAGTTTCGCCTGCCAGATACCTGTTCAACACCTTCCTTATTCGCCTGCCTGCAGCGCTCGCTCTTTCCCCCGCCAGCGCGCTGATCGGCACGCTCCCTCTGACACACATGGTTCCTTGGCCGGTTGCCAAGAGCTCCGGAAAGCAGCTTCTGCCGAAGGAGGCTCGCCTCTTGCGGTTACCTTCTCTGAGCTCCGGAGTCCTGGCTTCTGCCTTTCTTGCTCTTAATGCAAGCAAAAAGCTTTTGCACTGCGTCTGGCGAGGAGAACGTGTGACAGGAGAGCACAAGTTTGTGCAGCTCACCCCTGCCACTGACACAAGCACGGATTTGCAGCACCCTATTCCACCCTTAGTGTGACAGGTTTCTGCGCTGTGCAGGGCATTTCTCTGCATCTGGGAGTCCAAGGGAAAGTAAAATTGTTGTCGCAGAGAGCAGCAACAGCAGTAGGGAGCAGCAGAAGGAACTCGTGGCCGTACTTCTTCTACAAGACAACTAGAGACTTGTCAGCAAGCGGCTGAGCAGCATCTACGTTCCACTTGCAGTCTGAAAGTTTCCCGTGCCACATGCCTGTTCAACACCTTCCTTATTCGCCTGCCCGCAGCGCTCGCGCTTTCCCCCGCCCGCGCTCTGACCGGCACTCTCCCTCTGACACACATGGTTCATTGGCCGCTTGCCAAGAGCTCCGGAAAGCAGCTTCTGCCGAAGGAGGCTCGCCTCTTGCGGTTACCTTCTCTGAGCTCCGGAGTCCTGGCTTCTGCCTTTCTTGCTCTTAATGCAAGCAGAAAGCTTTTGCACTGCGTCTGGCGAAGAGAACGTGTGACAGGACAGCACATGTTTGTGCAGCTCACCCCTGCCACTGACACAAGCACGGATTTGCAGCACCCTTCTCCACCCATGGGGTGACAGCTTTCTGTGCTGCCCAGGGCATTTCTCTGCATCTGGGAGTCCAAGGGAAAGCGCAATTGTTGTGGCAGAGGGTAGCAACAGCAGTAGGGAGCAGCAGAAGGAACTCGTGGCCGTACTTCTTTTACAAGACAACTAGAGACTTGTCAGCAAGCGGCTGAGCAGCATCTACGTTCCACTTGCAGTCTGAAATTTTCCCCTGTCAGATACCTGTTCAACACCTTCCTTATTCGCCTGCCCGCAGCGCTCGCGCTTTCCCCCGCCCGCGCTCTGACCGGCACTCTCCCTCTGACACACATGGTTCCTTGGCCGGTTGCCAAGAGCTCCGGAATGCAGCTTCTGCCGAAGGAGGCTCGCCTCTTGCGGTTACCTTCTCTGAGCTCCGGAGTCCTGGCTTCTGCCTTTCTTGCTCTTAATGCAAGCAGAAAGCTTTTGCACTGCGTCTGGCGAGGAGAACGTGTGACAGGACAGCACATGTTTGTGCAGCTCACCCCTGCCACTGACACAAGCACGGATTTGCAGCACCCTACTCCACCCATGGTGTCACAGGTTTCTGCGCAGTGCAGGGCATTTCTCTGCATCTGGGAGTCCAAGGGAAAGTAAAATTGTTGTCGCAGAGAGCAGCAACAGCAGTAGGGAGCAGCAGAAGGATCTCGTGGCCGTACTTCTTCTACAAGACAACTAGAGACTTGTCAGCAAGCGGCTGAGCAGCATCTACGTTCCACTTGCAGTCTGAAAGTTTCCCGTGCCACATGCCTGTTCAACACCTTCCTTATTCGCCTGCCCGCAGCGCTCGCGCTTTCCCCCGCCCGCGCTCTGACCGGCACTCTCCCTCTGACACACATGGTTCATTGGCCGCTTGCCAAGAGCTCCGGAAAGCAGCTTCTGCCGAAGGAGGCTCGCCTCTTGCGGTTACCTTCTCTGAGCTCCGGAGTCCTGGCTTCTGCCTTTCTTGCTCTTAATGCAAGCAGAAAGCTTTTGCACTGCGTCTGGCGAGGAGAACGTGTGACAGGAGAGCACATGTTTGTGCAGCTCACCCCTGCCACTGACACAAGCACGGATTTGCAGCACCCTATTCCACCCATGGTGTGACAGGTTTCTGCGCTGTGCAGGGCATTTCTCTGCATCTGGGAGTCCAAGGGAAAGTAAAATTGTTGTCGCAGAGAGCAGCAACAGCAGTAGGGAGCAGCAGAAGGAACTCGTGGCCGTACTTCTTCTACAAGACAACTAGAGACTTGTCAGCAAGCGGCTGAGCAGCATCTAAGTTCCACTTGCAGTCTGAAAGTTTCGCGTGCCAGATGCCTGTTCAACACCTTCCTTATTCGCCTGCCCGCAGCGCTCGCGCTTTCCCCCGCCCGCGCTCTGACCGGCACTCTCCCTCTGACACACATGGTTCCTTGGCCGGTTGCCAAGAGCTCCGGAAAGCAGCTTCTGCCGAAGGAGGCTCGCCTCTTGCGGTTACCTTCTCTGAGCTCCGGAGTCCTGGCTTCTGCCTTTCTTGCTCTTAATGCAAGCAGAAAGCTTTTGCACTGCGTCTGGCGAGGAGAACGTGTGACAGGAGAGCACAAGTTTGTGCAGCTCACCCCTGCCACTGACACAAGCACGGATTTGCAGCACCCTATTCCACCCTTAGTGTGACAGGTTTCTGCGCTGTGCAGGGCATTTCTCTGCATCTGGGAGTCCAAGAGAAAGTAAAATTGTTGCCGCAGAGAGCAGCAACAGCAGTAGGGAGCAGCAGAAGGAAGTCGTTTCAGTACTTCTTCCACACGACATCTAGCAACTAATCAGCAAGCGTGCGAGCGGCAGCTATGTTCCACTTGCAATATGAAAGTTTCGCCTGCCAGATACCTGTTCAACACCTTCCTTATTCGCCTGCCCGCAGCGCTCGCTCTTTCCCCCGCCAGCGCGCTGATCGGCACGCTCCCTCTGACACACATGGTTCCTTGGCCGGTTGCCAAGAGCTCCGGAAAGCAGCTTCTGCCGAAGGAGGCTCGCCTCTTGCGGTTACCTTCTCTGAGCTCCGGAGTCCTGGCTTCTGCCTTTCTTGCTCTTAATGCAAGCAGAAAGCTTTTGCACTGCGTCTGGCGAGGAGAACGTGTGACAGGACAGCACATGTTTGTGCAGCTCACCCCTGCCACTGACACAAGCACGGATTTGCAGCACCCTATTCCACCCATGGTGTGACAGGTTTCTGCGCTGTGCAGGGCATTTCTCTGCATCTGGGAGTCCAAGGGAAAGTAAAATTGTTGTCGCAGAGAGCAGCAACAGCAGTAGGGAGCAGCAGAAGGAACTCGTGGCCGTACTTCTTCTACAAGACAACTAGAGACTTGTCAGCAAGCGGCTGAGCAGCATCTAAGTTCCACTTGCAGTCTGAAAGTTTCCCGTGCCACATGCCTGTTCAACACCTTCCTTATTCGCCTGCCCGCAGCGCTCGCGCTTTCCCCCGCCCGCGCTCTGACCGGCACTCTCCCTCTGACACACATGGTTCCTTGGCCGGTTGCCAAGAGCTCCGGAATGCAGCTTCTGCCGAAGGAGGCTCGCCTCTTGCGGTTACCTTCTCTGAGCTCCGGAGTCCTGGCTTCTGCCTTTCTTGCTCTTAATGCAAGCAGAAAGCTTTTGCACTGCGTCTGGCGAGGAGAACGTGTGACAGGAGAGCACAAGTTTGTGCAGCTCACCCCTGCCACTGACACAAGCACGGATTTGCAGCACCCTATTCCACCCATGGTGTCACAGGTTTCTGCGCTGTGCAGGGCATTTCTCTGCATCTGGGAGTCCAAGGGAAAGTAAAATTGTTGTCGCAGAGAGCAGCAACAGCAGTAGGGAGCAGCAGAAGGAAGTCATGGCCGTACTTGTTCCACATGACAACTAGCGACTAATCAACAAGCGTGCGAGCAGCAGCTAAGTTCCACTTGCAGTCTGAAAGTTTCGCGTGCCAGATGCCTGTTCAACACCTTCATTATTCGCCTGCCCGCAGCGCTCGCTCTTTCCCCCGCCCGCGCTCTGACCGGCACTCTCCCTCTGACACACATGGTTCCTTGGCCGGTTGCCAAGAGCTCCGGAATGCAGCTTCTGCCGAAGGAGGCTCGCCTCTTGCGGTTACCTTCTCCGAACTGCGGAGTCGCGGCTTCTGCTTTTCTTTGTTCTTAATGCAAGCGGAAAGCTTTTGCTCTGCGTCTGGCGAGGAGAACGTGTGACAGGAGAGCACATGTTTGTGCAGCTTACCCCTGCCACTGACACAAGCACGGATTTGCAGCACCCTATTCCACCCATGGGGTGACAGCTTTCTGTGCTGCCCAGGGCATTTCTCTGCATCTGGGAGTCCAAGGGAAAGCGCAATTGTTGTGGCAGAGGGTAGCAACAGCAGTAGGGAGCAGCAGAAGGAAGTCATGGCCGTACTTGTTCCACACGACAACTAGCGACTAATCAACAAGCGTGCGAGCAGCAGCTAAGTTCCACTTGCAGTCTGAAAGTTTCGCGTGCCAGATGCCTGTTCAACACCTTCCTTATTCGCCTGCCCGCAGCGCTCGCGCTTTCCCCCGCCCGCGCGCTGACCGGCACTCTCCCTCAGACATACATGGGAAGTTGGCCGGTTGCCAAGAGCTCCGGAATGCAGCTTCTGCCGAAGGAGGCTCGCCTCTTGCGGTTACCTTCTCCGAACTGCGGAGTCGCGGCTTCTGCTTTTCTTTGCTCTTAATATAAGCGGAAAGCTTTTGCTCTGCGTCTGGCGAGGAGAACGTGTGACAGGAGAGCACATGTTTGTGCAGCTTACCCCTGCCACTGACACAAGCACGGATTTGCAGCACCCTATTCCACCCATGGTGTGACAGGTTTCTGCGCTGTGCAGGGCATTTCTCTGCATCTGGGAGTCCAAGGGAAAGTAAAATTGTTGTCGCAGAGAGCAGCAACAGCAGTAGGGAGCAGCAGAAGGAACTCGTGGCCGTACTTCTTCTACAAGACAACTAGAGACTTGTCAGGAAGCGGCTGAGCAGCAGCTAAGTTCCACTTGCAGTCTGAAAGTTTCGCGTGCCAGATGCCTGTTCAACACCTTCCTTATTCGCCTGCCCGCAGCGCTCGCTCTTTCCCCTGCCCGCGCGCTGACCGGCACTCTCCCTCAGACATACATGGGAAGTTGGCCGGTTGCCAAGAGCTCCGGAATGCAGCTTCTGCCGAAGGAGGCTCGCCTCTTGCGGTTACCTTCTCCGAACTGCGGAGTCGCGGCTTCTGCTTTTCTTTGCTCTTAATGCAAGCGGAAAGCTTTTGCTCTGCGTCTGGCGAGGAGAACGTGTGACAGGAGAGCACATGTTTGTGCAGCTTACCCCTGCCACTGACACAAGCACGGATTTGCAGCACCCTATTCCACCCATGGGGTGACAGCTTTCTGTGCTGCCCAGGGCATTTCTCTGCATCTGGGAGTCCAAGGGAAAGCGCAATTGTTGTCGCAGAGAGCAGCAACAGCAGTAGGGAGAAGCAGAAGGAAGTCGTGGCCGTACTTTCCGCTTGCATTAAGAGCAAAGAAAAGCAGAAGCCGCGACTCCGCAGTTCGGAGAAGGTAACCGCAAGAGGCGAGCCTCCTTCGGCAGAAGCTGCATTCCGGAGCTCTTGGCAACCGGCCAACTTCCCATGTATGTCTGAGGGAGAGTGCCGGTCAGCGCGCGGGCGGGGGAAAGCGCGAGCGCTGCGGGCAGGCGAATAAGGAAGGTGTTGAACAGGCATCTGGCACGCGAAACTTTCAGACTGCAAGTGGAACTTAGCTGCTGCTCGCACGCTTGTTGATTAGCCGCTAGTTGCCGTGTGGAACAAGTACGGCCATGACTTCCTTCTGCTGCTCCCTACTGCTGTTGCTGCTCTCTGCAACAACAATTGCGCTTTCCCTTGGACTCCCAGATGCAGAGAAATGCCCTGGGCAGCACAGAAAGCTGTCACCCCATGGGTGGAATAGGGTGCTGCAAATCCGTGCTTGTGTCAGTGGCAGGGGTAAGCTGCACAAACATGTGCTGTCCTGTCACACGTTCTCCTCGCCAGACGCAGAGCTCCGGAAAGCAGCTTCTGCCGAAGGAGGCTCGCCTCTTGCGGTTACCTTCTCTGAGCTCCGGAGTCCTGGCTTCTGCCTTTCTTGCTCTTAATGCAAGCAGAAAGCTTTTGCACTGCGTCTGGCGAGGAGAACGTGTGACAGGACAGCACATGTTTGTGCAGCTCACCCCTGCCACTGACACAAGCACGGATTTGCAGCACCCTATTCCACCCATGGTGTGACAGGTTTCTGCGCTGTGCAGGGCATTTCTCTGCATCTGGGAGTCCAAGGGAAAGTAAAATTGTTGTCGCAGAGAGCAGCAACAGCAGTAGGGAGCAGCAGAAGGAAGTCGTGGCCGTACTTCTTCTACAAGACAACTAGAGACTTGTCAGCAAGCGGCTGAGCAGCAGCTAAGTTCCACTTGCAGTCTGAAAGTTTCGCGTGCCACATGCCTGTTCAGCAACTTCCTTATTCGCCTGCCCGCAGCGCTCGCGCTTTCCCCCGCCCGCGCTCTGACCGGCACTCTCCCTCTGACACACATGGTTCCTTGGCCGGTTGCCAAGAGCTCCGGAAAGCAGCTTCTGCCGAAGGAGGCTCGCCTCTTGCGGTTACCTTCTCTGAGCTCCGGAGTCCTGGCTTCTGCCTTTCTTGCTCTTAATGCAAGCAGAAAGCTTTTGCACTGCGTCTGGCGAGGAGAACGTGTGACAGGACAGCACATGTTTGTGCAGCTCACCCCTGCCACTGACACAAGCACGGATTTGCAGCACCCTATTCCACCCATGGTGTCACAGGTTTCTGCGCTGTGCAGGGCATTTCTCTGCATCTGGGAGTCCAAGGGAAAGCGCAATTGTTGTCGCAGAGAGCAGCAACAGCAGTAGGGAGCAGCAGAAGGTTCGCCTGCCCGCACCGCTCGCGCTTTCTCCCGCCCGCGCTCTGACCGGCACTCTCCCTCTGACACACATGGTTCCTTGGCCGGTTGCCAAGAGCTCCGGAAAGCAGCTTCTGCCGAAGGAGGCTCGCCTCTTGCGGTTACCTTCTCTGAGCTCCGGAGTCCTGGCTTCTGCCTTTCTTGCTCTTAATGCAAGCAGAAAGCTTTTGCACTGCGTCTGGCGAGGAGAACGTGTGACAGGAGAGCACAAGTTTGTGCAGCTCACCCCTGCCACTGACACAAGCACGGATTTGCAGCACCCTATTCCACCCTTAGTGTGACAGGTTTCTGCGCTGTGCAGGGCATTTCTCTGCATCTGGGAGTCCAAGAGAAAGTAAAATTGTTGCCGCAGAGAGCAGCAACAGCAGTAGGGAGCAGCAGAAGGAAGTCGTTTCAGTACTTCTTCCACACGACATCTAGCAACTAATCAGCAAGCGTGCGAGCGGCAGCTATGTTCCACTTGCAATATGAAATTTTCGCCTGCCAGATACCTGTTCAACACCTTCCTTATTCGCCTGCCCGCAGCGCTCGCTCTTTCCCCCGCCAGCGCGCTGATCGGCACGCTCCCTCTGACACACATGGTTCCTTGGCCGGTTG
The DNA here is from genome assembly GCF_971803275.1 of Cyanistes caeruleus. NCBI lineage: Eukaryota > Metazoa > Chordata > Aves > Passeriformes > Paridae > Cyanistes > Cyanistes caeruleus. The sequence continues at coordinate 1,454,315 of NW_028255893.1, read as the reverse complement.
CCAAGAGCTCCGGAAAGCAGCTTCTGCCGAAGGAGGCTCGCCTCTTGCGGTTACCTTCTCTGAGCTCCGGAGTCCTGGCTTCTGCCTTTCTTGCTCTTAATGCAAGCAGAAAGCTTTTGCACTGCGTCTGGCGAGGAGAACGTGTGACAGGACAGCACATGTTTGTGCAGCTCACCCCTGCCACTGACACAAGCACGGATTTGCAGCACCCTATTCCACCCATGGTGTGACAGGTTTCTGCGCTGTGCAGGGCATTTCTCTGCATCTGGGAGTCCAAGGGAAAGTAAAATTGTTGTCGCAGAGAGCAGCAACAGCAGTAGGGAGCAGCAGAAGGAACTCGTGGCCGTACTTCTTCTACAAGACAACTAGAGACTTGTCAGCAAGCGGCTGAGCAGCATCTAAGTTCCACTTGCAGTCTGAAAGTTTCCCGTGCCACATGCCTGTTCAACACCTTCCTTATTCGCCTGCCCGCAGCGCTCGCGCTTTCCCCCGCCCGCGCTCTGACCGGCACTCTCCCTCTGACACACATGGTTCCTTGGCCGGTTGCCAAGAGCTCCGGAAAGCAGCTTCTGCCGAAGGAGGCTCGCCTCTTGCGGTTACCTTCTCTGAGCTCCGGAGTCCTGGCTTCTGCCTTTCTTGCTCTTAATGCAAGCAGAAAGCTTTTGCACTGCGTCTGGCGAGGAGAACGTGTGACAGGAGAGCACAAGTTTGTGCAGCTCACCCCTGCCACTGACACAAGCACGGATTTGCAGCACCCTATTCCACCCATGGTGTCACAGGTTTCTGCGCTGTGCAGGGCATTTCTCTGCATCTGGGAGTCCAAGGGAAAGTAAAATTGTTGTCGCAGAGAGCAGCAACAGCAGTAGGGAGCAGCAGAAGGAAGTCATGGCCGTACTTGTTCCACATGACAACTAGCGACTAATCAACAAGCGTGCGAGCAGCAGCTAAGTTCCACTTGCAGTCTGAAAGTTTCGCGTGCCAGATGCCTGTTCAACACCTTCATTATTCGCCTGCCCGCAGCGCTCGCTCTTTCCCCCGCCCGCGCTCTGACCGGCACTCTCCCTCTGACACACATGGTTCCTTGGCCGGTTGCCAAGAGCTCCGGAATGCAGCTTCTGCCGAAGGAGGCTCGCCTCTTGCGGTTACCTTCTCTGAGCTCCGGAGTCCTGGCTTCTGCCTTTCTTGCTCTTAATGCAAGCAGAAAGCTTTTGCACTGCGTCTGGCGAGGAGAACGTGTGACAGGAGAGCACAAGTTTGTGCAGCTCACCCCTGCCACTGACACAAGCACGGATTTGCAGCACCCTATTCCACCCATGGTGTCACAGGTTTCTGCGCTGTGCAGGGCATTTCTCTGCATCTGGGAGTCCAAGGGAAAGTAAAATTGTTGTCGCAGAGAGCAGCAACAGCAGTAGGGAGCAGCAGAAGGAAGTCATGGCCGTACTTGTTCCACATGACAACTAGCGACTAATCAACAAGCGTGCGAGCAGCAGCTAAGTTCCACTTGCAGTCTGAAAGTTTCGCGTGCCAGATGCCTGTTCAACACCTTCATTATTCGCCTGCCCGCAGCGCTCGCTCTTTCCCCCGCCCGCGCTCTGACCGGCACTCTCCCTCTGACACACATGGTTCCTTGGCCGGTTGCCAAGAGCTCCGGAATGCAGCTTCTGCCGAAGGAGGCTCGCCTCTTGCGGTTACCTTCTCCGAACTGCGGAGTCGCGGCTTCTGCTTTTCTTTGTTCTTAATGCAAGCGGAAAGCTTTTGCTCTGCGTCTGGCGAGGAGAACGTGTGACAGGAGAGCACATGTTTGTGCAGCTTACCCCTGCCACTGACACAAGCACGGATTTGCAGCACCCTATTCCACCCATGGGGTGACAGCTTTCTGTGCTGCCCAGGGCATTTCTCTGCATCTGGGAGTCCAAGGGAAAGCGCAATTGTTGTGGCAGAGGGTAGCAACAGCAGTAGGGAGCAGCAGAAGGAAGTCATGGCCGTACTTGTTCCACACGACAACTAGCGACTAATCAACAAGCGTGCGAGCAGCAGCTAAGTTCCACTTGCAGTCTGAAAGTTTCGCGTGCCAGATGCCTGTTCAACACCTTCCTTATTCGCCTGCCCGCAGCGCTCGCGCTTTCCCCCGCCCGCGCGCTGACCGGCACTCTCCCTCAGACATACATGGGAAGTTGGCCGGTTGCCAAGAGCTCCGGAATGCAGCTTCTGCCGAAGGAGGCTCGCCTCTTGCGGTTACCTTCTCCGAACTGCGGAGTCGCGGCTTCTGCTTTTCTTTGCTCTTAATATAAGCGGAAAGCTTTTGCTCTGCGTCTGGCGAGGAGAACGTGTGACAGGAGAGCACATGTTTGTGCAGCTTACCCCTGCCACTGACACAAGCACGGATTTGCAGCACCCTATTCCACCCATGGTGTGACAGGTTTCTGCGCTGTGCAGGGCATTTCTCTGCATCTGGGAGTCCAAGGGAAAGTAAAATTGTTGTCGCAGAGAGCAGCAACAGCAGTAGGGAGCAGCAGAAGGAACTCGTGGCCGTACTTCTTCTACAAGACAACTAGAGACTTGTCAGGAAGCGGCTGAGCAGCATCTACGTTCCACTTGCAGTCTGAAAGTTTCCCGTGCCACATGCCTGTTCAACACCTTCCTTATTCGCCTGCCCGCAGCGCTCGCGCTTTCCCCCGCCCGCGCTCTGACCGGCACTCTCCCTCTGACACACATGGTTCCTTGGCCGGTTGCCAAGAGCTCCGGAAAGCAGCTTCTGCCGAAGGAGGTTCGCCTCTTGCGGTTACCTTCTCTGAGCTCCGGAGTCCTGGCTTCTGCCTTTCTTGCTCTTAATGCAAGCAGAAAGCTTTTGCACTGCGTCTGGCGAAGAGAACGTGTGACAGGACAGCACATGTTTGTGCAGCTCACCCCTGCCACTGACACAAGCACGGATTTGCAGCACCCTTCTCCACCCATGGGGTGACAGCTTTCTGTGCTGCCCAGGGCATTTCTCTGCATCTGGGAGTCCAAGGGAAAGCGCAATTGTTGTGGCAGAGGGTAGCAACAGCAGTAGGGAGCAGCAGAAGGAACTCGTGGCCGTACTTCTTTTACAAGACAACTAGAGACTTGTCAGCAAGCGGCTGAGCAGCATCTACGTTCCACTTGCAGTCTGAAATTTTCCCCTGTCAGATACCTGTTCAACACCTTCCTTATTCGCCTGCCCGCAGCGCTCGCGCTTTCCCCCGCCCGCGCTCTGACCGGCACTCTCCCTCTGACACACATGGTTCCTTGGCCGGTTGCCAAGAGCTCCGGAATGCAGCTTCTGCCGAAGGAGGCTCGCCTCTTGCGGTTACCTTCTCTGAGCTCCGGAGTCCTGGCTTCTGCCTTTCTTGCTCTTAATGCAAGCAGAAAGCTTTTGCACTGCGTCTGGCGAGGAGAACGTGTGACAGGACAGCACATGTTTGTGCAGCTCACCCCTGCCACTGACACAAGCACGGATTTGCAGCACCCTACTCCACCCATGGTGTCACAGGTTTCTGCGCAGTGCAGGGCATTTCTCTGCATCTGGGAGTCCAAGGGAAAGTAAAATTGTTGTCGCAGAGAGCAGCAACAGCAGTAGGGAGCAGCAGAAGGATCTCGTGGCCGTACTTCTTCTACAAGACAACTAGAGACTTGTCAGCAAGCGGCTGAGCAGCATCTACGTTCCACTTGCAGTCTGAAAGTTTCCCGTGCCACATGCCTGTTCAACACCTTCCTTATTCGCCTGCCCGCAGCGCTCGCGCTTTCCCCCGCCCGCGCTCTGACCGGCACTCTCCCTCTGACACACATGGTTCATTGGCCGCTTGCCAAGAGCTCCGGAAAGCAGCTTCTGCCGAAGGAGGCTCGCCTCTTGCGGTTACCTTCTCTGAGCTCCGGAGTCCTGGCTTCTGCCTTTCTTGCTCTTAATGCAAGCAGAAAGCTTTTGCACTGCGTCTGGCGAGGAGAACGTGTGACAGGACAGCACATGTTTGTGCAGCTCACCCCTGCCACTGACACAAGCACGGATTTGCAGCACCCTATTCCACCCATGGTGTGACAGGTTTCTGCGCTGTGCAGGGCATTTCTCTGCATCTGGGAGTCCAAGGGAAAGTAAAATTGTTGTCGCAGAGAGCAGCAACAGCAGTAGGGAGCAGCAGAAGGAACTCGTGGCCGTACTTCTTCTACAAGACAACTAGAGACTTGTCAGCAAGCGGCTGAGCAGCATCTAAGTTCCACTTGCAGTCTGAAAGTTTCCCGTGCCACATGCCTGTTCAACACCTTCCTTATTCGCCTGCCCGCAGCGCTCGCGCTTTCCCCCGCCCGCGCTCTGACCGGCACTCTCCCTCTGACACACATGGTTCCTTGGCCGGTTGCCAAGAGCTCCGGAATGCAGCTTCTGCCGAAGGAGGCTCGCCTCTTGCGGTTACCTTCTCTGAGCTCCGGAGTCCTGGCTTCTGCCTTTCTTGCTCTTAATGCAAGCAGAAAGCTTTTGCACTGCGTCTGGCGAGGAGAACGTGTGACAGGAGAGCACAAGTTTGTGCAGCTCACCCCTGCCACTGACACAAGCACGGATTTGCAGCACCCTATTCCACCCATGGTGTCACAGGTTTCTGCGCTGTGCAGGGCATTTCTCTGCATCTGGGAGTCCAAGGGAAAGTAAAATTGTTGTCGCAGAGAGCAGCAACAGCAGTAGGGAGCAGCAGAAGGAAGTCATGGCCGTACTTGTTCCACATGACAACTAGCGACTAATCAACAAGCGTGCGAGCAGCAGCTAAGTTCCACTTGCAGTCTGAAAGTTTCGCGTGCCAGATGCCTGTTCAACACCTTCATTATTCGCCTGCCCGCAGCGCTCGCTCTTTCCCCCGCCCGCGCTCTGACCGGCACTCTCCCTCTGACACACATGGTTCCTTGGCCGGTTGCCAAGAGCTCCGGAATGCAGCTTCTGCCGAAGGAGGCTCGCCTCTTGCGGTTACCTTCTCCGAACTGCGGAGTCGCGGCTTCTGCTTTTCTTTGTTCTTAATGCAAGCGGAAAGCTTTTGCTCTGCGTCTGGCGAGGAGAACGTGTGACAGGAGAGCACATGTTTGTGCAGCTTACCCCTGCCACTGACACAAGCACGGATTTGCAGCACCCTATTCCACCCATGGGGTGACAGCTTTCTGTGCTGCCCAGGGCATTTCTCTGCATCTGGGAGTCCAAGGGAAAGCGCAATTGTTGTGGCAGAGGGTAGCAACAGCAGTAGGGAGCAGCAGAAGGAAGTCATGGCCGTACTTGTTCCACACGACAACTAGCGACTAATCAACAAGCGTGCGAGCAGCAGCTAAGTTCCACTTGCAGTCTGAAAGTTTCGCGTGCCAGATGCCTGTTCAACACCTTCCTTATTCGCCTGCCCGCAGCGCTCGCGCTTTCCCCCGCCCGCGCGCTGACCGGCACTCTCCCTCAGACATACATGGGAAGTTGGCCGGTTGCCAAGAGCTCCGGAATGCAGCTTCTGCCGAAGGAGGCTCGCCTCTTGCGGTTACCTTCTCCGAACTGCGGAGTCGCGGCTTCTGCTTTTCTTTGCTCTTAATATAAGCGGAAAGCTTTTGCTCTGCGTCTGGCGAGGAGAACGTGTGACAGGAGAGCACATGTTTGTGCAGCTTACCCCTGCCACTGACACAAGCACGGATTTGCAGCACCCTATTCCACCCATGGTGTGACAGGTTTCTGCGCTGTGCAGGGCATTTCTCTGCATCTGGGAGTCCAAGGGAAAGTAAAATTGTTGTCGCAGAGAGCAGCAACAGCAGTAGGGAGCAGCAGAAGGAACTCGTGGCCGTACTTCTTCTACAAGACAACTAGAGACTTGTCAGGAAGCGGCTGAGCAGCAGCTAAGTTCCACTTGCAGTCTGAAAGTTTCGCGTGCCAGATGCCTGTTCAACACCTTCCTTATTCGCCTGCCCGCAGCGCTCGCTCTTTCCCCTGCCCGCGCGCTGACCGGCACTCTCCCTCAGACATACATGGGAAGTTGGCCGGTTGCCAAGAGCTCCGGAATGCAGCTTCTGCCGAAGGAGGCTCGCCTCTTGCGGTTACCTTCTCCGAACTGCGGAGTCGCGGCTTCTGCTTTTCTTTGCTCTTAATGCAAGCGGAAAGCTTTTGCTCTGCGTCTGGCGAGGAGAACGTGTGACAGGAGAGCACATGTTTGTGCAGCTTACCCCTGCCACTGACACAAGCACGGATTTGCAGCACCCTATTCCACCCATGGGGTGACAGCTTTCTGTGCTGCCCAGGGCATTTCTCTGCATCTGGGAGTCCAAGGGAAAGCGCAATTGTTGTCGCAGAGAGCAGCAACAGCAGTAGGGAGAAGCAGAAGGAAGTCGTGGCCGTACTTTCCGCTTGCATTAAGAGCAAAGAAAAGCAGAAGCCGCGACTCCGCAGTTCGGAGAAGGTAACCGCAAGAGGCGAGCCTCCTTCGGCAGAAGCTGCATTCCGGAGCTCTTGGCAACCGGCCAACTTCCCATGTATGTCTGAGGGAGAGTGCCGGTCAGCGCGCGGGCGGGGGAAAGCGCGAGCGCTGCGGGCAGGCGAATAAGGAAGGTGTTGAACAGGCATCTGGCACGCGAAACTTTCAGACTGCAAGTGGAACTTAGCTGCTGCTCGCACGCTTGTTGATTAGCCGCTAGTTGCCGTGTGGAACAAGTACGGCCATGACTTCCTTCTGCTGCTCCCTACTGCTGTTGCTGCTCTCTGCAACAACAATTGCGCTTTCCCTTGGACTCCCAGATGCAGAGAAATGCCCTGGGCAGCACAGAAAGCTGTCACCCCATGGGTGGAATAGGGTGCTGCAAATCCGTGCTTGTGTCAGTGGCAGGGGTAAGCTGCACAAACATGTGCTGTCCTGTCACACGTTCTCCTCGCCAGACGCAGAGCTCCGGAAAGCAGCTTCTGCCGAAGGAGGCTCGCCTCTTGCGGTTACCTTCTCTGAGCTCCGGAGTCCTGGCTTCTGCCTTTCTTGCTCTTAATGCAAGCAGAAAGCTTTTGCACTGCGTCTGGCGAGGAGAACGTGTGACAGGACAGCACATGTTTGTGCAGCTCACCCCTGCCACTGACACAAGCACGGATTTGCAGCACCCTATTCCACCCATGGTGTGACAGGTTTCTGCGCTGTGCAGGGCATTTCTCTGCATCTGGGAGTCCAAGGGAAAGTAAAATTGTTGTCGCAGAGAGCAGCAACAGCAGTAGGGAGCAGCAGAAGGAAGTCGTGGCCGTACTTCTTCTACAAGACAACTAGAGACTTGTCAGCAAGCGGCTGAGCAGCAGCTAAGTTCCACTTGCAGTCTGAAAGTTTCGCGTGCCACATGCCTGTTCAGCAACTTCCTTATTCGCCTGCCCGCAGCGCTCGCGCTTTCCCCCGCCCGCGCTCTGACCGGCACTCTCCCTCTGACACACATGGTTCCTTGGCCGGTTGCCAAGAGCTCCGGAAAGCAGCTTCTGCCGAAGGAGGCTCGCCTCTTGCGGTTACCTTCTCTGAGCTCCGGAGTCCTGGCTTCTGCCTTTCTTGCTCTTAATGCAAGCAGAAAGCTTTTGCACTGCGTCTGGCGAGGAGAACGTGTGACAGGACAGCACATGTTTGTGCAGCTCACCCCTGCCACTGACACAAGCACGGATTTGCAGCACCCTATTCCACCCATGGTGTGACAGGTTTCTGCGCTGTGCAGGGCATTTCTCTGCATCTGGGAGTCCAAGGGAAAGCGCAATTGTTGTCGCAGAGAGCAGCAACAGCAGTAGGGAGCAGCAGAAGGTTCGCCTGCCCGCACCGCTCGCGCTTTCTCCCGCCCGCGCTCTGACCGGCACTCTCCCTCTGACACACATGGTTCCTTGGCCGGTTGCCAAGAGCTCCGGAAAGCAGCTTCTGCCGAAGGAGGCTCGCCTCTTGCGGTTACCTTCTCTGAGCTCCGGAGTCCTGGCTTCTGCCTTTCTTGCTCTTAATGCAAGCAGAAAGCTTTTGCACTGCGTCTGGCGAGGAGAACGTGTGACAGGAGAGCACAAGTTTGTGCAGCTCACCCCTGCCACTGACACAAGCACGGATTTGCAGCACCCTATTCCACCCTTAGTGTGACAGGTTTCTGCGCTGTGCAGGGCATTTCTCTGCATCTGGGAGTCCAAGAGAAAGTAAAATTGTTGCCGCAGAGAGCAGCAACAGCAGTAGGGAGCAGCAGAAGGAAGTCGTTTCAGTACTTCTTCCACACGACATCTAGCAACTAATCAGCAAGCGTGCGAGCGGCAGCTATGTTCCTCTTGCAATATGAAATTTTCGCCTGCCAGATACCTGTTCAACACCTTCCTTATTCGCCTGCCCGCAGCGCTCGCTCTTTCCCCCGCCAGCGCGCTGATCGGCACGCTCCCTCTGACACACATGGTTCCTTGGCCGGTTGCCAAGAGCTCCGGAAAGCAGCTTCTGCCGAAGGAGGCTCGCCTCTTGCGGTTACCTTCTCTGAGCTCCGGAGTCCTGGCTTCTGCCTTTCTTGCTCTTAATGCAAGCAGAAAGCTTTTGCACTGCGTCTGGCGAGGAGAACGTGTGACAGGACAGCACATGTTTGTGCAGCTCACCCCTGCCACTGACACAAGCACGGATTTGCAGCACCCTATTCCACCCATGGTGTGACAGGTTTCTGCGCTGTGCAGGGCATTTCTCTGCATCTGGGAGTCCAAGGGAAAGTAAAATTGTTGTCGCAGAGAGCAGCAACAGCAGTAGGGAGCAGCAGAAGGAACTCGTGGCCGTACTTCTTCTACAAGACAACTAGAGACTTGTCAGCAAGCGGCTGAGCAGCATCTAAGTTCCACTTGCAGTCTGAAAGTTTCCCGTGCCACATGCCTGTTCAACACCTTCCTTATTCGCCTGCCCGCAGCGCTCGCGCTTTCCCCCGCCCGCGCTCTGACCGGCACTCTCCCTCTGACACACATGGTTCCTTGGCCGGTTGCCAAGAGCTCCGGAAAGCAGCTTCTGCCGAAGGAGGCTCGCCTCTTGCGGTTACCTTCTCTGAGCTCCGGAGTCCTGGCTTCTGCCTTTCTTGCTCTTAATGCAAGCAGAAAGCTTTTGCACTGCGTCTGGCGAGGAGAACGTGTGACAGGAGAGCACAAGTTTGTGCAGCTCACCCCTGCCACTGACACAAGCACGGATTTGCAGCACCCTATTCCACCCATGGTGTCACAGGTTTCTGCGCTGTGCAGGGCATTTCTCTGCATCTGGGAGTCCAAGGGAAAGTAAAATTGTTGTCGCAGAGAGCAGCAACAGCAGTAGGGAGCAGCAGAAGGAAGTCATGGCCGTACTTGTTCCACATGACAACTAGCGACTAATCAACAAGCGTGCGAGCAGCAGCTAAGTTCCACTTGCAGTCTGAAAGTTTCGCGTGCCAGATGCCTGTTCAACACCTTCATTATTCGCCTGCCCGCAGCGCTCGCTCTTTCCCCCGCCCGCGCTCTGACCGGCACTCTCCCTCTGACACACATGGTTCCTTGGCCGGTTGCCAAGAGCTCCGGAATGCAGCTTCTGCCGAAGGAGGCTCGCCTCTTGCGGTTACCTTCTCCGAACTGCGGAGTCGCGGCTTCTGCTTTTCTTTGTTCTTAATGCAAGCGGAAAGCTTTTGCTCTGCGTCTGGCGAGGAGAACGTGTGACAGGAGAGCACATGTTTGTGCAGCTTACCCCTGCCACTGACACAAGCACGGATTTGCAGCACCCTATTCCACCCATGGGGTGACAGCTTTCTGTGCTGCCCAGGGCATTTCTCTGCATCTGGGAGTCCAAGGGAAAGCGCAATTGTTGTGGCAGAGGGTAGCAACAGCAGTAGGGAGCAGCAGAAGGAAGTCATGGCCGTACTTGTTCCACACGACAACTAGCGACTAATCAACAAGCGTGCGAGCAGCAGCTAAGTTCCACTTGCAGTCTGAAAGTTTCGCGTGCCAGATGCCTGTTCAACACCTTCCTTATTCGCCTGCCCGCAGCGCTCGCGCTTTCCCCCGCCCGCGCGCTGACCGGCACTCTCCCTCAGACATACATGGGAAGTTGGCCGGTTGCCAAGAGCTCCGGAATGCAGCTTCTGCCGAAGGAGGCTCGCCTCTTGCGGTTACCTTCTCCGAACTGCGGAGTCGCGGCTTCTGCTTTTCTTTGCTCTTAATATAAGCGGAAAGCTTTTGCTCTGCGTCTGGCGAGGAGAACGTGTGACAGGAGAGCACATGTTTGTGCAGCTTACCCCTGCCACTGACACAAGCACGGATTTGCAGCACCCTATTCCACCCATGGTGTGACAGGTTTCTGCGCTGTGCAGGGCATTTCTCTGCATCTGGGAGTCCAAGGGAAAGTAAAATTGTTGTCGCAGAGAGCAGCAACAGCAGTAGGGAGCAGCAGAAGGAACTCGTGGCCGTACTTCTTCTACAAGACAACTAGAGACTTGTCAGGAAGCGGCTGAGCAGCAGCTAAGTTCCACTTGCAGTCTGAAAGTTTCGCGTGCCAGATGCCTGTTCAACACCTTCCTTATTCGCCTGCCCGCAGCGCTCGCTCTTTCCCCTGCCCGCGCGCTGACCGGCACTCTCCCTCAGACATACATGGGAAGTTGGCCGGTTGCCAAGAGCTCCGGAATGCAGCTTCTGCCGAAGGAGGCTCGCCTCTTGCGGTTACCTTCTCCGAACTGCGGAGTCGCGGCTTCTGCTTTTCTTTGCTCTTAATGCAAGCGGAAAGCTTTTGCTCTGCGTCTGGCGAGGAGAACGTGTGACAGGAGAGCACATGTTTGTGCAGCTTACCCCTGCCACTGACACAAGCACGGATTTGCAGCACCCTATTCCACCCATGGGGTGACAGCTTTCTGTGCTGCCCAGGGCATTTCTCTGCATCTGGGAGTCCAAGGGAAAGCGCAATTGTTGTCGCAGAGAGCAGCAACAGCAGTAGGGAGAAGCAGAAGGAAGTCGTGGCCGTACTTTCCGCTTGCATTAAGAGCAAAGAAAAGCAGAAGCCGCGACTCCGCAGTTCGGAGAAGGTAACCGCAAGAGGCGAGCCTCCTTCGGCAGAAGCTGCATTCCGGAGCTCTTGGCAACCGGCCAACTTCCCATGTATGTCTGAGGGAGAGTGCCGGTCAGCGCGCGGGCGGGGGAAAGCGCGAGCGCTGCGGGCAGGCGAATAAGGAAGGTGTTGAACAGGCATCTGGCACGCGAAACTTTCAGACTGCAAGTGGAACTTAGCTGCTGCTCGCACGCTTGTTGATTAGCCGCTAGTTGCCGTGTGGAACAAGTACGGCCATGACTTCCTTCTGCTGCTCCCTACTGCTGTTGCTGCTCTCTGCAACAACAATTGCGCTTTCCCTTGGACTCCCAGATGCAGAGAAATGCCCTGGGCAGCACAGAAAGCTGTCACCCCATGGGTGGAATAGGGTGCTGCAAATCCGTGCTTGTGTCAGTGGCAGGGGTAAGCTGCACAAACATGTGCTGTCCTGTCACACGTTCTCCTCGCCAGACGCAGAGCTCCGGAAAGCAGCTTCTGCCGAAGGAGGCTCGCCTCTTGCGGTTACCTTCTCTGAGCTCCGGAGTCCTGGCTTCTGCCTTTCTTGCTCTTAATGCAAGCAGAAAGCTTTTGCACTGCGTCTGGCGAGGAGAACGTGTGACAGGACAGCACATGTTTGTGCAGCTCACCCCTGCCACTGACACAAGCACGGATTTGCAGCACCCTATTCCACCCATGGTGTGACAGGTTTCTGCGCTGTGCAGGGCATTTCTCTGCATCTGGGAGTCCAAGGGAAAGTAAAATTGTTGTCGCAGAGAGCAGCAACAGCAGTAGGGAGCAGCAGAAGGAAGTCGTGGCCGTACTTCTTCTACAAGACAACTAGAGACTTGTCAGCAAGCGGCTGAGCAGCAGCTAAGTTCCACTTGCAGTCTGAAAGTTTCGCGTGCCACATGCCTGTTCAGCAACTTCCTTATTCGCCTGCCCGCAGCGCTCGCGCTTTCCCCCGCCCGCGCTCTGACCGGCACTCTCCCTCTGACACACATGGTTCCTTGGCCGGTTGCCAAGAGCTCCGGAAAGCAGCTTCTGCCGAAGGAGGCTCGCCTCTTGCGGTTACCTTCTCTGAGTTCCGGAGTCCTGGCTTCTGCCTTTCTTGCTCTTAATGCAAGCAGAAAGCTTTTGCACTGCGTCTGGCGAGGAGAACGTGTGACAGGACAGCACATGTTTGTGCAGCTCACCCCTGCCACTGACACAAGCACGGATTTGCAGCACCCTATTCCACCCATGGTGTGACAGGTTTCTGCGCTGTGCAGGGCATTTCTCTGCATCTGGGAGTCCAAGGGAAAGCGCAATTGTTGTCGCAGAGAGCAGCAACAGCAGTAGGGAGCAGCAGAAGGTTCGCCTGCCCGCACCGCTCGCGCTTTCTCCCGCCCGCGCTCTGACCGGCACTCTCCCTCTGACACACATGGTTCCTTGGCCGGTTGCCAAGAGCTCCGGAAAGCAGCTTCTGCCGAAGGAGGCTCGCCTCTTGCGGTTACCTTCTCTGAGCTCCGGAGTCCTGGCTTCTGCCTTTCTTGCTCTTAATGCAAGCAGAAAGCTTTTGCACTGCGTCTGGCGAGGAGAACGTGTGACAGGAGAGCACAAGTTTGTGCAGCTCACCCCTGCCACTGACACAAGCACGGATTTGCAGCACCCTATTCCACCCTTAGTGTGACAGGTTTCTGCGCTGTGCAGGGCATTTCTCTGCATCTGGGAGTCCAAGAGAAAGTAAAATTGTTGCCGCAGAGAGCAGCAACAGCAGTAGGGAGCAGCAGAAGGAAGTCGTTTCAGTACTTCTTCCACACGACATCTAGCAACTAATCAGCAAGCGTGCGAGCGGCAGCTATGTTCCACTTGCAATATGAAATTTTCGCCTGCCAGATACCTGTTCAACACCTTCCTTATTCGCCTGCCCGCAGCGCTCGCTCTTTCCCCCGCCAGCGCGCTGATCGGCACGCTCCCTCTGACACACATGGTTCCTTGGCCGGTTGCCAAGAGCTCCGGAAAGCAGCTTCTGCCGAAGGAGGCTCGCCTCTTGCGGTTACCTTCTCTGAGCTCCGGAGTCCTGGCTTCTGCCTTTCTTGCTCTTAATGCAAGCAGAAAGCTTTTGCACTGCGTCTGGCGAGGAGAACGTGTGACAGGACAGCACATGTTTGTGCAGCTCACCCCTGCCACTGACACAAGCACGGATTTGCAGCACCCTATTCCACCCATGGTGTGACAGGTTTCTGCGCTGTGCAGGGCATTTCTCTGCATCTGGGAGTCCAAGGGAAAGTAAAATTGTTGTCGCAGAGAGCAGCAACAGCAGTAGGGAGCAGCAGAAGGAACTCGTGGCCGTACTTCTTCTACAAGACAACTAGAGACTTGTCAGCAAGCGGCTGAGCAGCATCTAAGTTCCACTTGCAGTCTGAAAGTTTCCCGTGCCACATGCCTGTTCAACACCTTCCTTATTCGCCTGCCCGCAGCGCTCGCGCTTTCCCCCGCCCGCGCTCTGACCGGCACTCTCCCTCTGACACACATGGTTCCTTGGCCGGTTGCCAAGAGCTCCGGAAAGCAGCTTCTGCCGAAGGAGGCTCGCCTCTTGCGGTTACCTTCTCTGAGCTCCGGAGTCCTGGCTTCTGCCTTTCTTGCTCTTAATGCAAGCAGAAAGCTTTTGCACTGCGTCTGGCGAGGAGAACGTGTGACAGGAGAGCACAAGTTTGTGCAGCTCACCCCTGCCACTGACACAAGCACGGATTTGCAGCACCCTATTCCACCCATGGTGTCACAGGTTTCTGCGCTGTGCAGGGCATTTCTCTGCATCTGGGAGTCCAAGGGAAAGTAAAATTGTTGTCGCAGAGAGCAGCAACAGCAGTAGGGGGCAGCAGAAGGAAGTCATGGCCGTACTTGTTCCACATGACAACTAGCGACTAATCAACAAGCGTGCGAGCAGCAGCTAAGTTCCACTTGCAGTCTGAAAGTTTCGCGTGCCAGATGCCTGTTCAACACCTTCATTATTCGCCTGCCCGCAGCGCTCGCTCTTTCCCCCGCCCGCGCTCTGACCGGCACTCTCCCTCTGACACACATGGTTCCTTGGCCGGTTGCCAAGAGCTCCGGAATGCAGCTTCTGCCGAAGGAGGCTCGCCTCTTGCGGTTACCTTCTCTGAGCTCCGGAGTCCTGGCTTCTGCCTTTCTTGCTCTTAATGCAAGCAGAAAGCTTTTGCACTGCGTCTGGCGAGGAGAACGTGTGACAGGAGAGCACAAGTTTGTGCAGCTCACCCCTGCCACTGACACAAGCACGGATTTGCAGCACCCTATTCCACCCATGGTGTCACAGGTTTCTGCGCTGTGCAGGGCATTTCTCTGCATCTGGGAGTCCAAGGGAAAGTAAAATTGTTGTCGCAGAGAGCAGCAACAGCAGTAGGGAGCAGCAGAAGGAAGTCATGGCCGTACTTGTTCCACATGACAACTAGCGACTAATCAACAAGCGTGCGAGCAGCAGCTAAGTTCCACTTGCAGTCTGAAAGTTTCGCGTGCCAGATGCCTGTTCAACACCTTCATTATTCGCCTGCCCGCAGCGCTCGCTCTTTCCCCCGCCCGCGCTCTGACCGGCACTCTCCCTCTGACACACATGGTTCCTTGGCCGGTTGCCAAGAGCTCCGGAATGCAGCTTCTGCCGAAGGAGGCTCGCCTCTTGCGGTTACCTTCTCCGAACTGCGGAGTCGCGGCTTCTGCTTTTCTTTGTTCTTAATGCAAGCGGAAAGCTTTTGCTCTGCGTCTGGCGAGGAGAACGTGTGACAGGAGAGCACATGTTTGTGCAGCTTACCCCTGCCACTGACACAAGCACGGATTTGCAGCACCCTATTCCACCCATGGGGTGACAGCTTTCTGTGCTGCCCAGGGCATTTCTCTGCATCTGGGAGTCCAAGGGAAAGCGCAATTGTTGTGGCAGAGGGTAGCAACAGCAGTAGGGAGCAGCAGAAGGAAGTCATGGCCGTACTTGTTCCACACGACAACTAGCGACTAATCAACAAGCGTGCGAGCAGCAGCTAAGTTCCACTTGCAGTCTGAAAGTTTCGCGTGCCAGATGCCTGTTCAACACCTTCCTTATTCGCCTGCCCGCAGCGCTCGCGCTTTCCCCCGCCCGCGCGCTGACCGGCACTCTCCCTCAGACATACATGGGAAGTTGGCCGGTTGCCAAGAGCTCCGGAATGCAGCTTCTGCCGAAGGAGGCTCGCCTCTTGCGGTTACCTTCTCCGAACTGCGGAGTCGCGGCTTCTGCTTTTCTTTGCTCTTAATATAAGCGGAAAGCTTTTGCTCTGCGTCTGGCGAGGAGAACGTGTGACAGGAGAGCACATGTTTGTGCAGCTTACCCCTGCCACTGACACAAGCACGGATTTGCAGCACCCTATTCCACCCATGGTGTGACAGGTTTCTGCGCTGTGCAGGGCATTTCTCTGCATCTGGGAGTCCAAGGGAAAGTAAAATTGTTGTCGCAGAGAGCAGCAACAGCAGTAGGGAGCAGCAGAAGGAACTCGTGGCCGTACTTCTTCTACAAGACAACTAGAGACTTGTCAGGAAGCGGCTGAGCAGCAGCTAAGTTCCACTTGCAGTCTGAAAGTTTCGCGTGCCAGATGCCTGTTCAACACCTTCCTTATTCGCCTGCCCGCAGCGCTCGCTCTTTCCCCTGCCCGCGCGCTGACCGGCACTCTCCCTCAGACATACATGGGAAGTTGGCCGGTTGCCAAGAGCTCCGGAATGCAGCTTCTGCCGAAGGAGGCTCGCCTCTTGCGGTTACCTTCTCCGAACTGCGGAGTCGCGGCTTCTGCTTTTCTTTGCTCTTAATGCAAGCGGAAAGCTTTTGCTCTGCGTCTGGCGAGGAGAACGTGTGACAGGAGAGCACATGTTTGTGCAGCTTACCCCTGCCACTGACACAAGCACGGATTTGCAGCACCCTATTCCACCCATGGGGTGACAGCTTTCTGTGCTGCCCAGGGCATTTCTCTGCATCTGGGAGTCCAAGGGAAAGCGCAATTGTTGTCGCAGAGAGCAGCAACAGCAGTAGGGAGAAGCAGAAGGAAGTCGTGGCCGTACTTTCCGCTTGCATTAAGAGCAAAGAAAAGCAGAAGCCGCGACTCCGCAGTTCGGAGAAGGTAACCGCAAGAGGCGAGCCTCCTTCGGCAGAAGCTGCATTCCGGAGCTCTTGGCAACCGGCCAACTTCCCATGTATGTCTGAGGGAGAG
Source organism: Cyanistes caeruleus (assembly GCF_971803275.1). NCBI lineage: Eukaryota > Metazoa > Chordata > Aves > Passeriformes > Paridae > Cyanistes > Cyanistes caeruleus. Next base: position 1,438,096 of record NW_028255893.1, on the reverse strand, counting down.
TGCCGGTCAGCGCGCGGGCGGGGGAAAGCGCGAGCGCTGCGGGCAGGCGAATAAGGAAGGTGTTGAACAGGCATCTGGCACGCGAAACTTTCAGACTGCAAGTGGAACTTAGCTGCTGCTCGCACGCTTGTTGATTAGCCGCTAGTTGCCGTGTGGAACAAGTACGGCCATGACTTCCTTCTGCTGCTCCCTACTGCTGTTGCTGCTCTCTGCAACAACAATTGCGCTTTCCCTTGGACTCCCAGATGCAGAGAAATGCCCTGGGCAGCACAGAAAGCTGTCACCCCATGGGTGGAATAGGGTGCTGCAAATCCGTGCTTGTGTCAGTGGCAGGGGTAAGCTGCACAAACATGTGCTGTCCTGTCACACGTTCTCCTCGCCAGACGCAGAGCTCCGGAAAGCAGCTTCTGCCGAAGGAGGCTCGCCTCTTGCGGTTACCTTCTCTGAGCTCCGGAGTCCTGGCTTCTGCCTTTCTTGCTCTTAATGCAAGCAGAAAGCTTTTGCACTGCGTCTGGCGAGGAGAACGTGTGACAGGACAGCACATGTTTGTGCAGCTCACCCCTGCCACTGACACAAGCACGGATTTGCAGCACCCTATTCCACCCATGGTGTGACAGGTTTCTGCGCTGTGCAGGGCATTTCTCTGCATCTGGGAGTCCAAGGGAAAGTAAAATTGTTGTCGCAGAGAGCAGCAACAGCAGTAGGGAGCAGCAGAAGGAAGTCGTGGCCGTACTTCTTCTACAAGACAACTAGAGACTTGTCAGCAAGCGGCTGAGCAGCAGCTAAGTTCCACTTGCAGTCTGAAAGTTTCGCGTGCCACATGCCTGTTCAGCAACTTCCTTATTCGCCTGCCCGCAGCGCTCGCGCTTTCCCCCGCCCGCGCTCTGACCGGCACTCTCCCTCTGACACACATGGTTCCTTGGCCGGTTGCCAAGAGCTCCGGAAAGCAGCTTCTGCCGAAGGAGGCTCGCCTCTTGCGGTTACCTTCTCTGAGCTCCGGAGTCCTGGCTTCTGCCTTTCTTGCTCTTAATGCAAGCAGAAAGCTTTTGCACTGCGTCTGGCGAGGAGAACGTGTGACAGGACAGCACATGTTTGTGCAGCTCACCCCTGCCACTGACACAAGCACGGATTTGCAGCACCCTATTCCACCCATGGTGTGACAGGTTTCTGCGCTGTGCAGGGCATTTCTCTGCATCTGGGAGTCCAAGGGAAAGCGCAATTGTTGTCGCAGAGAGCAGCAACAGCAGTAGGGAGCAGCAGAAGGTTCGCCTGCCCGCACCGCTCGCGCTTTCTCCCGCCCGCGCTCTGACCGGCACTCTCCCTCTGACACACATGGTTCCTTGGCCGGTTGCCAAGAGCTCCGGAAAGCAGCTTCTGCCGAAGGAGGCTCGCCTCTTGCGGTTACCTTCTCTGAGCTCCGGAGTCCTGGCTTCTGCCTTTCTTGCTCTTAATGCAAGCAGAAAGCTTTTGCACTGCGTCTGGCGAGGAGAACGTGTGACAGGAGAGCACAAGTTTGTGCAGCTCACCCCTGCCACTGACACAAGCACGGATTTGCAGCACCCTATTCCACCCTTAGTGTGACAGGTTTCTGCGCTGTGCAGGGCATTTCTCTGCATCTGGGAGTCCAAGAGAAAGTAAAATTGTTGCCGCAGAGAGCAGCAACAGCAGTAGGGAGCAGCAGAAGGAAGTCGTTTCAGTACTTCTTCCACACGACATCTAGCAACTAATCAGCAAGCGTGCGAGCGGCAGCTATGTTCCACTTGCAATATGAAATTTTCGCCTGCCAGATACCTGTTCAACACCTTCCTTATTCGCCTGCCCGCAGCGCTCGCTCTTTCCCCCGCCAGCGCGCTGATCGGCACGCTCCCTCTGACACACATGGTTCCTTGGCCGGTTGCCAAGAGCTCCGGAAAGCAGCTTCTGCCGAAGGAGGCTCGCCTCTTGCGGTTACCTTCTCTGAGCTCCGGAGTCCTGGCTTCTGCCTTTCTTGCTCTTAATGCAAGCAGAAAGCTTTTGCACTGCGTCTGGCGAGGAGAACGTGTGACAGGACAGCACATGTTTGTGCAGCTCACCCCTGCCACTGACACAAGCACGGATTTGCAGCACCCTATTCCACCCATGGTGTGACAGGTTTCTGCGCTGTGCAGGGCATTTCTCTGCATCTGGGAGTCCAAGGGAAAGTAAAATTGTTGTCGCAGAGAGCAGCAACAGCAGTAGGGAGCAGCAGAAGGAACTCGTGGCCGTACTTCTTCTACAAGACAACTAGAGACTTGTCAGCAAGCGGCTGAGCAGCATCTAAGTTCCACTTGCAGTCTGAAAGTTTCCCGTGCCACATGCCTGTTCAACACCTTCCTTATTCGCCTGCCCGCAGCGCTCGCGCTTTCCCCCGCCCGCGCTCTGACCGGCACTCTCCCTCTGACACACATGGTTCCTTGGCCGGTTGCCAAGAGCTCCGGAAAGCAGCTTCTGCCGAAGGAGGCTCGCCTCTTGCGGTTACCTTCTCTGAGCTCCGGAGTCCTGGCTTCTGCCTTTCTTGCTCTTAATGCAAGCAGAAAGCTTTTGCACTGCGTCTGGCGAGGAGAACGTGTGACAGGACAGCACATGTTTGTGCAGCTCACCCCTGCCACTGACACAAGCACGGATTTGCAGCACCCTATTCCACCCATGGTGTCACAGGTTTCTGCGCTGTGCAGGGCATTTCTCTGCATCTGGGAGTCCAAGGGAAAGTAAAATTGTTGTCGCAGAGAGCAGCAACAGCAGTAGGGGGCAGCAGAAGGAAGTCATGGCCGTACTTGTTCCACATGACAACTAGCGACTAATCAACAAGCGTGCGAGCAGCAGCTAAGTTCCACTTGCAGTCTGAAAGTTTCGCGTGCCAGATGCCTGTTCAACACCTTCATTATTCGCCTGCCCGCAGCGCTCGCTCTTTCCCCCGCCCGCGCTCTGACCGGCACTCTCCCTCTGACACACATGGTTCCTTGGCCGGTTGCCAAGAGCTCCGGAATGCAGCTTCTGCCGAAGGAGGCTCGCCTCTTGCGGTTACCTTCTCTGAGCTCCGGAGTCCTGGCTTCTGCCTTTCTTGCTCTTAATGCAAGCAGAAAGCTTTTGCACTGCGTCTGGCGAGGAGAACGTGTGACAGGAGAGCACAAGTTTGTGCAGCTCACCCCTGCCACTGACACAAGCACGGATTTGCAGCACCCTATTCCACCCATGGTGTCACAGGTTTCTGCGCTGTGCAGGGCATTTCTCTGCATCTGGGAGTCCAAGGGAAAGTAAAATTGTTGTCGCAGAGAGCAGCAACAGCAGTAGGGAGCAGCAGAAGGAAGTCATGGCCGTACTTGTTCCACATGACAACTAGCGACTAATCAACAAGCGTGCGAGCAGCAGCTAAGTTCCACTTGCAGTCTGAAAGTTTCGCGTGCCAGATGCCTGTTCAACACCTTCATTATTCGCCTGCCCGCAGCGCTCGCTCTTTCCCCCGCCCGCGCTCTGACCGGCACTCTCCCTCTGACACACATGGTTCCTTGGCCGGTTGCCAAGAGCTCCGGAATGCAGCTTCTGCCGAAGGAGGCTCGCCTCTTGCGGTTACCTTCTCCGAACTGCGGAGTCGCGGCTTCTGCTTTTCTTTGTTCTTAATGCAAGCGGAAAGCTTTTGCTCTGCGTCTGGCGAGGAGAACGTGTGACAGGAGAGCACATGTTTGTGCAGCTTACCCCTGCCACTGACACAAGCACGGATTTGCAGCACCCTATTCCACCCATGGGGTGACAGCTTTCTGTGCTGCCCAGGGCATTTCTCTGCATCTGGGAGTCCAAGGGAAAGCGCAATTGTTGTGGCAGAGGGTAGCAACAGCAGTAGGGAGCAGCAGAAGGAAGTCATGGCCGTACTTGTTCCACACGACAACTAGCGACTAATCAACAAGCGTGCGAGCAGCAGCTAAGTTCCACTTGCAGTCTGAAAGTTTCGCGTGCCAGATGCCTGTTCAACACCTTCCTTATTCGCCTGCCCGCAGCGCTCGCGCTTTCCCCCGCCCGCGCGCTGACCGGCACTCTCCCTCAGACATACATGGGAAGTTGGCCGGTTGCCAAGAGCTCCGGAATGCAGCTTCTGCCGAAGGAGGCTCGCCTCTTGCGGTTACCTTCTCCGAACTGCGGAGTCGCGGCTTCTGCTTTTCTTTGCTCTTAATATAAGCGGAAAGCTTTTGCTCTGCGTCTGGCGAGGAGAACGTGTGACAGGAGAGCACATGTTTGTGCAGCTTACCCCTGCCACTGACACAAGCACGGATTTGCAGCACCCTATTCCACCCATGGTGTGACAGGTTTCTGCGCTGTGCAGGGCATTTCTCTGCATCTGGGAGTCCAAGGGAAAGTAAAATTGTTGTCGCAGAGAGCAGCAACAGCAGTAGGGAGCAGCAGAAGGAACTCGTGGCCGTACTTCTTCTACAAGACAACTAGAGACTTGTCAGGAAGCGGCTGAGCAGCAGCTAAGTTCCACTTGCAGTCTGAAAGTTTCGCGTGCCAGATGCCTGTTCAACACCTTCCTTATTCGCCTGCCCGCAGCGCTCGCTCTTTCCCCTGCCCGCGCGCTGACCGGCACTCTCCCTCAGACATACATGGGAAGTTGGCCGGTTGCCAAGAGCTCCGGAATGCAGCTTCTGCCGAAGGAGGCTCGCCTCTTGCGGTTACCTTCTCCGAACTGCGGAGTCGCGGCTTCTGCTTTTCTTTGCTCTTAATGCAAGCGGAAAGCTTTTGCTCTGCGTCTGGCGAGGAGAACGTGTGACAGGAGAGCACATGTTTGTGCAGCTTACCCCTGCCACTGACACAAGCACGGATTTGCAGCACCCTATTCCACCCATGGGGTGACAGCTTTCTGTGCTGCCCAGGGCATTTCTCTGCATCTGGGAGTCCAAGGGAAAGCGCAATTGTTGTCGCAGAGAGCAGCAACAGCAGTAGGGAGAAGCAGAAGGAAGTCGTGGCCGTACTTTCCGCTTGCATTAAGAGCAAAGAAAAGCAGAAGCCGCGACTCCGCAGTTCGGAGAAGGTAACCGCAAGAGGCGAGCCTCCTTCGGCAGAAGCTGCATTCCGGAGCTCTTGGCAACCGGCCAACTTCCCATGTATGTCTGAGGGAGAGTGCCGGTCAGCGCGCGGGCGGGGGAAAGCGCGAGCGCTGCGGGCAGGCGAATAAGGAAGGTGTTGAACAGGCATCTGGCACGCGAAACTTTCAGACTGCAAGTGGAACTTAGCTGCTGCTCGCACGCTTGTTGATTAGCCGCTAGTTGCCGTGTGGAACAAGTACGGCCATGACTTCCTTCTGCTGCTCCCTACTGCTGTTGCTGCTCTCTGCAACAACAATTGCGCTTTCCCTTGGACTCCCAGATGCAGAGAAATGCCCTGGGCAGCACAGAAAGCTGTCACCCCATGGGTGGAATAGGGTGCTGCAAATCCGTGCTTGTGTCAGTGGCAGGGGTAAGCTGCACAAACATGTGCTGTCCTGTCACACGTTCTCCTCGCCAGACGCAGAGCTCCGGAAAGCAGCTTCTGCCGAAGGAGGCTCGCCTCTTGCGGTTACCTTCTCTGAGCTCCGGAGTCCTGGCTTCTGCCTTTCTTGCTCTTAATGCAAGCAGAAAGCTTTTGCACTGCGTCTGGCGAGGAGAACGTGTGACAGGACAGCACATGTTTGTGCAGCTCACCCCTGCCACTGACACAAGCACGGATTTGCAGCACCCTATTCCACCCATGGTGTGACAGGTTTCTGCGCTGTGCAGGGCATTTCTCTGCATCTGGGAGTCCAAGGGAAAGTAAAATTGTTGTCGCAGAGAGCAGCAACAGCAGTAGGGAGCAGCAGAAGGAAGTCGTGGCCGTACTTCTTCTACAAGACAACTAGAGACTTGTCAGCAAGCGGCTGAGCAGCAGCTAAGTTCCACTTGCAGTCTGAAAGTTTCGCGTGCCACATGCCTGTTCAGCAACTTCCTTATTCGCCTGCCCGCAGCGCTCGCGCTTTCCCCCGCCCGCGCTCTGACCGGCACTCTCCCTCTGACACACATGGTTCCTTGGCCGGTTGCCAAGAGCTCCGGAAAGCAGCTTCTGCCGAAGGAGGCTCGCCTCTTGCGGTTACCTTCTCTGAGCTCCGGAGTCCTGGCTTCTGCCTTTCTTGCTCTTAATGCAAGCAGAAAGCTTTTGCACTGCGTCTGGCGAGGAGAACGTGTGACAGGACAGCACATGTTTGTGCAGCTCACCCCTGCCACTGACACAAGCACGGATTTGCAGCACCCTATTCCACCCATGGTGTGACAGGTTTCTGCGCTGTGCAGGGCATTTCTCTGCATCTGGGAGTCCAAGGGAAAGCGCAATTGTTGTCGCAGAGAGCAGCAACAGCAGTAGGGAGCAGCAGAAGGTTCGCCTGCCCGCACCGCTCGCGCTTTCTCCCGCCCGCGCTCTGACCGGCACTCTCCCTCTGACACACATGGTTCCTTGGCCGGTTGCCAAGAGCTCCGGAAAGCAGCTTCTGCCGAAGGAGGCTCGCCTCTTGCGGTTACCTTCTCTGAGCTCCGGAGTCCTGGCTTCTGCCTTTCTTGCTCTTAATGCAAGCAGAAAGCTTTTGCACTGCGTCTGGCGAGGAGAACGTGTGACAGGAGAGCACAAGTTTGTGCAGCTCACCCCTGCCACTGACACAAGCACGGATTTGCAGCACCCTATTCCACCCTTAGTGTGACAGGTTTCTGCGCTGTGCAGGGCATTTCTCTGCATCTGGGAGTCCAAGAGAAAGTAAAATTGTTGCCGCAGAGAGCAGCAACAGCAGTAGGGAGCAGCAGAAGGAAGTCGTTTCAGTACTTCTTCCACACGACATCTAGCAACTAATCAGCAAGCGTGCGAGCGGCAGCTATGTTCCACTTGCAATATGAAATTTTCGCCTGCCAGATACCTGTTCAACACCTTCCTTATTCGCCTGCCCGCAGCGCTCGCTCTTTCCCCCGCCAGCGCGCTGATCGGCACGCTCCCTCTGACACACATGGTTCCTTGGCCGGTTGCCAAGAGCTCCGGAAAGCAGCTTCTGCCGAAGGAGGCTCGCCTCTTGCGGTTACCTTCTCTGAGCTCCGGAGTCCTGGCTTCTGCCTTTCTTGCTCTTAATGCAAGCAGAAAGCTTTTGCACTGCGTCTGGCGAGGAGAACGTGTGACAGGACAGCACATGTTTGTGCAGCTCACCCCTGCCACTGACACAAGCACGGATTTGCAGCACCCTATTCCACCCATGGTGTGACAGGTTTCTGCGCTGTGCAGGGCATTTCTCTGCATCTGGGAGTCCAAGGGAAAGTAAAATTGTTGTCGCAGAGAGCAGCAACAGCAGTAGGGAGCAGCAGAAGGAACTCGTGGCCGTACTTCTTCTACAAGACAACTAGAGACTTGTCAGCAAGCGGCTGAGCAGCATCTAAGTTCCACTTGCAGTCTGAAAGTTTCCCGTGCCACATGCCTGTTCAACACCTTCCTTATTCGCCTGCCCGCAGCGCTCGCGCTTTCCCCCGCCCGCGCTCTGACCGGCACTCTCCCTCTGACACACATGGTTCCTTGGCCGGTTGCCAAGAGCTCCGGAAAGCAGCTTCTGCCGAAGGAGGCTCGCCTCTTGCGGTTACCTTCTCTGAGCTCCGGAGTCCTGGCTTCTGCCTTTCTTGCTCTTAATGCAAGCAGAAAGCTTTTGCACTGCGTCTGGCGAGGAGAACGTGTGACAGGACAGCACATGTTTGTGCAGCTCACCCCTGCCACTGACACAAGCACGGATTTGCAGCACCCTATTCCACCCATGGTGTCACAGGTTTCTGCGCTGTGCAGGGCATTTCTCTGCATCTGGGAGTCCAAGGGAAAGTAAAATTGTTGTCGCAGAGAGCAGCAACAGCAGTAGGGGGCAGCAGAAGGAAGTCATGGCCGTACTTGTTCCACATGACAACTAGCGACTAATCAACAAGCGTGCGAGCAGCAGCTAAGTTCCACTTGCAGTCTGAAAGTTTCGCGTGCCAGATGCCTGTTCAACACCTTCATTATTCGCCTGCCCGCAGCGCTCGCTCTTTCCCCCGCCCGCGCTCTGACCGGCACTCTCCCTCTGACACACATGGTTCCTTGGCCGGTTGCCAAGAGCTCCGGAATGCAGCTTCTGCCGAAGGAGGCTCGCCTCTTGCGGTTACCTTCTCTGAGCTCCGGAGTCCTGGCTTCTGCCTTTCTTGCTCTTAATGCAAGCAGAAAGCTTTTGCACTGCGTCTGGCGAGGAGAACGTGTGACAGGAGAGCACAAGTTTGTGCAGCTCACCCCTGCCACTGACACAAGCACGGATTTGCAGCACCCTATTCCACCCATGGTGTCACAGGTTTCTGCGCTGTGCAGGGCATTTCTCTGCATCTGGGAGTCCAAGGGAAAGTAAAATTGTTGTCGCAGAGAGCAGCAACAGCAGTAGGGAGCAGCAGAAGGAAGTCATGGCCGTACTTGTTCCACATGACAACTAGCGACTAATCAACAAGCGTGCGAGCAGCAGCTAAGTTCCACTTGCAGTCTGAAAGTTTCGCGTGCCAGATGCCTGTTCAACACCTTCATTATTCGCCTGCCCGCAGCGCTCGCTCTTTCCCCCGCCCGCGCTCTGACCGGCACTCTCCCTCTGACACACATGGTTCCTTGGCCGGTTGCCAAGAGCTCCGGAATGCAGCTTCTGCCGAAGGAGGCTCGCCTCTTGCGGTTACCTTCTCCGAACTGCGGAGTCGCGGCTTCTGCTTTTCTTTGTTCTTAATGCAAGCGGAAAGCTTTTGCTCTGCGTCTGGCGAGGAGAACGTGTGACAGGAGAGCACATGTTTGTGCAGCTTACCCCTGCCACTGACACAAGCACGGATTTGCAGCACCCTATTCCACCCATGGGGTGACAGCTTTCTGTGCTGCCCAGGGCATTTCTCTGCATCTGGGAGTCCAAGGGAAAGCGCAATTGTTGTGGCAGAGGGTAGCAACAGCAGTAGGGAGCAGCAGAAGGAAGTCATGGCCGTACTTGTTCCACACGACAACTAGCGACTAATCAACAAGCGTGCGAGCAGCAGCTAAGTTCCACTTGCAGTCTGAAAGTTTCGCGTGCCAGATGCCTGTTCAACACCTTCCTTATTCGCCTGCCCGCAGCGCTCGCGCTTTCCCCCGCCCGCGCGCTGACCGGCACTCTCCCTCAGACATACATGGGAAGTTGGCCGGTTGCCAAGAGCTCCGGAATGCAGCTTCTGCCGAAGGAGGCTCGCCTCTTGCGGTTACCTTCTCCGAACTGCGGAGTCGCGGCTTCTGCTTTTCTTTGCTCTTAATATAAGCGGAAAGCTTTTGCTCTGCGTCTGGCGAGGAGAACGTGTGACAGGAGAGCACATGTTTGTGCAGCTTACCCCTGCCACTGACACAAGCACGGATTTGCAGCACCCTATTCCACCCATGGTGTGACAGGTTTCTGCGCTGTGCAGGGCATTTCTCTGCATCTGGGAGTCCAAGGGAAAGTAAAATTGTTGTCGCAGAGAGCAGCAACAGCAGTAGGGAGCAGCAGAAGGAACTCGTGGCCGTACTTCTTCTACAAGACAACTAGAGACTTGTCAGGAAGCGGCTGAGCAGCAGCTAAGTTCCACTTGCAGTCTGAAAGTTTCGCGTGCCAGATGCCTGTTCAACACCTTCCTTATTCGCCTGCCCGCAGCGCTCGCTCTTTCCCCTGCCCGCGCGCTGACCGGCACTCTCCCTCAGACATACATGGGAAGTTGGCCGGTTGCCAAGAGCTCCGGAATGCAGCTTCTGCCGAAGGAGGCTCGCCTCTTGCGGTTACCTTCTCCGAACTGCGGAGTCGCGGCTTCTGCTTTTCTTTGCTCTTAATGCAAGCGGAAAGCTTTTGCTCTGCGTCTGGCGAGGAGAACGTGTGACAGGAGAGCACATGTTTGTGCAGCTTACCCCTGCCACTGACACAAGCACGGATTTGCAGCACCCTATTCCACCCATGGGGTGACAGCTTTCTGTGCTGCCCAGGGCATTTCTCTGCATCTGGGAGTCCAAGGGAAAGCGCAATTGTTGTCGCAGAGAGCAGCAACAGCAGTAGGGAGAAGCAGAAGGAAGTCGTGGCCGTACTTTCCGCTTGCATTAAGAGCAAAGAAAAGCAGAAGCCGCGACTCCGCAGTTCGGAGAAGGTAACCGCAAGAGGCGAGCCTCCTTCGGCAGAAGCTGCATTCCGGAGCTCTTGGCAACCGGCCAACTTCCCATGTATGTCTGAGGGAGAGTGCCGGTCAGCGCGCGGGCGGGGGAAAGCGCGAGCGCTGCGGGCAGGCGAATAAGGAAGGTGTTGAACAGGCATCTGGCACGCGAAACTTTCAGACTGCAAGTGGAACTTAGCTGCTGCTCGCACGCTTGTTGATTAGCCGCTAGTTGCCGTGTGGAACAAGTACGGCCATGACTTCCTTCTGCTGCTCCCTACTGCTGTTGCTGCTCTCTGCAACAACAATTGCGCTTTCCCTTGGACTCCCAGATGCAGAGAAATGCCCTGGGCAGCACAGAAAGCTGTCACCCCATGGGTGGAATAGGGTGCTGCAAATCCGTGCTTGTGTCAGTGGCAGGGGTAAGCTGCACAAACATGTGCTCTCCTGTCACACGTTCTCCTCGCCAGACGCAGAGCAAAAGCTTTCCGCTTGCATTAAGAACAAAGAAAAGCAGAAGCCGCGACTCCGCAGTTCGGAGAAGGTAACCGCAAGAGGCGAGCCTCCTTCGGCAGAAGCTGCATTCCGGAGCTCTTGGCAACCGGCCAAGGAACCATGTGTGTCAGAGGGAGAGTGCCGGTCAGAGCGCGGGCGGGGGAAAGAGCGAGCGCTGCGGGCAGGCGAATAATGAAGGTGTTGAACAGGTATCTGGCAGGCGAAACTTTCATATTGCAAGTGGAACATAGCTGCCGCTCGCACGCTTGCTGATTAGTTGCTAGATGTCGTGTGGAAGAAGTACTGAAACGACTTCCTTCTGCTGCTCCCTACTGCTGTTGCTGCTCTCTGCGGCAACAATTTTACTTTCTCTTGGACTCCCAGATGCAGAGAAATGCCCTGCACAGCGCAGAAACCTGTCACACTAAGGGTGGAATAGGGTGCTGCAAATCCGTGCTTGTGTCAGTGGCAGGGGTGAGCTGCACAAACTTGTGCTCTCCTGTCACACGTTCTCCTCGCCAGACGCAGTGCAAAAGCTTTCTGCTTGCATTAAGAGCAAGAAAGGCAGAAGCCAGGACTCCGGAGCTCAGAGAAGGTAACCGCAAGAGGCGAGCCTCCTTCGGCAGAAGCTGCTTTCCGGAGCTCTTGGCAACCGGCCAAGGAACCATGTGTGTCAGAGGGAGAGTGCCGGTCAGAGCGCGGGCGGGGGAAAGCGCGAGCGCTGCGGGCAGGCGAATAAGGAAGGTGTTGAACAGGCATCTGGCACGCGAAACTTTCAGACTGCAAGTGGAACTTAGATGCTGCTCAGCCGCTTGCTGACAAGTCTCTAGTTGTCTTGTAGAAGAAGTACGGCCACGAGTTCCTTCTGCTGCTCCCTACTGCTGTTGCTGCTCTCTGCGACAACAATTTTACTTTCCCTTGGACTCCCAGATGCAGAGAAATGCCCTGCACAGCGCAGAAACCTGTCACACCATGGGTGGAATAGGGTGCTGCAAATCCGTGCTTGTGTCAGTGGCAGGGGTGAGCTGCACAAACATGTGCTCTCCTGTCACACGTTCTCCTCGCCAGACGCAGTGCAAAAGCTTTCTGCTTGCATTAAGAGCAAGAAAGGCAGAAGCCAGGACTCCGGAGCTCAGAGAAGGTAACCGCAAGAGGCGAGCCTCCTTCGGCAGAAGCTGCTTTCCGGAGCTCTTGGCAAGCGGCCAATGAACCATGTGTGTCAGAGGGAGAGTGCCGGTCAGAGCGCGGGCGGGGGAAAGCGCGAGCGCTGCGGGCAGGCGAATAAGGAAGGTGTTGAACAGGCATGTGGCACGGGAAACTTTCAGACTGCAAGTGGAACGTAGATGCTGCTCAGCCGCTTGCTGACAAGTCTCTAGTTGTCTTGTAGAAGAAGTACGGCCACGAGATCCTTCTGCTGCTCCCTACTGCTGTTGCTGCTCTCTGCGACAACAATTTTACTTTCCCTTGGACTCCCAGATGCAGAGAAATGCCCTGCACTGCGCAGAAACCTGTGACACCATGGGTGGAGTAGGGTGCTGCAAATCCGTGCTTGTGTCAGTGGCAGGGGTGAGCTGCACAAACATGTGCTGTCCTGTCACACGTTCTCCTCGCCAGACGCAGTGCAAAAGCTTTCTGCTTGCATTAAGAGCAAGAAAGGCAGAAGCCAGGACTCCGGAGCTCAGAGAAGGTAACCGCAAGAGGCGAGCCTCCTTCGGCAGAAGCTGCATTCCGGAGCTCTTGGCAACCGGCCAAGGAACCATGTGTGTCAGAGGGAGAGTGCCGGTCAGAGCGCGGGCGGGGGAAAGCGCGAGCGCTGCGGGCAGGCGAATAAGGAAGGTGTTGAACAGGCATCTGGCACGCGAAACTTTCAGACTGCAAGTGGAACTTAGCTGCTGCTCGCACGCTTGTTGATTAGTCGCTAGTTGTCGTGTGGAACAAGTACGGCCACGAGTTCCTTCTGCTGCTCCCTACTGCTGTTGCTACCCTCTGCCACAACAATTGCGCTTTCCCTTGGACTCCCAGATGCAGAGAAATGCCCTGGGCAGCACAGAAAGCTGTCACCCCATGGGTGGAGAAGGGTGCTGCAAATCCGTGCTTGTGTCAGTGGCAGGGGTGAGCTGCACAAACATGTGCTGTCCTGTCACACGTTCTCCTCGCCAGACGCAGAGCAAAAGCTTTCCGCTTGCATTAAGAGCAAAGAAAAGCAGAAGCCGCGACTCCGCAGTTCGGAGAAGGTAACCGTAAGAGGCGAGCCTCCTTCGGCAGAAGCTGCATTCCGGAGCTCTTGGCAACCGGCCAAGGAACCATGTGTGTCAGAGGGAGAGTGCCGGTCAGAGCGCGGGCGGGGGAAAGAGCGAGCGCTGCGGGCAGGCGAATAAGGAAGGTGTTGAACAGGCATCTGGCACGCGAAACTTTCAGACTGCAAGTGGAACTTAGCTGCTGCTCGCACGCTTGTTGATTAGTCGCTAGTTGTCATGTGGAACAAGTACGGCCATGACTTCCTTCTGCTGCTCCCTACTGCTGTTGCTGCTCTCTGCGACAATTTTACTTTCCCTTGGACTCCCAGATGCAGAGAAATGCCCTGCACAGCGCAGAAACCTGTCACACTAAGGGTGGAATAGGGTGCTGCAAATCCGTGTTTGTGTCAGTGGCAGGGGTGAGCTGCACAAACTTGTGCTGTCCTGTCACACGTTCTCCTCGCCAGACGCAGTGCAAAAGCTTTCTGCTTGCATTAAGAGCAAGAAAGGCAGAAGCCAGGACTCCGGAGCTCAGAGAAGGTAACCGCAAGAGGCGAGCCTCCTTCGGCAGAAGCTGCATTCCGGAGCTCTTGGCAACCGGCCAAGGAACCATGTGTGTCAGAGGGAGAGTGCCGGTCAGAGCGCGGGCGGGGGAAAGAGCGAGCGCTGCGGGCAGGCGAATAATGAAGGTGTTGAACAGGCATCTGGCACGCGAAACTTTCAGACTGCAAGTGGAACTTAGCTGCTGCTCGCACGCTTGTTGATTAGTCGCTAGTTGTCATGTGGAACAAGTACGGCCATGACTTCCTTCTGCTGCTCCCTACTGCTGTTGCTGCTCTCTGCGACAACAATTTTACTTTCCCTTGGACTCCCAGATGCAGAGAAATGCCCTGCACAGCGCAGAAACCTGTGACACCATGGGTGGAATAGGGTGCTGCAAATCCGTGCTTGTGTCAGTGGCAGGGGTGAGCTGCACAAACTTGTGCTCTCCTGTCACACGTTCTCCTCGCCAGACGCAGTGCAAAAGCTTTCTGCTTGCATTAAGAGCAAGAAAGGCAGAAGCCAGGACTCCGGAGCTCAGAGAAGGTAACCGCAAGAGGCGAGCCTCCTTCGGCAGAAGCTGCTTTCCGGAGCTCTTGGCAACCGGCCAAGGAACCATGTGTGTCAGAGGGAGAGTGCCGGTCAGAGCGCGGGCGGGGGAAAGCGCGAGCGCTGCGGGCAGGCGAATAAGGAAGGTGTTGAACAGGCATGTGGCACGGGAAACTTTCAGACTGCAAGTGGAACTTAGATGCTGCTCAGCCGCTTGCTGACAAGTCTCTAGTTGTCTTGTAGAAGAAGTACGGCCACGAGTTCCTTCTGCTGCTCCCTACTGCTGTTGCTGCTCTCTGCGACAACAATTTTACTTTCCCTTGGACTCCCAGATGCAGAGAAATGCCCTGCACAGCGCAGAAACCTGTCACACCATGGGTGGAATAGGGTGCTGCAAATCCGTGCTTGTGTCAGTGGCAGGGGTGAGCTGCACAAACATGTGCTGTCCTGTCACACGTTCTCCTCGCCAGACGCAGTGCAAAAGCTTTCTGCTTGCATTAAGAGCAAGAAAGGCAGAAGCCAGGACTCCGGAGCTCAGAGAAGGTAACCGCAAGAGGCGAGCCTCCTTCGGCAGAAGCTGCTTTCCGGAGCTCTTGGCAACCGGCCAAGGAACCATGTGTGTCAGAGGGAGCGTGCCGATCAGCGCGCTGGCGGGGGAAAGAGCGAGCGCTGCGGGCAGGCGAATAAGGAAGGTGTTGAACAGGTATCTGGCAGGCGAAAATTTCATATTGCAAGTGGAACATAGCTGCCGCTCGCACGCTTGCTGATTAGTTGCTAGATGTCGTGTGGAAGAAGTACTGAAACGACTTCCTTCTGCTGCTCCCTACTGCTGTTGCTGCTCTCTGCGGCAACAATTTTACTTTCTCTTGGACTCCCAGATGCAGAGAAATGCCCTGCACAGCGCAGAAACCTGTCACACTAAGGGTGGAATAGGGTGCTGCAAATCCGTGCTTGTGTCAGTGGCAGGGGTGAGCTGCACAAACTTGTGCTCTCCTGTCACACGTTCTCCTCGCCAGACGCAGTGCAAAAGCTTTCTGCTTGCATTAAGAGCAAGAAAGGCAGAAGCCAGGACTCCGGAGCTCAGAGAAGGTAACCGCAAGAGGCGAGCCTCCTTCGGCAGAAGCTGCTTTCCGGAGCTCTTGGCAACCGGCCAAGGAACCATGTGTGTCAGAGGGAGAGTGCCGGTCAGAGCGCGGGCGGGGGAAAGCGCGAGCGGTGCGGGCAGGCGAACCTTCTGCTGCTCCCTACTGCTGTTGCTGCTCTCTGCGACAACAATTGCGCTTTCCCTTGGACTCCCAGATGCAGAGAAATGCCCTGCACAGCGCAGAAACCTGTCACACCATGGGTGGAATAGGGTGCTGCAAATCCGTGCTTGTGTCAGTGGCAGGGGTGAGCTGCACAAACATGTGCTGTCCTGTCACACGTTCTCCTCGCCAGACGCAGTGCAAAAGCTTTCTGCTTGCATTAAGAGCAAGAAAGGCAGAAGCCAGGACTCCGGAGCTCAGAGAAGGTAACCGCAAGAGGCGAGCCTCCTTCGGCAGAAGCTGCTTTCCGGAGCTCTTGGCAACCGGCCAAGGAACCATGTGTGTCAGAGGGAGAGTGCCGGTCAGAGCGCGGGCGGGGGAAAGCGCGAGCGCTGCGGGCAGGCGAATAAGGAAGTTGCTGAACAGGCATGTGGCACGCGAAACTTTCAGACTGCAAGTGGAACTTAGCTGCTGCTCAGCCGCTTGCTGACAAGTCTCTAGTTGTCTTGTAGAAGAAGTACGGCCACGACTTCCTTCTGCTGCTCCCTACTGCTGTTGCTGCTCTCTGCGACAACAATTTTACTTTCCCTTGGACTCCCAGATGCAGAGAAATGCCCTGCACAGCGCAGAAACCTGTCACACCATGGGTGGAATAGGGTGCTGCAAATCCGTGCTTGTGTCAGTGGCAGGGGTGAGCTGCACAAACATGTGCTGTCCTGTCACACGTTCTCCTCGCCAGACGCAGTGCAAAAGCTTTCTGCTTGCATTAAGAGCAAGAAAGGCAGAAGCCAGGACTCCGGAGCTCAGAGAAGGTAACCGCAAGAGGCGAGCCTCCTTCGGCAGAAGCTGCTTTCCGGAGCTCTGCGTCTGGCGAGGAGAACGTGTGACAGGACAGCACATGTTTGTGCAGCTTACCCCTGCCACTGACACAAGCACGGATTTGCAGCACCCTATTCCACCCATGGGGTGACAGCTTTCTGTGCTGCCCAGGGCATTTCTCTGCATCTGGGAGTCCAAGGGAAAGCGCAATTGTTGTTGCAGAGAGCAGCAACAGCAGTAGGGAGCAGCAGAAGGAAGTCATGGCCGTACTTGTTCCACACGGCAACTAGCGGCTAATCAACAAGCGTGCGAGCAGCAGCTAAGTTCCACTTGCAGTCTGAAAGTTTCGCGTGCCAGATGCCTGTTCAACACCTTCCTTATTCGCCTGCCCGCAGCGCTCGCGCTTTCCCCCGCCCGCGCGCTGACCGGCACTCTCCCTCAGACATACATGGGAAGTTGGCCGGTTGCCAAGAGCTCCGGAATGCAGCTTCTGCCGAAGGAGGCTCGCCTCTTGCGGTTACCTTCTCCGAACTGCGGAGTCGCGGCTTCTGCTTTTCTTTGCTCTTAATGCAAGCGGAAAGTACGGCCACGACTTCCTTCTGCTTCTCCCTACTGCTGTTGCTGCTCTCTGCGACAACAATTGCGCTTTCCCTTGGACTCCCAGATGCAGAGAAATGCCCTGGGCAGCACAGAAAGCTGTCACCCCATGGGTGGAATAGGGTGCTGCAAATCCGTGCTTGTGTCAGTGGCAGGGGTAAGCTGCACAAACATGTGCTCTCCTGTCACACGTTCTCCTCGCCAGACGCAGAGCAAAAGCTTTCCGCTTGCATTAAGAGCAAAGAAAAGCAGAAGCCGCGACTCCGCAGTTCGGAGAAGGTAACCGCAAGAGGCGAGCCTCCTTCGGCAGAAGCTGCATTCCGGAGCTCTTGGCAACCGGCCAACTTCCCATGTATGTCTGAGGGAGAGTGCCGGTCAGCGCGCGGGCAGGGGAAAGAGCGAGCGCTGCGGGCAGGCGAATAAGGAAGGTGTTGAACAGGCATCTGGCACGCGAAACTTTCAGACTGCAAGTGGAACTTAGCTGCTGCTCAGCCGCTTCCTGACAAGTCTCTAGTTGTCTTGTAGAAGAAGTACGGCCACGAGTTCCTTCTGCTGCTCCCTACTGCTGTTGCTGCTCTCTGCGACAACAATTTTACTTTCCCTTGGACTCCCAGATGCAGAGAAATGCCCTGCACAGCGCAGAAACCTGTCACCCCATGGGTGGAATAGGGTGCTGCAAATCCGTGCTTGTGTCAGTGGCAGGGGTAAGCTGCACAAACATGTGCTCTCCTGTCACACGTTCTCCTCGCCAGACGCAGAGCAAAAGCTTTCCGCTTGCATTAAGAACAAAGAAAAGCAGAAGCCGCGACTCCGCAGTTCGGAGAAGGTAACCGCAAGAGGCGAGCCTCCTTCGGCAGAAGCTGCATTCCGGAGCTCTTGGCAACCGGCCAAGGAACCATGTGTGTCAGAGGGAGAGTGCCGGTCAGAGCGCGGGCGGGGGAAAGAGCGAGCGCTGCGGGCAGGCGAATAATGAAGGTGTTGAACAGGCATCTGGCACGCGAAACTTTCAGACTGCAAGTGGAACTTAGCTGCTGCTCGCACGCTTGTTGATTAGTCGCTAGTTGTCATGTGGAACAAGTACGGCCATGACTTCCTTCTGCTGCTCCCTACTGCTGTTGCTGCTCTCTGCGACAACAATTTTACTTTCCCTTGGACTCCCAGATGCAGAGAAATGCCCTGCACAGCGCAGAAACCTGTGACACCATGGGTGGAATAGGGTGCTGCAAATCCGTGCTTGTGTCAGTGGCAGGGGTGAGCTGCACAAACTTGTGCTCTCCTGTCACACGTTCTCCTCGCCAGACGCAGTGCAAAAGCTTTCTGCTTGCATTAAGAGCAAGAAAGGCAGAAGCCAGGACTCCGGAGCTCAGAGAAGGTAACCGCAAGAGGCGAGCCTCCTTCGGCAGAAGCTGCATTCCGGAGCTCTTGGCAACCGGCCAAGGAACCATGTGTGTCAGAGGGAGAGTGCCGGTCAGAGCGCGGGCGGGGGAAAGAGCGAGCGCTGCGGGCAGGCGAATAATGAAGGTGTTGAACAGGCATCTGGCACGCGAAACTTTCAGACTGCAAGTGGAACTTAGCTGCTGCTCGCACGCTTGTTGATTAGTCGCTAGTTGTCATGTGGAACAAGTACGGCCATGACTTCCTTCTGCTGCTCCCTACTGCTGTTGCTGCTCTCTGCGACAACAATTTTACTTTCCCTTGGACTCCCAGATGCAGAGAAATGCCCTGCACAGCGCAGAAACCTGTGACACCATGGGTGGAATAGGGTGCTGCAAATCCGTGCTTGTGTCAGTGGCAGGGGTGAGCTGCACAAACTTGTGCTCTCCTGTCACACGTTCTCCTCGCCAGACGCAGTGCAAAAGCTTTCTGCTTGCATTAAGAGCAAGAAAGGCAGAAGCCAGGACTCCGGAGCTCAGAGAAGGTAACCGCAAGAGGCGAGCCTCCTTCGGCAGAAGCTGCTTTCCGGAGCTCTTGGCAACCGGCCAAGGAACCATGTGTGTCAGAGGGAGAGTGCCGGTCAGAGCGCGGGCGGGGGAAAGCGCGAGCGCTGCGGGCAGGCGAATAAGGAAGGTGTTGAACAGGCATGTGGCACGGGAAACTTTCAGACTGCAAGTGGAACTTAGATGCTGCTCAGCCGCTTGCTGACAAGTCTCTAGTTGTCTTGTAGAAGAAGTACGGCCACGAGTTCCTTCTGCTGCTCCCTACTGCTGTTGCTGCTCTCTGCGACAACAATTTTACTTTCCCTTGGACTCCCAGATGCAGAGAAATGCCCTGCACAGCGCAGAAACCTGTCACACCATGGGTGGAATAGGGTGCTGCAAATCCGTGCTTGTGTCAGTGGCAGGGGTGAGCTGCACAAACATGTGCTGTCCTGTCACACGTTCTCCTCGCCAGACGCAGTGCAAAAGCTTTCTGCTTGCATTAAGAGCAAGAAAGGCAGAAGCCAGGACTCCGGAGCTCAGAGAAGGTAACCGCAAGAGGCGAGCCTCCTTCGGCAGAAGCTGCTTTCCGGAGCTCTTGGCAACCGGCCAAGGAACCATGTGTGTCAGAGGGAGCGTGCCGATCAGCGCGCTGGCGGGGGAAAGAGCGAGCGCTGCGGGCAGGCGAATAAGGAAGGTGTTGAACAGGTATCTGGCAGGCGAAAATTTCATATTGCAAGTGGAACATAGCTGCCGCTCGCACGCTTGCTGATTAGTTGCTAGATGTCGTGTGGAAGAAGTACTGAAACGACTTCCTTCTGCTGCTCCCTACTGCTGTTGCTGCTCTCTGCGGCAACAATTTTACTTTCTCTTGGACTCCCAGATGCAGAGAAATGCCCTGCACAGCGCAGAAACCTGTCACACTAAGGGTGGAATAGGGTGCTGCAAATCCGTGCTTGTGTCAGTGGCAGGGGTGAGCTGCACAAACTTGTGCTCTCCTGTCACACGTTCTCCTCGCCAGACGCAGTGCAAAAGCTTTCTGCTTGCATTAAGAGCAAGAAAGGCAGAAGCCAGGACTCCGGAGCTCAGAGAAGGTAACCGCAAGAGGCGAGCCTCCTTCGGCAGAAGCTGCATTCCGGAGCTCTTGGCAACCGGCCAAGGAACCATGTGTGTCAGAGGGAGAGTGCCGGTCAGAGCGCGGGCGGGGGAAAGCGCGAGCGCTGCGGGCAGGCGAATAAGGAAGGTGTTGAACAGGCATCTGGCACGCGAAACTTTCAGACTGCAAGTGGAACTTAGATGCTGCTCAGCCGCTTGCTGACAAGTCTCTAGTTGTCTTGTAGAAGAAGTACGGCCACGAGTTCCTTCTGCTGCTCCCTACTGCTGTTGCTGCTCTCTGCGACAACAATTTTACTTTCCCTTGGACTCCCAGATGCAGAGAAATGCCCTGCACAGCGCAGAAACCTGTCACACCATGGGTGGAATAGGGTGCTGCAAATCCGTGCTTGTGTCAGTGGCAGGGGTGAGCTGCACAAACATGTGCTGTCCTGTCACACGTTCTCCTCGCCAGACGCAGTGCAAAAGCTTTCTGCTTGCATTAAGAGCAAGAAAGGCAGAAGCCAGGACTCCGGAGCTCAGAGAAGGTAACCGCAAGAGGCGAGCCTCCTTCGGCAGAAGCTGCTTTCCGGAGCTCTTGGCAAGCGGCCAATGAACCATGTGTGTCAGAGGGAGAGTGCCGGTCAGAGCGCGGGCGGGGGAAAGCGCGAGCGCTGCGGGCAGGCGAATAAGGAAGGTGTTGAACAGGCATGTGGCACGGGAAACTTTCAGACTGCAAGTGGAACGTAGATGCTGCTCAGCCGCTTGCTGACAAGTCTCTAGTTGTCTTGTAGAAGAAGTACGGCCACGAGATCCTTCTGCTGCTCCCTACTGCTGTTGCTGCTCTCTGCGACAACAATTTTACTTTCCCTTGGACTCCCAGATGCAGAGAAATGCCCTGCACTGCGCAGAAACCTGTGACACCATGGGTGGAGTAGGGTGCTGCAAATCCGTGCTTGTGTCAGTGGCAGGGGTGAGCTGCACAAACATGTGCTGTCCTGTCACACGTTCTCCTCGCCAGACGCAGTGCAAAAGCTTTCTGCTTGCATTAAGAGCAAGAAAGGCAGAAGCCAGGACTCCGGAGCTCAGAGAAGGTAACCGCAAGAGGCGAGCCTCCTTCGGCAGAAGCTGCTTTCCGGAGCTCTTGGCAACCGGCCAAGGAACCATGTGTGTCAGAGGGAGAGTGCCGGTCAGAGCGCGGGCGGGGGAAAGCGCGAGCGCTGCGGGCAGGCGAATAAGGAAGGTGTTGAACAGGCATCTGGCACGCGAAACTTTCAGACTGCAAGTGGAACTTAGCTGCTGCTCGCACGCTTGTTGATTAGTCGCTAGTTGTCATGTGGAACAAGTACGGCCATGACTTCCTTCTGCTGCTCCCTACTGCTGTTGCTGCTCTCTGCGACAACAATTTTACTTTCCCTTGGACTCCCAGATGCAGAGAAATGCCCTGCACAGCGCAGAAACCTGTGACACCATGGGTGGAATAGGGTGCTGCAAATCCGTGCTTGTGTCAGTGGCAGGGGTGAGCTGCACAAACTTGTGCTCTCCTGTCACACGTTCTCCTCGCCAGACGCAGTGCAAAAGCTTTCTGCTTGCATTAAGAGCAAGAAAGGCAGAAGCCAGGACTCCGGAGCTCAGAGAAGGTAACCGCAAGAGGCGAGCCTCCTTCGGCAGAAGCTGCTTTCCGGAGCTCTTGGCAACCGGCCAAGGAACCATGTGTGTCAGAGGGAGAGTGCCGGTCAGAGCGCGGGCGGGGGAAAGCGCGAGCGCTGCGGGCAGGCGAATAAGGAAGGTGTTGAACAGGCATGTGGCACGGGAAACTTTCAGACTGCAAGTGGAACTTAGATGCTGCTCAGCCGCTTGCTGACAAGTCTCTAGTTGTCTTGTAGAAGAAGTACGGCCACGAGTTCCTTCTGCTGCTCCCTACTGCTGTTGCTGCTCTCTGCGACAACAATTTTACTTTCCCTTGGACTCCCAGATGCAGAGAAATGCCCTGCACAGCGCAGAAACCTGTCACACCATGGGTGGAATAGGGTGCTGCAAATCCGTGCTTGTGTCAGTGGCAGGGGTGAGCTGCACAAACATGTGCTGTCCTGTCACACGTTCTCCTCGCCAGACGCAGTGCAAAAGCTTTCTGCTTGCATTAAGAGCAAGAAAGGCAGAAGCCAGGACTCCGGAGCTCAGAGAAGGTAACCGCAAGAGGCGAGCCTCCTTCGGCAGAAGCTGCTTTCCGGAGCTCTTGGCAACCGGCCAAGGAACCATGTGTGTCAGAGGGAGCGTGCCGATCAGCGCGCTGGCGGGGGAAAGAGCGAGCGCTGCGGGCAGGCGAATAAGGAAGGTGTTGAACAGGTATCTGGCAGGCGAAAATTTCATATTGCAAGTGGAACATAGCTGCCGCTCGCACGCTTGCTGATTAGTTGCTAGATGTCGTGTGGAAGAAGTACTGAAACGACTTCCTTCTGCTGCTCCCTACTGCTGTTGCTGCTCTCTGCGGCAACAATTTTACTTTCTCTTGGACTCCCAGATGCAGAGAAATGCCCTGCACAGCGCAGAAACCTGTCACACTAAGGGTGGAATAGGGTGCTGCAAATCCGTGCTTGTGTCAGTGGCAGGGGTGAGCTGCACAAACTTGTGCTCTCCTGTCACACGTTCTCCTCGCCAGACGCAGTGCAAAAGCTTTCTGCTTGCATTAAGAGCAAGAAAGGCAGAAGCCAGGACTCCGGAGCTCAGAGAAGGTAACCGCAAGAGGCGAGCCTCCTTCGGCAGAAGCTGCATTCCGGAGCTCTTGGCAACCGGCCAAGGAACCATGTGTGTCAGAGGGAGAGTGCCGGTCAGAGCGCGGGCGGGGGAAAGCGCGAGCGCTGCGGGCAGGCGAATAAGGAAGGTGTTGAACAGGCATCTGGCACGCGAAACTTTCAGACTGCAAGTGGAACTTAGATGCTGCTCAGCCGCTTGCTGACAAGTCTCTAGTTGTCTTGTAGAAGAAGTACGGCCACGAGTTCCTTCTGCTGCTCCCTACTGCTGTTGCTGCTCTCTGCGACAACAATTTTACTTTCCCTTGGACTCCCAGATGCAGAGAAATGCCCTGCACAGCGCAGAAACCTGTCACACCATGGGTGGAATAGGGTGCTGCAAATCCGTGCTTGTGTCAGTGGCAGGGGTGAGCTGCACAAACATGTGCTGTCCTGTCACACGTTCTCCTCGCCAGACGCAGTGCAAAAGCTTTCTGCTTGCATTAAGAGCAAGAAAGGCAGAAGCCAGGACTCCGGAGCTCAGAGAAGGTAACCGCAAGAGGCGAGCCTCCTTCGGCAGAAGCTGCTTTCCGGAGCTCTTGGCAAGCGGCCAATGAACCATGTGTGTCAGAGGGAGAGTGCCGGTCAGAGCGCGGGCGGGGGAAAGCGCGAGCGCTGCGGGCAGGCGAATAAGGAAGGTGTTGAACAGGCATGTGGCACGGGAAATTTTCAGACTGCAAGTGGAACGTAGATGCTGCTCAGCCGCTTGCTGACAAGTCTCTAGTTGTCTTGTAGAAGAAGTACGGCCACGAGATCCTTCTGCTGCTCCCTACTGCTGTTGCTGCTCTCTGCGACAACAATTTTACTTTCCCTTGGACTCCCAGATGCAGAGAAATGCCCTGCACTGCGCAGAAACCTGTGACACCATGGGTGGAGTAGGGTGCTGCAAATCCGTGCTTGTGTCAGTGGCAGGGGTGAGCTGCACAAACATGTGCTGTCCTGTCACACGTTCTCCTCGCCAGACGCAGTGCAAAAGCTTTCTGCTTGCATTAAGAGCAAGAAAGGCAGAAGCCAGGACTCCGGAGCTCAGAGAAGGTAACCGCAAGAGGCGAGCCTCCTTCGGCAGAAGCTGCTTTCCGGAGCTCTTGGCAACCGGCCAAGGAACCATGTGTGTCAGAGGGAGAGTGCCGGTCAGAGCGCGGGCGGGGGAAAGCGCGAGCGCTGCGGGCAGGCGAATAAGGAAGGTGTTGAACAGGCATGTGGCACGGGAAACTTTCAGACTGCAAGTGGAACGTAGATGCTGCTCAGCCGCTTGCTGACAAGTCTCTAGTTGTCTTGTAGAAGAAGTACGGCCACGAGTTCCTTCTGCTGCTCCCTACTGCTGTTGCTGCTCTCTGCGACAACAATTTTACTTTCCCTTGGACTCCCAGATGCAGAGAAATGCCCTGCACAGCGCAGAAACCTGTCACACTAAGGGTGGAATAGGGTGCTGCAAATCCGTGCTTGTGTCAGTGGCAGGGGTGAGCTGCACAAACATGTGCTCTCCTGTCACACGTTCTCCTCGCCAGACGCAGTGCAAAAGCTTTCTGCTTGCATTAAGAGCAAGAAAGGCAGAAGCCAGGACTCCGGAGCTCAGAGAAGGTAACCGCAAGAGGCGAGCCTCCTTCGGCAGAAGCTGCTTTCCGGAGCTCTTGGCAACCGGCCAAGGAACCATGTGTGTCAGAGGGAGCGTGCCGATCAGCGCGCTGGCGGGAGAAAGAGCGAGCGCTGCGGGCAGGCGAATAAGGAAGGTGTTGAACAGGTATCTGGCAGGCGAAACTTTCATATTGCAAGTGGAACATAGCTGCCGCTCGCACGCTTGCTGATTAGTTGCTAGATGTCGTGTGGAAGAAGTACTGAAACGACTTCCTTCTGCTGCTCCCTACTGCTGTTGCTGCTCTCTGCGGCAACAATTTTACTTTCCCTTGGACTCCCAGATGCAGAGAAATGCCCTGCACAGCGCAGAAACCTGTGACACCATGGGTGGAATAGGGTGCTGCAAATCCGTGCTTGCGTCAGTGGCAGGGGTGAGCTGCACAAACATGTGCTGTCCTGTCACACGTTCTCCTCGCCAGACGCAGTGCAAAAGCTTTCTGCTTGCATTAAGAGCAAGAAAGGCAGAAGCCAGGACTCCGGAGCTCAGAGAAGGTAACCGCAAGAGGCGAGCCTCCTTCGGCAGAAGCTGCTTTCCGGAGCTCTTGGCAACCGGCCAAGGAACCATGTGTGTCAGAGGGAGAGTGCCGGTCAGAGCGCGGGCGGGGGAAAGCGCGAGCGCTGCGGGCAGGCGAATAAGGAAGGTGTTGAACAGGCATGTGGCACGGGAAACTTTCAGACTGCAAGTGGAACGTAGATGCTGCTCAGCCGCTTCCTGACAAGTCTCTAGTTGTCTTGTAGAAGAAGTACGGCCACGAGTTCCTTCTGCTGCTCCCTACTGCTGTTGCTGCTCTCTGCGACAACAATTTTACTTTCCCTTGGACTCCCAGATGCAGAGAAATGCCCTGCACAGCGCAGAAACCTGTCACACCATGGGTGGAATAGGGTGCTGCAAATCCGTGCTTGTGTCAGTGGCAGGGGTAAGCTGCACAAACATGTGCTCTCCTGTCACACGTTCTCCTCGCCAGACGCAGAGCAAAAGCTTTCCGCTTATATTAAGAGCAAAGAAAAGCAGAAGCCGCGACTCCGCAGTTCGGAGAAGGTAACCGCAAGAGGCGAGCCTCCTTCGGCAGAAGCTGCATTCCGGAGCTCTTGGCAACCGGCCAACTTCCCATGTATGTCTGAGGGAGAGTGCCGGTCAGCGCGCGGGCGGGGGAAAGCGCGAGCGCTGCGGGCAGGCGAATAAGGAAGGTGTTGAACAGGCATCTGGCACGCGAAACTTTCAGACTGCAAGTGGAACTTAGCTGCTGCTCGCACGCTTGTTGATTAGTCGCTAGTTGTCGTGTGGAACAAGTACGGCCATGACTTCCTTCTGCTGCTCCCTACTGCTGTTGCTACCCTCTGCCACAACAATTGCGCTTTCCCTTGGACTCCCAGATGCAGAGAAATGCCCTGGGCAGCACAGAAAGCTGTCACCCCATGGGTGGAATAGGGTGCTGCAAATCCGTGCTTGTGTCAGTGGCAGGGGTAAGCTGCACAAACATGTGCTCTCCTGTCACACGTTCTCCTCGCCAGACGCAGAGCAAAAGCTTTCCGCTTGCATTAAGAGCAAAGAAAAGCAGAAGCCGCGACTCCGCAGTTCGGAGAAGGTAACCGCAAGAGGCGAGCCTCCTTCGGCAGAAGCTGCATTCCGGAGCTCTTGGCAACCGGCCAAGGAACCATGTGTGTCAGAGGGAGAGTGCCGGTCAGAGCGCGGGCGGGGGAAAGAGCGAGCGCTGCGGGCAGGCGAATAATGAAGGTGTTGAACAGGCATCTGGCACGCGAAACTTTCAGACTGCAAGTGGAACTTAGCTGCTGCTCGCACGCTTGTTGATTAGTCGCTAGTTGTCATGTGGAACAAGTACGGCCATGACTTCCTTCTGCTGCTCCCTACTGCTGTTGCTGCTCTCTGCGACAACAATTTTACTTTCCCTTGGACTCCCAGATGCAGAGAAATGCCCTGCACAGCGCAGAAACCTGTCACACTAAGGGTGGAATAGGGTGCTGCAAATCCGTGCTTGTGTCAGTGGCAGGGGTGAGCTGCACAAACTTGTGCTGTCCTGTCACACGTTCTCCTCGCCAGACGCAGTGCAAAAGCTTTCTGCTTGCATTAAGAGCAAGAAAGGCAGAAGCCAGGACTCCGGAGCTCAGAGAAGGTAACCGCAAGAGGCGAGCCTCCTTCGGCAGAAGCTGCATTCCGGAGCTCTTGGCAACCGGCCAAGGAACCATGTGTGTCAGAGGGAGAGTGCCGGTCAGAGCGCGGGCAGGGGAAAGAGCGAGCGCTGCGGGCAGGCGAATAATGAAGGTGTTGAACAGGCATCTGGCACGCGAAACTTTCAGACTGCAAGTGGAACTTAGCTGCTGCTCGCACGCTTGTTGATTAGTCGCTAGTTGTCATGTGGAACAAGTACGGCCATGACTTCCTTCTGCTGCTCCCTACTGCTGTTGCTGCTCTCTGCGGCAACAATTTTACTTTCTCTTGGACTCCCAGATGCAGAGAAATGCCCTGCACAGCGCAGAAACCTGTGACACCATGGGTGGAATAGGGTGCTGCAAATCCGTGCTTGTGTCAGTGGCAGGGGTGAGCTGCACAAACTTGTGCTCTCCTGTCACACGTTCTCCTCGCCAGACGCAGTGCAAAAGCTTTCTGCTTGCATTAAGAGCAAGAAAGGCAGAAGCCAGGACTCCGGAGCTCAGAGAAGGTAACCGCAAGAGGCGAGCCTCCTTCGGCAGAAGCTGCTTTCCGGAGCTCTTGGCAACCGGCCAAGGAACCATGTGTGTCAGAGGGAGAGTGCCGGTCAGAGCGCGGGCGGGGGAAAGCGCGAGCGGTGCGGGCAGGCGAACCTTCTGCTGCTCCCTACTGCTGTTGCTGCTCTCTGCGACAACAATTGCGCTTTCCCTTGGACTCCCAGATGCAGAGAAATGCCCTGCACAGCGCAGAAACCTGTCACACCATGGGTGGAATAGGGTGCTGCAAATCCGTGCTTGTGTCAGTGGCAGGGGTGAGCTGCACAAACATGTGCTGTCCTGTCACACGTTCTCCTCGCCAGACGCAGTGCAAAAGCTTTCTGCTTGCATTAAGAGCAAGAAAGGCAGAAGCCAGGACTCCGGAGCTCAGAGAAGGTAACCGCAAGAGGCGAGCCTCCTTCGGCAGAAGCTGCTTTCCGGAGCTCTTGGCAACCGGCCAAGGAACCATGTGTGTCAGAGGGAGAGTGCCGGTCAGAGCGCGGGCGGGGGAAAGCGCGAGCGCTGCGGGCAGGCGAATAAGGAAGTTGCTGAACAGGCATCTGGCACGCGAAACTTTCAGACTGCAAGTGGAACTTAGCTGCTGCTCAGCCGCTTGCTGACAAGTCTCTAGTTGTCTTGTAGAAGAAGTACGGCCACGACTTCCTTCTGCTGCTCCCTACTGCTGTTGCTGCTCTCTGCGACAACAATTTTACTTTCCCTTGGACTCCCAGATGCAGAGAAATGCCCTGCACAGCGCAGAAACCTGTCACACCATGGGTGGAATAGGGTGCTGCAAATCCGTGCTTGTGTCAGTGGCAGGGGTGAGCTGCACAAACATGTGCTGTCCTGTCACACGTTCTCCTCGCCAGACGCAGTGCAAAAGCTTTCTGCTTGCATTAAGAGCAAGAAAGGCAGAAGCCAGGACTCCGGAGCTCAGAGAAGGTAACCGCAAGAGGCGAGCCTCCTTCGGCAGAAGCTGCTTTCCGGAGCTCTGCGTCTGGCGAGGAGAACGTGTGACAGGACAGCACATGTTTGTGCAGCTTACCCCTGCCACTGACACAAGCACGGATTTGCAGCACCCTATTCCACCCATGGGGTGACAGCTTTCTGTGCTGCCCAGGGCATTTCTCTGCATCTGGGAGTCCAAGGGAAAGCGCAATTGTTGTTGCAGAGAGCAGCAACAGCAGTAGGGAGCAGCAGAAGGAAGTCATGGCCGTACTTGTTCCACACGGCAACTAGCGGCTAATCAACAAGCGTGCGAGCAGCAGCTAAGTTCCACTTGCAGTCTGAAAGTTTCGCGTGCCAGATGCCTGTTCAACACCTTCCTTATTCGCCTGCCCGCAGCGCTCGCGCTTTCCCCCGCCCGCGCGCTGACCGGCACTCTCCCTCAGACATACATGGGAAGTTGGCCGGTTGCCAAGAGCTCCGGAATGCAGCTTCTGCCGAAGGAGGCTCGCCTCTTGCGGTTACCTTCTCCGAACTGCGGAGTCGCGGCTTCTGCTTTTCTTTGCTCTTAATGCAAGCGGAAAGTACGGCCACGACTTCCTTCTGCTTCTCCCTACTGCTGTTGCTGCTCTCTGCGACAACAATTGCGCTTTCCCTTGGACTCCCAGATGCAGAGAAATGCCCTGGGCAGCACAGAAAGCTGTCACCCCATGGGTGGAATAGGGTGCTGCAAATCCGTGCTTGTGTCAGTGGCAGGGGTAAGCTGCACAAACATGTGCTCTCCTGTCACACGTTCTCCTCGCCAGACGCAGAGCAAAAGCTTTCCGCTTGCATTAAGAGCAAAGAAAAGCAGAAGCCGCGACTCCGCAGTTCGGAGAAGGTAACCGCAAGAGGCGAGCCTCCTTCGGCAGAAGCTGCATTCCGGAGCTCTTGGCAACCGGCCAACTTCCCATGTATGTCTGAGGGAGAGTGCCGGTCAGCGCGCGGGCAGGGGAAAGAGCGAGCGCTGCGGGCAGGCGAATAAGGAAGGTGTTGAACAGGCATCTGGCACGCGAAACTTTCAGACTGCAAGTGGAACTTAGCTGCTGCTCAGCCGCTTCCTGACAAGTCTCTAGTTGTCTTGTAGAAGAAGTACGGCCACGAGTTCCTTCTGCTGCTCCCTACTGCTGTTGCTGCTCTCTGCGACAACAATTTTACTTTCCCTTGGACTCCCAGATGCAGAGAAATGCCCTGCACAGCGCAGAAACCTGTCACACCATGGGTGGAATAGGGTGCTGCAAATCCGTGCTTGTGTCAGTGGCAGGGGTAAGCTGCACAAACATGTGCTCTCCTGTCACAAGTTCTCCTCGCCAGACGCAGAGCAAAAGCTTTCCGCTTATATTAAGAGCAAAGAAAAGCAGAAGCCGCGACTCCGCAGTTCGGAGAAGGTAACCGCAAGAGGCGAGCCTCCTTCGGCAGAAGCTGCATTCCGGAGCTCTTGGCAACCGGCCAACTTCCCATGTATGTCTGAGGGAGAGTGCCGGTCAGCGCGCGGGCGGGGGAAAGCGCGAGCGCTGCGGGCAGGCGAATAAGGAAGGTGTTGAACAGGCATCTGGCACGCGAAACTTTCAGACTGCAAGTGGAACTTAGCTGCTGCTCGCACGCTTGTTGATTAGTCGCTAGTTGTCGTGTGGAACAAGTACGGCCATGACTTCCTTCTGCTGCTCCCTACTGCTGTTGCTACCCTCTGCCACAACAATTGCGCTTTCCCTTGGACTCCCAGATGCAGAGAAATGCCCTGGGCAGCACAGAAAGCTGTCACCCCATGGGTGGAATAGGGTGCTGCAAATCCGTGCTTGTGTCAGTGGCAGGGGTAAGCTGCACAAACATGTGCTCTCCTGTCACACGTTCTCCTCGCCAGACGCAGAGCAAAAGCTTTCCGCTTGCATTAAGAGCAAAGAAAAGCAGAAGCCGCGACTCCGCAGTTCGGAGAAGGTAACCGCAAGAGGCGAGCCTCCTTCGGCAGAAGCTGCATTCCGGAGCTCTTGGCAACCGGCCAACTTCCCATGTATGTCTGAGGGAGAGTGCCGGTCAGCGCGCGGGCGGGGGAAAGCGCGAGCGCTGCGGGCAGGCGAATAAGGAAGGTGTTGAACAGGCATCTGGCACGCGAAAATCGGGCGGAATGCTCGGAGTCGGTCGGCGTCGGCAGGTTTTTCGTTCAGGCATGTAAGTTAGACAGACGCGCTGAGAGCAGCGGGGGCCTTAATTGTGCCATAACAAAGATGGCCGCTCTACCGGAAGTGGCTTCAGCCACAGCAAAGATGGCGGCCAGGAAGGGCGGAAAGTACGTCACGCCACGCAGAAGATGGCTGCCAGCTCGCGGCCGGCTTGTCCTTCCAAGGATGGCGGCCAAAAAGGCGGGAAAATGGAAGGACCCCGGGTAGTGGGTGCGTGAATTCGACTGCCTGACAAACACCCCAGCGTCGACGCCGCCCCGTCGCAATTTTCCACGGTTGTTCCAGCCGTGCGGACACGGCCTGTGTGCTCGGCGGCACCGGGGCCGAGCGCGAGCCGGTCGGGTGCCGACAGGCAGCGGTGACGACGCCCATCTCTGTCGGGGTCCTTGACGCGGCCGCTTTTTCGGGCTTCTGGAACTCGCGACGACCCGTACCACGCTGCCACTCCTCTCACTCGGTTCCCCTATTTATTTAAAAGCTTGGCATTTAAATGAATAATATAGAAATTAAAATATACAAATCTATAATAAAGAAATGCATATAGGGTGATAGATAGGCAGATATATAGATAGGGAGATATATAGAGAGGGAGATAGATAGATAGATAGATAGATAGATAGATAGATAGATAGATAGATAGATAGATAAGTCTTCCCAAAAACACGACCAAATTCTAGAAAAATATCCCACCAAATCTCCACAAATTCCCACAAAATACATGAAAAATCCCTCAAGATCCCTAAATCGCCTCAATATCCCACAAAATCCCACAAAAATCACACAAAACCTCCACAAGTTTCCACAAAATATAAAAAAAAAAATCCTCAAAATTCTTCAAGTCTCCTCAAAACCACACGAAGTCCTTGAAAAGGCCCACCAAATTCCAGTAAAATCCCACAGAATCTCCACAAATTCCCACAAAATCTAAAACAAATTCCTCAAAATTCTTCAAGTCTCCTCAGAATCCCACACAATTCCAGAAAAACCCCACAAAATTCCAGAGAAGTCCCACAAAACTCCCTAAATCATTTCAAAACCCTACCAATTCACAGGAATGTCCCACAAAATCTCCACCAATTCCCAGAACATCCCACAAAAATCTCACAAAAATCCCTAAATCTTCTGAAAACTCGACCAAATTCCAGAAACGCCCCATAAAATCAGCACAGTTTCCCACAAAATTCAAGAAAAAACACCACAAAATTCCCTAAATCTTTTCAAAATACCACAAAATTCTTGAAAAGCCCCACCAAATTCCAGAAACATCCCACAAAATGTCCTCAATACCCAACAAAATCCCAGAAAAATCACACAAAATTCCCTAAATCTTCTCAAAAC
This sequence comes from Cyanistes caeruleus, assembly GCF_971803275.1. Taxonomy (NCBI): domain Eukaryota; kingdom Metazoa; phylum Chordata; class Aves; order Passeriformes; family Paridae; genus Cyanistes; species Cyanistes caeruleus. The sequence continues at coordinate 1,406,812 of NW_028255893.1, read as the reverse complement.
ATGACCAAATTCTAGAAAAATCCCACCAAATCTCCACAAATTCCCACAGAATACATGAAAAATCCCTGATAATTCGTCAGTTCTCTACAGAATCTCACCAAATTCCAGAAAAGTCCCTCAAAGTTCCAGAAATATCCCACAAAATCTCCCCAGTATCCAATAAAATTCCAGGAAAAATCCCACAAAATTCCCTAAATCGCCCCAAAACACGACCAAATTCTAGAAAAATATCCCACCAAATCTCCACAAATTCCCACAAAATACATGAAAAATCCCTCAAGATCCTTAAATCGCCTCAATATCCCACAAAATCCCACAAAAATCACACAAAACCTCCACAAGTTTCCACAAAATATAAAAAAAAATCCTCAAAATTCTTCAAGTCTCCTCAAAACCACACAAAGTCCTTGAAAAGGCCCACCAAATTCCAGAAAAATCCCACAGAATCTACACAAATTCCACAAAATCTAAAACAAATTCCTCAAAATTTTTCAAGTCTCCTCAGAATCCCACACAATTCCAGAAAAACCCCACAAAATTCCAGAGAAGTCCCACAAAACTCCCTAAATCATTTCAAAACCCTACCAATTCACAGGAAAGTCCCACAAAATCTCCACCAATTCCCAGAACATCCCACAAAAATCTCACAAAAATCCCTAAATCTTCTGAAAACTCGACCAAATTCCAGAAACGCCCCATAAAATCAGCACAGTTTCCCACAAAATTCAAGAAAAAACACCACAAAATTCCCTAAATCTTTTCAAAATACCACAAAATTCTTGAAAAGCCCCACCAAATTCCAGAAACATCCCACAAAATGTCCTCAATACCCAACAAAATCCCAGAAACATCCCACAAAATTCCCTAAATCTTCTCTAAACACGGCCAAAATCCACAAAAATCCCACCAAATCTCCACAAATTCCCACAGAATACATGAAAAATCCCTCAAGATCCCTAAATCGCCTCAATATCTCACAAAATCCCACAAAAATCACACAAAACCTCCACAAGTTTCCACAAAATATAAAAAAAATCCTCAAAATTCTTCAAGTCTCTTCAAAACCACACAAAGTCCTTGAAAAGGCCCACCAAATTCCAGTAAAATCCCACAGAATCTCCAACAATTTTCACAAAATCTAAAACAAATTCCTCAAAATTCTTCAAGTCTCCTCAGAATCCCACACAATTCCAGAAAAAACCCACAAAATTCCAGAGAAGTCCCACAAAACTCCCTAAATCATTTCAAAACCCTACCAATTCACAGGAATGTCCCACAAAATCTCCACCAATTCCCAGAACATCCCACAAAAATCTCACAAAAATCCCTAAATCTTCTGAAAACTCGACCAAATTCCAGAAACGCCCCATAAAATCAGCACAGTTTCCCACAAAATTCAAGAAAAAACACCACAAAATTCCCTAAATATTTTCAAAATACCACAAAATTCTTGAAAAGCCCCACCAAATTCCAGAAACATCCCACAAAATGTCCTCAATACCCAACAAAATCCCAGAAAAATCACACAAAATTCCCTAAATCTTCTCAAAACATGACCAAATTCTAGAAAAATATCCCACCGAATCTCCACAAATTCCCACAGAATACATGAAAAATCCCTGATAATTTGTCAGTTCTCTACAGAATCTCAACAAATTCCAGAAAAGTCCCTCCAAGTTCCAGAAATGTCCCACAAAATCTCCCCAGTATCCAATAAAATTCCAGGAAAAATCCCACAAAATTCCCTAAATCTTCCCAAAACACGACCAAATTCTAGAAAAATATCCCACCGAATCTCCACAAATTCCCACAGAATACATGAAAAATCCTTGATAATTCGTCAGTTCTCTACAGAATCTCACCAAATTCCAGAAGAGTCCCTCAAAGTTCCACAAACATTCCAGAAAATCTCCCCAGTATCCAATAAAATTCCAGGAAAAATCCCACAAAATTCCCTAAATCGCCCCAAAACACGACCAAATTCTAGAAAAATATCCCACCAAATCTCCACAAATTCCCACAAAATACATGAAAAATCCCTCAAGATCCTTAAATCGCCTCAATATCCCACAAAATCCCACAAAAATCACACAAAACCTCCACAAGTTTCCGCAAAATATAAAAAAAAATCCTCAAAATTCTTCAAGTCTCCTCAAAACCACACAAAGTCTTTGAAAAGGCCCACCAAATTCCAGAAAAATCCCACAGAATCTACGCAAATTCCCCAAAATCTAAAACAAATTCCTCAAAATTTTTCAAGTCTCCTCAGAATCCCACACAATTCCAGAAAAACCCCACAAAATTCCAGAGAAGTCCCACAAAACTCCCTAAATCATTTCAAAACCCTACCAATTCACAGGAATGTCCCACAAAATCTCCACCAATTCCCAGAACATCCCACAAAAATCTCACAAAAATCCCTAAATCTTCTGAAAACTCGACCAAATTCCAGAAACGCCCCATAAAATCAGCACAGTTTCCCACAAAATTCAAGAAAAAACACCACAAAATTCCCTAAATCTTTTCAAAATACCACAAAATTCTTGAAAAGCCCCACCAAATTCCAGAAACATCCCACAAAATGTCCTCAATACCCAACAAAATCCCAGAAACATCCCACAAAATTCCCTAAATCTTCTCAAAACACGGCCAAAATCCACAAAAATCCCACCAAATCTCCACAAATTCCCACAGAATACATGAAAAACCCTCAAGATCCCTAAATCGCCTCAATATCTCACAAAATCCCACAAAAATCACACAAAACCTCCACAAGTTTCCACAAAATCTAAGAAAAATTCCTCAAAATTCTTCAAGTCTCCTCAAAACCACACAAAGTCCTTGAAAAGGCCCACCAAATTCCAGAAAAATCTTACAGAATTCCCTAAATCTTCTCAAAACTCTACCAAATTCCAGAAAAATCCCACCAAATCTCCACAAATTCCCACAGAATACATGAAAAATCCCTGATAATTCTTCAGTTCTCTACAGAATCTCACCAAATTCCAGAGAAGTCCCTCGAAGTTCCAGAAACATCCCACAAAATCTCCCCAGTATCCAATAAAATTCCAGGAAAAATCCCACCAAATTCCCTAAATCTTCTCAAAACTCTACCAAATTCCAGAAAAATCCCACCAAATCTCCACAAATTCCCACAGAATACATGAAAAATCCCTGATAGTTCGTCAGTTCTCTACAAAATCTCACAAAATTCCAGAAGAGTCCCTCAAAGTTCCACAAAAATTCCACAAAAACTCCCCAGTGTCCAACAAAATTCCAGGAAAAATCCCACAAAATTCCCCTAAATATTCTCAAAACACGACCAAATTCTAGAAAAATATCCCACCAAATCTCCACAAAATCCCACAAAATACATGAATAATCCCTCAAGATCCCTAAATCGCCTCAATATCCCACAAAATCCCACAAAAATCACACAAAACCTCCACAAGTTTCCACAAAATATAAAAAAAAAATCCTCAAAATTCTTCAAGTCTCCTCAAAACCACACAAAGTCCTTGAAAAGGCCCACCAAATTCCAGTAAAATCCCACAGAATCTCCACAAATTCCCACAAAATCTAAAACAAATTCCTCAAAATTCTTCAAGTCTCCTCAGAATCCCACACAATTCCAGAAAAACCCCACAAAATTCCAGAGAAGTCCCACAAAACTCCCTAAATCATTTCAAAACCCTACCAATTCACAGGAATGTCCCACAAAATCTCCACCAATTCCCATAACATCCCACAAAAATCTCACAAAAATCCCTAAATCTTCTGAAAACTCGACCCAATTCCAGAAACGCCCCATAAAATCAGCACAGTTTCCCACAAAATTCATGAAAAAACACCACAAAATTCCCTAAATCTTTTCAAAATACCACAAAATTCTTGAAAAGCCCCACCAAATTCCAGAAACATCCCACAAAATGTCCTCAATACCCAACAAAATCCCAGAAAAATCACACAAAATTCCCTAAATCTTCTCAAAACATGACCAAATTCTAGAAAAATATCCCACCAAATCTCCACAAATTCCCACAGAATACATGAAAAATCCCTGATAACTCGTCAGTTCTCTACAGAATCTCACAAAATTCCAGAAAAGTCCCTCCAAGTTCCAGAAATGTCCCACAAAATCTCCCCAGTATCCAATAAAATTCCAGGAAAAATCCCACAAAATTCCCTAAATCTTCCCAAAACACGACCAAATTCTAGAAAAATATCCCACCAAATCTCCACAAATTCCCACAAAATACATGAAAAATCCCTCAAGATCCCTAAATCGCCTCAATATCCCACAAAATTCCACAAAAATCCCACCAAATCTTTACAAGTTTCCACAAAATCTAAGAAAAATTCCTCAAAATTCTTCAAGTCTCCTCAAAACCACACAAAGTCCTTCAAAAAGGCCCACCAAATTCCAGAAAAATCTTACAGAATTCCCTAAATCTTCTCAAAACTCTACCAAATTCCAGAAAAATCCCACCAAATCTCCACAAATTCCCACAGAATACATGAAAAATCCCTGATAATTCGTCAGTTCTCTACAGAATCTCACCAAATTCCAGAAAAGTCCCTCGAAGTTCCAGAAATATCCCACAAAATCTCCCCAGTATCCAACAAAATTCCAGGAAAAATCCCACAAAATTCCCTAAATCTTCTCAAAACACGACTAAATTCTAGAAAAATATCCCACCAAATCTCCACAAATTCCCACAAAATACATGAAAAATCCCTCAAGATCCCTAAATCGCCTCAATATCCCACAAAATCCCACAAAAATCACACAAAACCTCCACAAGTTTCCACAAAATATAAAAAAAAATCCTCAAAATTCTTCAAGTCTCCTCAAAACCACACAAAGTCCTTGAAAAGGCCCACCAAATTCCAGAAAAATCCCACAGAATCTACAAAAATTCCCACAAAATCTAAAACAAATCCCTCAAAATTCACTGAATTTCCTCAATATCCCACCAAATTCCAGAACCATCTCACAAAATCTCAACAAATTTCCACAAAATCTAAGAAAATTCCGCAAAATTCTTCAGGTCTCCTCTAAATCCCACAAAATTCAAGACAAATCCTCAAAATTCCACAAAAATCCCACAAATTTCCTTCCATCTTCTCAGAACCCAAACAAACTCCTGCAACATCTCACAAAATCTCCACCAATTTCCAAACAATTCAAGAAAAATCCCGCAAAATTCTTCAAGTCTCCTCCAAATACCACAAACATCCCACAAACATCCCACAAACATCCCACAAACATCCCCCAAAATTCAAGAGAAATCCCACAAAATTTAAAAGAAATCCCACAAAATCCTGTACAAGCCCCACACAATTCCCTAAATCTTCTCAGAACCCAACCACATTCCTGCAACATCCCACAAAATCTCTGGAAATTTCCACAAAATTCAAGAAGACTCTCACAAAATACTTGAAAGCTGCTGAAAATTCCACGAATATCCCACAAAAATCCCTAAATCTTCTCAAAACCCAACCACATTCCTGCAGCATCTCACAAAATCTCCACCAATATCCAAAAAATTCAAGAAAATTCCCTCCAAATTCTTCAAGTCTCCTCCAAATCCCACAAAATTCAAGAAAAATCCTCAAAATCCCACAAAAATCCCACCAAATTCCAGAACCATCTCACAAAATCTCAACAAATTTCCACTAAATTCAAGAAAACTCTCACAAAGTTCTTGAAAGCCCCTCAAAATTCCAGAAAAATGCCACAAACTTCCCTACATCTTCTCAAAACCCAAACAAACTCCTGCAACATCTCACAAAATCTCCACCAATTTCCAAACAATTCAAGAAAAATCCCGCAAAATTCTTCAAGTCTCGTACAAATCCCAGAAATATCCCACAAAATTCCAGAAACATCCCACCAAATCACCTCAATATCACCAAAAATTCTGGAAAAGCCTCACAAAATTGCAGAAAAATGCCACAAAATTCCCTAAACCTTCTCAAAACCCTACCGAATTCCTGCAACATCCCACAAAATCTCCAACAATTTCCACAAAATTCAAGAAAAATCCCTCAAAATTCACTGAATTTCCTCAATATCCCACCAAATTCCAGAACCATCTCACAAAATCTCAACAAATTTCCACAAAATCTAAGAAAATTCCCGCAAAATTCTTCAAGTCTCCTCCAAATCCCACAAAATTCAAGAGAAATCCTCAAAATTCCACAAAAATCCAACAAAATTCCTTCCATCTTCTCAGAACCCAAACAAATTCCTGCAACATCTCACAAAATCTCCACCAATTTCCAAACATTTCAAGAAAAGTCCCGCAAAATTCTTCAAGTCTCCTCCAAATACCACAAACATCCTACAAACATCTCACAAACATCCCACAAACATCCCATAAAATTCAATAGAAATCCCACAAAATTCAAGAGAAATCCCACCAAATTCTGTACAAGCCCCACGCAATTCCCTAAATCTTCTCAGAACCCAACCACATTCCTGCAACATCCCACAAAATCTCCAACAATTTCCACAAAATTCAAGAAAATTCCCTCCAAATTCACTGAATTTCCTCAATATCCCACCAAACTCCAGAACCATCTCACAAAATCTCAACAAATTTCCAAAAAATTGAAAAAAACTCTCACAAAGTTCTTGAAAGCCCCTCAAAATTCCAGAAAAATGCCACAAAATTCCCTACATCTTCTCAAAACATTACAAAATTCTACAGACATCTCACAAAATCTCCACACATTTCCACAAAATCTAAGAAAATTCCCGCAAAATTCTTCAAGTCTCCTCCAAATCCCACAAAATTCAAGAGAAATCCTCAAAATTCCACAAAAATCCAACAAAATTCCTTCCATCTTCTCAGAACCCAAACAAATTCCTGCAACATCTCACAAAATCTCCACCAATTTCCACAACATTTAGGAAAAATCCCTCCAACTTCTTCAAGTCTCCTCCAAATCCCACAAAATTCAAGAGAATTCCTCAAAATTCCACAAAAATCCCACAAAATTCCTGCAACATCTCACAAAATCTCCGGAAATTTCCACAAAATTCAAGAAGACTCTCACAAAATACTTGAAAGCTGCTGAAAATTCCACGAATATCCCACAAAAATCCCTAAATCTTCTCAAAACCCAACCACATTCCTGCAGCATCTCACAAAATCTCCACCAATATCCAAAAAATTCAAGAAAATTCCCTCCAAATTCTTCAAGTCTCCTCCAAATCCCACAAAATTCAAGACAAATCCTCAAAATCCCACAAAAATCCCACCAAATTCCAGAACCATCTCACAAAATCTCAACAAATTTCCACTAAATTCAAGAAAACTCTCACAAAGTTCTTGAAAGCCCCTCAAAATTCCAGAAAAATGCCACAAACTTCCCTACATCTTCTCAAAACCCAACCACATTCCTGCAACATCTCACAAAATCTCCACCAATTTCCAAACAATTCAAGAAAAATCCCTCCAAATTCTTCAAGTCTCGTACAAATCCCAGAAAAATCCCACAAAATTCCAGAAACATCCCACCAAATCACCTCAATATCACCAAAAATTCTGGAAAAGCCTCACAAAATTGCAGAAAAATGCCACAAAATTCCCTAAACCTTCTCAAAACCCTACCGAATTCCTGCAACATCCCACAAAATCTCCAACAATTTCCACAAAATTCAAGAAAAATCCCTCAAAATTCACTGGATTTCCTCAATATCCCAGCAAATTCCAGAACCATCTCACAAAATCTCAACAAATTTCCACAAAATCTAAGAAAATTCCCGCAAAATTCTTCAAGTCTCCTCCAAATTCCACAAAATTCAAGAGAAATCCTCAAAATTCCACAAAAATCCCACAAAATTCCTTCCATCTTCTCAGAACCCAAACAAACTCCTGCAACATCTCACAAAATCTCCACCAATTTCCAAACAATTCAAGAAAAATCCCGCAAAATTCTTCAAGTCTCCTCCAAATACCACAAACATCCCACAAACATCCCACAAACATCCCACAAAATTCCATAGAAATCCCACAAAATTCAAAAGAAATCGCACAAAATCCTGTACAAGCCCCACACAATTCCCTAAATCTTCTCAAAACCCAACAACATTCCTGCAACATCCCACAAAATCTCTGGAAATTTCCACAAAATTCAAGAAGACTTACACAAAAAACTTGAAAGCTGCTGAAAATTCCACGAAAATCCCACAAAAATCCCTAAATCTTCTCAAAACCCAACCACATTCCTGCAGCATCTCACAAAATCTCCACCAATATCCAAAAAATTCAAGAAAATTCCCTCCAAATTCTTCAAGTCTCCTCCAAATCCCACAAAATTCAAGACAAATCCTCAAAATCCCACAAAAATCCCACCAAATTCCAGAACCATCTCACAAAATCTCAACAAATTTCCACTAAATTCAAGAAAACTCTCACAAAGTTCTTGAAAGCCCCTCAAAATTCCAGAAAAATGCCACAAACTTCCCTACATCTTCTCAAAACCCAAACAAACTCCTGCAACATCTCACAAAATCTCCACCAATTTCCAAACAATTCAAGAAAAATCCCGCAAAATTCTTCAAGTCTCGTACAAATCCCAGAAAAATCCCACAAAATTCCAGAAACATCCCACCAAATCACCTCAATATCACCAAAAATTCTGGAAAAGCCTCACAAAATTGCAGAAAAATGCCACAAAATTCCCTAAACCTTCTCAAAACCCTACCCAATTCCTGCAACATCCCACAAAATCTCCAACAATTTCCACAAAATTCAAGAAAAATCCCTCAAAATTCACTGAATTTCCTCAATATCCCACCAAATTCCAGAACCATCTCACAAAATCTCAACAAATTTCCACTAAATCTAAGAAAATTCCCTCCAAATTCTTCAAGTCTCCTCCAAATCCCACAAAATTCAAGAGAAATCCTCAAAATTCCACAAAAATCCAACAAAATTCCTTCCATCTTCTCAGAACCCAAACAAATTCCTGCAACATCTCACAAAATCTCCACCAATTTCCAAACATTTCAAGAAAAATCCTGCAAAATTCTTCAAGTCTCCTCCAAATACCACAAACATCCTACAAACATCTCACAAACATACCACAAACATCCCATAAAATTCAATAGAAATCCCACAAAATTCAAGAGAAATCCCACCAAATTCTGTACAAGCCCCACACAATTCCCTAAATCTTCTCAGAACCCAACCACATTCCTGCAACATCCCACAAAATCTCCAACAATTTCCTCAAAATTCAAGAAAATTCCCTCCAAATTCACTGAATTTCCTCAATATCCCACCAAACTCCAGAACCATCTCACAAAATCTCAACAAATTTCAAAAAAATTAAAAAAAACTCTCACAAAGTTCTTGAAAGCCCCTCAAAATTCCAGAAAAATGCCACAAAATTCCCTACATCGTCTCAAAACATTATAAAATTCTACAGACATCTCACAAAATCTCCACCAATTTCCACAAAATCTAAGAAAATTCCCGCAAAATTCTTCAAGTCTCCTCCAAATCCCACAAAATTCAAGAGAAATCCTCAAAATTCCACAAAAATCCAACAAAATTCCCTACATCTTCTCAAAATCCAAACAAATTCCTGAAACATCTCACAAAATCTCCACCAATTTCCACAACATTTAGGAAAAATCCCTCCAACTTCTTCAAGTCTCCTCCAAATATCACAAAATTCAAGAGAATTCCTCAAAATTCCACAAAAATCCCACAAAATTCCTGCAACATCTCACAAAATCTCCGGAAATTTCCACAAAATTCAAGAAGACTCTGACAAATTCCAGAAAAGTCCCTCAAAGTTCCACAAACATCCCACAAAATCTCCCCAGTATCCAACAAAATTACAGGAAAAATCCCACAAAATTCCCTAAATCTTCTCAAAACACGACCAAATTCTAGAAAAATATCCCACCAAATCTCCACAAATTCCCACAAAATACATGAAAAATCCCACAAGATCCCTAAGTCGCCTCAATATCCCACAAAATCCCACAAAAATCACACAAAACGTCCACAAGTTTCCACAAAATATAAAAAAAAATCCTCAAAATTCTTCAAGTCTCCTCAAAACCACACAAAGTCCTTGAAAAGGCCCACCAAATTCCAGTAAAATCCCACAGAATCTACACAAATTCCCAAAAATCTAAAACAAATTCCTCAAAATTCTTCAAGTCTCCTCAGAATTCCACACAATTCCAGAAAAAACCCACAAAATTCCAGAGAAGTCCCACAAAACTCCCTAAATCATTACAAAACCCTACCAATTCACAGGAATGTCCCAAAAAATCTCTACCAATTCCCAGAACATGCCCCCAAAAATCTCACAAAAATCCCTAAATCTTCTGAAAACTCGACCAAATTCCAGAAACGCCCCATAAAATCAGCACAGATTCCCACAAAATTCAAGAAAAAACACCACAAAATTCCCAAAATCTTTTCAAAATACCACAAAATTCTTGAAAAGCCCCACCAAATTCCAGAAACATCCCACAAAATGTCCTCAATACCCAACAAAATTCCAGGAAAAATCCCACAAAATTCCCTAAATCTTCTCAAAACACGACCAATTTCTAGAAAAATATCCAACCAAATCTCCACAAATTCCCACAAAATATATGAAAAATCCCTCAAGATCCCTAAATCGCCTCAATATCCCACAAAATCCCACAAAAATCACACAAAACCTCCACAAGATTCCACAAAATCTAAGAAAATTTCCTCAAAATTCTTCAAGTCTCCTCAAAACCACACAAAGTCCTTCAAAGAGGCCCACCAAATTCCAAAAAAATCTTACAGAATTCCCTAAATCTTCTCAAAACTCTACCAAATTCCAGAAAAATCTCACCAAATCTCCACAAATTCCCACAGAATACATGAAAAATCCCTGATAATTCATCAGTTCTCTACAGAATCTCACCAAATTCCAGAAAAGTCCCTCAAAGTTCCACAAATATTCCACAAAATCTCCCCAGTATCCAACAAAATTCCTGGAAAAATCACACAAAATTCCCTAAATCTTCTCAAAACACGGCCAAAATCCACAAAAATCCCACCAAATCTCCACAAATTCCCACAGAATACATGAAAAATCCCTGATAATTCGTCAGTTCTCTACAGAATCTCACCAAATTCCAGAAAAGTCCCTCGAAGTTCCAGAAATGACCCACAAAATCTCCCCAGTATCCAATAAAATTCCAGGAAAAATCCCACAAAATTCCCTAAATCTTCCCAAAACACGACCAAATTCTAGAAAAATATCCCACCAAATCTCCACAAATTCCCACAAAATACATGAAAAATCCCTCAAGATCCCTAAATCGCCTCAATATCCCACAAAATCCCACAAAAATCCCAAAAACTTACACAAGTTTCCACAGAATCTAAGAAAAATTCCTCAAAATTCTTCAAGTCTCCTCAAAACCACAAAAAGTCCTTCAAAAAGGCCTACCAAATTCCAGAAATATCTTGCAGAATTCCCTAAATCTTCTCAAAACTCTACCAAATTCCAGAAAAATCCGACCAAATCTCCACAAATTCCCACAGAATACATGAAAAATCCCTGATAATTCATCAGTTCTCTACAGAATCTCACCAAATTCCAGAAAAGTCCCTCAAAGTTCCACAAATATTCCACAAAATCTCCCCAGTATCCAACAAAATTCCTGGAAAAATCACACAAAATTCCCTAAATCTTCTCAAAATACGGCTAAAATCCACAAAAATCCCACCGAATCTCCACAAATTCCCACAGAATACATGAAAAATCCCTCAAGATCCCTAAATCGCCTCAATATCCCAAAAAATCAAACAAAAATCCCACCAAGCCTCCACAAGTTTCCACAAAATCTAAGAAAAATTCCTCAAAATTCTTCAAGTCTCCTCAAAACCACAAAACGTCCTTCAAAAAGGCCTACCAAATTCCAGAAATATCTTGCAGAATTCCCTAAATCTTCTCAAAACTCTACCAAATTCCAGAAAAATCCCACCAAATCTCCACAAATTCCCACAGAATACATGAAAAATCCCTGATAATTCTTCAGTTCTCTACAGAATCTCACCAAATTCCAGAAAAGTCCCTCAAAGTTCCACAAACATTCCACAAAATCTCCCCAGTATCCAATAAAATTCCAGAAAAAATCCCACAAAATTCCCTAAATCTTCCCAAAACATGACCAAATTCTAGAAAAATATCCCACCAAATCTCCACAAAATCCCACTAAATACATGAAAAATCCCTCAAGATCCCTAAATCGCCACAATATCCCACAAAATCCCACAAAAATCCCACAAAACCTCCACAAGTTTCCACAGAATCTAAGAAAAATTCCTCAAAATTCTTCAAGTCTCCTCAAAACCACAAAAAGTCCTTCAAAAAGGCCTACCAAATTCCAGAAATATCTTGCAGAATTCCCTAAATCTTCTCAAAACTCTACCAAGTTCCAGAAAAATCCCACCAAATCTCCACAAATTCCCACAAAATACATGAAAAATCCCTCAAGATCCCTAAATCGCCTCAATATCCCACAAAATTCCACAAACATCCCACAAAACCTCCACAAGTTTCCACAGAATCTAAGAAAAATTCCTCAAAATTCTTCAAGTCTCCTCAAAACCACACAAAGTCCTTCAAAGAGGCCCACCAAATTCCAAAAAAATCTTACAGAATTCCCTAAATCTTCTCAAAACTCTACCAAATTCCAGAAAAATCTCACCAAATCTCCACAAATTCCCACAGACTACCTGAAAAATCCCTGATAATTCGTCAGTTCTCTACAGAATCTCACCAAATTCCAGAAGAGACCCTCAAAGTTCCACAAACATCCCACAAAATCTCCCCAGTATCCAACAAAATTCCAGGAAAAATCCCACAAAATTCCCTAAGTCTTCCCAAAACACGACCAAATTCTAGAAAAATATCCCAACAAATCTCCACAAATTCCCACAAAATACATGAAAAATCCCTCAAGATCCCTAAATCGCCTCAATATCCCACAAAATCCCACAAAAATCACACAAAACCTCCACAAGTTTCCACAAAATCTAAGAAAAATCCCTGAAAATTCTTCAAGTCTCCTCAAAACCACACAAAGTCCTTGAAAAGGCCCACCAAATTCCAGAAAAATCTTACAAAATTCCCTAAATCTTCTCAAAACTCTACCAAATTCCAGAAAAATCCCACCAAATCTCCACAAATTCCCACAGGATACATGAAAAATCCCTGATAATTCTTCAGTTCTCTATAGAATCTCACCAAATTCCAGAAGAGTCCCTCAAAGTTCCACAAACATTCCACAAAATCTCCCCAGTATCCAATAAAATTCCAGGAAAAATCCCACAAAATTCCCTAAATCTTCCCAAAACACGACCAAATTCTAGAAAAATATCCCACCAAATCTCCACAAATTCCCACAAAATACATGTAAATTCCCTCAAGATCCCTAAATCGCCTCAATATCCCACAAAATTCCACAAAAATCCCACAAAACCTCCACAAGTTTCCACAGAATCTAAGAAAAATTCCTCAAAATTCTTCAAGTCTCCTCAAAACCACAAAAAGTCCTTCAAAAAGGCCTACCAAATTCCAGAAATATCTTGCAGAATTCCCTAAATCTTCTCAAAACTCTACCAAGTTCCAGAAAAATCCCACCAAATCTCCACAAATTCCCACAAAATACATGAAAAATCCCTCAAGATCCCTAAATCGCCTCAATATCCCACAAAATTCCACAAACATCCCACAAAACCTCCACAAGTTTCCACAGAATCTAAGAAAAATTCCTCAAAATTCTTCAAGTCTCCTCAAAACCACACAAAGTCCTTCAAAGAGGCCCACCAAATTCCAAAAAAATCTTACAGAATTCCCTAAATCTTCTCAAAACTCTACCAAATTCCAGAAAAATCTCACCAAATCTCCACAAATTCCCACAGACTACCTGAAAAATCCCTGATAATTCGTCAGTTCTCTACAGAATCTCACCAAATTCCAGAAGAGACCCTCAAAGTTCCACAAACATCCCACAAAATGTCCTCAATACCCAACAAAATCCCAGAAAAATCACACAAAATTCCCTAAATCTTCCCCAAACACGACCAAATTCTAGAAAAATATCCCACCAAATCTCCACAAATTCCCACAGAATACATGAAAAATCCCTGATAATTCGTCAGTTCTCTACAGAATCTCACCAAATTCCAGAAAAGTCCCTCAAAGTTCCACAAACATCCCACAAAATCTCCCCAGTATCCAACAAAATTCCAGGAAAAATCCCACAAAATTCCCTAAATCTTCCCAAAACACGACCAAATTCTAGAAAAATATCCCAACAAATCTCCACAAATTCCCACAAAATACATGAAAAATCCCTCAAGATCCCTAAATCGCCTCAATATCCCACAAAATCCCACAAAAATCACACAAAACCTCCACAAGTTTCCACAAAATCTAAGAAAAATCCCTGAAAATTCTTCAAGTCTCCTCAAAACCACACAAAGTCCTTGAAAAGGCCCACCAAATTCCAGAAAAATCCCACAGAATCTACACAAATTCCCACAAAATCTAAAACAAATTCCTCAAAATTCTTCAAGTCTCCTCAGAATCCCACACAATTCCAGAAAAAACCCACAAAATTCCAGAGAAGTCCCACAAAACTCCCTAAATCATTTCAAAACCCTACCAATTCACAGGAATGTCCCACAAAATCTCCACCAATTCCCAGAACATCCCACAAAAATCTCACAAAAATCCCTAAATCTTCTGAAAACTCGACCAAATTCCAGAAACGCCCCATAAAATCAGCACAGTTTCCCACAAAATTCAAGAAAAAACACCACAAAATTCCCAAAATCTTTTCAAAATACCACAAACTTCTTGAAAAGCCCCACCAAATTCCAGAAACATCCCACAAAATGTCCTCAATACCCAACAAAATCCCAGAAAAATCACACAAAATTCCCTAAATCTTCTCAAAACACGGCCAAAATCCACAAAAATCCCACCAAATCTCCACAAATTCCCACAGAATACATGAAAAATCCCTGATAATTCATCAGTTCTCTACAGAATCTCACCAAATTCCAGAAAAGTCCCTCAAAGTTCCACAAACATCCCACAAAATCTCCCCAGTATCCAACAAAATTCCAGGAAAAATCCCACAAAATTCCCTAAATCTTCCCCAAACACGACCAAATTCTAGAAAAATATCCCAACAAATCTCCACAAATTCCCACAAAATACATGAAAAATCCCTCAAGATCCCTAAATCGCCTCAATATCCCACAAAATCCCACAAAAATCACACAAAACCTCCACAAGTTTCCACAAAATCTAAGAAAAATCCCTGAAAATTCTTCAAGTCTCCTCAAAACCACACAAAGTCCTTGAAAGGGCCCACCAAATTCCAGAAAAATCTTACAAAATTCCCTAAATCTTCTCAAAACTCTACCAAATTCCAGAAAAATCCCACAAAATCTCCACAAATTCCCACAGGATACATGAAAAATCCCTGATAATTCGTCAGTTCTCTATAGAATCTCACCAAATTCCAGAAGAGTCCCTCAAAGTTCCACAAACATTCCACAAAATCTCCCCAGTATCCAATAAAATTCCTGGAAAAATCCCACAAAATTCCCTAAATCTTCCCAAAACACGACCAAATTCTAGAAAAATATCCCACCAAATCTCCACAAATTCCCACAAAATACATGTAAATTCCCTCAAGATGCCTAAATCGCCTCAATATCCCACAAAATTCCACAAAAATCCCACAAAACCTCCACAAGTTTCCACAGAATCTAAGAAAAATTCCTCAAAATTCTTCAAGTCTCCTCAAAACCACAAAAAGTCCTTCAAAAAGGCCTACCAAATTCCAGAAATATCTTGCAGAATTCCCTAAATCTTCTCAAAACTCTACCAAATTCCAGAAAAATCCCACCAAATCTCCACAAATTCCCACAAAATACATGAAAAATCCCTCAAGATCCCTAAATCGCCTCAATATCCCACAAAATTCCACAAAAATCCCACAAAACCTCCACAAGTTTCCACAGAATCTAAGAAAAATTCCTCAAAATTCTTCAAGTCTCCTCAAAACCACACAAAGTCCTTCAAAGAGGCCTACCAAATTCCAGAAATATCTTGCAGAATTCCCTAAATCTTCTCAAAACTCTACCAAATTCCAGAAAAATCCGACCAAATCTCCACAAATTCCCACAGAATACATGAAAAATCCCTGATAATTCATCAGTTCTCTACAGAATCTCACCAAATTCCAGAAAAGTCCCTCAAAGTTCCACAAATATTCCACAAAATCTCCCCAGTATCCAACAAAATTCCAGGAAAAATCACACAAAATTCCCTAAATCTTCTCAAAATACGGCTAAAATCCACAAAAATCCCACCGAATCTCCACAAATTCCCACAGAATACATGAAAAATCCCTCAAGATCCCTAAATCGCCTCAATATCCCACAAAATCACACAAAAATCCCACCAAGCCTCCACAAGTTTCCACAAAATCTAAGAAAAATTCCTCAAAATTCTTCAAGCCTCCTCAAAACCACAAAACGTCCTTCAAAAAAGCCTACCAAATTCCAGAAATATCTTGCAGAATTCCCTAAATCTTCTCAAAACTCTACCAAATTCCAGAAAAATCCCACCAAATCTCCACAAATTCCCACAGAATACATGAAAAATCCCTGATAATTCGTCAGTTCTCTACAGAATCTCACCAAATTCCAGAAAAGTCCCTCAAAGTTCCACAAACATTCCACAAAATCTCCCCAGTATCCAATAAAATTCCAGGAAAAATCCCACAAAATTCCCTAAATCTTCCCAAAACACGACCAAATTCTAGAAAAATATCCCACCAAATCTCCACAAATTCCCACAAAATACATGTAAATTCCCTCAAGATGCCTAAATCGCCTCAATATCCCACAAAATTCCACAAAAATCCCACAAAACCTCCACAAGTTTCCACAGAATCTAAGAAAAATTCCTCAAAATTCTTCAAGTCTCCTCAAAACCACAAAAAGTCCTTCAAAAAGGCCTACCAAATTCCAGAAATATCTTGCAGAATTCCCTAAATCTTCTCAAAACTCTACCAAGTTCCAGAAAAATCCCACCAAATCTCCACAAATTCCCACAAAATACATGAAAAATCCCTCAAGATCCCTAAATCGCCTCAATATCCCACAAAATTCCACAAAAATCCCACAAAACCTCCACAAGTTTCCACAGAATCTAAGAAAAATTCCTCAAAATTCTTCAAGTCTCCTCAAAACCACACAAAGTCCTTCAAAGAGGCCCACCAAATTCCAAAAAAATCTTACAGAATTCCCTAAATCTTCTCAAAACTCTACCAAATTCCAGAAAAATCTCACCAAATCTCCACAAATTCCCACAGACTACCTGAAAAATCCCTGATAATTCGTCAGTTCTCTACAGAATCTCACCAAATTCCAGAAGAGACCCTCAAAGTTCCACAAACATCCCACAAAATCTCCCCAGTATCCAACAAAATTCCTGGAAAAATCCCACAAAATTCCCTAAATCTTCTCAAAACATGACAAAATTCTAGAAAAATATCCCACCGAATCTCCACAAATTCCCACAGAATACATGAAAAATCCCTGATAATTCGTCAGTTCTCTACAGAATCTCACCAAATTCCAGAAAAGTCCCTCAAAGTTCCACAAACATTCCACAAAATCTCCCCAGTATCCAATAAAATTCCAGAAAAAATCCCACAAAATTCCCTAAATCTTCCCAAAACATGACCAAATTCTAGAAAAATATCCCACCAAATCTCCACAAAATCCCACTAAATACATGAAAAATCCCTCAAGATCCCTAAATCGCCTCAATATCCCACAAAATCCCACAAAAATCACACAAAACCTCCACAAGTTTTCACAAAATATAAAAACAAATCCTTAAAATTCTTCAAGTCTCCTCAAAACCACACAAAGTCCTTGAAAAGGCCCACCAAATTCCAGTAAAATCCCACAGAATCTCCAACAATTCCCACAAAATCTAAAAAAAATTCCTCAAAATTCTTCAAGTCTCCTCAGAATCCCACACAATTCCAGAAAAAACCCACAAAATTCCAGAGAAGTCCCACAAAACTCCCTAAATCATTTCAAAACTCTACCAATTCACAGGAATGTCCCACAAAATCTCCACCAATTCCCAGAACATCCCACAAAAATCTCACAAAAATCCCTAAATCTTCTGAAAACTCGACCAAATTCCAGAAACGCCCCATAAAATCAGCACAGTTTCCCACAAAATTCAAGAAAAAACACCACAAAATTCCCAAAATCTTTTCAAAATACCACAAAATTCTTGAAAAGCCCCACCAAATTCCAGAAACATCCCACAAAATGTCCTCAATACCCAACAAAATCCCAGAAAAATCACACAAAATTCCCTAAATCTTCTCAAAACACGGCCAAAATCCACAAAAATCCCACCAAATCTCCACAAATTCCCACAGAATACATGAAAAATCCCTGATAATTCGTCAGTTCTCTACAGAATCTCACCAAATTCCAGAAAAGTCCCTCAAAGTTCCACAAACATTCCACAAAATCTCCCCAGTATCCAATAAAATTCCAGGAAAAATCCCACAAAATTCCCTAAATCTTCCCAAAACACGACCAAATTCTAGAAAAATATCCCACCAAATCTCCACAAATTCCCACAAAATACATGTAAATTCCCTCAAGATGCCTAAATCGCCTCAATATCCCACAAAATTCCACAAAAATCCCACAAAACCTCCACAAGTTTCCACAGAATCTAAGAAAAATTCCTCAAAATTCTTCAAGTCTCCTCAAAACCACAAAAAGTCCTTCAAAAAGGCCTACCAAATTCCAGAAATATCTTGCAGAATTCCCTAAATCTTCTCAAAACTCTACCAAGTTCCAGAAAAATCCCACCAAATCTCCACAAATTCCCACAAAATACATGAAAAATCCCTCAAGATCCCTAAATCACCTCAATATCCCACAAAATTCCACAAAAATCCCACAAAACCTCCACAAGTTTCCACAGAATCTAAGAAAAATTCCTCAAAATTCTTCAAGTCTCCTCAAAACCACACAAAGTCCTTCAAAGAGGCCCACCAAATTCCAAAAAAATCTTACAGAATTCCCTAAATCTTCTCAAAACTCTACCAACTTCCAGAAAAATCTCACCAAATCTCCACAAATTCCCACAGACTACCTGAAAAATCCCTGATAATTCGTCAGTTCTCTACAGAATCTCACCAAATTCCAGAAGAGACCCTCAAAGTTCCACAAACATCCCACAAAATCTCCCCAGTATCCAACAAAATTCCAGGAAAAATCCCACAAAATTCCCTAAATCTTCTCAAAACATGACAAAATTCTAGAAAAATATCCCACCGAATCTCCACAAATTCCCACAGAATACATGAAAAATCCCTGATAATTCGTCAGTTCTCTACAGAATCTCACCAAATTCCAGAAAAGTCCCTCAAAGTTCCACAAACATTCCACAAAATCTCCCCAGTATCCAATAAAATTCCAGAAAAAATCCCACAAAATTCCCTAAATCTTCCCAAAACATGACCAAATTCTAGAAAAATATCCCACCAAATCTCCACAAAATCCCACTAAATACATGAAAAATCCCTCAAGATCCCTAAATCGCCTCAATATCCCACAAAATCCCACAAAAATCACACAAAACCTCCACAAGTTTTCACAAAATATAAAAACAAATCCTTAAAATTCTTCAAGTCTCCTCAAAACCACACAAAGTCCTTGAAAAGGCCCACCAAATTCCAGTAAAATCCCACAGAATCTCCAACAATTCCCACAAAATCTAAAAAAAATTCCTCAAAATTCTTCAAGTCTCCTCAGAATCCCACACAATTCCAGAAAAAACCCACAAAATTCCAGAGAAGTCCCACAAAACTCCCTAAATCATTTCAAAACCCTACCAATTCACAGGAATGTCCCACAAAATCTCCACCAATTCCCAGAACATCCCACAAAAATCTCACAAAAATCCCTAAATCTTCTGAAAACTCGACCAAATTCCAGAAACGCCCCATAAAATCAGCACAGTTTCCCACAAAATTCAAGAAAAAACACCACAAAATTCCCAAAATCTTTTCAAAATACCACAAAATTCTTGAAAAGCCCCACCAAATTCCAGAAACATCCCACAAAATGTCCTCAATACCCAACAAAATCCCAGAAAAATCACACAAAATTCCCTAAATCTTCTCAAAACACGGCCAAAATCCACAAAAATCCCACCAAATCTCCACAAATTCCCACAGAATACATGAAAAATCCCTGATAATTCGTCAGTTCTCTACAGAATCTCACCAAATTCCAGAAAAGTCCCTCAAAGTTCCACAAACATCCCACAAAATCTCCCCAGTATCCAACAAAATTCCAGGAAAAATCCCACAAAATTCCCTAAATCTTCCCAAAACACGACCAAATTCTAGAAAAATATCCCAACAAATCTCCACAAATTCCCACAAAATACATGAAAAATCCCTCAAGATCCCTAAATCGCCTCAATATCCCACAAAATCCCACAAAAATCACACAAAACCTCCACAAGTTTCCACAAAATCTAAGAAAAATCCCTGAAAATTCTTCAAGTCTCCTCAAAACCACAAAAAGTCCTTCAAAAAGGCCTACCAAATTCCAGAAATATCTTGCAGAATTCCCTAAATCTTCTCAAAACTCTACCAAATTCCAGAAAAATCCCACCAAATCTCCACAAATTCCCACAGAATACATGAAAAATCCCTGATAATTCTTCAGTTCTCTACAGAATCTCACCAAATTCCAGAAAAGTCCCTCAAAGTTCCACAAATATTCCACAAAATCTCCCCAGTATCCAACAAAATTCCTGGAAAAATCACACAAAATTCCCTAAATCTTCTCAAAATACGGCTAAAATCCACAAAAATCCCACCGAATCTCCACAAATTCCCACAGAATACATGAAAAATCCCTCAAGATCCCTAAATCGCCTCAATATCCCACAAAAGCACACAAAAATCCCACCAAGCCTCCACAAGTTTCCACAAAATCTAAGAAAAATTCCTCAAAATTCTTCAAGTCTCCTCAAAACCACAAAACGTCCTTCAAAAAGGCCTACCAAATTCCAGAAATATCTTGCAGAATTCCCTAAATCTTCTCAAAACTCTACCAAATTCCAGAAAAATCCCACCAAATCTCCACAAATTCCCACAGAATACATGAAAAATCCCTGATAATTCGTCAGTTCTCTACAGAATCTCACCAAATTCCAGAAAAGTCCCTCAAAGTTCCACAAACATTCCACAAAATCTCCCCAGTATCCAATAAAATTCCAGAAAAAATCCCACAAAATTCCCTAAATCTTCCCAAAACATGACCAAATTCTAGAAAAATATCCCACCAAATCTCCACAAAATCCCACTAAATACATGAAAAATCCCTCAAGATCCCTAAATCGCCTCAATATCCCACAAAATCCCACAAAAATCACACAAAACCTCCACAAGTTTTCACAAAATATAAAAACAAATCCTTAAAATTCTTCAAGTCTCCTCAAAACCACACAAAGTCCTTGAAAAGGCCCACCAAATTCCAGTAAAATCCCACAGAATCTCCAACAATTCCCACAAAATCTAAAAAAAATTCCTCAAAATTCTTCAAGTCTCCTCAGAATCCCACACAATTCCAGAAAAAACCCACAAAATTCCAGAGAAGTCCCACAAAACTCCCTAAATCATTTCAAAACTCTACCAATTCACAGGAATGTCCCACAAAATCTCCACCAATTCCCAGAACATCCCACAAAAATCTCACAAAAATCCCTAAATCTTCTGAAAACTCGACCAAATTCCAGAAACGCCCCATAAAATCAGCACAGTTTCCCACAAAATTCAAGAAAAAACACCACAAAATTCCCAAAATCTTTTCAAAATACCACAAAATTCTTGAAAAGCCCCACCAAATTCCAGAAACATCCCACAAAATGTCCTCAATACCCAACAAAATCCCAGAAAAATCACACAAAATTCCCTAAATCTTCTCAAAACACGGCCAAAATCCACAAAAATCCCACCAAATCTCCACAAATTCCCACAGAATACATGAAAAATCCCTGATAATTCGTCAGTTCTCTACAGAATCTCACCAAATTCCAGAAAAGTCCCTCAAAGTTCCACAAACATTCCACAAAATCTCCCCAGTATCCAATAAAATTCCAGGAAAAATCCCACAAAATTCCCTAAATCTTCCCAAAACACGACCAAATTCTAGAAAAATATCCCACCAAATCTCCACAAATTCCCACAAAATACATGTAAATTCCCTCAAGATGCCTAAATCGCCTCAATATCCCACAAAATTCCACAAAAATCCCACAAAACCTCCACAAGTTTCCACAGAATCTAAGAAAAATTCCTCAAAATTCTTCAAGTCTCCTCAAAACCACAAAAAGTCCTTCAAAAAGGCCTACCAAATTCCAGAAATATCTTGCAGAATTCCCTAAATCTTCTCAAAACTCTACCAAGTTCCAGAAAAATCCCACCAAATCTCCACAAATTCCCACAAAATACATGAAAAATCCCTCAAGATCCCTAAATCACCTCAATATCCCACAAAATTCCACAAAAATCCCACAAAACCTCCACAAGTTTCCACAGAATCTAAGAAAAATTCCTCAAAATTCTTCAAGTCTCCTCAAAACCACACAAAGTCCTTCAAAGAGGCCCACCAAATTCCAAAAAAATCTTACAGAATTCCCTAAATCTTCTCAAAACTCTACCAACTTCCAGAAAAATCTCACCAAATCTCCACAAATTCCCACAGACTACCTGAAAAATCCCTGATAATTCGTCAGTTCTCTACAGAATCTCACCAAATTCCAGAAGAGACCCTCAAAGTTCCACAAACATCCCACAAAATCTCCCCAGTATCCAACAAAATTCCAGGAAAAATCCCACAAAATTCCCTAAATCTTCTCAAAACATGACAAAATTCTAGAAAAATATCCCACCGAATCTCCACAAATTCCCACAGAATACATGAAAAATCCCTGATAATTCGTCAGTTCTCTACAGAATCTCACCAAATTCCAGAAAAGTCCCTCAAAGTTCCACAAACATTCCACAAAATCTCCCCAGTATCCAATAAAATTCCAGAAAAAATCCCACAAAATTCCCTAAATCTTCCCAAAACATGACCAAATTCTAGAAAAATATCCCACCAAATCTCCACAAAATCCCACTAAATACATGAAAAATCCCTCAAGATCCCTAAATCGCCTCAATATCCCACAAAATCCCACAAAAATCACACAAAACCTCCACAAGTTTTCACAAAATATAAAAACAAATCCTTAAAATTCTTCAAGTCTCCTCAAAACCACACAAAGTCCTTGAAAAGGCCCACCAAATTCCAGTAAAATCCCACAGAATCTCCAACAATTCCCACAAAATCTAAAAAAAATTCCTCAAAATTCTTCAAGTCTCCTCAGAATCCCACACAATTCCAGAAAAAACCCACAAAATTCCAGAGAAGTCCCACAAAACTCCCTAAATCATTTCAAAACCCTACCAATTCACAGGAATGTCCCACAAAATCTCCACCAATTCCCAGAACATCCCACAAAAATCTCACAAAAATCCCTAAATCTTCTGAAAACTCGACCAAATTCCAGAAACGCCCCATAAAATCAGCACAGTTTCCCACAAAATTCAAGAAAAAACACCACAAAATTCCCAAAATCTTTTCAAAATACCACAAAATTCTTGAAAAGCCCCACCAAATTCCAGAAACATCCCACAAAATGTCCTCAATACCCAACAAAATCCCAGAAAAATCACACAAAATTCCCTAAATCTTCTCAAAACACGGCCAAAATCCACAAAAATCCCACCAAATCTCCACAAATTCCCACAGAATACATGAAAAATCCCTGATAATTCGTCAGTTCTCTACAGAATCTCACCAAATTCCAGAAAAGTCCCTCAAAGTTCCACAAACATCCCACAAAATCTCCCCAGTATCCAACAAAATTCCAGGAAAAATCCCACAAAATTCCCTAAATCTTCCCAAAACACGACCAAATTCTAGAAAAATATCCCAACAAATCTCCACAAATTCCCACAAAATACATGAAAAATCCCTCAAGATCCCTAAATCGCCTCAATATCCCACAAAATCCCACAAAAATCACACAAAACCTCCACAAGTTTCCACAAAATCTAAGAAAAATCCCTGAAAATTCTTCAAGTCTCCTCAAAACCACAAAAAGTCCTTCAAAAAGGCCTACCAAATTCCAGAAATATCTTGCAGAATTCCCTAAATCTTCTCAAAACTCTACCAAATTCCAGAAAAATCCCACCAAATCTCCACAAATTCCCACAGAATACATGAAAAATCCCTGATAATTCTTCAGTTCTCTACAGAATCTCACCAAATTCCAGAAAAGTCCCTCAAAGTTCCACAAATATTCCACAAAATCTCCCCAGTATCCAACAAAATTCCTGGAAAAATCACACAAAATTCCCTAAATCTTCTCAAAATACGGCTAAAATCCACAAAAATCCCACCGAATCTCCACAAATTCCCACAGAATACATGAAAAATCCCTCAAGATCCCTAAATCGCCTCAATATCCCACAAAAGCACACAAAAATCCCACCAAGCCTCCACAAGTTTCCACAAAATCTAAGAAAAATTCCTCAAAATTCTTCAAGTCTCCTCAAAACCACAAAACGTCCTTCAAAAAGGCCTACCAAATTCCAGAAATATCTTGCAGAATTCCCTAAATCTTCTCAAAACTCTACCAAATTCCAGAAAAATCCCACCAAATCTCCACAAATTCCCACAGAATACATGAAAAATCCCTGATAATTCGTCAGTTCTCTACAGAATCTCACCAAATTCCAGAAAAGTCCCTCAAAGTTCCACAAACATTCCACAAAATCTCCCCAGTATCCAATAAAATTCCAGAAAAAATCCCACAAAATTCCCTAAATCTTCCCAAAACATGACCAAATTCTAGAAAAATATCCCACCAAATCTCCACAAAATCCCACTAAATACATGAAAAATCCCTCAAGATCCCTAAATCGCCTCAATATCCCACAAAATCCCACAAAAATCACACAAAACCTCCACAAGTTTTCACAAAATATAAAAACAAATCCTTAAAATTCTTCAAGTCTCCTCAAAACCACACAAAGTCCTTGAAAAGGCCCACCAAATTCCAGTAAAATCCCACAGAATCTCCAACAATTCCCACAAAATCTAAAACAAATTCCTCAAAATTCTTCAAGTCTCCTCAGAATCCCACACAATTCCAGAAAAAACCCACAAAATTCCAGAGAAGTCCCACAAAACTCCCTAAATCATTTCAAAACCCTACCAATTCACAGGAATGTCCCACAAAATCTCCACCAATTCCCAGAACATCCCACAAAAATCTCACAAAAATCCCTAAATCTTCTGAAAACTCGACCAAATTCCAGAAACGCTCCATAAAATCAGCACAGTTTCCCTCAAAATTCAAGAAAAAACACCACAAAATTCCCTAAATCTTTTCAAAATACCACAAAATTCTTGAAAAGCCCCACCAAATTCCAGAAACATCCCACAAAATGTCCTCAATACCCAACAAAATCCCAGAAAAATCACACAAAATTCCCTAAATCTTCTCAAAACACGGCCAAAATCCACAAAAATCCCACCAAATCTCCACAAATTCCCACAGAATACATGAAAAATCCCTGATAATTCGTCAGTTCTCTACAGAATCTCACCAAATTCCAGAAAAGTCCCTCAAAGTTCCACAAACATCCCACAAAATCTCCCCAGTATCCAACAAAATTCCAGGAAAAATCCCACAAAATTCCCTAAATCTTCCCAAAACACGACCAAATTCTAGAAAAATATCCCAACAAATCTCCACAAATTCCCACAAAATACATGAAAAATCCCTCAAGATCCCTAAATCGCCTCAATATCCCACAAAATCCCACAAAAATCACACAAAACCTCCACAAGTTTCCACAAAATCTAAGAAAAATCCCTGAAAATTCTTCAAGTCTCCTCAAAACCACAAAAAGTCCTTCAAAAAGGCCTACCAAATTCCAGAAATATCTTGCAGAATTCCCTAAATCTTCTCAAAACTCTACCAAATTCCAGAAAAATCCCACCAAATCTCCACAAATTCCCACAGAATACATGAAAAATCCCTGATAATTCTTCAGTTCTCTACAGAATCTCACCAAATTCCAGAAAAGTCCCTCAAAGTTCCACAAATATTCCACAAAATCTCCCCAGTATCCAACAAAATTCCTGGAAAAATCACACAAAATTCCCTAAATCTTCTCAAAATACGGCTAAAATCCACAAAAATCCCACCGAATCTCCACAAATTCCCACAGAATACATGAAAAATCCCTCAAGATCCCTAAATCGCCTCAATATCCCACAAAATCACACAAAAATCCCACCAAGCCTCCACAAGTTTCCACAAAATCTAAGAAAAATTCCTCAAAATTCTTCAAGTCTCCTCAAAACCACAAAACGTCCTTCAAAAAGGCCTACCAAATTCCAGAAATATCTTGCAGAATTCCCTAAATCTTCTCAAAACTCTACCAAATTCCAGAAAAATCCCACCAAATCTCCACAAATTCCCACAGAATACATGAAAAATCCCTGATAATTCGTCAGTTCTCTACAGAATCTCACCAAATTCCAGAAAAGTCCCTCAAAGTTCCACAAACATTCCACAAAATCTCCCCAGTATCCAATAAAATTCCAGAAAAAATCCCACAAAATTCCCTAAATCTTCCCAAAACATGACCAAATTCTAGAAAAATATCCCACCAAATCTCCACAAAATCCCACTAAATACATGAAAAATCCCTCAAGATCCCTAAATCGCCTCAATATCCCACAAAATCCCACAAAAATCACACAAAACCTCCACAAGTTTTCACAAAATATAAAAACAAATCCTTAAAATTTTTCAAGTCTCCTCAAAACCACACAAAGTCCTTGAAAAGGCCCACCAAATTCCCACAAAATCCCACAGAATCTCCAACAATTCCCACAAAATCTAAAACAAATTCCTCAAAATTCTTCAAGTCTCCTCAGAATCCCACACAATTCCAGAAAAAACCCACAAAATTCCAGAGAAGTCCCACAAAACTCCCTAAATCATTTCAAAACCCTACCAATTCACAGGAATGTCCCACAAAATCTCCACCAATTCCCAGAACATCCCACAAAAATCTCACAAAAATCCCTAAATCTTCTGAAAACTCGACCAAATTCCAGAAATGCCCCATAAAATCAGCACAGTTTCCCACAAAATTCAAGAAAAAACACCACAAAATTCCCTAAATCTTTTCAAAATACCACAAAATTCTTGAAAAGGCCCACCAAATTCCAGAAACATCCCACAAAATGTCCTCAATACCCAACAAAATCCCAGAAAAATCACACAAAATTCCCTAAATCTTCTCAAAACACGGCCAAAATCCACAAAAATCCCACCAAATCTCCACAAATTCCCACAGGATACATGAAAAATCCCTGATAATTCGTCAGTTCTCTACAGAATCTCACCAAATTCCAGAAAAGTCCCTCAAAGTTCCACAAGCATCCCACAAAATCTCCCCAGTATCCAACAAAATTCCAGGAAAAATCCCACAAAATTCCCTAAATCTTCCCAAAACACGACCAAATTCTAGAAAAATATCCCAACAAATCTCCACAAATTCCCACAAAATACATGAAAAATCCCTCAAGATCCCTAAATCGCCTCAATATCCCACAAAATCCCACAAAAATCACACAAAACCTCCACAAGTTTCCACAAAATCTAAGAAAAATCCCTGAAAATTCTTCAAGTCTCCTCAAAACCACACAAAGTCCTTGAAAAGGCCCACCAAATTCCAGAAAAATCTTACAAAATTCCCTAAATCTTCTCAAAACTCTACCAAATTCCAGAAAAATCCCACCAAATCTCCACAAATTCCCACAGGATACATGAAAAATCCCTGATAATTCTTCAGTTCTCTATAGAATCTCACCAAATTCCAGAAGAGTCCCTCAAAGTTCCACAAACATTCCACAAAATCTCCCCAGTATCCAATAAAATTCCAGGAAAAATCCCACAAAATTCCCTAAATCTTCCCAAAACACGACCAAATTCTAGAAAAATATCCCACCAAATCTCCACAAATTCCCACAAAATACATGTAAATTCCCTCAAGATGCCTAAATCGCCTCAATATCCCACAAAATTCCACAAAAATCCCACAAAACCTCCACAAGTTTCCACAGAATCTAAGAAAAATTCCTCAAAATTCTTCAAGTCTCCTCAAAACCACAAAAAGTCCTTCAAAAAGGCCTACCAAATTCCAGAAATATCTTGCAGAATTCCCTAAATCTTCTCAAAACTCTACCAAGTTCCAGAAAAATCCCACCAAATCTCCACAAATTCCCACAAAATACATGAAAAATCCCTCAAGATCCCTAAATCGCCTCAATATCCCACAAAATTCCACAAACATCCCACAAAACCTCCACAAGTTTCCACAGAATCTAAGAAAAATTCCTCAAAATTCTTCAAGTCTCCTCAAAACCACACAAAGTCCTTCAAAGAGGCCCACCAAATTCCAAAAAAATCTTACAGAATTCCCTAAATCTTCTCAAAACTCTACCAAATTCCAGAAAAATCTCACCAAATCTCCACAAATTCCCACAGACTACCTGAAAAATCCCTGATAATTCGTCAGTTCTCTACAGAATCTCACCAAATTCCAGAAGAGACCCTCAAAGTTCCACAAACATCCCACAAAATCTCCCCAGTATCCAACAAAATTCCAGGAAAAATCCCACAAAATTCCCTAAATCTTCTCAAAACATGACAAAATTCTAGAAAAATATCCCACCGAATCTCCACAAATTCCCACAGAATACATGAAAAATCCCTGATAATTCGTCAGTTCTCTACAGAATCTCACCAAATTCCAGAAAAGTCCCTCAAAGTTCCACAAACATCCCACAAAATCTCCCCAGTATCCAACAAAATTCCAGGAAAAATCCCACAAAATTCCCTAAATCTTCCCAAAACACGACCAAATTCTAGAAAAATATCCCAACAAATCTCCACAAATTCCCACAAAATACATGAAAAATCCCTCAAGATCCCTAAATCGCCTCAATATCCCACAAAATCCCACAAAAATCACACAAAACCTCCACAAGTTTCCACAAAATCTAAGAAAAATCCCTGAAAATTCTTCAAGTCTCCTCAAAACCACAAAAAGTCCTTGAAAAGGCCTACCAAATTCCAGAAATATCTTGCAGAATTCCCTAAATCTTCTCAAAACTCTACCAAATTCCAGAAAAATCCCACCAAATCTCCACAAATTCCCACAGAATACATGAAAAATCCCTGATAATTCTTCAGTTCTCTACAGAATCTCACCAAATTCCAGAAAAGTCCCTCAAAGTTCCACAAATATTCCACAAAATCTCCCCAGTATCCAACAAAATTCCTGGAAAAATCACACAAAATTCCCTAAATCTTCTCAAAATACGGCTAAAATCCACAAAAATCCCACCGAATCTCCACAAATTCCCACAGAATACATGAAAAATCCCTCAAGATCCCTAAATCGCCTCAATATCCCACAAAATCACACAAAAATCCCACCAAGCCTCCACAAGTTTCCACAAAATCTAAGAAAAATTCCTCAAAATTCTTCAAGTCTCCTCAAAACCACAAAACGTCCTTCAAAAAGGCCCACCAAATTCCAGAAATATCTTGCAGAATTCCCTAAATCTTCTCAAAACTCTACCAAATTCCAGAAAAATCCCACCAAATCTCCACAAATTCCCACAGAATACATGAAAAATCCCTGATAATTCGTCAGTTCTCTACAGAATCTCACCAAATTCCAGAAAAGTCCCTCAAAGTTCCACAAACATTCCACAAAATCTCCCCAGTATCCAATAAAATTCCAGAAAAAATCCCACAAAATTCCCTAAATCTTCCCAAAACATGACCAAATTCTAGAAAAATATCCCACCAAATCTCCACAAAATCCCACTAAATACATGAAAAATCCCTCAAGATCCCTAAATCGCCTCAATATCCCACAAAATCCCACAAAAATCACACAAAACCTCCACAAGTTTTCACAAAATATAAAAACAAATCCTTAAAATTCTTCAAGTCTCCTCAAAACCACACAAAGTCCTTGAAAAGGCCCACCAAATTCCAGTAAAATCCCACAGAATCTCCAACAATTCCCACAAAATCTAAAACAAATTCCTCAAAATTCTTCAAGTCTCCTCAGAATCCCACACAATTCCAGAAAAAACCCACAAAATTCCAGAGAAGTCCCACAAAACTCCCTAAATCATTTCAAAACCCTACCAATTCACAGGAATGTCCCACAAAATCTCCACCAATTCCCAGAACATCCCACAAAAATCTCACAAAAATCCCTAAATCTTCTGAAAACTCGACCAAATTCCAGAAACGCCCCATAAAATCAGCACAGTTTCCCACAAAATTCAAGAAAAAACACCACAAAATTCCCTAAATCTTTTCAAAATACCACAAAATTCTTGAAAAGCCCCACCAAATTCCAGAAACATCCCACAAAATGTCCTCAATACCCAACAAAATCCCAGAAAAATCACACAAAATTCCCTAAATCTTCTCAAAACACGGCCAAAATCCACAAAAATCCCACCAAAT
This sequence comes from Cyanistes caeruleus, assembly GCF_971803275.1. Taxonomy (NCBI): domain Eukaryota; kingdom Metazoa; phylum Chordata; class Aves; order Passeriformes; family Paridae; genus Cyanistes; species Cyanistes caeruleus. Next base: position 1,376,014 of record NW_028255893.1, on the reverse strand, counting down.
CTCCACAAATTCCCACAGAATACATGAAAAATCCCTGATAATTCGTCAGTTCTCTACAGAATCTCACCAAATTCCAGAAAAGTCCCTCAAAGTTCCACAAACATCCCACAAAATCTCCCCAGTATCCAACAAAATTCCAGGAAAAATCCCACAAAATTCCCTAAATCTTCCCAAAACACGACCAAATTCTAGAAAAATATCCCAACAAATCTCCACAAATTCCCACAAAATACATGAAAAATCCCTCAAGATCCCTAAATCGCCTCAATATCCCACAAAATCCCACAAAAATCACACAAAACCTCCACAAGTTTCCACAAAATCTAAGAAAAATCCCTGAAAATTCTTCAAGTCTCCTCAAAACCACAAAAAGTCCTTCAAAAAGGCCTACCAAATTCCAGAAATATCTTGCAGAATTCCCTAAATCTTCTCAAAACTCTACCAAATTCCAGAAAAATCCCACCAAATCTCCACAAATTCCCACAGAATACATGAAAAATCCCTGATAATTCTTCAGTTCTCTACAGAATCTCACCAAATTCCAGAAAAGTCCCTCAAAGTTCCACAAATATTCCACAAAATCTCCCCAGTATCCAACAAAATTCCTGGAAAAATCACACAAAATTCCCTAAATCTTCTCAAAATACGGCTAAAATCCACAAAAATCCCACCGAATCTCCACAAATTCCCACAGAATACATGAAAAATCCCTCAAGATCCCTAAATCGCCTCAATATCCCACAAAATCACACAAAAATCCCACCAAGCCTCCACAAGTTTCCACAAAATCTAAGAAAAATTCCTCAAAATTCTTCAAGTCTCCTCAAAACCACAAAACGTCCTTCAAAAAGGCCTACCAAATTCCAGAAATATCTTGCAGAATTCCCTAAATCTTCTCAAAACTCTACCAAATTCCAGAAAAATCCCACCAAATCTCCACAAATTCCCACAGAATACATGAAAAATCCCTGATAATTCGTCAGTTCTCTACAGAATCTCACCAAATTCCAGAAAAGTCCCTCCAAGTTCCACAAACATTCCACAAAATCTCCCCAGTATCCAATAAAATTCCAGAAAAAATCCCACAAAATTCCCTAAATCTTCCCAAAACATGACCAAATTCTAGAAAAATATCCCACCAAATCTCCACAAAATCCCACTAAATACATGAAAAATCCCTCAAGATCCCTAAATCGCCTCAATATCCCACAAAATCCCACAAAAATCACACAAAACCTCCACAAGTTTTCACAAAATATAAAAACAAATCCTTAAAATTTTTCAAGTCTCCTCAAAACCACACAAAGTCCTTGAAAAGGCCCACCAAATTCCAGTAAAATCCCACAGAATCTCCAACAATTTTCACAAAATCTAAAACAAATTCCTCAAAATTCTTCAAGTCTCCTCAGAATCCCACACAATTCCAGAAAAAACCCACAAAATTCCAGAGAAGTCCCACAAAACTCCCTAAATCATTTCAAAACCCTACCAATTCACAGGAATGTCCCACAAAATCTCCACCAATTCCCAGAACATCCCACAAAAATCTCACAAAAATCCCTAAATCTTCTGAAAACTCGACCAAATTCCAGAAACGCTCCATAAAATCAGCAGTTTCCCTCAAAATTCAAGAAAAAACACCACAAAATTCCCTAAATCTTTTCAAAATACCACAAAATTCTTGAAAAGCCCCACCAAATTCCAGAAACATCCCACAAAATGTCCTCAATACCCAACAAAATCCCAGAAAAATCACACAAAATTCCCTAAATCTTCTCAAAACACGGCCAAAATCCACAAAAATCCCACCAAATCTCCACAAATTCCCACAGAATACATGAAAAATCCCTGATAATTCGTCAGTTCTCTACAGAATCTCACCAAATTCCAGAAAAGTCCCTCAAAGTTCCACAAGCATCCCACAAAATCTCCCCAGTATCCAACAAAATTCCAGGAAAAATCCCACAAAATTCCATAAATCTTCTCAAAACATGACAAAATTCTAGAAAAATATCCCACCGAATCTCCACAAATTCCCACAAAATATATGAAAAATCCCTCAAGATCCCTAAATCGCCTCAATATCCCACAAAATTCCACAAAAATCCCACAAAACCTCCACAAGTTTCCACAGAATCTAAGAAAAATTCCTCAAAATTCTTCAAGTCTCCTCAAAACCACACAAAGTCCTTCAAAGAGGCCCACCAAATTCCAGAAAAATCTTACAGAATTCCCTAAATCTTCTCAAAACTCTACCAAATTCCAGAAAATCCCACCAAATCTCCACAAATTCCCACAGAATACATGAAAAATCCCTGATAATTCTTCAGTTCTCTACAGAATCTCACCAAATTCCAGAAAAGTCCCTCAAAGTTCCACAAAATCTCCTCAATATCCAACAAAATTCCAGGAAAAATCCCACAAAATTCCCTAAATCTTCTCAAAACATGACCAAATTCTAGAAAAATATCCCACCGAATCTCCACAAATTCCCACAGAATACATGAAAAATCCCTGATAATTCGTCAGTTCTCTACAGAATCTCACCAAATTCCAGAAAAGTCCCTCAAATTTCCACAAACATCCCACAAAATCTCCTCAATATCCAACAAAATTCCAGGAAAAATCCCACAGAATTCCCTAAATCTTCTAAAAAACGGCCAAAATCAATAAAAATCCCACCGAATCTACACAAATTCCCACAGAATACATGAAAAATCCCTGATAATTCTTCAGTTCTCTACAGAATCTCACCAAATTCCAGAGAAGTCCCTCGAAGTTCCAGAAACATCCCACAAAATCTCCCCAGTATCCAACAAAATTCCAGGAAAAAACCCACAAAATTCCCAAAATCTTCTCAAAACACGACCAAATTCTAGAAAAATATCCCACCGAATCTCCACAAATTCCCACAAAATACATGAAAAATCCCTCAAGATCCCTAAATCGCCTCAATATCCCACAAAATTCCACAAAAATCCCACCAAACCTCCACAAGTTTCCACAGAATACAGGAAAAATCCCTGATAATTCGTCAGTTCTCTACAGAATCTCACCAAATTCCAGAAGAGTCCCTCAAAGTTCCACAAACATCCCACAAAATCTCCCCAGTATCCAACAAAATTCCAGGAAAAATCACACAAAATTCCCTAAATCTTCTCAAAACATGACCAAATTCTAGAATAATATCCCACCGAATCTCCACAAATTCCCACTAAATACATGAAAAATCCCTGATAATTCGTCAGTTCTCTACAGAATCTCACAAAATTCCAGAAAAGTCCCTCCAAGTTCCACAAGCATCCCACAAAATCTCCCCAGTATCCAACAAAATTCCAGGAAAAATCCCACAAAATTCCCTAAATCTTCTCAAAACACGACCAAATTCTAGAAAAATATTCCACCAAATCTCCACAAATTCCCACAAAATACATGAAAAATCCCTCAAGATCCCTAAATCGCCTCAATATCCCACAAAATCCCACAAAAATCACACAAAACCTCCACAGGTTTGTACAAAATCTAAGAAAAAATCCTCAAAATTCTTCAAGTCTCCTCAAAACCACACAAAGTCCTTGAAAAGGCCCACCAAATTCCAGTAAAATCCCACAGAATCTCCAACAATTTTCACAAAATCTAAAACAAATTCCTCAAAATTCTTCAAGTCTCCTCAGAATCCCACACAATTCCAGAAAAAACCCACAAAATTCCAGAGAAGTCCCACAAAACTCCCTAAATCATTTCAAAACCCTACCAATTCACAGGAATGTCCCACAAAATCTCCACCAATTCCCAGAACATCCCACAAAAATCTCACAAAAATCCCTAAATCTTCTGAAAACTCGACCAAATTCCAGAAACGCTCCATAAAATCAGCACAGTTTCCCTCAAAATTCAAGAAAAAACACCACAAAATTCCCTAAATCTTTTCAAAATACCACAAAATTCTTGAAAAGCCCCACCAAATTCCAGAAACATCCCACAAAATGTCCTCAATACCCAACAAAATCCCAGAAAAATCACACAAAATTCCCTAAATCTTCTCAAAACACGGCCAAAATCCACAAAAATCCCACCAAATCTCCACAAATTCCCACAGAATACATGAAAAATCCCTGATAATTCGTCAGTTCTCTACAGAATCTCACCAAATTCCAGAAGAGTCCCTCAAAGTTCCACAAGCATCCCACAAAATCTCCCCAGTATCCAACAAAATTCCAGGAAAAATCCCACAAAATTCCATAAATCTTCTCAAAACATGACAAAATTCTAGAAAAATATCCCACCGAATCTCCACAAATTCCCACAGAATACATGAAAAATACCTGATAATTCGTCAGTTCTCTACAGAATCTCACAAAATTCCAGAAGAGTCCCTCAAAGTTCCACAAACATTCCACAAAATCTCCCCAGTATCCAACAAAATTCCAGGAAAAATCCCACAAAATTCCCTAAATCTTCTCAAAACACGACCAAATTCTAGAAAAATATCCCACCAAATCTCCACAAATTCCCACAAAATACATGAAAAATCCCTCAAGATCCCTAAATCGCCTCAATATCCCACAAAATTCCACAAAAATCCAACAAAACTTCCACAAGTTTCCACAGAATCTAAGAAAAATTCCTCAAAATTCTTCAAGTCTCCTCAAAACCACACAAAGTCCTTGAAAAGGCCCACCAAATTCCAGAAAAATCTTACAGAATTCCCTAAATCTTCTCAAAACTCTACCAAATTCCAGAAAAATCCCACCAAATCTTCACAAATTCCCACAGAATACATGAAAAATCCCTGATAGTTCGTCAGTTCTCTACAAAATCTCACAAAATTCCAGAAGAGTCCCTCAAAGTTCCACAAAAATTCCACAAAAACTCCCCAGTATCCAACAAAATTCCAGGAAAAATCCCACAAAATTCCCCTAAATCTTCTCAAAACACGACCAAATTCTAGAAAAATATCCCACCAAATCTCCACAAAATCCCACAAAATACATGAATAATCCCTCAAGATCCCTAAATCGCCTCAATATCCCACAAAATCCCACAAAAATCACACAAAACCTCCACAAGTTTCCACAAAATCTAAGAAAAATCCCTGAAAATTCTTCAAGTCTCCTCAAAACCACACAAAGTCCTTGAAAAGGCCCACCAAATTCCAGAAAAATCCCACAGAATCTCCACAAATTCCCACAAAATCTAAAACAAATTCCTCAAAATTCTTCAAGTCTCCTCAGAATCCCACACAATTCCAGAAAAACCCCACAAAATTCCAGAGAAGTCCCACAAAACTCCCTAAATCATTTCAAAACCCTACCAATTCACAGGAATGTCCCACAAAATCTCCACCAATTCCCAGAACATCCCACCAAAATCTCACAAAAATCCCTAAATCTTCTGAAGACTCGACCAAATTCCAGAAACGCCCCATAAAATCAGCACAGTTTCCCACAAAATTCAAGAAAAAACACCACAAAATTCCCTAAATCTTTTCAAAATACCACAAAATTCTTGAAAAGCCCCACCAAATTCCAGAAACATCCCACAAAATGTCCTCAATACCCAACAAAATCCCAGAAAAATCACACAAAATTCCCTAAATCTTCTCAAAACACGGCCAAATTCTAGAAAAATATCCCACCGAATCTCCACAAATTCCCACAGAATACATGAAAAATCCCTGATAATTCGTCAGTTCTCTACAGAATCTCACCAAATTCCAGAAAAGTCCCTCAAAGTTCCAGAAATGTCCCACAAAATCTCCCCAGTATCCAATAAAATTCCAGGAAAAATCCCACAAAATTCCCTAAATCTTCCCAAAACACGACCAAATTCTAGAAAAATATCCCACCAAATCTCCACAAATTCCTACAAAATACATGAAAAATCCCTCAAGATCCCTAAATCGCCTCAATATCCCACAAAATTCCACAAAAATCCCACAAAACCTCCACAAGTTTCCACAAAATCTAAGAAAAATTCCTCAAAATTCTTCAAGTCTCCTCAAAACCACACAAAGTCCTTGAAAAGGCCCACCAAATTCCAGTAAAATCTTACAGAATTCCCTAAATCTTCTCAAAACTCTACCAAATTCCAGAAAAATCCCACCAAATCTCCACAAATTCCCACAGAATACATGAAAAATCCCTGATAATTCTTCAGTTCTCTACAGAATCTCACCAAATTCCAGAAAAGTCCCTCAAAGTTCCACAAATATTCCACAAAATCTCCCCAGTATCCAACAAAATTCCTGGAAAAATCACACAAAATTCCCTAAATCTTCTCAAAATACGGCTAAAATCCACAAAAATCCCACCGAATCTCCACAAATTCCCACAGAATACATGAAAAATCCCTCAAGATCCCTAAATCGCCTCAATATCCCACAAAATCACACAAAAATCCCACCAAGCCTCCACAAGTTTCCACAAAATCTAAGAAAAATTCCTCAAAATTCTTCAAGTCTCCTCAAAACCACAAAACGTCCTTCAAAAAGGCCTACCAAATTCCAGAAATATCTTGCAGAATTCCCTAAATCTTCTCAAAACTCTACCAAATTCCAGAAAAATCCCACCAAATCTCCACAAATTCCCACAGAATACATGAAAAATCCCTGATAATTCGTCAGTTCTCTACAGAATCTCACCAAATTCCAGAAAAGTCCCTCCAAGTTCCACAAACATTCCACAAAATCTCCCCAGTATCCAATAAAATTCCAGAAAAAATCCCACAAAATTCCCTAAATCTTCCCAAAACATGACCAAATTCTAGAAAAATATCCCACCAAATCTCCACAAAATCCCACTAAATACATGAAAAATCCCTCAAGATCCCTAAATCGCCTCAATATCCCACAAAATCCCACAAAAATCACACAAAACCTCCACAAGTTTTCACAAAATATAAAAACAAATCCTTAAAATTTTTCAAGTCTCCTCAAAACCACACAAAGTCCTTGAAAAGGCCCACCAAATTCCAGTAAAATCCCACAGAATCTCCAACAATTTTCACAAAATCTAAAACAAATTCCTCAAAATTCTTCAAGTCTCCTCAGAATCCCACACAATTCCAGAAAAAACCCACAAAATTCCAGAGAAGTCCCACAAAACTCCCTAAATCATTTCAAAACCCTACCAATTCACAGGAATGTCCCACAAAATCTCCACCAATTCCCAGAACATCCCACAAAAATCTCACAAAAATCCCTAAATCTTCTGAAAACTCGACCAAATTCCAGAAACGCTCCATAAAATCAGCAGTTTCCCTCAAAATTCAAGAAAAAACACCACAAAATTCCCTAAATCTTTTCAAAATACCACAAAATTCTTGAAAAGCCCCACCAAATTCCAGAAACATCCCACAAAATGTCCTCAATACCCAACAAAATCCCAGAAAAATCACACAAAATTCCCTAAATCTTCTCAAAACACGGCCAAAATCCACAAAAATCCCACCAAATCTCCACAAATTCCCACAGAATACATGAAAAATCCCTGATAATTCGTCAGTTCTCTACAGAATCTCACCAAATTCCAGAAAAGTCCCTCAAAGTTCCACAAGCATCCCACAAAATCTCCCCAGTATCCAACAAAATTCCAGGAAAAATCCCACAAAATTCCATAAATCTTCTCAAAACATGACAAAATTCTAGAAAAATATCCCACCGAATCTCCACAAATTCCCACAAAATATATGAAAAATCCCTCAAGATCCCTAAATCGCCTCAATATCCCACAAAATTCCACAAAAATCCCACAAAACCTCCACAAGTTTCCACAGAATCTAAGAAAAATTCCTCAAAATTCTTCAAGTCTCCTCAAAACCACACAAAGTCCTTCAAAGAGGCCCACCAAATTCCAGAAAAATCTTACAGAATTCCCTAAATCTTCTCAAAACTCTACCAAATTCCAGAAAATCCCACCAAATCTCCACAAATTCCCACAGAATACATGAAAAATCCCTGATAATTCTTCAGTTCTCTACAGAATCTCACCAAATTCCAGAAAAGTCCCTCAAAGTTCCACAAAATCTCCTCAATATCCAACAAAATTCCAGGAAAAATCCCACAAAATTCCCTAAATCTTCTCAAAACATGACCAAATTCTAGAAAAATATCCCACCGAATCTCCACAAATTCCCACAGAATACATGAAAAATCCCTGATAATTCGTCAGTTCTCTACAGAATCTCACCAAATTCCAGAAAAGTCCCTCAAATTTCCACAAACATCCCACAAAATCTCCTCAATATCCAACAAAATTCCAGGAAAAATCCCACAGAATTCCCTAAATCTTCTAAAAAACGGCCAAAATCAATAAAAATCCCACCGAATCTACACAAATTCCCACAGAATACATGAAAAATCCCTGATAATTCTTCAGTTCTCTACAGAATCTCACCAAATTCCAGAGAAGTCCCTCGAAGTTCCAGAAACATCCCACAAAATCTCCCCAGTATCCAACAAAATTCCAGGAAAAAACCCACAAAATTCCCAAAATCTTCTCAAAACACGACCAAATTCTAGAAAAATATCCCACCGAATCTCCACAAATTCCCACAAAATACATGAAAAATCCCTCAAGATCCCTAAATCGCCTCAATATCCCACAAAATTCCACAAAAATCCCACCAAACCTCCACAAGTTTCCACAGAATACAGGAAAAATCCCTGATAATTCGTCAGTTCTCTACAGAATCTCACCAAATTCCAGAAGAGTCCCTCAAAGTTCCACAAACATCCCACAAAATCTCCCCAGTATCCAACAAAATTCCAGGAAAAATCACACAAAATTCCCTAAATCTTCTCAAAACATGACCAAATTCTAGAATAATATCCCACCGAATCTCCACAAATTCCCACTAAATACATGAAAAATCCCTGATAATTCGTCAGTTCTCTACAGAATCTCACAAAATTCCAGAAAAGTCCCTCCAAGTTCCACAAGCATCCCACAAAATCTCCCCAGTATCCAACAAAATTCCAGGAAAAATCCCACAAAATTCCCTAAATCTTCTCAAAACACGACCAAATTCTAGAAAAATATCCCACCAAATCTCCACAAATTCCCACAAAATACATGAAAAATCCCTCAAGATCCCTAAATCGCCTCAATATCCCACAAAATCCCACAAAAATCACACAAAACCTCCACAGGTTTGTACAAAATCTAAGAAAAAATCCTCAAAATTCTTCAAGTCTCCTCAAAACCACACAAAGTCCTTGAAAAGGCCCACCAAATTCCAGTAAAATCCCACAGAATCTCCAACAATTTTCACAAAATCTAAAACAAATTCCTCAAAATTCTTCAAGTCTCCTCAGAATCCCACACAATTCCAGAAAAAACCCACAAAATTCCAGAGAAGTCCCACAAAACTCCCTAAATCATTTCAAAACCCTACCAATTCACAGGAATGTCCCACAAAATCTCCACCAATTCCCAGAACATCCCACAAAAATCTCACAAAAATCCCTAAATCTTCTGAAAACTCGACCAAATTCCAGAAACGCTCCATAAAATCAGCACAGTTTCCCTCAAAATTCAAGAAAAAACACCACAAAATTCCCTAAATCTTTTCAAAATACCACAAAATTCTTGAAAAGCCCCACCAAATTCCAGAAACATCCCACAAAATGTCCTCAATACCCAACAAAATCCCAGAAAAATCACACAAAATTCCCTAAATCTTCTCAAAACACGGCCAAAATCCACAAAAATCCCACCAAATCTCCACAAATTCCCACAGAATACATGAAAAATCCCTGATAATTCGTCAGTTCTCTACAGAATCTCACCAAATTCCAGAAGAGTCCCTCAAAGTTCCACAAGCATCCCACAAAATCTCCCCAGTATCCAACAAAATTCCAGGAAAAATCCCACAAAATTCCATAAATCTTCTCAAAACATGACAAAATTCTAGAAAAATATCCCACCGAATCTCCACAAATTCCCACAGAATACATGAAAAATCCCTGATAATTCGTCAGTTCTCTACAGAATCTCACAAAATTCCAGAAGAGTCCCTCAAAGTTCCACAAACATTCCACAAAATCTCCCCAGTATCCAACAAAATTCCAGGAAAAATCCCACAAAATTCCCTAAATCTTCTCAAAACACGACCAAATTCTAGAAAAATATCCCACCAAATCTCCACAAATTCCCACAAAATACATGAAAAATCCCTCAAGATCCCTAAATCGCCTCAATATCCCACAAAATTCCACAAAAATCCAACAAAACTTCCACAAGTTTCCACAGAATCTAAGAAAAATTCCTCAAAATTCTTCAAGTCTCCTCAAAACCACACAAAGTCCTTGAAAAGGCCCACCAAATTCCAGAAAAATCTTACAGAATTCCCTAAATCTTCTCAAAACTCTACCAAATTCCAGAAAAATCCCACCAAATCTTCACAAATTCCCACAGAATACATGAAAAATCCCTGATAGTTCGTCAGTTCTCTACAAAATCTCACAAAATTCCAGAAGAGTCCCTCAAAGTTCCACAAAAATTCCACAAAAACTCCCCAGTATCCAACAAAATTCCAGGAAAAATCCCACAAAATTCCCCTAAATCTTCTCAAAACACGACCAAATTCTAGAAAAATATCCCACCAAATCTCCACAAAATCCCACAAAATACATGAATAATCCCTCAAGATCCCTAAATCGCCTCAATATCCCACAAAATCCCACAAAAATCACACAAAACCTCCACAAGTTTCCACAAAATATAAAAAAAAAATCCTCAAAATTCTTCAAGTCTCCTCAAAACCACACAAAGTCCTTGAAAAGGCCCACCAAATTCCAGTAAAATCCCACAGAATCTCCACAAATTCCCACAAAATCTAAAACAAATTCCTCAAAATTCTTCAAGTCTCCTCAGAATCCCACACAATTCCAGAAAAACCCCACAAAATTCCAGAGAAGTCCCACAAAACTCCCTAAATCATTTCAAAACCCTACCAATTCACAGGAATGTCCCACAAAATCTCCACCAATTCCCAGAACATCCCACAAAAATCTCACAAAAATCCCTAAATCTTCTGAAGACTCGACCAAATTCCAGAAACGCCCCATAAAATCAGCACAGTTTCCCACAAAATTCAAGAAAAAACACCACAAAATTCCCAAAATCTTTTCAAAATACCACAAACTTCTTGAAAAGCCCCACCAAATTCCAGAAACATCCCACAAAATGTCCTCAATACCCAACAAAATCCCAGAAAAATCACACAAAATTCCCTAAATCTTCTCAAAACACGGCCAAATTCTAGAAAAATATCCCACCGAATCTCCACAAATTCCCACAGAATACATGAAAAATCCCTGATAATTCGTCAGTTCTCTACAGAATCTCACCAAATTCCAGAAAAGTCCCTCAAAGTTCCAGAAATGTCCCACAAAATCTCCCCAGTATCCAATAAAATTCCAGGAAAAATCCCACAAAATTCCCTAAATCTTCCCAAAACACGACCAAATTCTAGAAAAATATCCCAACAAATCTCCACAAATTCCTACAAAATACATGAAAAATCCCTCAAGATCCCTAAATCGCCTCAATATCCCACAAAATTCCACAAAAATCCCACAAAACCTCCACAAGTTTCCACAAAATCTAAGAAAAATTCCTCAAAATTCTTCAAGTCTCCTCAAAACCACACAAAGTCCTTGAAAAGGCCCACCAAATTCCAGTAAAATCTTACAGAATTCCCTAAATCTTCTCAAAACTCTACCAAATTCCAGAAAAATCCCACCAAATCTCCACAAATTCCCACAGAATACATGAAAAATCCCTGATAATTCGTCAGTTCTCTACAGAATCTCACCAAATTCCAGAAGAGTCCCTCAAAGTTCGACAAACATCCCACAAAATCTCCCCAGTATCCAACAAAATTCCAGGAAAAATCACACAAAATTCCCTAAATCTTCTCAAAACATGACCAAATTCTAGAAAAATATCCCACCGAATCTCCACAAATTCCCACAGAATACATGAAAAATCCCTGATAATTCGTCAGTTCTCTACAGAATCTCACCAAATTCCAGAAAAGTCCCTCCAAGTTCCACAAGCATCCCACAAAATCTCCCCAGTATCCAACAAAATTCCAGGAAAAATCCCACAAAATTCCCTAAATCTTCTCAAAACACGACCAAATTCTAGAAAAATATCCCACCAAATCTCCACAAATTCCCACAAAATACATGAAAAATCCCTCAAGATCCCTAAATCGCCTCAATATCCCACAAAATCCCACAAAAATCACACAAAACCTCCACAAGTTTTCACAAAATATAAAAACAAATCCTTAAAATTTTTCAAGTCTCCTCAAAACCACACAAAGTCCTTGAAAAGGCCCACAAAATTCCAGTAAAATCCCACAGAATCTCCAACAATTTTCACAAAATCTAAAACAAATTCCTCAAAATTCTTCAAGTCTCCTCAGAATCCCACACAATTCCAGAAAAAACCCACAAAATTCCAGAGAAGTCCCACAAAACTCCCTAAATCATTTCAAAACCCTACCAATTCACAGGAATGTCCCACAAAATCTCCACCAATTCCCAGAACATCCCACAAAAATCTCACAAAAATCCCTAAATCTTCTGAAAACTCGACCAAATTCCAGAAACGCTCCATAAAATCAGCAGTTTCCCTCAAAATTCAAGAAAAAACACCACAAAATTCCCAAAATCTTTTCAAAATACCACAAAATTCTTGAAAAGGCCCACCAAATTCCAGAAACATCCCACAAAATGTCCTCAATACCCAACAAAATCCCAGAAAAATCACACAAAATTCCCTAAATCTTCTCAAAACACGGCCAAAATCCACAAAAATCCCACCAAATCTCCACAAATTCCCACAGAATACATGAAAAATCCCTGATAATTCGTCAGTTCTCTACAGAATCTCACCAAATTCCAGAAAAGTCCCTCAAAGTTCCACAAACATCCCACAAAATCTCCCCAGTATCCAACAAAATTCCAGGAAAAATCCCACAAAATTCCCTAAATCTTCCCAAAACACGACCAAATTCTAGAAAAATATCCCAACAAATCTCCACAAATTCCCACAAAATACATGAAAAATCCCTCAAGATCCCTAAATCGCCTCAATATCCCACAAAATCCCACAAAAATCCCAAAAACTTACACAAGTTTCCACAGAATCTAAGAAAAATTCCTCAAAATTCTTCAAGTCTCCTCAAAACCACAAAAAGTCCTTCAAAAAGGCCTACCAAATTCCAGAAATATCTTGCAGAATTCCCTAAATCTTCTCAAAACTCTACCAAATTCCAGAAAAATCCGACCAAATCTCCACAAATTCCCACAGAATACATGAAAAATCCCTGATAATTCATCAGTTCTCTACAGAATCTCACCAAATTCCAGAAAAGTCCCTCAAAGTTCCACAAATATTCCACAAAATCTCCCCAGTATCCAACAAAATTCCAGGAAAAATCACACAAAATTCCCTAAATCTTCTCAAAATACGGCTAAAATCCACAAAAATCCCACCGAATCTCCACAAATTCCCACAGAATACATGAAAAATCCCTCAAGATCCCTAAATCGCCTCAATATCCCACAAAATCACACAAAAATCCCACCAAGCCTCCACAAGTTTCCACAAAATCTAAGAAAAATTCCTCAAAATTCTTCAAGTCTCCTCAAAACCACAAAACGTCCTTCAAAAAGGCCTACCAAATTCCAGAAATATCTTGCAGAATTCCCTAAATCTTCTCAAAACTCTACCAAATTCCAGAAAAATCCCACCAAATCTCCACAAATTCCCACAGAATACATGAAAAATCCCTGATAATTCGTCAGTTCTCTACAGAATCTCACCAAATTCCAGAAAAGTCCCTCGAAGTTCCAGAAACATCCCACAAAATCTCCCCAGTATCCAACAAAATTCCAGGAAAAAACCCACAAAATTCCCAAAATCTTCTCAAAACACGACCAAATTCTAGAAAAATATCCCACCGAATCTCCACAAATTCCCACAAAATACATGAAAAATCCCTCAAGATCCCTAAATCGCCTCAATATCCCACAAAATTCCACAAAAATCCCACCAAACCTCCACAAGTTTCCACAGAATACAGGAAAAATCCCTGATAATTCGTCAGTTCTCTACAGAATCTCACCAAATTCCAGAAGAGTCCCTCAAAGTTCCACAAACATCCCACAAAATCTCCCCAGTATCCAACAAAATTCCTGGAAAAATCACACAAAATTCCCTAAATCTTCTCAAAATACGGCTAAAATCCACAAAAATCCCACCGAATCTCCACAAATTCCCACAGAATACATGAAAAATCCCTCAAGATCCCTAAATCGCCTCAATATCCCACAAAATCACACAAAAATCCCACCAAGCCTCCACAAGTTTCCACAAAATCTAAGAAAAATTCCTCAAAATTCTTCAAGTCTCCTCAAAACCACAAAACATCCTTCAAAAAGGCCTACCAAATTCCAGAAATATCTTGCAGAATTCCCTAAATCTTCTCAAAACTCTACCAAATTCCAGAAAAATCCCACCAAATCTCCACAAATTCCCACAGAATACATGAAAAATCCCTGATAATTCGTCAGTTCTCTACAGAATCTCACCAAATTCCAGAAAAGTCCCTCAAAGTTCCACAAACATTCCACAAAATCTCCCCAGTATCCAATAAAATTCCAGAAAAAATCCCACAAAATTCCCTAAATCTTCCCAAAACATGACCAAATTCTAGAAAAATATCCCACCAAATCTCCACAAAATCCCACTAAATACATGAAAAATCCCTCAAGATCCCTAAATCGCCTCAATATCCCACAAAATCCCACAAAAATCACACAAAACCTCCACAAGTTTTCACAAAATATAAAAACAAATCCTTAAAATTTTTCAAGTCTCCTCAAAACCACACAAAGTCCTTGAAAAGGCCCACAAAATTCCAGTAAAATCCCACAGAATCTCCAACAATTTTCACAAAATCTAAAACAAATTCCTCAAAATTCTTCAAGTCTCCTCAGAATCCCACACAATTCCAGAAAAAACCCACAAAATTCCAGAGAAGTCCCACAAAACTCCCTAAATCATTTCAAAACCCTACCAATTCACAGGAATGTCCCACAAAATCTCCACCAATTCCCAGAACATCCCACAAAAATCTCACAAAAATCCCTAAATCTTCTGAAAACTCGACCAAATTCCAGAAACGCTCCATAAAATCAGCAGTTTCCCTCAAAATTCAAGAAAAAACACCACAAAATTCCCTAAATCTTTTCAAAATACCACAAAATTCTTGAAAAGCCCCACCAAATTCCAGAAACATCCCACAAAATGTCCTCAATACCCAACAAAATCCCAGAAAAATCACACAAAATTCCCTAAATCTTCTCAAAACACGGCCAAAATCCACAAAAATCCCACCAAATCTCCACAAATTCCCACAGAATACATGAAAAATCCCTGATAATTCGTCAGTTCTCTACAGAATCTCACCAAATTCCAGAAAAGTCCCTCAAAGTTCCACAAACATCCCACAAAATCTCCCCAGTATCCAACAAAATTCCAGGAAAAATCCCACAAAATTCCCTAAATCTTCCCAAAACACGACCAAATTCTAGAAAAATATCCCAACAAATCTCCACAAATTCCCACAAAATACATGAAAAATCCCTCAAGATCCCTAAATCGCCTCAATATCCCACAAAATCCCACAAAAATCACACAAAACCTCCACAAGTTTCCACAAAATCTAAGAAAAATCCCTGAAAATTCTTCAAGTCTCCTCAAAACCACAAAAAGTCCTTCAAAAAGGCCTACCAAATTCCAGAAATATCTTGCAGAATTCCCTAAATCTTCTCAAAACTCTACCAAATTCCAGAAAAATCCCACCAAATCTCCACAAATTCCCACAGAATACATGAAAAATCCCTGATAATTCTTCAGTTCTCTACAGAATCTCACCAAATTCCAGAAAAGTCCCTCAAAGTTCCACAAATATTCCACAAAATCTCCCCAGTATCCAACAAAATTCCTGGAAAAATCACACAAAATTCCCTAAATCTTCTCAAAATACGGCTAAAATCCACAAAAATCCCACCGAATCTCCACAAATTCCCACAGAATACATGAAAAATCCCTCAAGATCCCTAAATCGCCTCAATATCCCACAAAATCACACAAAAATCCCACCAAGCCTCCACAAGTTTCCACAAAATCTAAGAAAAATTCCTCAAAATTCTTCAAGTCTCCTCAAAACCACAAAACGTCCTTCAAAAAGGCCTACCAAATTCCAGAAATATCTTGCAGAATTCCCTAAATCTTCTCAAAACTCTACCAAATTCCAGAAAAATCCCACCAAATCTCCACAAATTCCCACAGAATACATGAAAAATCCCTGATAATTCGTCAGTTCTCTACAGAATCTCACCAAATTCCAGAAAAGTCCCTCAAAGTTCCACAAACATTCCACAAAATCTCCCCAGTATCCAATAAAATTCCAGAAAAAATCCCACAAAATTCCCTAAATCTTCCCAAAACATGACCAAATTCTAGAAAAATATCCCACCAAATCTCCACAAAATCCCACAAAATACATGAAAAATCCCTCAAGATCCCTAAATCGCCTCAATATCCCACAAAATCCCACAAAAATCACACAAAACCTCCACAAGTTTTCACAAAATATAAAAACAAATCCTTAAAATTTTTCAAGTCTCCTCAAAACCACACAAAGTCCTTGAAAAGGCCCACCAAATTCCAGTAAAATCCCACAGAATCTCCAACAATTTTCACAAAATCTAAAACAAATTCCTCAAAATTCTTCAAGTCTCCTCAGAATCCCACACAATTCCAGAAAAAACCCACAAAATTCCAGAGAAGTCCCACAAAACTCCCTAAATCATTTCAAAACCCTACCAATTCACAGGAATGTCCCACAAAATCTCCACCAATTCCCAGAACATCCCACAAAAATCTCACAAAAATCCCTAAATCTTCTGAAAACTCGACCAAATTCCAGAAACGCTCCATAAAATCAGCAGTTTCCCTCAAAATTCAAGAAAAAACACCACAAAATTCCCTAAATCTTTTCAAAATACCACAAAATTCTTGAAAAGCCCCACCAAATTCCAGAAACATCCCACAAAATGTCCTCAATACCCAACAAAATCCCAGAAAAATCACACAAAATTCCCTAAATCTTCTCAAAACACGGCCAAAATCCACAAAAATCCCACCAAATCTCCACAAATTCCCACAGAATACATGAAAAATCCCTGATAATTCGTCAGTTCTCTACAGAATCTCACCAAATTCCAGAAAAGTCCCTCAAAGTTCCACAAGCATCCCACAAAATCTCCCCAGTATCCAACAAAATTCCAGGAAAAATCCCACAAAATTCCATAAATCTTCTCAAAACATGACAAAATTCTAGAAAAATATCCCACCGAATCTCCACAAATTCCCACAAAATATATGAAAAATCCCTCAAGATCCCTAAATCGCCTCAATATCCCACAAAATTCCACAAAAATCCCACAAAACCTCCACAAGTTTCCACAGAATCTAAGAAAAATTCCTCAAAATTCTTCAAGTCTCCTCAAAACCACACAAAGTCCTTCAAAGAGGCCCACCAAATTCCAGAAAAATCTTACAGAATTCCCTAAATCTTCTCAAAACTCTACCAAATTCCAGAAAATCCCACCAAATCTCCACAAATTCCCACAGAATACATGAAAAATCCCTGATAATTCTTCAGTTCTCTACAGAATCTCACCAAATTCCAGAAAAGTCCCTCAAAGTTCCACAAAATCTCCTCAATATCCAACAAAATTCCAGGAAAAATCCCACAAAATTCCCTAAATCTTCTCAAAACATGACCAAATTCTAGAAAAATATCCCACCGAATCTCCACAAATTCCCACAGAATACATGAAAAATCCCTGATAATTCGTCAGTTCTCTACAGAATCTCACCAAATTCCAGAAAAGTCCCTCCAAGTTCCACAAGCATCCCACAAAATCTCCCCAGTATCCAACAAAATTCCAGGAAAAATCCCACAAAATTCCCTAAATCTTCTCAAAACACGACCAAATTCTAGAAAAATATCCCACCAAATCTCCACAAATTCCCACAAAATACATGAAAAATCCCTCAAGATCCCTAAATCGCCTCAATATCCCACAAAATCCCACAAAAATCACACAAAACCTCCACAGGTTTGTACAAAATCTAAGAAAAAATCCTCAAAATTCTTCAAGTCTCCTCAAAACCACACAAATTCCTTGAAAAAAACCACCAAATTCCAGTAAAATCCCACAGAATCTCCAACAGTTCCCACAAAATCTAAAACAAATTCCTCAAAATTCTTCAAGTCTCCTCAGAATCCCACACAATTCCAGAAAAAAACCCACAAAATTCCAGAGAAGTCCCACAAAACTCCCTAAATCATTTCAAAACCCTACCAATTCACAGGAATGTCCCACAAAATCTCTACCAATTCCCAGAACATCCCACAAAAATCTCACAAAAATCCCTAAATCTTCTGAAAACTCGACCAAATTCCAGAAACGCCCCATAAAATCAGCACAGTTTCCCTCAAAATTCAAGAAAAAACACCACAAAATTCCCTAAATCTTTTCAAAATACCACAAAATTCTTGAAAAGCCCCACCAAATTCCAGAAACATCCCACAAAATGTCCTCAATACCCAACAAAATCCCAGAAAAATCCCACAAAATTCCCTAAATCTTCTGAAAACTTGACGAAATTCCAGAAACATCCCACAAAATGTCCTCAATACCCAACAAAATCCCAGAAAAATCACACAAAATTCCCTAAATCTTCTCAAAACACGGCCAAAATCCACAAAAATCCCACCAAATCTCCACAAATTCCCACAGAATACATGAAAAATCCCTGATAATTCGTCAGTTCTCTACAGAATCTCACAAAATTCCAGAAGAGTCCCTCAAAGTTCCACAAACATTCCACAAAATCTCCCCAGTATCCAACAAAATTCCCGGAAAAATCCCACAAAATTCCCTAAATCTTCTCAAAACATGACCAAATTCCAGAAAAATATCCCACCAAATCTCCACAAATTCCCACAAAATACATGAAAAATCCCTCAAGATCCCTAAATCGCCTCAATATCCCACAAAATTCCACAAAAATCCCACAAAACCTCCACAAGTTTCCACAGAATCTAAGAAAAATTCCTCAAA
Source organism: Cyanistes caeruleus (assembly GCF_971803275.1). Taxonomy (NCBI): domain Eukaryota; kingdom Metazoa; phylum Chordata; class Aves; order Passeriformes; family Paridae; genus Cyanistes; species Cyanistes caeruleus. The sequence goes on along the minus strand of NW_028255893.1, from coordinate 1,356,792 downwards.
ATTCTTCAAGTCTCCTCAAAACCACGCAAAGTCCTTCAAAGAGGCCCACCAAATTCCAGAAAAATCTTACAGAATTCCCTAAATCTTCTCAAAACTCTACCAAATTCCAGAAAAATCCCACCAAATCTCCACAAATTCCCACAGAATACATGAAAAATCCCTGATAATTCGTCAGTTCTCTACAGAATCTCACCAAATTCCAGAAGAGTCCCTCAAAGTTCCACAAACACCCCACAAAATCTCCTCAATATCCAACAAAATTCCAGGAAAAATCCCACAAAATTCCCTAAATCTTCTCAAAACTCTACCAAATTCCAGAAAAATCCCACCAAATCTCCACAAATTCCCACAGAATACATGAAAAATCCCTGATAATTCTTCAGTTCTCTACAGAATCTCACCAAATTCCAGAAAAGTCCCTCAAAGTTCCACAAAATCTACTCAATATCCAACAAAATTCAAGAAAAATCCCACAAAATTCCCTAAATCTTCACAAAACACGACCAAATTCTAGAAAAATATCCCACCAAATCTCCACAAATTCCCACAAAATACATGAAAAATCCCTCAAGATCCCTAAATCGCCTCAATATCCTACAAAATCCCACAAAAATCACACAAAACCTCCACAAGTTTCCACAAAATATAAAAAAAATCCTCAAAATTCTTCAAGTCTCCTCAAAACCACACAAAGTCCTTGAAAAAAACCACCAAATTCCAGTAAAATCCCACAGAATCTCCAACAATTCCCACAAAATCTAAAACAAATTCCTCAAAATTCTTCAAGTCTCCTCAGAATCCCACACAATTCCAGAAAAAAACCCAGAAAATTCCAGAGAAGTCCCACAAAACTCCCTAAATCATTTCAAAACCCTACCAATTCACAGGAATGTCCCACAAAATCTCTACCAATTCCCAGAACATCCCACAAAAATCTCACAAAAATCCCTAAATCTTCTGAAAACTCGACCAAATTCCAGAAACGCCCCATAAAATCAGCACAGTTTCCCAAAAAATTCAAGAAAAAACACCACAAAATTCCCAAAATCTTTTCAAAATACCACAAAATTCTTGAAAAGCCCCACCAAATTCCAGAAACATCCCACAAAATGTCCTCAATACCCAACAAAATCCCAGAAAAATCCCACAAAATTCCCTAAATCTTCTGAAAACTTGACGAAATTCCAGAAACGCCCCATAAAATCAGCACGGTATCCAACAAAATCCCAGAAAAATCACACAAAATTCCCTAAATCTTCTCAAAACACGGCCAAAATCCACAAAAATCCCACCAAATCTCCACAAATTCCCACAGAATACATGAAAAATCCCTGATAATTCGTCAGTTCTCTACAGAATCTCACCAAATTCCAGAAGAGTCCCTCAAAGTTCCACAAACATCCCACAAAATCTCCCCAGTATCCAATAAAATTCCAGGAAAAATCCCACCAAATTCCCTAAATCTTCTCAAAACACGACCAAATTCTAGAAAAATATCCCACCGAATCTCCACAAATTCCCACAGAATACATGAAAAATCCCTGATAATTCGTCAGTTCTCTACAGAATCTCACAAAATTCCAGAAAAGTCCCTTCAAGTTCCACAAGCATCCCACAAAATCTCCCCAGTATCCAACAAAATTCCAGGAAAAATCCCACAAAATTCCCTAAATCTTCTCAAAACACGACCAAATTCTAGAAAAATATCCCACCAAATCTCCACAAATTCCCACAAAATACATGAAAAATCCCTCAAGATCCCTAAATCGCCTCAATATCCCACAAAATCCCACAAAAATCACACAAAACCTCCACAGGTTTGTACAAAAGCTAAGAAAAAATCCTCAAAATTCTTCAAGTCTCCTCAAAACCACACAAAGTCCTTGAAAAGGCCCACCAAATTCCAGTAAAATCCCACAGAATCTCCAACAATTCCCACAAAATCTAAAACAAATTCCTCAAAATTCTTCAAGTCTCCTCAGAATCCCACACAATTCCAGAAAAAACCCGCAAAATTCCAGAGAAGTCCCACAAAACTCCCTAAATCATTTCAAAACCCTACCAATTCAAAGGAATGTCCCACAAAATCTCCACCAATTCCCAGAACATCCCACAAAAATCTCACAAAAATCCCTAAATCTTCTGAAAACTCGACCAAATTCCAGAAACGCTCCATAAAATCAGCACAGTTTCCCTCAAAATTCAAGAAAAAACACCACAAAATTCCCTAAATCTTTTCAAAATACCACAAAATTCTTGAAAAGCCCCACCAAATTCCAGAAACATCCCACAAAATGTCCTCAATACCCAACAAAATCCCAGAAAAATCACACAAAATTCCCTAAATCTTCTCAAAACACGGCCAAAATCCACAAAAATCCCACCAAATCTCCACAAATTCCCACAGAATACATGAAAAATCCCTGATAATTCGTCAGTTCTCTACAGAATCTCACAAAATTCCAGAAGAGTCCCTCAAAGTTCCACAAGCATCCCACAAAATCTCCCCAGTATCCAACAAAATTCCAGGAAAAATCCCACAAAATTCCATAAATCTTCTCAAAACGTGACAAAATTCTAGAAAAATATCCCACCGAATCTCCACAAATTCCCACAGAATACATGAAAAATCCCTGATAATTCGTCAGTTCTCTACAGAATCTCACCAAATTCCAGAAGAGTCCCTCAAAGTTCCACAAACATTCCACAAAATCTCCCCAGTATCCAACAAAATTCCCGGAAAAATCCCACAAAATTCCCTAAATCTTCTCAAAACATGACAAAATTCTAGAAAAATATCCCACCGAATCTCCACAAATTCCCACAAAATATATGAAAAATCCCTCAAGATCCCTAAATCGCCTCAATATCCCACAAAATTCCACAAAAATCCCACAAAACCTCCACAAGTTTCCACAGAATCTAAGAAAAATTCCTCAAAATTCTTCAAGTCTCCTCAAAACCACGCAAAGTCCTTCAAAGAGGCCCACCAAATTCCAGAAAAATCTTACAGAATTCCCTAAATCTTCTCAAAACTCTACCAAATTCCAGAAAAATCCCACCAAATCTCCACAAATTCCCACAGAATACATGAAAAATCCCTGATAATTCGTCAGTTCTCTACAGAATCTCACCAAATTCCAGAAGAGTCCCTCAAAGTTCCACAAACACCCCACAAAATCTCCTCAATATCCAACAAAATTCCAGGAAAAATCCCACAAAATTCCCTAAATCTTCTCAAAACTCTACCAAATTCCAGAAAAATCCCACCAAATCTCCACAAATTCCCACAGAATACATGAAAAATCCCTGATAATTCTTCAGTTCTCTACAGAATCTCACCAAATTCCAGAAAAGTCCCTCAAAGTTCCACAAAATCTACTCAATATCCAACAAAATTCAAGAAAAATCCCACAAAATTCCCTAAATCTTCACAAAACACGACCAAATTCTAGAAAAATATCCCACCAAATCTCCACAAATTCCCACAAAATACATGAAAAATCCCTCAAGATCCCTAAATCGCCTCAATATCCCACAAAATCCCACAAAAATCACACAAAACCTCCACAAGTTTCCACAAAATATAAAAAAAAATCCTCAAAATTCTTCAAGTCTCCTCAAAACCACACAAAGTCCTTGAAAAAAACCACCAAATTCCAGTAAAATCCCACAGAATCTCCAACAATTCCCACAAAATCTAAAACAAATTCCTCAAAATTCTTCAAGTCTCCTCAGAATCCCACACAATTCCAGAAAAAAACCCAGAAAATTCCAGAGAAGTCCCACAAAACTCCCTAAATCATTTCAAAACCCTACCAATTCACAGGAATGTCCCACAAAATCTCTACCAATTCCCAGAACATCCCACAAAAATCTCACAAAAATCCCTAAATCTTCTGAAAACTCGACCAAATTCCAGAAACGCCCCATAAAATCAGCACAGTTTCCCAAAAAATTCAAGAAAAAACACCACAAAATTCCCAAAATCTTTTCAAAATACCACAAAATTCTTGAAAAGCCCCACCAAATTCCAGAAACATCCCACAAAATGTCCTCAATACCCAACAAAATCCCAGAAAAATCACACAAAATTCCCTAAATCTTCTCAAAACACGGCCAAAATCCACAAAAATCCCACCAAATCTCCACAAATTCCCACAGAATACATGAAAAATCCCTGATAATTCGTCAGTTCTCTACAGAATCTCACCAAATTCCAGAAGAGTCCCTCAAAGTTCCACAAACATCCCACAAAATCTCCCCAGTATCCAATAAAATTCCAGGAAAAATCCCACCAAATTCCCTAAATCTTCTCAAAACACGACCAAATTCTAGAAAAATATCCCACCGAATCTCCACAAATTCCCACAGAATACATGAAAAATCCCTGATAATTCGTCAGTTCTCTACAGAATCTCACAAAATTCCAGAAAAGTCCCTTCAAGTTCCACAAGCATCCCACAAAATCTCCCCAGTATCCAACAAAATTCCAGGAAAAATCCCACAAAATTCCCTAAATCTTCTCAAAACACGACCAAATTCTAGAAAAATATCCCACCAAATCTCCACAAATTCCCACAAAATACATGAAAAATCCCTCAAGATCCCTAAATCGCCTCAATATCCCACAAAATCCCACAAAAATCACACAAAACCTCCACAGGTTTGTACAAAAGCTAAGAAAAAATCCTCAAAATTCTTCAAGTCTCCTCAAAACCACACAAAGTCCTTGAAAAGGCCCACCAAATTCCAGTAAAATCCCACAGAATCTCCAACAATTCCCACAAAATCTAAAACAAATTCCTCAAAATTCTTCAAGTCTCCTCAGAATCCCACACAATTCCAGAAAAAACCCGCAAAATTCCAGAGAAGTCCCACAAAACTCCCTAAATCATTTCAAAACCCTACCAATTCAAAGGAATGTCCCACAAAATCTCCACCAATTCCCAGAACATCCCACAAAAATCTCACAAAAATCCCTAAATCTTCTGAAAACTCGACCAAATTCCAGAAACGCTCCATAAAATCAGCACAGTTTCCCTCAAAATTCAAGAAAAAACACCACAAAATTCCCTAAATCTTTTCAAAATACCACAAAATTCTTGAAAAGCCCCACCAAATTCCAGAAACATCCCACAAAATGTCCTCAATACCCAACAAAATCCCAGAAAAATCACACAAAATTCCCTAAATCTTCTCAAAACACGGCCAAAATCCACAAAAATCCCACCAAATCTCCACAAATTCCCACAGAATACATGAAAAATCCCTGATAATTCGTCAGTTCTCTACAGAATCTCACAAAATTCCAGAAGAGTCCCTCAAAGTTCCACAAGCATCCCACAAAATCTCCCCAGTATCCAACAAAATTCCAGGAAAAATCCCACAAAATTCCATAAATCTTCTCAAAACGTGACAAAATTCTAGAAAAATATCCCACCGAATCTCCACAAATTCCCACAGAATACATGAAAAATCCCTGATAATTCGTCAGTTCTCTACAGAATCTCACCAAATTCCAGAAGAGTCCCTCAAAGTTCCACAAACATTCCACAAAATCTCCCCAGTATCCAACAAAATTCCCGGAAAAATCCCACAAAATTCCCTAAATCTTCTCAAAACATGACAAAATTCTAGAAAAATATCCCACCGAATCTCCACAAATTCCCACAAAATATATGAAAAATCCCTCAAGATCCCTAAATCGCCTCAATATCCCACAAAATTCCACAAAAATCCCACAAAACCTCCACAAGTTTCCACAGAATCTAAGAAAAATTCCTCAAAATTCTTCAAGTCTCCTCAAAACCACGCAAAGTCCTTCAAAGAGGCCCACCAAATTCCAGAAAAATCTTACAGAATTCCCTAAATCTTCTCAAAACTCTACCAAATTCCAGAAAAATCCCACCAAATCTCCACAAATTCCCACAGAATACATGAAAAATCCCTGATAATTCTTCAGTTCTCTACAGAATCTCACCAAATTCCAGAAAAGTCCCTCAAAGTTCCACAAAATCTACTCAATATCCAACAAAATTCAAGAAAAATCCCACAAAATTCCCTAAATCTTCACAAAACACGACCAAATTCTAGAAAAATATCCCACCAAATCTCCACAAATTCCCACAAAATACATGAAAAATCCCTCAAGATCCCTAAATCGCCTCAATATCCCACAAAATCCCACAAAAATCACACAAAACCTCCACAAGTTTCCACAAAATATAAAAAAAAATCCTCAAAATTCTTCAAGTCTCCTCAAAACCACACAAAGTCCTTGAAAAAAACCACCAAATTCCAGTAAAATCCCACAGAATCTCCAACAATTCCCACAAAATCTAAAACAAATTCCTCAAAATTCTTCAAGTCTCCTCAGAATCCCACACAATTCCAGAAAAAAACCCAGAAAATTCCAGAGAAGTCCCACAAAACTCCCTAAATCATTTCAAAACCCTACCAATTCACAGGAATGTCCCACAAAATCTCTACCAATTCCCAGAACATCCCACAAAAATCTCACAAAAATCCCTAAATCTTCTGAAAACTCGACCAAATTCCAGAAACGCCCCATAAAATCAGCACAGTTTCCCAAAAAATTCAAGAAAAAACACCACAAAATTCCCAAAATCTTTTCAAAATACCACAAAATTCTTGAAAAGCCCCACCAAATTCCAGAAACATCCCACAAAATGTCCTCAATACCCAACAAAATCCCAGAAAAATCCCACAAAATTCCCTAAATCTTCTGAAAACTTGACGAAATTCCAGAAACGCCCCATAAAATCAGCACGGTATCCAACAAAATCCCAGAAAAATCACACAAAATTCCCTAAATCTTCTCAAAACACGGCCAAAATCCACAAAAATCCCACCAAATCTCCACAAATTCCCACAGAATACATGAAAAATCCCTGATAATTCGTCAGTTCTCTACAGAATCTCACCAAATTCCAGAAGAGTCCCTCAAAGTTCCACAAACATCCCACAAAATCTCCCCAGTATCCAATAAAATTCCAGGAAAAATCCCACCAAATTCCCTAAATCTTCTCAAAACACGACCAAATTCTAGAAAAATATCCCACCGAATCTCCACAAATTCCCACAGAATACATGAAAAATCCCTGATAATTCGTCAGTTCTCTACAGAATCTCACCAAATTCCAGAAGAGTCCCTCCAAGTTCCACAAGCATCCCACAAAATCTCCCCAGTATCCAACAAAATTCCAGGAAAAATCCCACAAAATTCCCTAAATCTTCTCAAAACACGACCAAATTCTAGAAAAATATCCCACCAAATCTCCACAAATTCCCACAAAATACATGAAAAATCCCTCAAGATCCCTAAATCGCCTCAATATCCCACAAAATCCCACAAAAATCACACAAAACCTCCACAGGTTTGTACAAAATCTAAGAAAAAATCCTCAAAATTCTTCAAGTCTCCTCAAAACCACACAAAGTCCTTGAAAAGGCCCACCAAATTCCAGTAAAATCCCACAGAATCTCCAACAATTCCCACAAAATCTAAAACAAATTCCTCAAAATTCTTCAAGTCTCCTCAGAATCCCACACAATTCCAGAAAAAACCCACAAAATTCCAGAGAAGTCCCACAAAACTCCCTAAATCATTTCAAAACCCTACCAATTCACAGGAATGTCCCACAAAATCTCCACCAATTCCCAGAACATCCCACAAAAATCTCACAAAAATCCCTAAATCTTCTGAAAACTCGACCAAATTCCAGAAACGCTCCCTAAAATCAGCACAGTTTCCCTCAAAATTCAAGAAAAAACACCACAAAATTCCCTAAATCTTTTCAAAATACCACAAAATTCTTGAAAAGCCCCACCAAATTCCAGAAACATCCCACAAAATGTCCTCAATACCCAACAAAATCCCAGAAAAATCCCACAAAATTCCCTAAATCTTCTCAAAACACGGCCAAAATCCACAAAAATCCCACCAAATCTCAACAAATTCCCACAGAATACATGAAAAATCCCTGATAATTCGTCAGTTCTCTACAGAATCTCACCAAATTCCAGAAAAGTCCCTCAAAGTTCCACAAGCATCCCACAAAATCTCCCCAGTATCCAACAAAATTCCAGGAAAAATCCCACAAAATTCCATAAATCTTCTCAAAACATGACAAAATTCTAGAAAAATATCCCACCGAATCTCCACAAATTCCCACAAAATATATGAAAAATCCCTCAAGATCCCTAAATCGCCTCAATATCCCACAAAATTCCACAAAAATCCCACAAAACCTCCACAAGTTTCCACAGAATCTAAGAAAAATTCCTCAAAATTCTTCAAGTCTCCTCAAAACCACGCAAAGTCCTTCAAAGAGGCCCACCAAATTCCAGAAAAATCTTACAGAATTCCCTAAATCTTCTCAAAACTCTACCAAATTCCAGAAAAATCCCACCAAATCTCCACAAATTCCCACAGAATACATGAAAAATCCCTGATAATTCGTCAGTTCTCTACAGAATCTCACCAAATTCCAGAAGAGTCCCTCAAAGTTCCACAAACACCCCACAAAATCTCCTCAATATCCAACAAAATTCCAGGAAAAATCCCACAAAATTCCCTAAATCTTCTCAAAACTCTACCAAATTCCAGAAAAATCCCACCAAATCTCCACAAATTCCCACAGAATACATGAAAAATCCCTGATAATTCTTCAGTTCTCTACAGAATCTCACCAAATTCCAGAAGAGTCCCTCAAAGTTCCACAAACACCCCACAAAATCTCCTCAATATCCAACAAAATTCCAGGAAAAATCCCACAAAATTCCCTAAATCTTCTCAAAACTCTACCAAATTCCAGAAAAATCCCACCAAATCTCCACAAATTCCCACAGAATACATGAAAAATCCCTGATAATTCTTCAGTTCTCTACAGAATCTCACCAAATTCCAGAAAAGTCCCTCAAAGTTCCACAAAATCTACTCAATATCCAACAAAATTCAAGAAAAATCCCACAAAATTCCCTAAATCTTCACAAAACACGACCAAATTCTAGAAAAATATCCCACCAAATCTCCACAAATTCCCACAAAATACATGAAAAATCCCTCAAGATCCCTAAATCGCCTCAATATCCCACAAAATCCCACAAAAATCACACAAAACCTCCACAAGTTTCCACAAAATATAAAAAAAAATCCTCAAAATTCTTCAAGTCTCCTCAAAACCACACAAAGTCCTTGAAAAAAACCACCAAATTCCAGTAAAATCCCACAGAATCTCCAACAATTCCCACAAAATCTAAAACAAATTCCTCAAAATTCTTCAAGTCTCCTCAGAATCCCACACAATTCCAGAAAAAAACCCACAAAATTCCAGAGAAGTCCCACAAAACTCCCTAAATCATTTCAAAACCCTACCAATTCAAAGGAATGTCCCACAAAATCTCCACCAATTCCCAGAACATCCCACAAAAATCTCACAAAAATCCCTAAATCTTCTGAAAACTCGACCAAATTCCAGAAACGCTCCATAAAATCAGCACAGTTTCCCTCAAAATTCAAGAAAAAACACCACAAAATTCCCTAAATCTTTTCAAAATACCACAAAATTCTTGAAAAGCCCCACCAAATTCCAGAAACATCCCACAAAATGTCCTCAATACCCAACAAAATCCCAGAAAAATCACACAAAATTCCCTAAATCTTCTCAAAACACGGCCAAAATCCACAAAAATCCCACCAAATCTCCACAAATTCCCACAGAATACATGAAAAATCCCTGATAATTCGTCAGTTCTCTACAGAATCTCACAAAATTCCAGAAGAGTCCCTCAAAGTTCCACAAGCATCCCACAAAATCTCCCCAGTATCCAACAAAATTCCAGGAAAAATCCCACAAAATTCCATAAACCTTCTCAAAACGTGACAAAATTCTAGAAAAATATCCCACCGAATCTCCACAAATTCCCACAGAATACATGAAAAATCCCTGATAATTCGTCAGTTCTCTACAGAATCTCACAAAATTCCAGAAGAGTCCCTCAAAGTTCCACAAACATTCCACAAAATCTCCCCAGTATCCAACAAAATTCCCGGAAAAATCCCACAAAATTCCCTAAATCTTCTCAAAACATGACCAAATTCCAGAAAAATATCCCACCAAATCTCCACAAATTCCCACAAAATACATGAAAAATCCCTCAAGATCCCTAAATCGCCTCAATATCCCACAAAATTCCACAAAAATCCCACAAAACCTCCACAAGTTTCCACAGAATCTAAGAAAAATTCCTCAAAATTCTTCAAGTCTCCTCAAAACCACGCAAAGTCCTTCAAAGAGGCCCACCAAATTCCAGAAAAATCTTACAGAATTCCCTAAATCTTCTCAAAACTCTACCAAATTCCAGAAAAATCCCACCAAATCTCCACAAATTCCCACAGAATACATGAAAAATCCCTGATAATTCGTCAGTTCTCTACAGAATCTCACCAAATTCCAGAAGAGTCCCTCAAAGTTCCACAAACACCCCACAAAATCTCCTCAATATCCAACAAAATTCCAGGAAAAATCCCACAAAATTCCCTAAATCTTCTCAAAACTCTACCAAATTCCAGAAAAATCCCACCAAATCTCCACAAATTCCCACAGAATACATGAAAAATCCCTGATAATTCGTCAGTTCTCTACAGAATCTCACCAAATTCCAGAAGAGTCCCTCAAAGTTCCACAAACACCCCACAAAATCTCCTCAATATCCAACAAAATTCCAGGAAAAATCCCACAAAATTCCCTAAATCTTCTCAAAACTCTACCAAATTCCAGAAAAATCCCACCAAATCTCCACAAATTCCCACAGAATACATGAAAAATCCCTGATAATTCTTCAGTTCTCTACAGAATCTCACCAAATTCCAGAAAAGTCCCTCAAAGTTCCACAAAATCTACTCAATATCCAACAAAATTCAAGAAAAATCCCACAAAATTCCCTAAATCTTCACAAAACACGACCAAATTCTAGAAAAATATCCCACCAAATCTCCACAAATTCCCACAAAATACATGAAAAATCCCTCAAGATCCCTAAATCGCCTCAATATCCCACAAAATCCCACAAAAATCACACAAAACCTCCACAAGTTTCCACAAAATATAAAAAAAAATCCTCAAAATTCTTCAAGTCTCCTCAAAACCACACAAAGTCCTTGAAAAAAACCACCAAATTCCAGTAAAATCCCACAGAATCTCCAACAATTCCCACAAAATCTAAAACAAATTCCTCAAAATTCTTCAAGTCTCCTCAGAATCCCACACAATTCCAGAAAAAAACCCACAAAATTCCAGAGAAGTCCCACAAAACTCCCTAAATCATTTCAAAACCCTACCAATTCAAAGGAATGTCCCACAAAATCTCCACCAATTCCCAGAACATCCCACAAAAATCTCACAAAAATCCCTAAATCTTCTGAAAACTCGACCAAATTCCAGAAACGCTCCATAAAATCAGCACAGTTTCCCTCAAAATTCAAGAAAAAACACCACAAAATTCCCTAAATCTTTTCAAAATACCACAAAATTCTTGAAAAGCCCCACCAAATTCCAGAAACATCCCACAAAATGTCCTCAATACCCAACAAAATCCCAGAAAAATCACACAAAATTCCCTAAATCTTCTCAAAACACGGCCAAAATCCACAAAAATCCCACCAAATCTCCACAAATTCCCACAGAATACATGAAAAATCCCTGATAATTCGTCAGTTCTCTACAGAATCTCACAAAATTCCAGAAGAGTCCCTCAAAGTTCCACAAGCATCCCACAAAATCTCCCCAGTATCCAACAAAATTCCAGGAAAAATCCCACAAAATTCCATAAACCTTCTCAAAACGTGACAAAATTCTAGAAAAATATCCCACCGAATCTCCACAAATTCCCACAGAATACATGAAAAATCCCTGATAATTCGTCAGTTCTCTACAGAATCTCACAAAATTCCAGAAGAGTCCCTCAAAGTTCCACAAACATTCCACAAAATCTCCCCAGTATCCAACAAAATTCCCGGAAAAATCCCACAAAATTCCCTAAATCTTCTCAAAACATGACCAAATTCCAGAAAAATATCCCACCAAATCTCCACAAATTCCCACAAAATACATGAAAAATCCCTCAAGATCCCTAAATCGCCTCAATATCCCACAAAATTCCACAAAAATCCCACAAAACCTCCACAAGTTTCCACAGAATCTAAGAAAAATTCCTCAAAATTCTTCAAGTCTCCTCAAAACCACGCAAAGTCCTTCAAAGAGGCCCACCAAATTCCAGAAAAATCTTACAGAATTCCCTAAATCTTCTCAAAACTCTACCAAATTCCAGAAAAATCCCACCAAATCTCCACAAATTCCCACAGAATACATGAAAAATCCCTGATAATTCGTCAGTTCTCTACAGAATCTCACCAAATTCCAGAAGAGTCCCTCAAAGTTCCACAAACACCCCACAAAATCTCCTCAATATCCAACAAAATTCCAGGAAAAATCCCACAAAATTCCCTAAATCTTCTCAAAACTCTACCAAATTCCAGAAAAATCCCACCAAATCTCCACAAATTCCCACAGAATACATGAAAAATCCCTGATAATTCTTCAGTTCTCTACAGAATCTCACCAAATTCCAGAAAAGTCCCTCAAAGTTCCACAAAATCTACTCAATATCCAACAAAATTCAAGAAAAATCCCACAAAATTCCCTAAATCTTCACAAAACACGACCAAATTCTAGAAAAATATCCCACCAAATCTCCACAAATTCCCACAAAATACATGAAAAATCCCTCAAGATCCCTAAATCGCCTCAATATCCTACAAAATCCCACAAAAATCACACAAAACCTCCACAAGTTTCCACAAAATATAAAAAAAATCCTCAAAATTCTTCAAGTCTCCTCAAAACCACACAAAGTCCTTGAAAAAAACCACCAAATTCCAGTAAAATCCCACAGAATCTCCAACAATTCCCACAAAATCTAAAACAAATTCCTCAAAATTCTTCAAGTCTCCTCAGAATCCCACACAATTCCAGAAAAAAACCAACAAAATTCCAGAGAAGTCCCACAAAACTCCCTAAATCATTTCAAAACCCTACCAATTCACAGGAATGTCCCACAAAATCTCTACCAATTCCCAGAACATCCCACAAAAATCTCACAAAAATCCCTAAATCTTCTGAAAACTCGACCAAATTCCAGAAACGCCCCATAAAATCAGCACAGTTTCCCAAAAAATTCAAGAAAAAACACCACAAAATTCCCTAAATCTTTTCAAAATACCACAAAATTCTTGAAAAGCCCCACCAAATTCCAGAAACATCCCACAAAATGTCCTCAATACCCAACAAAATCCCAGAAAAATCCCACAAAATTCCCTAAATCTTCTGAAAACTTGACGAAATTCCAGAAACGCCCCATAAAATCAGTACAGTATCCAACAAAATCCCAGAAAAATCACACAAAATTCCCTAAATCTTCTCAAAACACGGCCAAAATCCACAAAAATCCCACCAAATCTCCACAAATTCCCACAGAATACATGAAAAATCCCTGATAATTCGTCAGTTCTCTACAGAATCTCACCAAATTCCAGAAGAGTCCCTCAAAGTTCCACAAACATCCCACAAAATCTCCCCAGTATCCAATAAAATTCCAGGAAAAATCCCACAAAATTCCCTAAATCTTCTCAAAACTCTACCAAATTCCAGAAAAATCCCACCAAATCTCCACAAATTCCCACAGAATACATGAAAAATCCCTGATAATTCTTCAGTTCTCTACAGAATCTCACCAAATTCCAGAAGAGTCCCTCAAAGTTCCACAAACACCCCACAAAATCTCCCCAGTATCCAACAAAATTCCAGGAAAAATCCCACAAAATTCCCTAAATCTTCTCAAAACTCTACCAAATTCCAGAAAAATCCCACCAAATCTCCACAAATTCCCACAGAATACATGAAAAATCCCTGATAATTCTTCAGTTCTCTACAGAATCTCACCAAATTCCAGAAAAGTCCCTCAAAGTTCCACAAAATCTACTCAATATCCAACAAAATTCAAGAAAAATCCCACAAAATTCCCTAAATCTTCACAAAACACGACCAAATTCTAGAAAAATATCCCACCAAATCTCCACAAATTCCCACAAAATACATGAAAAATCCCTCAAGATCCCTAAATCGCCTCAATATCCCACAAAATCCCACAAAAATCACACAAAACCTCCACAAGTTTCCACAAAATATAAAAAAAAATCCTCAAAATTCTTCAAGTCTCCTCAAAACCACACAAAGTCCTTGAAAAAAACCACCAAATTCCAGTAAAATCCCACAGAATCTCCAACAATTCCCACAAAATCTAAAACAAATTCCTCAAAATTCTTCAAGTCTCCTCAGAATCCCACACAATTCCAGAAAAAAACCCACAAAATTCCAGAGAAGTCCCACAAAACTCCCTAAATCATTTCAAAACCCTACCAATTCAAAGGAATGTCCCACAAAATCTCCACCAATTCCCAGAACATCCCACAAAAATCTCACAAAAATCCCTAAATCTTCTGAAAACTCGACCAAATTCCAGAAACGCTCCATAAAATCAGCACAGTTTCCCTCAAAATTCAAGAAAAAACACCACAAAATTCCCTAAATCTTTTCAAAATACCACAAAATTCTTGAAAAGCCCCACCAAATTCCAGAAACATCCCACAAAATGTCCTCAATACCCAACAAAATCCCAGAAAAATCACACAAAATTCCCTAAATCTTCTCAAAACACGGCCAAAATCCACAAAAATCCCACCAAATCTCCACAAATTCCCACAGAATACATGAAAAATCCCTGATAATTCGTCAGTTCTCTACAGAATCTCACAAAATTCCAGAAGAGTCCCTCAAAGTTCCACAAGCATCCCACAAAATCTCCCCAGTATCCAACAAAATTCCAGGAAAAATCCCACAAAATTCCATAAATCTTCTCAAAACGTGACAAAATTCTAGAAAAATATCCCACCGAATCTCCACAAATTCCCACAGAATACATGAAAAATCCCTGATAATTCGTCAGTTCTCTACAGAATCTCACCAAATTCCAGAAGAGTCCCTCAAAGTTCCACAAACATTCCACAAAATCTCCCCAGTATCCAACAAAATTCCCGGAAAAATCCCACAAAATTCCCTAAATCTTCTCAAAACATGACAAAATTCCAGAAAAATATCCCACCAAATCTCCACAAATTCCCACAAAATACATGAAAAATCCCTCAAGATCCCTAAATCGCCTCAATATCCCACAAAATTCCACAAAAATCCCACAAAACCTCCACAAGTTTCCACAGAATCTAAGAAAAATTCCTCAAAATTCTTCAAGTCTCCTCAAAACCACGCAAAGTCCTTCAAAGAGGCCCACCAAATTCCAGAAAAATCTTACAGAATTCCCTAAATCTTCTCAAAACTCTACCAAATTCCAGAAAAATCCCACCAAATCTCCACAAATTCCCACAGAATACATGAAAAATCCCTGATAATTCGTCAGTTCTCTACAGAATCTCACCAAATTCCAGAAGAGTCCCTCAAAGTTCCACAAACACCCCACAAAATCTCCTCAATATCCAACAAAATTCCAGGAAAAATCCCACAAAATTCCCTAAATCTTCTCAAAACTCTACCAAATTCCAGAAAAATCCCACCAAATCTCCACAAATTCCCACAGAATACATGAAAAATCCCTGATAATTCTTCAGTTCTCTACAGAATCTCACCAAATTCCAGAAAAGTCCCTCAAAGTTCCACAAAATCTACTCAATATCCAACAAAATTCAAGAAAAATCCCACAAAATTCCCTAAATCTTCACAAAACACGACCAAATTCTAGAAAAATATCCCACCAAATCTCCACAAATTCCCACAAAATACATGAAAAATCCCTCAAGATCCCTAAATCGCCTCAATATCCCACAAAATCCCACAAAAATCACACAAAACCTCCACAAGTTTCCACAAAATATAAAAAAAAATCCTCAAAATTCTTCAAGTCTCCTCAAAACCACACAAAGTCCTTGAAAAAAACCACCAAATTCCAGTAAAATCCCACAGAATCTCCAACAATTCCCACAAAATCTAAAACAAATTCCTCAAAATTCTTCAAGTCTCCTCAGAATCCCACACAATTCCAGAAAAAACCCACAAAATTCCAGAGAAGTCCCACAAAACTCCCTAAATCATTTCAAAACCCTACCAATTCACAGGAATGTCCCACAAAATCTCTACCAATTCCCAGAACATCCCACAAAAAACTCACAAAAATCCCTAAATCTTCTGAAAACTCGACCAAATTCCAGAAACGCCCCATAAAATCAGCACAGTTTCCCAAAAAATTCAAGAAAAAACACCACAAAATTCCCAAAATCTTTTCAAAATACCACAAAATTCTTGAAAAGCCCCACCAAATTCCAGAAACATCCCACAAAATGTCCTCAATACCCAACAAAATCCCAGAAAAATCCCACAAAATTCCCTAAATCTTCTGAAAACTTGACGAAATTCCAGAAACGCCCCATAAAATCAGCACAGTATCCAACAAAATCCCAGAAAAATCACACAAAATTCCCTAAATCTTCTCAAAACACGGCCAAAATCCACAAAAATCCCACCAAATCTCCACAAATTCCCACAGAATACATGAAAAATCCCTGATAATTCGTCAGTTCTCTACAGAATCTCACCAAATTCCAGAAAAGTCCCTCAAAGTTCCACAAGCATCCCACAAAATCTCCCCAGTATCCAACAAAATTCCAGGAAAAATCCCACAAAATTCCATAAATCTTCTCAAAACGTGACAAAATTCTAGAAAAATATCCCACCGAATCTCCACAAATTCCCACAGAATACATGAAAAATCCCTGATAATTCGTCAGTTCTCTACAGAATCTCACCAAATTCCAGAAGAGTCCCTCAAAGTTCCACAAACATTCCACAAAATCTCCCCAGTATCCAACAAAATTCCCGGAAAAATCCCACAAAATTCCCTAAATCTTCTCAAAACATGACAAAATTCCAGAAAAATATCCCACCAAATCTCCACAAATTCCCACAAAATACATGAAAAATCCCTCAAGATCCCTAAATCGCCTCAATATCCCACAAAATTCCACAAAAATCCCACAAAACCTCCACAAGTTTCCACAGAATCTAAGAAAAATTCCTCAAAATTCTTCAAGTCTCCTCAAAACCACGCAAAGTCCTTCAAAGAGGCCCACCAAATTCCAGAAAAATCTTACAGAATTCCCTAAATCTTCTCAAAACTCTACCAAATTCCAGAAAAATCCCACCAAATCTCCACAAATTCCCACAGAATACATGAAAAATCCCTGATAATTCGTCAGTTCTCTACAGAATCTCACCAAATTCCAGAAGAGTCCCTCAAAGTTCCACAAACACCCCACAAAATCTCCTCAATATCCAACAAAATTCCAGGAAAAATCCCACAAAATTCCCTAAATCTTCTCAAAACTCTACCAAATTCCAGAAAAATCCCACCAAATCTCCACAAATTCCCACAGAATACATGAAAAATCCCTGATAATTCTTCAGTTCTCTACAGAATCTCACCAAATTCCAGAAAAGTCCCTCAAAGTTCCACAAAATCTACTCAATATCCAACAAAATTCAAGAAAAATCCCACAAAATTCCCTAAATCTTCACAAAACACGACCAAATTCTAGAAAAATATCCCACCAAATCTCCACAAATTCCCACAAAATACATGAAAAATCCCTCAAGATCCCTAAATCGCCTCAATATCCCACAAAATCCCACAAAAATCACACAAAACCTCCACAAGTTTCCACAAAATATAAAAAAAAATCCTCAAAATTCTTCAAGTCTCCTCAAAACCACACAAAGTCCTTGAAAAAAACCACCAAATTCCAGTAAAATCCCACAGAATCTCCAACAATTCCCACAAAATCTAAAACAAATTCCTCAAAATTCTTCAAGTCTCCTCAGAATCCCACACAATTCCAGAAAAAACCCACAAAATTCCAGAGAAGTCCCACAAAACTCCCTAAATCATTTCAAAACCCTACCAATTCACAGGAATGTCCCACAAAATCTCTACCAATTCCCAGAACATCCCACAAAAAACTCACAAAAATCCCTAAATCTTCTGAAAACTCGACCAAATTCCAGAAACGCCCCATAAAATCAGCACAGTTTCCCAAAAAATTCAAGAAAAAACACCACAAAATTCCCAAAATCTTTTCAAAATACCACAAAATTCTTGAAAAGCCCCACCAAATTCCAGAAACATCCCACAAAATGTCCTCAATACCCAACAAATTCCCAGAAAAATCCCACAAAATTCCCTAAATCTTCTGAAAACTTGAAGAAATTCCAGAAACGCCCCATAAAATCAGCACAGTATCCAACAAAATCCCAGAAAAATCACACAAAATTCCCTAAATCTTCTCAAAACACGGCCAAAATCCACAAAAATCCCACCAAATCTCCACAAATTCCCACAGAATACATGAAAAATCCCTGATAATTCGTCAGTTCTCTACAGAATCTCACCAAATTCCAGAAGAGTCCCTCAAAGTTCCACAAACATCCCACAAAATCTCCCCAGTATCCAATAAAATTCCAGGAAAAATCCCACCAAATTCCCTAAATCTTCTCAAAACACGACCAAATTCTAGAAAAATATCCCACCGAATCTCCACAAATTCCCACAGAATACATGAAAAATCCCTGATAATTCGTCAGTTCTCTACAGAATCTCACCAAATTCCAGAAGAGTCCCTCCAAGTTCCACAAGCATCCCACAAAATCTCCCCAGTATCCAACAAAATTCCAGGAAAAATCCCACAAAATTCCCTAAATCTTCTCAAAACACGACCAAATTCTAGAAAAATATCCCACCAAATCTCCACAAATTCCCACAAAATACATGAAAAATCCCTCAAGATCCCTAAATCGCCTCAATATCCCACAAAATCCCACAAAAATCACACAAAACCTCCACAGGTTTGTACAAAATCTAAGAAAAAATCCTCAAAATTCTTCAAGTCTCCTCAAAACCACACAAAGTCCTTGAAAAGGCCCACCAAATTCCAGTAAAATCCCACAGAATCTCCAACAATTCCCACAAAATCTAAAACAAATTCCTCAAAATTCTTCAAGTCTCCTCAGAATCCCACACAATTCCAGAAAAAACCCACAAAATTCCAGAGAAGTCCCACAAAACTCCCTAAATCATTTCAAAACCCTACCAATTCACAGGAATGTCCCACAAAATCTCCACCAATTCCCAGAACATCCCACAAAAATCTCACAAAAATCCCTAAATCTTCTGAAAACTCGACCAAATTCCAGAAACGCTCCCTAAAATCAGCACAGTTTCCCTCAAAATTCAAGAAAAAACACCACAAAATTCCCTAAATCTTTTCAAAATACCACAAAATTCTTGAAAAGCCCCACCAAATTCCAGAAACATCCCACAAAATGTCCTCAATACCCAACAAAATCCCAGAAAAATCACACAAAATTCCCTAAATCTTCTCAAAACACGGCCAAAATCCACAAAAATCCCACCAAATCTCCACAAATTCCCACAGAATACATGAAAAATCCCTGATAATTCGTCAGTTCTCTACAGAATCTCACAAAATTCCAGAAGAGTCCCTCAAAGTTCCACAAGCATCCCACAAAATCTCCCCAGTATCCAACAAAATTCCAGGAAAAATCCCACAAAATTCCCTAAATCTTCTCAAAACATGACAAAATTCTAGAAAAATATCCCACCGAATCTCCACAAATTCCCACAGAATACATGAAAAATCCCTGATAATTCGTCAGTTCTCCACAGAATCTCACAAAATTCCAGAAGAGTCCCTCAAAGTTCCACAAACATTCCACAAAATCTCCCCAGTATCCAACAAAATTCCAGGAAAAATCCCACAAAATTCCCTAAATCTTCTCAAAACATGACCAAATTCCAGAAAAATATCCCACCAAATCTCCACAAATTCCCACAAAATACATGAAAAATCCCTCAAGATCCCTAAATCGCCTCAATATCCCACAAAATTCCACAAAAATCCCACAAAACCTCCACAAGTTTCCACAGAATCTAAGAAAAATTCCTCAAAATTCTTCAAGTCTCCTCAAAACCACACAAAGTCCTTCAAAGAGGCCCACCAAATTCCAGAAAAATCTTACAGAATTCCCTAAATCTTCTCAAAACTCTACCAAATTCCAGAAAAATCCCACCAAATCTCCACAAATTCCCACAGAATACATGAAAAATCCCTGATAATTCGTCAGTTCTCTACAGAATCTCACCAAATTCCAGAAGAGTCCCTCAAAGTTCCACAAACACCCCACAAAATCTCCTCAATATCCAACAAAATTCCAGGAAAAATCCCACAAAATTCCCTAAATCTTCTCAAAACTCTACCAAATTCCAGAAAAATCCCACCAAATCTCCACAAATTCCCACAGAATACATGAAAAATCCCTGATAATTCGTCAGTTCTCTACAGAATCTCACCAAATTCCAGAAGAGTCCCTCAAAGTTCCACAAACACCCCACAAAATCTCCTCAATATCCAACAAAATTCCAGGAAAAATCCCACAAAATTCCCTAAATCTTCTCAAAACTCTACCAAATTCCAGAAAAATCCCACCAAATCTCCACAAATTCCCACAGAATACATGAAAAATCCCTGATAATTCTTCAGTTCTCTACAGAATCTCACCAAATTCCAGAAAAGTCCCTCAAAGTTCCACAAAATCTACTCAATATCCAACAAAATTCAAGAAAAATCCCACAAAATTCCCTAAATCTTCACAAAACACGACCAAATTCTAGAAAAATATCCCACCAAATCTCCACAAATTCCCACAAAATACATGAAAAATCCCTCAAGATCCCTAAATCGCCTCAATATCCCACAAAATCCCACAAAAATCACACAAAACCTCCACAAGTTTCCACAAAATATAAAAAAAAATCCTCAAAATTCTTCAAGTCTCCTCAAAACCACACAAAGTCCTTGAAAAAAACCACCAAATTCCAGTAAAATCCCACAGAATCTCCAACAATTCCCACAAAATCTAAAACAAATTCCTCAAAATTCTTCAAGTCTCCTCAGAATCCCACACAATTCCAGAAAAAAACCCACAAAATTCCAGAGAAGTCCCACAAAACTCCCTAAATCATTTCAAAACCCTACCAATTCACAGGAATGTCCCACAAAATCTCTACCAATTCCCAGAACATCCCACAAAAATCTCACAAAAATCCCTAAATCTTCTGAAAACTCGACCAAATTCCAGAAACGCCCCATAAAATCAGCACAGTTTCCCAAAAAATTCAAGAAAAAACACCACAAAATTCCCAAAATCTTTTCAAAATACCACAAAATTCTTGAAAAGCCCCACCAAATTCCAGAAACATCCCACAAAATGTCCTCAATACCCAACAAAATCCCAGAAAAAACCCACAAAATTCCCTAAATCTTCTGAAAACTTGACGAAATTCCAGAAACGCCCCATAAAATCAGCACAGTATCCAACAAAATCCCAGAAAAATCACACAAAATTCCCTAAATCTTCTCAAAACACGGCCAAAATCCACAAAAATCCCACCAAATCTCCACAAATTCCCACAGAATACATGAAAAATCCCTGATAATTCGTCAGTTCTCTACAGAATCTCACCAAATTCCAGAAGAGTCCCTCAAAGTTCCACAAACATCCCACAAAATCTCCCCAGTATCCAATAAAATTCCAGGAAAAATCCCACCAAATTCCCTAAATCTTCTCAAAACACGACCAAATTCTAGAAAAATATCCCACCAAATCTCCACAAATTCCCACAGAATACATGAAAAATCCCTGATAATTCGTCAGTTCTCTACAGAATCTCACCAAATTCCAGAAAAGTCCCTCCAAGTTCCACAAGCATCCCACAAAATCTCCCCAGTATCCAACAAAATTCCAGGAAAAATCCCACAAAATTCCCTAAATCTTCTCAAAACACGACCAAATTCTAGAAAAATATCCCACCAAATCTCCACAAATTCCCACAAAATACATGAAAAATCCCTCAAGATCCCTAAATCGCCTCAATATCCCACAAAATCCCACAAAAATCACACAAAACCTCCACAGGTTTGTACAAAATCTAAGAAAAAATCCTCAAAATTCTTCAAGTCTCCTCAAAACCACACAAAGTCCTTGAAAAGGCCCACCAAATTCCAGTAAAATCCCACAGAATCTCCAACAATTCCCACAAAATCTAAAACAAATTCCTCAAAATTCTTCAAGTCTCCTCAGAATCCCACACAATTCCAGAAAAAACCCGCAAAATTCTAGAGAAGTCCCACAAAACTCCCTAAATCATTTCAAAACCCTACCAATTCAAAGGAATGTCCCACAAAATCTCCACCAATTCCCAGAACATCCCACAAAAATCTCACAAAAATCCCTAAATCTTCTGAAAACTCGACCAAATTCCAGAAACGCTCCATAAAATCAGCACAGTTTCCCTCAAAATTCAAGAAAAAACACCACAAAATTCCCTAAATCTTTTCAAAATACCACAAAATTCTTGAAAAGCCCCACCAAATTCCAGAAACATCCCACAAAATGTCCTCAATACCCAACAAAATCCCAGAAAAATCACACAAAATTCCCTAAATCTTCTCAAAACATGACCAAATTCTAGAAAAATATCCCACCGAATCTCCACAAATTCCCACAGAATACATGAAAAATCCCTGATAATTCGTCAGTTCTCTACAGAATCTCACCAAATTCCAGAAGAGTCCCTCAAAGTTCCACAAGCATCCCACAAAATCTCCCCAGTATCCAACAAAATTCCAGGAAAAATCCCACAAAATTCCCTAAATCTTCTCAAAACATGACCAAATTCTAGAAAAATATCCCACCAAATCTCCACAAATTCCCACAAAATATATGAAAAATCCCTCAAGATCCCTAAATCGCCTCAATATCCCACAAAATTCCACAAAAATCCCACAAAACCTCCACAAGTTTCCACAGAATCTAAGAAAAATTCCTCAAAATTCTTCAAGTCTCCTCAATACCACGCAAAGTCCTTCAAAGAGGCCCACCAAATTCCAGAAAAATCTTACAGAATTCCCTAAATCTTCTCAAAACTCTACCAAATTCCAGAAAAATCCCACCAAATCTCCACAAATTCCCACAGAATACATGAAAAATCCCTGATAATTCGTCAGTTCTCTACAGAATCTCACCAAATTCCAGAAGAGTCCCTCAAAGTTCCACAAACACCCCACAAAATCTCCTCAATATCCAACAAAATTCCAGGAAAAATCCCACAAAATTCCCTAAATCTTCTCAAAACTCTACCAAATTCCAGAAAAATCCCACCAAATCTCCACAAATTCCCACAGAATACATGAAAAATCCCTGATAATTCTTCAGTTCTCTACAGAATCTCACCAAATTCCAGAAAAGTCCCTCAAAGTTCCACAAAATCTACTCAATATCCAACAAAATTCAAGAAAAATCCCACAAAATTCCCTAAATCTTCACAAAACACGACCAAATTCTAGAAAAATATCCCACCAAATCTCCACAAATTCCCACAAAATACATGAAAATTCCCTCAAGATCCCTAAATCGCCTCAATATCCCACAAAATCCCACAAAAATCACACAAAACCTCCACAAGTTTCCACAAAATATAAAAAAAAATCCTCAAAATTCTTCAAGTCTCCTCAAAACCACACAAAGTCCTTGAAAAGGCCCACCAAATTCCAGAAAAATCCCACAGAATCTACACAAATTCCCACAAAATCTAAAACAAATTCCTCAAAATTCTTCAAGTCTCCTCAGAATCCCACACAATTCCAGAAAAAAACCCACAAAATTCCAGAGAAGTCCCACAAAACTCCCTAAATCATTTCAAAACCCTACCAATTCACAGGAATGTCCCACAAAATCTCTACCAATTCCCAGAACATCCCACAAAAATCTCACAAAAATCCCTAAATCTTCTGAAAACTCGACCAAATTCCAGAAACGCTCCATAAAATCAGCACAGTTTCCCAAAAAATTCAAGAAAAAACACCACAAAATTCCCTAAATCTTTTCAAAATACCACAAAATTCTTGAAAAGCCCCACCAAATTCCAGAAACATCCCACAAAATGTCCTCAATACCCAACAAAATCCCAGAAAAATCCCACAAAATTCCCTAAATCTTCTGAAAACTTGACGAAATTCCAGAAACATCCCACAAAATGTCCTCAATACCCAACAAAATCCCAGAAAAATCACACAAAATTCCCTAAATCTTCTCAAAACACGGCCAAAATCCACAAAAATCCCACCAAATCTCCACAAATTCCCACAGAATACATGAAAAATCCCTGATAATTCGTCAGTTCTCTACAGAATCTCACAAAATTCCAGAAGAGTCCCTCAAAGTTCCACAAGCATCCCACAAAATCTCCCCAGTATCCAACAAAATTCCAGGAAAAATCCCACAAAATTCCATAAATCTTCTCAAAACATGACAAAATTCTAGAAAAATATCCCACCGAATCTCCACAAATTCCCACAAAATATATGAAAAATCCCTCAAGATCCCTAAATCGCCTCAATATCCCACAAAATTCCCACAAAATCCCACAAAACCTCCACAAGTTTCCACAGAATCTAAGAAAAATTCCTCAAAATTCTTCAAGTCTCCTCAAAACCACACAAAGTCCTTCAAAGAGGCCCACCAAATTCCAGAAAAATCTTACAGAATTCCCTAAATCTTCTCAAAACTCTACCAAATTCCAGAAAAATCCCACCAAATCTCCACAAATTCCCACAGAATACATGAAAAATCCCTGATAATTCTTCAGTTCTCTACAGAATCTCCCCAAATTCCAGAAAAGTCCCTCAAAGTTCCACAAAATCTACTCAATATCCAACAAAATTCAAGAAAAATCCCACAAAATTCCCTAAATCTTCACAAAACACGACCAAATTCTAGAAAAATATCCCACCAAATCTCCACAAATTCCCACAAAATACATGAAAAATCCCTCAAGATCCCTAAATCGCCTCAATATCCCACAAAATCCCACAAAAATCACACAAAACCTCCACAAGTTTCCACAAAATATAAAAAAAAATCCTCAAAATTCTTCAAGTCTCCTCAAAACCACACAAAGTCCTTGAAAAAAACCACCAAATTCCAGAAAAATCCCACAGAATCTCCAACAATTCCCACAAAATCTAAAACAAATTCCTCAAAATTCTTCAAGTCTCCTCAGAATCCCACACAATTCCAGAAAAAAACCCACAAAATTCCAGAGAAGTCCCACAAAACTCCCTAAATCATTTCAAAACCCTACCAATTCACAGGAATGTCCCACAAAATCTCTACCAATTCCCAGAACATCCCACAAAAATCTCACAAAAATCCCTAAATCTTCTGAAAACTCGACCAAATTCCAGAAACACCCCATAAAATCAGCACAGTTTCCCAAAAAATTCAAGAAAAAACACCACAAAATTCCCAAAATCTTTTCAAAATACCACAAAATTCTTGAAAAGCCCCACCAAATTCCAGAAACATCCCACAAAATGTCCTCAATACCCAACAAAATCCCAGAAAAATCCCACAAAATTCCCTAAATCTTCTGAAAACTTGACGAAATTCCAGAAACGCCCCATAAAATCAGCACAGTATCCAACAAAATCCCAGAAAAATCACACAAAATTCCCTAAATCTTCTCAAAACACGGCCAAAATCCACAAAAATCCCACCAAATCTCCACAAATTCCCACAGAATACATGAAAAATCCCTGATAATTCGTCAGTTCTCTACAGAATCTCACCAAATTCCAGAAGAGTCCCTCAAAGTTCCACAAACATCCCACAAAATCTCCCCAGTATCCAATAAAATTCCAGGAAAAATCCCACAAAATTCCCTAAATCTTCTCAAAACACGACCAAATTCTAGAAAAATATCCCACCAAATCTCCACAAATTCCCACAGAATACATGAAAAATCCCTGATAATTCTTCAGTTCTCTACAGAATCTCACCAAATTCCAGAAAAGTCCCTCAAAGTTCCACAAAATCTACTCAATATCCAACAAAATTCAAGAAAAATCCCACAAAATTCCCTAAATCTTCACAAAACACGACCAAATTCTAGAAAAATATCCCACCAAATCTCCACAAATTCCCACAAAATACATGAAAAATCCCTCAAGATCCCTAAATCGCCTCAATATCCCACAAAATCCCACAAAAATCACACAAAACCTCCACAAGTTTCCACAAAATATAAAAAAAAATCCTCAAAATTCTTCAAGTCTCCTCAAAACCACACAAAGTCCTTGAAAAAAACCACCAAATTCCAGAAAAATCCCACAGAATCTACACAAATTCCCACAAAATCTAAAACAAATTCCTCCAAATTCTTCAAGTCTCCTCAGAATCCCACACAATTCCAGAAAAAACCCACAAAATTCCAGAGAAGTCCCACAAAACTCCCTAAATCATTTCAAAACCCTACCAATTCACAGGAATGTCCCACAAAATCTCCACCAATTCCCAGAACATCCCACAAAAATCTCACAAAAATCCCTAAATCTTCTGAAAACTCGACCAAATTCCAGAAACGCTCCATAAAATCAGCAGTTTCCCTCAAAATTCAAGAAAAAACACCACAAAATTCCCAAAATCTTTTCAAAATACCACAAAATTCTTGAAAAGCCCCACCAAATTCCAGAAACATCCCACAAAATGTCCTCAATACCCAACAAAATCCCAGAAAAATCCCACAAAATTCCCTAAATCTTCTGAAAACTTGACGAAATTCCAGAAACGCCCCATAAAATCAGCACAGTATCCAACAAAATCCCAGAAAAATCACACAAAATTCCCTAAATCTTCTCAAAACACGGCCAAAATCCACAAAAATCCCACCAAATCTCCACAAATTCCCACAGAATACATGAAAAATCCCTGATAATTCGTCAGTTCTCTACAGAATCTCACAAAATTCCAGAAGAGTCCCTCAAAGTTCCACAAGCATCCCACAAAATCTCCCCAGTATCCAACAAAATTCCAGGAAAAATCCCACAAAATTCCATAAATCTTCTCAAAACATGACAAAATTCTAGAAAAATATCCCACCGAATCTCCACAAATTCCCACAAAATATATGAAAAATCCCTCAAGATCCCTAAATCGCCTCAATATCCCACAAAATTCCCACAAAATCCCACAAAACCTCCACAAGTTTCCACAGAATCTAAGAAAAATTCCTCAAAATTCTTCAAGTCTCCTCAAAACCACACAAAGTCCTTCAAAGAGGCCCACCAAATTCCAGAAAAATCTTACAGAATTCCCTAAATCTTCTCAAAACTCTACCAAATTCCAGAAAAATCCCACCAAATCTCCACAAATTCCCACAGAATACATGAAAAATCCCTGATAATTCTTCAGTTCTCTACAGAATCTCCCCAAATTCCAGAAAAGTCCCTCAAAGTTCCACAAAATCTACTCAATATCCAACAAAATTCAAGAAAAATCCCACAAAATTCCCTAAATCTTCACAAAACACGACCAAATTCTAGAAAAATATCCCACCAAATCTCCACAAATTCCCACAAAATACATGAAAAATCCCTCAAGATCCCTAAATCGCCTCAATATCCCACAAAATCCCACAAAAATCACACAAAACCTCCACAAGTTTCCACAAAATATAAAAAAAAATCCTCAAAATTCTTCAAGTCTCCTCAAAACCACACAAAGTCCTTGAAAAAAACCACCAAATTCCAGAAAAATCCCACAGAATCTCCAACAATTCCCACAAAATCTAAAACAAATTCCTCAAAATTCTTCAAGTCTCCTCAGAATCCCACACAATTCCAGAAAAAAACCCACAAAATTCCAGAGAAGTCCCACAAAACTCCCTAAATCATTTCAAAACCCTACCAATTCACAGGAATGTCCCACAAAATCTCTACCAATTCCCAGAACATCCCACAAAAATCTCACAAAAATCCCTAAATCTTCTGAAAACTCGACCAAATTCCAGAAACACCCCATAAAATCAGCACAGTTTCCCAAAAAATTCAAGAAAAAACACCACAAAATTCCCAAAATCTTTTCAAAATACCACAAAATTCTTGAAAAGCCCCACCAAATTCCAGAAACATCCCACAAAATGTCCTCAATACCCAACAAAATCCCAGAAAAATCCCACAAAATTCCCTAAATCTTCTGAAAACTTGACGAAATTCCAGAAACGCCCCATAAAATCAGCACAGTATCCAACAAAATCCCAGAAAAATCACACAAAATTCCCTAAATCTTCTCAAAACACGGCCAAAATCCACAAAAATCCCACCAAATCTCCACAAATTCCCACAGAATACATGAAAAATCCCTGATAATTCGTCAGTTCTCTACAGAATCTCACCAAATTCCAGAAGAGTCCCTCAAAGTTCCACAAACATCCCACAAAATCTCCCCAGTATCCAATAAAATTCCAGGAAAAATCCCACAAAATTCCCTAAATCTTCTCAAAACACGACCAAATTCTAGAAAAATATCCCACCAAATCTCCACAAATTCCCACAGAATACATGAAAAATCCCTGATAATTCTTCAGTTCTCTACAGAATCTCACCAAATTCCAGAAAAGTCCCTCAAAGTTCCACAAAATCTACTCAATATCCAACAAAATTCAAGAAAAATCCCACAAAATTCCCTAAATCTTCACAAAACACGACCAAATTCTAGAAAAATATCCCACCAAATCTCCACAAATTCCCACAAAATACATGAAAAATCCCTCAAGATCCCTAAATCGCCTCAATATCCCACAAAATCACACAAAAATCACACAAAACCTCCACAAGTTTCCACAAAATATAAAAAAAAATCCTCAAAATTCTTCAAGTCTCCTCAAAACCACACAAAGTCCTTGAAAAAAACCACCAAATTCCAGAAAAATCCCACAGAATCTACACAAATTCCCACAAAATCTAAAACAAATTCCTCAAAATTCTTCAAGTCTCCTCAGAATCCCACACAATTCCAGAAAAAACCCACAAAATTCCAGAGAAGTCCCACAAAACTCCCTAAATCATTTCAAAACCCTACCAATTCACAGGAATGTCCCACAAAATCTCCACCAATTCCCAGAACATCCCACAAAAATCTCACAAAAATCCCTAAATCTTCTGAAAACTCGACCAAATTCCAGAAACGCTCCATAAAATCAGCACAGTTTCCCTCAAAATTCAAGAAAAAACACCACAAAATTCCCTAAATCTTTTCAAAATACCACAAAATTCTTGAAAAGCCCCACCAAATTCCAGAAACATCCCACAAAATGTCCTCAATACCCAACAAAATCCCAGAAAAATCACACAAAATTCCCTAAATCTTCTCAAAACACGGCCAAAATCCACAAAAATCCCACCAAATCTCCACAAATTCCCACAGAATACATGAAAAATCCCTGATAATTCGTCAGTTCTCTACAGAATCTCACAAAATTCCAGAAGAGTCCCTCAAAGTTCCACAAGCATCCCACAAAATCTCCCCAGTATCCAACAAAATTCCAGGAAAAATCCCACAAAATTCCATAAATCTTCTCAAAACATGACAAAATTCTAGAAAAATATCCCACCGAATCTCCACAAATTCCCACAAAATATATGAAAAATCCCTCAAGATCCCTAAATCGCCTCAATATCCCACAAAATTCCACAAAAATCCCACAAAACCTCCACAAGTTTCCACAGAATCTAAGAAAAATTCCTCAAAATTCTTCAAGTCTCCTCAAAACCACACAAAGTCCTTCAAAGAGGCCCAGCAAATTCCAGAAAAATCTTACAGAATTCCCTAAATCTTCTCAAAACTCTACCAAATTCCAGAAAAATCCCACCAAATCTCCACAAATTCCCACAGAATACATGAAAAATCCCTGATAATTCGTCAGTTCTCTACAGAATCTCACCAAATTCCAGAAGAGTCCCTCAAAGTTCCACAAAATCTACTCAATATCCAACAAAATTCAAGAAAAATCCCACAAAATTCCCTAAATCTTCACAAAACACAACCAAATTCTAGAAAAATATCCCACCAAATCTCCACAAATTCCCACAAAATACATGAAAAATCCCTCAAGATCCCTAAATCGCCTCAATATCCCACAAAATCCCACAAAAATCACACAAAACCTCCACAAGTTTCCACAAAATATAAAAAAAAATCCTCAAAATTCTTCGTCTCCTCAAAACCACACAAAGTCCTTGAAAAAAACCACCAAATTCCAGTAAAATCCCACAGAATCTCCAACAATTCCCACAAAATCTAAAACAAATTCCTCAAAATTCTTCAAGTCTCCTCAGAATCCCACACAATTCCAGAAAAAAACCCACAAAATTCCAGAGAAGTCCCACAAAACTCCCTAAATCATTTCAAAACCCTACCAATTCACAGGAATGTCCCACAAAATCTCTACCAATTCCCAGAACATCCCACAAAAATCTCACAAAAATCCCTAAATCTTCTGAAAACTCGACCAAATTCCAGAAACGCCCCATAAAATCAGCACAGTTTCCCAAAAAATTCAAGAAAAAACACCACAAAATTCCCTAAATCTTTTCAAAATACCACAAAATTCCTGAAAAGCCCCACCAAATTCCAGAAACATCCCACAAAATGTCCTCAATACCCAACAAAATCCCAGAAAAATCCCACAAAATTCCCTAAATCTTCTGAAAACTTGACGAAATTCCAGAAACATCCCACAAAATGTCCTCAATACCCAACAAAATCCCAGAAAAATCACACAAAATTCCCTAAATCTTCTCAAAACACGGCCAAAATCCACAAAAATCCCACCAAATCTCCACAAATTCCCACAGAATACATGAAAAATCCCTGATAATTCGTCAGTTCTCTACAGAATCTCACCAAATTCCAGAAAAGTCCCTCCAAGTTCCACAAGCATCCCACAAAATCTCCCCAGTATCCAACAAAATTCCAGGAAAAATCCCACAAAATTCCCTAAATCTTCTCAAAACACGACCAAATTCTAGAAAAATATCCCACCAAATCTCCACAAATTCCCACAAAATACATGAAAAATCCCTCAAGATCCCTAAATCGCCTCAATATCCCACAAAATCCCACAAAAATCACACAAAACCTCCACAGGTTTGTACAAAATCTAAGAAAAAATCCTCAAAATTCTTCAAGTCTCCTCAAAACCACACAAAGTCCTTGAAAAGGCCCACCAAATTCCAGTAAAATCCCACAGAATCTCCAACAATTCCCACAAAATCTAAAACAAATTCCTCAAAATTCTTCAAGTCTCCTCAGAATCCCACACAATTCCAGAAAAAACCCGCAAAATTCTAGAGAAGTCCCACAAAACTCCCTAAATCATTTCAAAACCCTACCAATTCAAAGGAATGTCCCACAAAATCTCCACCAATTCCCAGAACATCCCACAAAAATCTCACAAAAATCCCTAAATCTTCTGAAAACTCGACCAAATTCCAGAAACGCTCCATAAAATCAGCACAGTTTCCCTCAAAATTCAAGAAAAAACACCACAAAATTCCCTAAATCTTTTCAAAATACCACAAAATTCTTGAAAAGCCCCACCAAATTCCAGAAACATCCCACAAAATGTCCTCAATACCCAACAAAATCCCAGAAAAATCACACAAAATTCCCTAAATCTTCTCAAAACATGACCAAATTCTAGAAAAATATCCCACCGAATCTCCACAAATTCCCACAGAATACATGAAAAATCCCTGATAATTCGTCAGTTCTCTACAGAATCTCACCAAATTCCAGAAGAGTCCCTCAAAGTTCCACAAGCATCCCACAAAATCTCCCCAGTATCCAACAAAATTCCAGGAAAAATCCCACAAAATTCCCTAAATCTTCTCAAAACATGACCAAATTCTAGAAAAATATCCCACCAAATCTCCACAAATTCCCACAAAATATATGAAAAATCCCTCAAGATCCCTAAATCGCCTCAATATCCCACAAAATTCCACAAAAATCCCACAAAACCTCCACAAGTTTCCACAGAATCTAAGAAAAATTCCTCAAAATTCTTCAAGTCTCCTCAATACCACGCAAAGTCCTTCAAAGAGGCCCACCAAATTCCAGAAAAATCTTACAGAATTCCCTAAATCTTCTCAAAACTCTACCAAATTCCAGAAAAATCCCACCAAATCTCCACAAATTCCCACAGAATACATGAAAAATCCCTGATAATTCGTCAGTTCTCTACAGAATCTCACCAAATTCCAGAAGAGTCCCTCAAAGTTCCACAAACACCCCACAAAATCTCCTCAATATCCAACAAAATTCCAGGAAAAATCCCACAAAATTCCCTAAATCTTCTCAAAACTCTACCAAATTCCAGAAAAATCCCACCAAATCTCCACAAATTCCCACAGAATACATGAAAAATCCCTGATAATTCTTCAGTTCTCTACAGAATCTCACCAAATTCCAGAAAAGTCCCTCAAAGTTCCACAAAATCTACTCAATATCCAACAAAATTCAAGAAAAATCCCACAAAATTCCCTAAATCTTCACAAAACACGACCAAATTCTAGAAAAATATCCCACCAAATCTCCACAAATTCCCACAAAATACATGAAAATTCCCTCAAGATCCCTAAATCGCCTCAATATCCCACAAAATCCCACAAAAATCACACAAAACCTCCACAAGTTTCCACAAAATATAAAAAAAAATCCTCAAAATTCTTCAAGTCTCCTCAAAACCACACAAAGTCCTTGAAAAGGCCCACCAAATTCCAGAAAAATCCCACAGAATCTACACAAATTCCCACAAAATCTAAAACAAATTCCTCAAAATTCTTCAAGTCTCCTCAGAATCCCACACAATTCCAGAAAAAAACCCACAAAATTCCAGAGAAGTCCCACAAAACTCCCTAAATCATTTCAAAACCCTACCAATTCACAGGAATGTCCCACAAAATCTCTACCAATTCCCAGAACATCCCACAAAAATCTCACAAAAATCCCTAAATCTTCTGAAAACTCGACCAAATTCCAGAAACGCTCCATAAAATCAGCACAGTTTCCCAAAAAATTCAAGAAAAAACACCACAAAATTCCCTAAATCTTTTCAAAATACCACAAAATTCTTGAAAAGCCCCACCAAATTCCAGAAACATCCCACAAAATGTCCTCAATACCCAACAAAATCCCAGAAAAATCCCACAAAATTCCCTAAATCTTCTGAAAACTTGACGAAATTCCAGAAACATCCCACAAAATGTCCTCAATACCCAACAAAATCCCAGAAAAATCACACAAAATTCCCTAAATCTTCTCAAAACACGGCCAAAATCCACAAAAATCCCACCAAATCTCCACAAATTCCCACAGAATACATGAAAAATCCCTGATAATTCGTCAGTTCTCTACAGAATCTCACAAAATTCCAGAAGAGTCCCTCAAAGTTCCACAAGCATCCCACAAAATCTCCCCAGTATCCAACAAAATTCCAGGAAAAATCCCACAAAATTCCATAAATCTTCTCAAAACATGACAAAATTCTAGAAAAATATCCCACCGAATCTCCACAAATTCCCACAAAATATATGAAAAATCCCTCAAGATCCCTAAATCGCCTCAATATCCCACAAAATTCCCACAAAATCCCACAAAACCTCCACAAGTTTCCACAGAATCTAAGAAAAATTCCTCAAAATTCTTCAAGTCTCCTCAAAACCACACAAAGTCCTTCAAAGAGGCCCACCAAATTCCAGAAAAATCTTACAGAATTCCCTAAATCTTCTCAAAACTCTACCAAATTCCAGAAAAATCCCACCAAATCTCCACAAATTCCCACAGAATACATGAAAAATCCCTGATAATTCTTCAGTTCTCTACAGAATCTCCCCAAATTCCAGAAAAGTCCCTCAAAGTTCCACAAAATCTACTCAATATCCAACAAAATTCAAGAAAAATCCCACAAAATTCCCTAAATCTTCACAAAACACGACCAAATTCTAGAAAAATATCCCACCAAATCTCCACAAATTCCCACAAAATACATGAAAAATCCCTCAAGATCCCTAAATCGCCTCAATATCCCACAAAATCCCACAAAAATCACACAAAACCTCCACAAGTTTCCACAAAATATAAAAAAAAATCCTCAAAATTCTTCAAGTCTCCTCAAAACCACACAAAGTCCTTGAAAAAAACCACCAAATTCCAGAAAAATCCCACAGAATCTCCAACAATTCCCACAAAATCTAAAACAAATTCCTCAAAATTCTTCAAGTCTCCTCAGAATCCCACACAATTCCAGAAAAAAACCCACAAAATTCCAGAGAAGTCCCACAAAACTCCCTAAATCATTTCAAAACCCTACCAATTCACAGGAATGTCCCACAAAATCTCTACCAATTCCCAGAACATCCCACAAAAATCTCACAAAAATCCCTAAATCTTCTGAAAACTCGACCAAATTCCAGAAACACCCCATAAAATCAGCACAGTTTCCCAAAAAATTCAAGAAAAAACACCACAAAATTCCCAAAATCTTTTCAAAATACCACAAAATTCTTGAAAAGCCCCACCAAATTCCAGAAACATCCCACAAAATGTCCTCAATACCCAACAAAATCCCAGAAAAATCCCACAAAATTCCCTAAATCTTCTGAAAACTTGACGAAATTCCAGAAACGCCCCATAAAATCAGCACAGTATCCAACAAAATCCCAGAAAAATCACACAAAATTCCCTAAATCTTCTCAAAACACGGCCAAAATCCACAAAAATCCCACCAAATCTCCACAAATTCCCACAGAATACATGAAAAATCCCTGATAATTCGTCAGTTCTCTACAGAATCTCACCAAATTCCAGAAGAGTCCCTCAAAGTTCCACAAACATCCCACAAAATCTCCCCAGTATCCAATAAAATTCCAGGAAAAATCCCACAAAATTCCCTAAATCTTCTCAAAACACGACCAAATTCTAGAAAAATATCCCACCAAATCTCCACAAATTCCCACAGAATACATGAAAAATCCCTGATAATTCTTCAGTTCTCTACAGAATCTCACCAAATTCCAGAAAAGTCCCTCAAAGTTCCACAAAATCTACTCAATATCCAACAAAATTCAAGAAAAATCCCACAAAATTCCCTAAATCTTCACAAAACACGACCAAATTCTAGAAAAATATCCCACCAAATCTCCACAAATTCCCACAAAATACATGAAAAATCCCTCAAGATCCCTAAATCGCCTCAATATCCCACAAAATCCCACAAAAATCACACAAAACCTCCACAAGTTTCCACAAAATATAAAAAAAAATCCTCAAAATTCTTCAAGTCTCCTCAAAACCACACAAAGTCCTTGAAAAAAACCACCAAATTCCAGAAAAATCCCACAGAATCTACACAAATTCCCACAAAATCTAAAACAAATTCCTCAAAATTCTTCAAGTCTCCTCAGAATCCCACACAATTCCAGAAAAAACCCACAAAATTCCAGAGAAGTCCCACAAAACTCCCTAAATCATTTCAAAACCCTACCAATTCACAGGAATGTCCCACAAAATCTCCACCAATTCCCAGAACATCCCACAAAAATCTCACAAAAATCCCTAAATCTTCTGAAAACTCGACCAAATTCCAGAAACGCTCCATAAAATCAGCACAGTTTCCCTCAAAATTCAAGAAAAAACACCACAAAATTCCCTAAATCTTTTCAAAATACCACAAAATTCTTGAAAAGCCCCACCAAATTCCAGAAACATCCCACAAAATGTCCTCAATACCCAACAAAATCCCAGAAAAATCACACAAAATTCCCTAAATCTTCTCAAAACACGGCCAAAATCCACAAAAATCCCACCAAATCTCCACAAATTCCCACAGAATACATGAAAAATCCCTGATAATTCGTCAGTTCTCTACAGAATCTCACAAAATTCCAGAAGAGTCCCTCAAAGTTCCACAAGCATCCCACAAAATCTCCCCAGTATCCAACAAAATTCCAGGAAAAATCCCACAAAATTCCATAAATCTTCTCAAAACATGACAAAATTCTAGAAAAATATCCCACCGAATCTCCACAAATTCCCACAAAATATATGAAAAATCCCTCAAGATCCCTAAATCGCCTCAATATCCCACAAAATTCCACAAAAATCCCACAAAACCTCCACAAGTTTCCACAGAATCTAAGAAAAATTCCTCAAAATTCTTCAAGTCTCCTCAAAACCACACAAAGTCCTTCAAAGAGGCCCAGCAAATTCCAGAAAAATCTTACAGAATTCCCTAAATCTTCTCAAAACTCTACCAAATTCCAGAAAAATCCCACCAAATCTCCACAAATTCCCACAGAATACATGAAAAATCCCTGATAATTCGTCAGTTCTCTACAGAATCTCACCAAATTCCAGAAGAGTCCCTCACAGTTCCACAAAATCTACTCAATATCCAACAAAATTCAAGAAAAATCCCACAAAATTCCCTAAATCTTCACAAAACACAACCAAATTCTAGAAAAATATCCCACCAAATCTCCACAAATTCCCACAAAATACATGAAAAATCCCTCAAGATCCCTAAATCGCCTCAATATCCCACAAAATCCCACAAAAATCACACAAAACCTCCACAAGTTTCCACAAAATATAAAAAAAAATCCTCAAAATTCTTCGTCTCCTCAAAACCACACAAAGTCCTTGAAAAAAACCACCAAATTCCAGTAAAATCCCACAGAATCTCCAACAATTCCCACAAAATCTAAAACAAATTCCTCAAAATTCTTCAAGTCTCCTCAG
Source organism: Cyanistes caeruleus (assembly GCF_971803275.1). Classification (NCBI taxonomy): domain Eukaryota; kingdom Metazoa; phylum Chordata; class Aves; order Passeriformes; family Paridae; genus Cyanistes; species Cyanistes caeruleus. The sequence continues at coordinate 1,319,872 of NW_028255893.1, read as the reverse complement.
AATCCCACACAATTCCAGAAAAAAACCCACAAAATTCCAGAGAAGTCCCACAAAACTCCCTAAATCATTTCAAAACCCTACCAATTCACAGGAATGTCCCACAAAATCTCTACCAATTCCCAGAACATCCCACAAAAATCTCACAAAAATCCCTAAATCTTCTGAAAACTCGACCAAATTCCAGAAACGCCCCATAAAATCAGCACAGTTTCCCAAAAAATTCAAGAAAAAACACCACAAAATTCCCTAAATCTTTTCAAAATACCACAAAATTCCTGAAAAGCCCCACCAAATTCCAGAAACATCCCACAAAATGTCCTCAATACCCAACAAAATCCCAGAAAAATCCCACAAAATTCCCTAAATCTTCTGAAAACTTGACGAAATTCCAGAAACATCCCACAAAATGTCCTCAATACCCAACAAAATCCCAGAAAAATCACACAAAATTCCCTAAATCTTCTCAAAACACGGCCAAAATCCACAAAAATCCCACCAAATCTCCACAAATTCCCACAGAATACATGAAAAATCCCTGATAATTCGTCAGTTCTCTACAGAATCTCACCAAATTCCAGAAGAGTCCCTCAAAGTTCCACAAGCATCCCACAAAATCTCCCCAGTATCCAACAAAATTCCAGGAAAAATCCCACAAAATTCCATAAATCTTCTCAAAACATGACAAAATTCTAGAAAAATATCCCACCGAATCTCCACAAATTCCCACAAAATATATGAAAAATCCCTCAAGATCCCTAAATCGCCTCAATATCCCACAAAATTCCACAAAAATCCCACAAAACCTCCACAAGTTTCCACAGAATCTAAGAAAAATTCCTCAAAATTCTTCAAGTCTCCTCAAAACCACACAAAGTCCTTCAAAGAGGCCCACCAAATTCCAGAAAAATCTTACAGAATTCCCTAAATCTTCTCAAAACTCTACCAAATTCCAGAAAAATCCCACCAAATCTCCACAAATTCCCACAGAATACATGAAAAATCCCTGATAATTCGTCAGTTCTCTACAGAATCTCACCAAATTCCAGAAGAGTCCCTCAAAGTTCCACAAACACCCCACAAAATCTCCTCAATATCCAACAAAATTCCAGGAAAAATCCCACAAAATTCCCTAAATCTTCTCAAAACTCTACCAAATTCCAGAAAAATCCCACCAAATCTCCACAAATTCCCACAGAATACATGAAAAATCCCTGATAATTCTTCAGTTCTCTACAGAATCTCACCAAATTCCAGAAGAGTCCCTCAAAGTTCCACAAACACCCCACAAAATCTCCTCAATATCCAACAAAATTCCAGGAAAAATCCCACAAAATTCCCTAAATCTTCTCAAAACTCTACCAAATTCCAGAAAAATCCCACCAAATCTCCACAAATTCCCACAGAATACATGAAAAATCCCTGATAATTCTTCAGTTCTCTACAGAATCTCACCAAATTCCAGAAAAGTCCCTCAAAGTTCCACAAAATCTACTCAATATCCAACAAAATTCAAGAAAAATCCCACAAAATTCCCTAAATCTTCACAAAACACGACCAAATTCTAGAAAAATATCCCACCAAATCTCCACAAATTCCCACAAAATACATGAAAAATCCCTCAAGATCCCTAAATCGCCTCAATATCCCACAAAATCCCACAAAAATCACACAAAACCTCCACAAGTTTCCACAAAATATAAAAAAAAATCCTCAAAATTCTTCAAGTCTCCTCAAAACCACACAAAGTCCTTGAAAAAAACCACCAAATTCCAGTAAAATCCCACAGAATCTCCAACAATTCCCACAAAATCTAAAACAAATTCCTCAAAATTCTTCAAGTCTCCTCAGAATCCCACACAATTCCAGAAAAAACCCACAAAATTCCAGAGAAGTCCCACAAAACTCCCTAAATCATTTCAAAACCCTACCAATTCACAGGAATGTCCCACAAAATCTCCACCAATTCCCAGAACATCCCACAAAAATCTCACAAAAATCCCTAAATCTTCTGAAAACTCGACCAAATTCCAGAAACGCTCCATAAAATCAGCACAGTTTCCCTCAAAATTCAAGAAAAAACACCACAAAATTCCCTAAATCTTTTCAAAATACCACAAAATTCTTGAAAAGCCCCACCAAATTCCAGAAACATCCCACAAAATGTCCTCAATACCCAACAAAATCCCAGAAAAATCACACAAAATTCCCTAAATCTTCTCAAAACACGGCCAAAATCCACAAAAATCCCACCAAATCTCCACAAATTCCCACAGAATACATGAAAAATCCCTGATAATTCGTCAGTTCTCTACAGAATCTCACAAAATTCCAGAAGAGTCCCTCAAAGTTCCACAAGCATCCCACAAAATCTCCCCAGTATCCAACAAAATTCCAGGAAAAATCCCACAAAATTCCATAAATCTTCTCAAAACATGACAAAATTCTAGAAAAATATCCCACCGAATCTCCACAAATTCCCACAAAATATATGAAAAATCCCTCAAGATCCCTAAATCGCCTCAATATCCCACAAAATTCCACAAAAATCCCACAAAACCTCCACAAGTTTCCACAGAATCTAAGAAAAATTCCTCAAAATTCTTCAAGTCTCCTCAAAACCACACAAAGTCCTTCAAAGAGGCCCAGCAAATTCCAGAAAAATCTTACAGAATTCCCTAAATCTTCTCAAAACTCTACCAAATTCCAGAAAAATCCCACCAAAACTCCACAAATTCCCACAGAATACATGAAAAATCCCTGATAATTCGTCAGTTCTCTACAGAATCTCACCAAATTCCAGAAGAGTCCCTCAAAGTTCCACAAAATCTACTCAATATCCAACAAAATTCAAGAAAAATCCCACAAAATTCCCTAAATCTTCACAAAACACGACCAAATTCTAGAAAAATATCCCACCAAATCTCCACAAATTCCCACAAAATACATGAAAAATCCCTCAAGATCCCTAAATCGCCTCAATATCCCACAAAATCCCACAAAAATCACACAAAACCTCCACTAGTTTCCACAAAATATAAAAAAAAATCCTCAAAATTCTTCAAGTCTCCTCAAAACCACACAAATTCCTTGAAAAAAACCACCAAATTCCAGTAAAATCCCACAGAATCTCCAACAGTTCCCACAAAATCTAAAACAAATTCCTCAAAATTCTTCAAGTCTCCTCAGAATCCCACACAATTCCAGAAAAAAACCCACAAAATTCCAGAGAAGTCCCACAAAACTCCCTAAATCATTTCAAAACCCTACCAATTCACAGGAATGTCCCACAAAATCTCTACCAATTCCCAGAACATCCCACAAAAATCTCACAAAAATCCCTAAATCTTCTGAAAACTCGACCAAATTCCAGAAACGCCCCATAAAATCAGCACAGTTTCCCAAAAAATTCAAGAAAAAACACCACAAAATTCCCTAAATCTTTTCAAAATACCACAAAATTCCTGAAAAGCCCCACCAAATTCCAGAAACATCCCACAAAATGTCCTCAATACCCAACAAAATCCCAGAAAAATCCCACAAAATTCCCTAAATCTTCTGAAAACTTGACGAAATTCCAGAAACATCCCACAAAATGTCCTCAATACCCAACAAAATCCCAGAAAAATCACACAAAATTCCCTAAATCTTCTCAAAACACGGCCAAAATCCACAAAAATCCCACCAAATCTCCACAAATTCCCACAGAATACATGAAAAATCCCTGATAATTCGTCAGTTCTCTACAGAATCTCACCAAATTCCAGAAGAGTCCCTCAAAGTTCCACAAGCATCCCACAAAATCTCCCCAGTATCCAACAAAATTCCAGGAAAAATCCCACAAAATTCCATAAATCTTCTCAAAACATGACAAAATTCTAGAAAAATATCCCACCGAATCTCCACAAATTCCCACAAAATATATGAAAAATCCCTCAAGATCCCTAAATCGCCTCAATATCCCACAAAATTCCACAAAAATCCCACAAAACCTCCACAAGTTTCCACAGAATCTAAGAAAAATTCCTCAAAATTCTTCAAGTCTCCTCAAAACCACACAAAGTCCTTCAAAGAGGCCCAGCAAATTCCAGAAAAATCTTACAGAATTCCCTAAATCTTCTCAAAACTCTACCAAATTCCAGAAAAATCCCACCAAATCTCCACAAATTCCCACAGAATACATGAAAAATCCCTGATAATTCGTCAGTTCTCTACAGAATCTCACCAAATTCCAGAAGAGTCCCTCAAAGTTCCACAAACACCCCACAAAATCTCCTCAATATCCAACAAAATTCCAGGAAAAATCCCACAAAATTCCCTAAATCTTCTCAAAACTCTACCAAATTCCAGAAAAATCCCACCAAATCTCCACAAATTCCCACAGAATACATGAAAAATCCCTGATAATTCTTCAGTTCTCTACAGAATCTCACCAAATTCCAGAAGAGTCCCTCAAAGTTCCACAAACACCCCACAAAATCTCCTCAATATCCAACAAAATTCCAGGAAAAATCCCACAAAATTCCCTAAATCTTCTCAAAACTCTACCAAATTCCAGAAAAATCCCACCAAATCTCCACAAATTCCCACAGAATACATGAAAAATCCCTGATAATTCTTCAGTTCTCTACAGAATCTCACCAAATTCCAGAAAAGTCCCTCAAAGTTCCACAAAATCTACTCAATATCCAACAAAATTCAAGAAAAATCCCACAAAATTCCCTAAATCTTCACAAAACACGACCAAATTCTAGAAAAATATCCCACCAAATCTCCACAAATTCCCACAAAATACATGAAAAATCCCTCAAGATCCCTAAATCGCCTCAATATCCCACAAAATCCCACAAAAATCACACAAAACCTCCACAAGTTTCCACAAAATATAAAAAAAAATCCTCAAAATTCTTCAAGTCTCCTCAAAACCACACAAAGTCCTTGAAAAAAACCACCAAATTCCAGTAAAATCCCACAGAATCTCCAACAATTCCCACAAAATCTAAAACAAATTCCTCAAAATTCTTCAAGTCTCCTCAGAATCCCACACAATTCCAGAAAAAACCCACAAAATTCCAGAGAAGTCCCACAAAACTCCCTAAATCATTTCAAAACCCTACCAATTCACAGGAATGTCCCACAAAATCTCCACCAATTCCCAGAACATCCCACAAAAATCTCACAAAAATCCCTAAATCTTCTGAAAACTCGACCAAATTCCAGAAACGCTCCATAAAATCAGCACAGTTTCCCTCAAAATTCAAGAAAAAACACCACAAAATTCCCTAAATCTTTTCAAAATACCACAAAATTCTTGAAAAGCCCCACCAAATTCCAGAAACATCCCACAAAATGTCCTCAATACCCAACAAAATCCCAGAAAAATCACACAAAATTCCCTAAATCTTCTCAAAACACGGCCAAAATCCACAAAAATCCCACCAAATCTCCACAAATTCCCACAGAATACATGAAAAATCCCTGATAATTCGTCAGTTCTCTACAGAATCTCACCAAATTCCAGAAGAGTCCCTCAAAGTTCCACAAGCATCCCACAAAATCTCCCCAGTATTCAACAAAATTCCAGGAAAAATCCCACAAAATTCCATAAATCTTCTCAAAACATGACAAAATTCTAGAAAAATATCCCACCGAATCTCCACAAATTCCCACAAAATATATGAAAAATCCCTCAAGATCCCTAAATCGCCTCAATATCCCACAAAATTCCACAAAAATCCCACAAAACCTCCACAAGTTTCCACAGAATCTAAGAAAAATTCCTCAAAATTCTTCAAGTCTCCTCAAAACCACACAAAGTCCTTCAAAGAGGCCCAGCAAATTCCAGAAAAATCTTACAGAATTCCCTAAATCTTCTCAAAACTCTACCAAATTCCAGAAAAATCCCACCAAATCTCCACAAATTCCCACAGAATACATGAAAAATCCCTGATAATTCGTCAGTTCTCTACAGAATCTCACCAAATTCCAGAAGAGTCCCTCAAAGTTCCACAAACACCCCACAAAATCTCCTCAATATCCAACAAAATTCCAGGAAAAATCCCACAAAATTCCCTAAATCTTCTCAAAACTCTACCAAATTCCAGAAAAATCCCACCAAATCTCCACAAATTCCCACAGAATACATGAAAAATCCCTGATAATTCTTCAGTTCTCTACAGAATCTCACCAAATTCCAGAAGAGTCCCTCAAAGTTCCACAAACACCCCACAAAATCTCCTCAATATCCAACAAAATTCCAGGAAAAATCCCACAAAATTCCCTAAATCTTCTCAAAACTCTACCAAATTCCAGAAAAATCCCACCAAATCTCCACAAATTCCCACAGAATACATGAAAAATCCCTGATAATTCTTCAGTTCTCTACAGAATCTCACCAAATTCCAGAAAAGTCCCTCAAAGTTCCACAAAATCTACTCAATATCCAACAAAATTCAAGAAAAATCCCACAAAATTCCCTAAATCTTCACAAAACACGACCAAATTCTAGAAAAATATCCCACCAAATCTCCACAAATTCCCACAAAATACATGAAAAATCCCTCAAGATCCCTAAATCGCCTCAATATCCCACAAAATCCCACAAAAATCACACAAAACCTCCACAAGTTTCCACAAAATATAAAAAAAAATCCTCAAAATTCTTCAAGTCTCCTCAAAACCACACAAAGTCCTTGAAAAAAACCACCAAATTCCAGAAAAATCCCACAGAATCTACACAAATTCCCACAAAATCTAAAACAAATTCCTCAAAATTCTTCAAGTCTCCTCAGATCCCACACAATTCCAGAAAAAAACCCACAAAATTCCAGAGAAGTCCCACAAAACTCCCTAAATCATTTCAAAACCCTACCAATTCACAGGAATGTCCCACAAAATCTCTACCAATTCCCAGAACATCCCACAAAAATCTCACAAAAATCCCTAAATCTTCTGAAAACTCGACCAAATTCCAGAAACGCCCCATAAAATCAGCACAGTTTCCCAAAAAATTCAAGAAAAAACACCACAAAATTCCCAAAATCTTTTCAAAATACCACAAAATTCTTGAAAAGCCCCACCAAATTCCAGAAACATCCCACAAAATGTCCTCAATACCCAACAAAATCCCAGAAAAATCCCACAAAATTCCCTAAATCTTCTCAAAACACGGCCAAAATCCACAAAAATCCCACCAAATCTCCACAAATTCCCACAGAATACATGAAAAATCCCTGATAATTCGTCAGTTCTCTACAGAATCTCACCAAATTCCAGAAGAGTCCCTCAAAGTTCCACAAACATCCCACAAAATCTCCCCAGTATCCAATAAAATTCCAGGAAAAATCCCACCAAATTCCCTAAATCTTCTCAAAACACGACCAAATTCTAGAAAAATATCCCACCGAATCTCCACAAATTCCCACAGAATACATGAAAAATCCCTGATAATTCGTCAGTTCTCTACAGAATCTCACCAAATTCCAGAAGAGTCCCTCAAAGTTCCACAAACACCCCACAAAATCTCCTCAATATCCAACAAAATTCCAGGAAAAATCCCACAAAATTCCCTAAATCTTCTCAAAACACGACCAAATTCTAGAAAAATATCCCACCAAATCTCCACAAATTCCCACAGAATACATGAAAAATCCCTGATAATTCTTCAGTTCTCTACAGAATCTCACCAAATTCCAGAAAAGTCCCTCAAAGTTCCACAAAATCTACTCAATATCCAACAAAATTCAAGAAAAATCCCACAAAATTCCCTAAATCTTCACAAAACACGACCAAATTCTAGAAAAATATCCCACCAAATCTCCACAAATTCCCACAAAATACATGAAAAATCCCTCAAGATCCCTAAATCGCCTCAATATCCCACAAAATCCCACAAAAATCACACAAAACCTCCACAAGTTTCCACAAAATATAAAAAAAAATCCTCAAAATTCTTCAAGTCTCCTCAAAACCACACAAAGTCCTTGAAAAAAACCACCAAATTCCAGTAAAATCCCACAGAATCTCCAACAATTCCCACAAAATCTAAAACAAATTCCTCAAAATTCTTCAAGTCTCCTCAGAATCCCACACAATTCCAGAAAAAAACCCACAAAATTCCAGAGAAGTCCCACAAAACTCCCTAAATCATTTCAAAACCCTACCAATTCACAGGAATGTCCCACAAAATCTCCACCAATTCCCAGAACATCCCACAAAAATCTCACAAAAATCCCTAAATCTTCTGAAAACTCGACCAAATTCCAGAAACGCTCCATAAAATCAGCAGTTTCCCTCAAAATTCAAGAAAAAACACCACAAAATTCCCTAAATCTTTTCAAAATACCACAAAATTCTTGAAAAGCCCCACCAAATTCCAGAAACATCCCACAAAATGTCCTCAATACCCAACAAAATCCCAGAAAAATCACACAAAATTCCCTAAATCTTCTCAAAACACGGCCAAAATCCACAAAAATCCCACCAAATCTCCACAAATTCCCACAGAATACATGAAAAATCCCTGATAATTCGTCAGTTCTCTACAGAATCTCACAAAATTCCAGAAGAGTCCCTCAAAGTTCCACAAGCATCCCACAAAATCTCCCCAGTATCCAACAAAATTCCAGGAAAAATCCCACAAAATTCCATAAATCTTCTCAAAACATGACAAAATTCTAGAAAAATATCCCACCGAATCTCCACAAATTCCCACAAAATATATGAAAAATCCCTCAAGATCCCTAAATCGCCTCAATATCCCACAAAATTCCACAAAAATCCCACAAAACCTCCACAAGTTTCCACAGAATCTAAGAAAAATTCCTCAAAATTCTTCCAGTCTCCTCAAAACCACACAAAGTCCTTCAAAGAGGCCCACCAAATTCCAGAAAAATCTTACAGAATTCCCTAAATCTTCTCAAAACTCTACCAAATTCCAGAAAAATCCCACCAAATCTCCACAAATTCCCACAGAATACATGAAAAATCCCTGATAATTCGTCAGTTCTCTACAGAATCTCACCAAATTCCAGAAGAGTCCCTCAAAGTTCCACAAACACCCCACAAAATCTCCTCAATATCCAACAAAATTCCAGGAAAAATCCCACAAAATTCCCTAAATCTTCTCAAAACTCTACCAAATTCCAGAAAAATCCCACCAAATCTCCACAAATTCCCACAGAATACATGAAAAATCCCTGATAATTCGTCAGTTCTCTACAGAATCTCACCAAATTCCAGAAGAGTCCCTCAAAGTTCCACAAACACCCCACAAAATCTCCTCAATATCCAACAAAATTCCAGGAAAAATCCCACAAAATTCCCTAAATCTTCTCAAAACTCTACCAAATTCCAGAAAAATCCCACCAAATCTCCACAAATTCCCACAGAATACATGAAAAATCCCTGATAATTCTTCAGTTCTCTACAGAATCTCACCAAATTCCAGAAAAGTCCCTCAAAGTTCCACAAAATCTACTCAATATCCAACAAAATTCAAGAAAAATCCCACAAAATTCCCTAAATCTTCACAAAACACGACCAAATTCTAGAAAAATATCCCACCAAATCTCCACAAATTCCCACAAAATACATGAAAAATCCCTCAAGATCCCTAAATCGCCTCAATATCCCACAAAATTCCACAAAAATCACACAAAACCTCCACAAGTTTCCACAAAATAGAAAAAAAAATCCTCAAAATTCTTCAAGTCTCCTCAAAACCACACAAAGTCCTTGAAAAAAACCACCAAATTCCAGTAAAATCCCACAGAATCTCCAACAATTCCCACAAAATCTAAAACAAATTCCTCAAAATTCTTCAAGTCTCCTCAGAATCCCACACAATTCCAGAAAAAAACCCACAAAATTCCAGAGAAGTCACACAAAACTCCCTAAATCATTTCAAAACCCTACCAATTCACAGGAATGTCCCACAAAATCTCTACCAATTCCCAGAACATCCCACAAAAATCTCACAAAAATCCCTAAATCTTCTGAAAACTTGACCAAATTCCAGAAACGCCCCATAAAATCAGCACAGTTTCCCAAAAAATTCAAGAAAAAACACCACAAAATTCCCAAAATCTTTTCAAAATACCACAAAATTCTTGAAAAGCCCCACCAAATTCCAGAAACATCCCACAAAATGTCCTCAATACCCAACAAAATCCCAGAAAAATCCCACAAAATTCCCTAAATCTTCTGAAAACTTGACGAAATTCCAGAAATGCCCCATGAAATCAGCACAGTATCCAACAAAATCCAAGAAAAATCACACAAAATTCCCCTAAATCTTCTCAAAACACGGCCAAAATCCACAAAAATCCCACCAAATCTCCACAAATTCCCACAGAATACATGAAAAATCCCTGATAATTCGTCAGTTCTCTACAGAATCTCACCAAATTCCAGAAAAGTCCCTCAAAGTTCCAGAAGCATCCCACAAAATCTCCCCAGTATCCAACAAAATTCCAGGAAAAATCCCACAAAATTCCCTAAATCTTCTCAAAACACGACCAAATTCTAGAAAAATATCCCACCAAATCTCCACAAATTCCCACAAAATACATGAAAAATCCCTCAAGATCCCTAAATCGCCTCAATATCCCACAAAATCCCACAAAAATCACACAAAACCTCCACAGGTTTGTACAAAATCTAAGAAAAAATCCTCAAAATTCTTCAAGTCTCCTCAAAACCACGCAAAGTCCTTGAAAAGGCCCACCAAATTCCAGTAAAATCCCACAGAATCTCCAACAATTCCCACAAAATCTAAAACAAATTCCTCAAAATTCTTCAAGTCTCCTCAGAATCCCACACAATTCCAGAAAAAACCCACAAAATTACAGAGAAGTCCCACAAAACTCCCTAAATCATTTCAAAACCCTACCAATTCACAGGAATGTCCCACAAAATCTCCACCAATTCCCAGAACATCCCACAAAAATCTCACAAAAATCCCTAAATCTTCTGAAAACTCGACCAAATTCCAGAAACGCCCCATAAAAACAGCACAGTTTCCCACAAAATTCAAGAAAAAACACCACAAAATTCCCTAAATCTTTTCAAAATACCACAAAATTCTTGAAAAGCCCCACCAAATTCCAGAAACATCCCACAAAATGTCCTCAATACCCAACAAAATCCCAGAAAAATCACACAAAATTCCCTAAATCTTCTCAAAACACGGCCAAAATCCACAAAAATCCCACCAAATCTCCACAAATTCCCACAGAATACATGAAAAATCCCTGATAATTCGTCAGTTCTCTACAGAATCTCACCAAATTCCAGAAAAGTCCCTCCAAGTTCCACAAGCATCCCACAAAATCTCCCCAGTATCCAACAAAATTCCAGGAAAAATCCCACAAAATTCCCTAAATCTTCTCAAAACACGACCAAATTCTAGAAAAATATCCCACCAAATCTCCACAAATTCCCACAAAATACATGAAAAATCCCTCAAGATCCCTAAATCGCCTCAATATCCCACAAAATCCCACAAAAATCACACAAAACCTCCACAGGTTTGTACAAAATCTAAGAAAATATCCTCAAAATTCTTCAAGTCTCCTCAAAACCACACAAAGTCCTTGAAAAAAACCACCAAATTCCAGTAAAATCCCACAGAATCTACACAAATTCCCACAAAATCTAAAACAAATTCCTCAAAATTCTTCAAGTCTCCTCAGAATCCCACACAATTCCAGAAAAAACCCACAAAATTCCAGAGAAGTCCCACAAAACTCCCTAAATCATTTCAAAACCCTACCAATTCACAGGAATGTCCCACAAAATCTCCACCAATTCCCAGAACATCCCACAAAAATCTCACAAAAATCCCTAAATCTTCTGAAAACTCGACCAAATTCCAGAAACGCTCCATAAAATCAGCACAGTTTCCCAAAAAATTCAAGAAAAAACACCACAAAATTCCCAAAATCTTTTCAAAATACCACAAAATTCTTGAAAAGCCCCACCAAATTCCAGAAACATCCCACAAAATGTCCTCAATACCCAACAAAATCCCAGAAAAATCACACAAAATTCCCTAAATCTTCTCAAAACACGGCCAAAATCCACAAAAATCCCACCAAATCTCCACAAATTCCCACAGAATACATGAAAAATCCCTGATAATTCGTCAGTTCTCTACAGAATCTCACAAAATTCCAGAAGAGTCCCTCAAAGTTCCACAAGCATCCCACAAAATCTCCCCAGTATCCAACAAAATTCCAGGAAAAATCCCACAAAATTCCATAAATCTTCTCAAAACATGACAAAATTCTAGAAAAATATCCCACCGAATCTCCACAAATTCCCACAAAATATATGAAAAATCCCTCAAGATCCCTAAATCGCCTCAATATCCCACAAAATTCCACAAAAATCCCACAAAACCTCCACAAGTTTCCACAGAATCTAAGAAAAATTCCTCAAAATTCTTCAAGTCTCCTCAAAACCACACAAAGTCCTTCAAAGAGGCCCAGCAAATTCCAGAAAAATCTTACAGAATTCCCTAAATCTTCTCAAAACTCTACCAAATTCCAGAAAAATCCCACCAAATCTCCACAAATTCCCACAGAATACATGAAAAATCCCTGATAATTCGTCAGTTCTCTACAGAATCTCACCAAATTCCAGAAGAGTCCCTCAAAGTTCCACAAACACCCCACAAAATCTCCTCAATATCCAACAAAATTCCAGGAAAAATCCCACAAAATTCCCTAAATCTTCTCAAAACTCTACCAAATTCCAGAAAAATCCCACCAAATCTCCACAAATTCCCACAGAATACATGAAAAATCCCTGATAATTCGTCAGTTCTCTACAGAATCTCACCAAATTCCAGAAGAGTCCCTCAAAGTTCCACAAACACCCCACAAAATCTCCTCAATATCCAACAAAATTCCAGGAAAAATCCCACAAAATTCCCTAAATCTTCTCAAAACTCTACCAAATTCCAGAAAAATCCCACCAAATCTCCACAAATTCCCACAGAATACATGAAAAATCCCTGATAATTCTTCAGTTCTCTACAGAATCTCACCAAATTCCAGAAAAGTCCCTCAAAGTTCCACAAAATCTACTCAATATCCAACAAAATTCAAGAAAAATCCCACAAAATTCCCTAAATCTTCACAAAACACGACCAAATTCTAGAAAAATATCCCACCAAATCTCCACAAATTCCCACAAAATACATGAAAAATCCCTCAAGATCCCTAAATCGCCTCAATATCCCACAAAATCCCACAAAAATCACACAAAACCTCCACAAGTTTCCACAAAATATAAAAAAAAATCCTCAAAATTCTTCAAGTCTCCTCAAAACCACACAAAGTCCTTGAAAAAAACCACCAAATTCCAGTAAAATCCCACAGAATCTCCAACAATTCCCACAAAATCTAAAACAAATTCCTCAAAATTCTTCAAGTCTCCTCAGAATCCCACACAATTCCAGAAAAAAACCCACAAAATTCCAGAGAAGTCCCACAAAACTCCCTAAATCATTTCAAAACCCTACCAATTCACAGGAATGTCCCACAAAATCTCTACCAATTCCCAGAACATCCCACAAAAATCTCACAAAAATCCCTAAATCTTCTGAAAACTCGACCAAATTCCAGAAACGCCCCATAAAATCAGCACAGTTTCCCAAAAAATTCAAGAAAAAACACCACAAAATTCCCAAAATCTTTTCAAAATACCACAAAATTCTTGAAAAGCCCCACCAAATTCCAGAAACATCCCACAAAATGTCCTCAATACCCAACAAAATCCCAGAAAAATCACACAAAATTCCCCTAAATCTTCTCAAAACACGGCCAAAATCCACAAAAATCCCACCAAATCTCCACAAATTCCCACAGAATACATGAAAAATCCCTGATAATTCGTCAGTTCTCTACAGAATCTCACCAAATTCCAGAAGAGTCCCTCAAAGTTCCACAAACATCCCACAAAATCTCCCCAGTATCCAATAAAATTCCAGGAAAAATCCCACCAAATTCCCTAAATCTTCTCAAAACACGACCAAATTCTAGAAAAATATCCCACCAAATCTCCACAAATTCCCACAGAATACATGAAAAATCCCTGATAATTCGTCAGTTCTCTACAGAATCTCACCAAATTCCAGAAAAGTCCCTCCAAGTTCCACAAGCATCCCACAAAATCTCCCCAGTATCCAACAAAATTCCAGGAAAAATCCCACAAAATTCCCTAAATCTTCTCAAAACACGACCAAATTCTAGAAAAATATCCCACCAAATCTCCACAAATTCCCACAAAATACATGAAAAATCCCTCAAGATCCCTAAATCGCCTCAATATCCCACAAAATCCCACAAAAATCACACAAAACCTCCACAGGTTTGTACAAAATCTAAGAAAAAATCCTCAAAATTCTTCAAGTCTCCTCAAAACCACACAAAGTCCTTGAAAAGGCCCACCAAATTCCAGTAAAATCCCACAGAATCTCCAACAATTCCCACAAAATCTAAAACAAATTCCTCAAAATTCTTCAAGTCTCCTCAGAATCCCACACAATTCCAGAAAAAACCCACAAAATTCCAGAGAAGTCCCACAAAACTCCCTAAATCATTTCAAAACCCTACCAATTCACAGGAATGTCCCACAAAATCTCCACCAATTCCCAGAACATCCCACAAAAATCTCACAAAAATCCCTAAATCTTCTGAAAACTCGACCAAATTCCAGAAACGCTCCATAAAATCAGCACAGTTTCCCTCAAAATTCAAGAAAAAACACCACAAAATTCCCTAAATCTTTTCAAAATACCACAAAATTCTTGAAAAGCCCCACCAAATTCCAGAAACATCCCACAAAATGTCCTCAATACCCAACAAAATCCCAGAAAAATCACACAAAATTCCCTAAATCTTCTCAAAACACGGCCAAAATCCACAAAAATCCCACCAAATCTCCACAAATTCCCACAGAATACATGAAAAATCCCTGATAATTCGTCAGTTCTCTACAGAATCTCACAAAATTCCAGAAGAGTCCCTCAAAGTTCCACAAGCATCCCACAAAATCTCCCCAGTATCCAACAAAATTCCAGGAAAAATCCCACAAAATTCCATAAATCTTCTCAAAACATGACAAAATTCTAGAAAAATATCCCACCGAATCTCCACAAATTCCCACAAAATATATGAAAAATCCCTCAAGATCCCTAAATCGCCTCAATATCCCACAAAATTCCACAAAAATCCCACAAAACCTCCACAAGTTTCCACAGAATCTAAGAAAAATTCCTCAAAATTCTTCAAGTCTCCTCAAAACCACACAAAGTCCTTCAAAGAGGCCCAGCAAATTCCAGAAAAATCTTACAGAATTCCCTAAATCTTCTCAAAACTCTACCAAATTCCAGAAAAATCCCACCAAATCTCCACAAATTCCCACAGAATACATGAAAAATCCCTGATAATTCGTCAGTTCTCTACAGAATCTCACCAAATTCCAGAAGAGTCCCTCAAAGTTCCACAAACACCCCACAAAATCTCCTCAATATCCAACAAAATTCCAGGAAAAATCCCACAAAATTCCCTAAATCTTCTCAAAACTCTACCAAATTCCAGAAAAATCCCACCAAATCTCCACAAATTCCCACAGAATACATGAAAAATCCCTGATAATTCGTCAGTTCTCTACAGAATCTCACCAAATTCCAGAAGAGTCCCTCAAAGTTCCACAAACACCCCACAAAATCTCCTCAATATCCAACAAAATTCCAGGAAAAATCCCACAAAATTCCCTAAATCTTCTCAAAACTCTACCAAATTCCAGAAAAATCCCACCAAATCTCCACAAATTCCCACAGAATACATGAAAAATCCCTGATAATTCTTCAGTTCTCTACAGAATCTCACCAAATTCCAGAAAAGTCCCTCAAAGTTCCACAAAATCTACTCAATATCCAACAAAATTCAAGAAAAATCCCACAAAATTCCCTAAATCTTCACAAAACACGACCAAATTCTAGAAAAATATCCCACCAAATCTCCACAAATTCCCACAAAATACATGAAAAATCCCTCAAGATCCCTAAATCGCCTCAATATCCCACAAAATCCCACAAAAATCACACAAAACCTCCACAAGTTTCCACAAAATATAAAAAAAAATCCTCAAAATTCTTCAAGTCTCCTCAAAACCACACAAAGTCCTTGAAAAAAACCACCAAATTCCAGTAAAATCCCACAGAATCTCCAACAATTCCCACAAAATCTAAAACAAATTCCTCAAAATTCTTCAAGTCTCCTCAGAATCCCACACAATTCCAGAAAAAAACCCACAAAATTCCAGAGAAGTCCCACAAAACTCCCTAAATCATTTCAAAACCCTACCAATTCACAGGAATGTCCCACAAAATCTCTACCAATTCCCAGAACATCCCACAAAAATCTCACAAAAATCCCTAAATCTTCTGAAAACTTGACCAAATTCCAGAAACGCCCCATAAAATCAGCACAGTTTCCCAAAAAATTCAAGAAAAAACACCACAAAATTCCCAAAATCTTTTCAAAATACCACAAAATTCTTGAAAAGCCCCACCAAATTCCAGAAACATCCCACAAAATGTCCTCAATACCCAACAAAATCCCAGAAAAATCCCACAAAATTCCCTAAATCTTCTGAAAACTTGACGAAATTCCAGAAATGCCCCATGAAATCAGCACAGTATCCAACAAAATCCAAGAAAAATCACACAAAATTCCCCTAAATCTTCTCAAAACACGGCCAAAATCCACAAAAATCCCACCAAATCTCCACAAATTCCCACAGAATACATGAAAAATCCCTGATAATTCGTCAGTTCTCTACAGAATCTCACCAAATTCCAGAAAAGTCCCTCAAAGTTCCAGAAGCATCCCACAAAATCTCCCCAGTATCCAACAAAATTCCAGGAAAAATCCCACAAAATTCCCTAAATCTTCTCAAAACACGACCAAATTCTAGAAAAATATCCCACCAAATCTCCACAAATTCCCACAAAATACATGAAAAATCCCTCAAGATCCCTAAATCGCCTCAATATCCCACAAAATCCCACAAAAATCACACAAAACCTCCACAGGTTTGTACAAAATCTAAGAAAAAATCCTCAAAATTCTTCAAGTCTCCTCAAAACCACGCAAAGTCCTTGAAAAGGCCCACCAAATTCCAGTAAAATCCCACAGAATCTCCAACAATTCCCACAAAATCTAAAACAAATTCCTCAAAATTCTTCAAGTCTCCTCAGAATCCCACACAATTCCAGAAAAAACCCACAAAATTACAGAGAAGTCCCACAAAACTCCCTAAATCATTTCAAAACCCTACCAATTCACAGGAATGTCCCACAAAATCTCCACCAATTCCCAGAACATCCCACAAAAATCTCACAAAAATCCCTAAATCTTCTGAAAACTCGACCAAATTCCAGAAACGCCCCATAAAAACAGCACAGTTTCCCACAAAATTCAAGAAAAAACACCACAAAATTCCCTAAATCTTTTCAAAATACCACAAAATTCTTGAAAAGCCCCACCAAATTCCAGAAACATCCCACAAAATGTCCTCAATACCCAACAAAATCCCAGAAAAATCACACAAAATTCCCTAAATCTTCTCAAAACACGGCCAAAATCCACAAAAATCCCACCAAATCTCCACAAATTCCCACAGAATACATGAAAAATCCCTGATAATTCGTCAGTTCTCTACAGAATCTCACCAAATTCCAGAAAAGTCCCTCCAAGTTCCACAAGCATCCCACAAAATCTCCCCAGTATCCAACAAAATTCCAGGAAAAATCCCACAAAATTCCCTAAATCTTCTCAAAACACGACCAAATTCTAGAAAAATATCCCACCAAATCTCCACAAATTCCCACAAAATACATGAAAAATCCCTCAAGATCCCTAAATCGCCTCAATATCCCACAAAATCCCACAAAAATCACACAAAACCTCCACAGGTTTGTACAAAATCTAAGAAAATATCCTCAAAATTCTTCAAGTCTCCTCAAAACCACACAAAGTCCTTGAAAAAAACCACCAAATTCCAGTAAAATCCCACAGAATCTACACAAATTCCCACAAAATCTAAAACAAATTCCTCAAAATTCTTCAAGTCTCCTCAGAATCCCACACAATTCCAGAAAAAACCCACAAAATTCCAGAGAAGTCCCACAAAACTCCCTAAATCATTTCAAAACCCTACCAATTCACAGGAATGTCCCACAAAATCTCCACCAATTCCCAGAACATCCCACAAAAATCTCACAAAAATCCCTAAATCTTCTGAAAACTCGACCAAATTCCAGAAACGCTCCATAAAATCAGCACAGTTTCCCAAAAAATTCAAGAAAAAACACCACAAAATTCCCAAAATCTTTTCAAAATACCACAAAATTCTTGAAAAGCCCCACCAAATTCCAGAAACATCCCACAAAATGTCCTCAATACCCAACAAAATCCCAGAAAAATCACACAAAATTCCGTAAATCTTCTCAAAACACGGCCAAAATCCACAAAAATCCCACCAAATCTCCACAAATTCCCACAGAATACATGAAAAATCCCTGATAATTCGTCAGTTCTCTACAGAATCTCACAAAATTCCAGAAGAGTCCCTCAAAGTTCCACAAGCATCCCACAAAATCTCCCCAGTATCCAACAAAATTCCAGGAAAAATCCCACAAAATTCCATAAATCTTCTCAAAACATGACAAAATTCTAGAAAAATATCCCACCGAATCTCCACAAATTCCCACAAAATATATGAAAAATCCCTCAAGATCCCTAAATCGCCTCAATATCCCACAAAATTCCACAAAAATCCCACAAAACCTCCACAAGTTTCCACAGAATCTAAGAAAAATTCCTCAAAATTCTTCAAGTCTCCTCAAAACCACACAAAGTCCTTCAAAGAGGCCCAGCAAATTCCAGAAAAATCTTACAGAATTCCCTAAATCTTCTCAAAACTCTACCAAATTCCAGAAAAATCCCACCAAATCTCCACAAATTCCCACAGAATACATGAAAAATCCCTGATAATTCGTCAGTTCTCTACAGAATCTCACCAAATTCCAGAAGAGTCCCTCAAAGTTCCACAAACACCCCACAAAATCTCCTCAATATCCAACAAAATTCCAGGAAAAATCCCACAAAATTCCCTAAATCTTCTCAAAACTCTACCAAATTCCAGAAAAATCCCACCAAATCTCCACAAATTCCCACAGAATACATGAAAAATCCCTGATAATTCGTCAGTTCTCTACAGAATCTCACCAAATTCCAGAAGAGTCCCTCAAAGTTCCACAAACACCCCACAAAATCTCCTCAATATCCAACAAAATTCCAGGAAAAATCCCACAAAATTCCCTAAATCTTCTCAAAACTCTACCAAATTCCAGAAAAATCCCACCAAATCTCCACAAATTCCCACAGAATACATGAAAAATCCCTGATAATTCTTCAGTTCTCTACAGAATCTCACCAAATTCCAGAAAAGTCCCTCAAAGTTCCACAAAATCTACTCAATATCCAACAAAATTCAAGAAAAATCCCACAAAATTCCCTAAATCTTCACAAAACACGACCAAATTCTAGAAAAATATCCCACCAAATCTCCACAAATTCCCACAAAATACATGAAAAATCCCTCAAGATCCCTAAATCGCCTCAATATCCCACAAAATCCCACAAAAATCACACAAAACCTCCACAAGTTTCCACAAAATATAAAAAAAAATCCTCAAAATTCTTCAAGTCTCCTCAAAACCACACAAAGTCCTTGAAAAAAACCACCAAATTCCAGTAAAATCCCACAGAATCTCCAACAATTCCCACAAAATCTAAAACAAATTCCTCAAAATTCTTCAAGTCTCCTCAGAATCCCACACAATTCCAGAAAAAAACCCACAAAATTCCAGAGAAGTCCCACAAAACTCCCTAAATCATTTCAAAACCCTACCAATTCACAGGAATGTCCCACAAAATCTCTACCAATTCCCAGAACATCCCACAAAAATCTCACAAAAATCCCTAAATCTTCTGAAAACTCGACCAAATTCCAGAAACGCCCCATAAAATCAGCACAGTTTCCCAAAAAATTCAAGAAAAAACACCACAAAATTCCCAAAATCTTTTCAAAATACCACAAAATTCTTGAAAAGCCCCACCAAATTCCAGAAACATCCCACAAAATGTCCTCAATACCCAACAAAATCCCAGAAAAATCCCACAAAATTCCCTAAATCTTCTGAAAACTTGACGAAATTCCAGAAACATCCCACAAAATGTCCTCAATACCCAACAAAATCCCAGAAAAATCACACAAAATTCCCTAAATCTTCTCAAAACACGGCCAAAATCCACAAAAATCCCACCAAATCTCCACAAATTCCCACAGAATACATGAAAAATCCCTGATAATTCGTCAGTTCTCTACAGAATCTCACCAAATTCCAGAAGAGTCCCTCAAAGTTCCACAAGCATCCCACAAAATCTCCCCAGTATCCAACAAAATTCCAGGAAAAATCCCACAAAATTCCATAAATCTTCTCAAAACATGACAAAATTCTAGAAAAATATCCCACCGAATCTCCACAAATTCCCACAAAATATATGAAAAATCCCTCAAGATCCCTAAATCGCCTCAATATCCCACAAAATTCCACAAAAATCCCACAAAACCTCCACAAGTTTCCACAGAATCTAAGAAAAATTCCTCAAAATTCTTCAAGTCTCCTCAAAACCACACAAAGTCCTTCAAAGAGGCCCACCAAATTCCAGAAAAATCTTACAGAATTCCCTAAATCTTCTCAAAACTCTACCAAATTCCAGAAAAATCCCACCAAATCTCCACAAATTCCCACAGAATACATGAAAAATCCCTGATAATTCGTCAGTTCTCTACAGAATCTCACCAAATTCCAGAAGAGTCCCTCAAAGTTCCACAAACACCCCACAAAATCTCCTCAATATCCAACAAAATTCCAGGAAAAATCCCACAAAATTCCCTAAATCTTCTCAAAACTCTACCAAATTCCAGAAAAATCCCACCAAATCTCCACAAATTCCCACAGAATACATGAAAAATCCCTGATAATTCTTCAGTTCTCTACAGAATCTCACCAAATTCCAGAAAAGTCCCTCAAAGTTCCACAAAATCTACTCAATATCCAACAAAATTCAAGAAAAATCCCACAAAATTCCCTAAATCTTCACAAAACACGACCAAATTCTAGAAAAATATCCCACCAAATCTCCACAA
Organism: Cyanistes caeruleus; assembly: GCF_971803275.1. Taxonomy (NCBI): domain Eukaryota; kingdom Metazoa; phylum Chordata; class Aves; order Passeriformes; family Paridae; genus Cyanistes; species Cyanistes caeruleus. Next base: position 1,298,584 of record NW_028255893.1, on the reverse strand, counting down.
ATTCCCACAAAATACATGAAAAATCCCTCAAGATCCCTAAATCGCCTCAATATCCCACAAAATTCCACAAAAATCACACAAAACCTCCACAAGTTTCCACAAAATAGAAAAAAAAATCCTCAAAATTCTTCAAGTCTCCTCAAAACCACACAAAGTCCTTGAAAAAAACCACCAAATTCCAGTAAAATCCCACAGAATCTCCAACAATTCCCACAAAATCTAAAACAAATTCCTCAAAATTCTTCAAGTCTCCTCAGAATCCCACACAATTCCAGAAAAAAACCCACAAAATTCCAGAGAAGTCCCACAAAACTCCCTAAATCATTTCAAAACCCTACCAATTCACAGGAATGTCCCACAAAATCTCTACCAATTCCCAGAACATCCCACAAAAATCTCACAAAAATCCCTAAATCTTCTGAAAACTCGACCAAATTCCAGAAACGCCCCATAAAATCAGCACAGTTTCCCAAAAAATTCAAGAAAAAACACCACAAAATTCCCAAAATCTTTTCAAAATACCACAAAATTCTTGAAAAGCCCCACCAAATTCCAGAAACATCCCACAAAATGTCCTCAATACCCAACAAAATCCCAGAAAAATCACACAAAATTCCCCTAAATCTTCTCAAAACACGGCCAAAATCCACAAAAATCCCACCAAATCTCCACAAATTCCCACAGAATACATGAAAAATCCCTGATAATTCGTCAGTTCTCTACAGAATCTCACCAAATTCCAGAAGAGTCCCTCAAAGTTCCACAAACATCCCACAAAATCTCCCCAGTATCCAATAAAATTCCAGGAAAAATCCCACCAAATTCCCTAAATCTTCTCAAAACACGACCAAATTCTAGAAAAATATCCCACCAAATCTCCACAAATTCCCACAGAATACATGAAAAATCCCTGATAATTCGTCAGTTCTCTACAGAATCTCACCAAATTCCAGAAAAGTCCCTCCAAGTTCCACAAGCATCCCACAAAATCTCCCCAGTATCCAACAAAATTCCAGGAAAAATCCCACAAAATTCCCTAAATCTTCTCAAAACACGACCAAATTCTAGAAAAATATCCCACCAAATCTCCACAAATTCCCACAAAATACATGAAAAATCCCTCAAGATCCCTAAATCGCCTCAATATCCCACAAAATCCCACAAAAATCACACAAAACCTCCACAGGTTTGTACAAAATCTAAGAAAAAATCCTCAAAATTCTTCAAGTCTCCTCAAAACCACACAAAGTCCTTGAAAAGGCCCACCAAATTCCAGTAAAATCCCACAGAATCTCCAACAATTCCCACAAAATCTAAAACAAATTCCTCAAAATTCTTCAAGTCTCCTCAGAATCCCACACAATTCCAGAAAAAACCCACAAAATTCCAGAGAAGTCCCACAAAACTCCCTAAATCATTTCAAAACCCTACCAATTCACAGGAATGTCCCACAAAATCTCCACCAATTCCCAGAACATCCCACAAAAATCTCACAAAAATCCCTAAATCTTCTGAAAACTCGACCAAATTCCAGAAACGCTCCATAAAATCAGCACAGTTTCCCTCAAAATTCAAGAAAAAACACCACAAAATTCCCTAAATCTTTTCAAAATACCACAAAATTCTTGAAAAGCCCCACCAAATTCCAGAAACATCCCACAAAATGTCCTCAATACCCAACAAAATCCCAGAAAAATCACACAAAATTCCCTAAATCTTCTCAAAACACGGCCAAAATCCACAAAAATCCCACCAAATCTCCACAAATTCCCACAGAATACATGAAAAATCCCTGATAATTCGTCAGTTCTCTACAGAATCTCACAAAATTCCAGAAGAGTCCCTCAAAGTTCCACAAGCATCCCACAAAATCTCCCCAGTATCCAACAAAATTCCAGGAAAAATCCCACAAAATTCCATAAATCTTCTCAAAACATGACAAAATTCTAGAAAAATATCCCACCGAATCTCCACAAATTCCCACAAAATATATGAAAAATCCCTCAAGATCCCTAAATCGCCTCAATATCCCACAAAATTCCACAAAAATCCCACAAAACCTCCACAAGTTTCCACAGAATCTAAGAAAAATTCCTCAAAATTCTTCAAGTCTCCTCAAAACCACACAAAGTCCTTCAAAGAGGCCCAGCAAATTCCAGAAAAATCTTACAGAATTCCCTAAATCTTCTCAAAACTCTACCAAATTCCAGAAAAATCCCACCAAATCTCCACAAATTCCCACAGAATACATGAAAAATCCCTGATAATTCGTCAGTTCTCTACAGAATCTCACCAAATTCCAGAAGAGTCCCTCAAAGTTCCACAAACACCCCACAAAATCTCCTCAATATCCAACAAAATTCCAGGAAAAATCCCACAAAATTCCCTAAATCTTCTCAAAACTCTACCAAATTCCAGAAAAATCCCACCAAATCTCCACAAATTCCCACAGAATACATGAAAAATCCCTGATAATTCGTCAGTTCTCTACAGAATCTCACCAAATTCCAGAAGAGTCCCTCAAAGTTCCACAAACACCCCACAAAATCTCCTCAATATCCAACAAAATTCCAGGAAAAATCCCACAAAATTCCCTAAATCTTCTCAAAACTCTACCAAATTCCAGAAAAATCCCACCAAATCTCCACAAATTCCCACAGAATACATGAAAAATCCCTGATAATTCTTCAGTTCTCTACAGAATCTCACCAAATTCCAGAAAAGTCCCTCAAAGTTCCACAAAATCTACTCAATATCCAACAAAATTCAAGAAAAATCCCACAAAATTCCCTAAATCTTCACAAAACACGACCAAATTCTAGAAAAATATCCCACCAAATCTCCACAAATTCCCACAAAATACATGAAAAATCCCTCAAGATCCCTAAATCGCCTCAATATCCCACAAAATCCCACAAAAATCACACAAAACCTCCACAAGTTTCCACAAAATATAAAAAAAAATCCTCAAAATTCTTCAAGTCTCCTCAAAACCACACAAAGTCCTTGAAAAAAACCACCAAATTCCAGTAAAATCCCACAGAATCTCCAACAATTCCCACAAAATCTAAAACAAATTCCTCAAAATTCTTCAAGTCTCCTCAGAATCCCACACAATTCCAGAAAAAAACCCACAAAATTCCAGAGAAGTCCCACAAAACTCCCTAAATCATTTCAAAACCCTACCAATTCACAGGAATGTCCCACAAAATCTCTACCAATTCCCAGAACATCCCACAAAAATCTCACAAAAATCCCTAAATCTTCTGAAAACTCGACCAAATTCCAGAAACGCCCCATAAAATCAGCACAGTTTCCCAAAAAATTCAAGAAAAAACACCACAAAATTCCCAAAATCTTTTCAAAATACCACAAAATTCTTGAAAAGCCCCACCAAATTCCAGAAACATCCCACAAAATGTCCTCAATACCCAACAAAATCCCAGAAAAATCCCACAAAATTCCCTAAATCTTCTGAAAACTTGACGAAATTCCAGAAACATCCCACAAAATGTCCTCAATACCCAACAAAATCCCAGAAAAATCACACAAAATTCCCTAAATCTTCTCAAAACACGGCCAAAATCCACAAAAATCCCACCAAATCTCCACAAATTCCCACAGAATACATGAAAAATCCCTGATAATTCGTCAGTTCTCTACAGAATCTCACCAAATTCCAGAAGAGTCCCTCAAAGTTCCACAAGCATCCCACAAAATCTCCCCAGTATCCAACAAAATTCCAGGAAAAATCCCACAAAATTCCATAAATCTTCTCAAATCATGACAAAATTCTAGAAAAATATCCCACCGAATCTCCACAAATTCCCACAAAATATATGAAAAATCCCTCAAGATCCCTAAATCGCCTCAATATCCCACAAAATTCCACAAAAATCCCACAAAACCTCCACAAGTTTCCACAGAATCTAAGAAAAATTCCTCAAAATTCTTCAAGTCTCCTCAAAACCACACAAAGTCCTTCAAAGAGGCCCACCAAATTCCAGAAAAATCTTACAGAATTCCCTAAATCTTCTCAAAACTCTACCAAATTCCAGAAAAATCCCACCAAATCTCCACAAATTCCCACAGAATACATGAAAAATCCCTGATAATTCGTCAGTTCTCTACAGAATCTCACCAAATTCCAGAAGAGTCCCTCAAAGTTCCACAAACACCCCACAAAATCTCCTCAATATCCAACAAAATTCCAGGAAAAATCCCACAAAATTCCCTAAATCTTCTCAAAACTCTACCAAATTCCAGAAAAATCCCACCAAATCTCCACAAATTCCCACAGAATACATGAAAAATCCCTGATAATTCTTCAGTTCTCTACAGAATCTCACCAAATTCCAGAAAAGTCCCTCAAAGTTCCACAAAATCTACTCAATATCCAACAAAATTCAAGAAAAATCCCACAAAATTCCCTAAATCTTCACAAAACACGACCAAATTCTAGAAAAATATCCCACCAAATCTCCACAAATTCCCACAAAATACATGAAAAATCCCTCAAGATCCCTAAATCGCCTCAATATCCCACAAAATTCCACAAAAATCACACAAAACCTCCACAAGTTTCCACAAAATAGAAAAAAAAATCCTCAAAATTCTTCAAGTCTCCTCAAAACCACACAAAGTCCTTGAAAAAAACCACCAAATTCCAGTAAAATCCCACAGAATCTCCAACAATTCCCACAAAATCTAAAACAAATTCCTCAAAATTCTTCAAGTCTCCTCAGAATCCCACACAATTCCAGAAAAAAACCCACAAAATTCCAGAGAAGTCCCACAAAACTCCCTAAATCATTTCAAAACCCTACCAATTCACAGGAATGTCCCACAAAATCTCTACCAATTCCCAGAACATCCCACAAAAATCTCACAAAAATCCCTAAATCTTCTGAAAACTCGACCAAATTCCAGAAACGCCCCATAAAATCAGCACAGTTTCCCAAAAAATTCAAGAAAAAACACCACAAAATTCCCAAAATCTTTTCAAAATACCACAAAATTCTTGAAAAGCCCCACCAAATTCCAGAAACATCCCACAAAATGTCCTCAATACCCAACAAAATCCCAGAAAAATCACACAAAATTCCCCTAAATCTTCTCAAAACACGGCCAAAATCCACAAAAATCCCACCAAATCTCCACAAATTCCCACAGAATACATGAAAAATCCCTGATAATTCGTCAGTTCTCTACAGAATCTCACCAAATTCCAGAAGAGTCCCTCAAAGTTCCACAAACATCCCACAAAATCTCCCCAGTATCCAATAAAATTCCAGGAAAAATCCCACCAAATTCCCTAAATCTTCTCAAAACACGACCAAATTCTAGAAAAATATCCCACCAAATCTCCACAAATTCCCACAGAATACATGAAAAATCCCTGATAATTCGTCAGTTCTCTACAGAATCTCACCAAATTCCAGAAAAGTCCCTCCAAGTTCCACAAGCATCCCACAAAATCTCCCCAGTATCCAACAAAATTCCAGGAAAAATCCCACAAAATTCCCTAAATCTTCTCAAAACACGACCAAATTCTAGAAAAATATCCCACCAAATCTCCACAAATTCCCACAAAATACATGAAAAATCCCTCAAGATCCCTAAATCGCCTCAATATCCCACAAAATCCCACAAAAATCACACAAAACCTCCACAGGTTTGTACAAAATCTAAGAAAAAATCCTCAAAATTCTTCAAGTCTCCTCAAAACCACACAAAGTCCTTGAAAAGGCCCACCAAATTCCAGTAAAATCCCACAGAATCTCCAACAATTCCCACAAAATCTAAAACAAATTCCTCAAAATTCTTCAAGTCTCCTCAGAATCCCACACAATTCCAGAAAAAACCCACAAAATTCCAGAGAAGTCCCACAAAACTCCCTAAATCATTTCAAAACCCTACCAATTCACAGGAATGTCCCACAAAATCTCCACCAATTCCCAGAACATCCCACAAAAATCTCACAAAAATCCCTAAATCTTCTGAAAACTCGACCAAATTCCAGAAACGCTCCATAAAATCAGCACAGTTTCCCTCAAAATTCAAGAAAAAACACCACAAAATTCCCTAAATCTTTTCAAAATACCACAAAATTCTTGAAAAGCCCCACCAAATTCCAGAAACATCCCACAAAATGTCCTCAATACCCAACAAAATCCCAGAAAAATCACACAAAATTCCCTAAATCTTCTCAAAACACGGCCAAAATCCACAAAAATCCCACCAAATCTCCACAAATTCCCACAGAATACATGAAAAATCCCTGATAATTCGTCAGTTCTCTACAGAATCTCACCAAATTCCAGAAGAGTCCCTCAAAGTTCCACAAGCATCCCACAAAATCTCCCCAGTATCCAACAAAATTCCAGGAAAAATCCCACAAAATTCCATAAATCTTCTCAAAACATGACAAAATTCTAGAAAAATATCCCACCGAATCTCCACAAATTCCCACAAAATATATGAAAAATCCCTCAAGATCCCTAAATCGCCTCAATATCCCACAAAATTCCACAAAAATCCCACAAAACCTCCACAAGTTTCCACAGAATCTAAGAAAAATTCCTCAAAATTCTTCAAGTCTCCTCAAAACCACACAAAGTCCTTTAAAGAGGCCCAGCAAATTCCAGAAAAATCTTACAGAATTCCCTAAATCTTCTCAAAACTCTACCAAATTCCAGAAAAATCCCACCAAATCTCCACAAATTCCCACAGAATACATGAAAAATCCCTGATAATTCGTCAGTTCTCTACAGAATCTCACCAAATTCCAGAAGAGTCCCTCAAAGTTCCACAAACACCCCACAAAATCTCCTCAATATCCAACAAAATTCCAGGAAAAATCCCACAAAATTCCCTAAATCTTCTCAAAACTCTACCAAATTCCAGAAAAATCCCACCAAATCTCCACAAATTCCCACAGAATACATGAAAAATCCCTGATAATTCTTCAGTTCTCTACAGAATCTCACCAAATTCCAGAAAAGTCCCTCAAAGTTCCACAAAATCTACTCAATATCCAACAAAATTCAAGAAAAATCCCACAAAATTCCCTAAATCTTCACAAAACACGACCAAATTCTAGAAAAATATCCCACCAAATCTCCACAAATTCCCACAAAATACATGAAAAATCCCTCAAGATCCCTAAATCGCCTCAATATCCCACAAAATCCCACAAAAATCACACAAAACCTCCACAAGTTTCCACAAAATATAAAAAAAAATCCTCAAAATTCTTCAAGTCTCCTCAAAACCACACAAAGTCCTTGAAAAAAACCACCAAATTCCAGTAAAATCCCACAGAATCTCCAACAATTCCCACAAAATCTAAAACAAATTCCTCAAAATTCTTCAAGTCTCCTCAGAATCCCACACAATTCCAGAAAAAAACCCACAAAATTCCAGAGAAGTCCCACAAAACTCCCTAAATCATTTCAAAACCCTACCAATTCACAGGAATGTCCCACAAAATCTCTACCAATTCCCAGAACATCCCACAAAAATCTCACAAAAATCCCTAAATCTTCTGAAAACTCGACCAAATTCCAGAAACGCCCCATAAAATCAGCACACTTTCCCAAAAAATTCAAGAAAAAACACCACAAAATTCCCAAAATCTTTTCAAAATACCACAAAATTCTTGAAAAGCCCCACCAAATTCCAGAAACATCCCACAAAATGTCCTCAATACCCAACAAAATCCCAGAAAAATCCCACAAAATTCCCTAAATCTTCTGAAAACTTGACGAAATTCCAGAAACATCCCACAAAATGTCCTCAATACCCAACAAAATCCCAGAAAAATCACACAAAATTCCCTAAATCTTCTCAAAACACGGCCAAAATCCACAAAAATCCCACCAAATCTCCACAAATTCCCACAGAATACATGAAAAATCCCTGATAATTCGTCAGTTCTCTACAGAATCTCACCAAATTCCAGAAGAGTCCCTCAAAGTTCCACAAGCATCCCACAAAATCTCCCCAGTATCCAACAAAATTCCAGGAAAAATCCCACAAAATTCCATAAATCTTCTCAAAACATGACAAAATTCTAGAAAAATATCCCACCGAATCTCCACAAATTCCCACAAAATATATGAAAAATCCCTCAAGATCCCTAAATCGCCTCAATATCCCACAAAATTCCACAAAAATCCCACAAAACCTCCACAAGTTTCCACAGAATCTAAGAAAAATTCCTCAAAATTCTTCAAGTCTCCTCAAAACCACACAAAGTCCTTCAAAGAGGCCCACCAAATTCCAGAAAAATCTTACAGAATTCCCTAAATCTTCTCAAAACTCTACCAAATTCCAGAAAAATCCCACCAAATCTCCACAAATTCCCACAGAATACATGAAAAATCCCTGATAATTCGTCAGTTCTCTACAGAATCTCACCAAATTCCAGAAGAGTCCCTCAAAGTTCCACAAACACCCCACAAAATCACCTTAATATCCAACAAAATTCCAGGAAAAATCCCACAAAATTCCCTAAATCTTCTCAAAACTCTACCAAATTCCAGAAAAATCCCACCAAATCTCCACAAATTCCCACAGAATACATGAAAAATCCCTGATAATTCTTCAGTTCTCTACAGAATCTCACCAAATTCCAGAAGAGTCCCTCAAAGTTCCACAAACACCCCACAAAATCTCCTCAATATCCAACAAAATTCCAGGAAAAATCCCACCAAATTCCCTAAATCTTCTCAAAACTCTACCAAATTCCAGAAAAATCCCACCAGATCTCCACAAATTCCCACAGAATACATGAAAAATCCCTGATAATTCTTCAGTTCTCTACAGAATCTCACCAAATTCCAGAAAAGTCCCTCAAAGTTCCACAAAATCTACTCAATATCCAACAAAATTCAAGAAAAATCCCACAAAATTCCCTAAATCTTCACAAAACACGACCAAATTCTAGAAAAATATCCCACCAAATCTCCACAAATTCCCACAAAATACATGAAAAATCCCTCAAGATCCCTAAATCGCCTCAATATCCCACAAAATCCCACAAAAATCACACAAAACCTCCACAAGTTTCCACAAAATATAAAAAAAAATCCTCAAAATTCTTCAAGTCTCCTCAAAACCACACAAAGTCCTTGAAAAAAACCACCAAATTCCAGAAAAATCCCACAGAATCTACACAAATTCCCACAAAATCTAAAACAAATTCCTCAAAATTCTTCAAGTCTCCTCAGAATCCCACACAATTCCAGAAAAAAACCCACAAAATTCCAGAGAAGTCCCACAAAACTCCCTAAATCATTTCAAAACCCTACCAATTCACAGGAATGTCCCACAAAATCTCTACCAATTCCCAGAACATCCCACAAAAATCTCACAAAAATCCCTAAATCTTCTGAAAACTCGACCAAATTCCAGAAACGCCCCATAAAATCAGCACAGTTTCCCAAAAAATTCAAGAAAAAACACCACAAAATTCCCAAAATCTTTTCAAAATACCACAAAATTCTTGAAAAGCCCCACCAAATTCCAGAAACATCCCACAAAATGTCCTCAATACCCAACAAAATCCCAGAAAAATCACACAAAATTCCCTAAATCTTCTCAAAACACGGCCAAAATCCACAAAAATCCCACCAAATCTCCACAAATTCCCACAGAATACATGAAAAATCCCTGATAATTCGTCAGTTCTCTACAGAATCTCACCAAATTCCAGAAGAGTCCCTCAAAGTTCCACAAACATCCCACAAAATCTCCCCAGTATCCAATAAAATTCCAGGAAAAATCCCACAAAATTCCCTAAATCTTCTCAAAACACGACCAAATTCTAGAAAAATATCCCACCGAATCTCCACAAATTCCCACAGAATACATGAAAAATCCCTGATAATTCGTCAGTTCTCTACAGAATCTCACCAAATTCCAGAAGAGTCCCTCAAAGTTCCACAAACACCCCACAAAATCTCCTCAATATCCAACAAAATTCCAGGAAAAATCCCACAAAATTCCCTAAATCTTCTCAAAACTCTACCAAATTCCAGAAAAATCCCACCAAATCTCCACAAATTCCCACAGAATACATGAAAAATCCCTGATAATTCTTCAGTTCTCTACAGAATCTCACCAAATTCCAGAAAAGTCCCTCAAAGTTCCACAAAATCTACTCAATATCCAACAAAATTCAAGAAAAATCCCACAAAATTCCCTAAATCTTCACAAAACACGACCAAATTCTAGAAAAATATCCCACCAAATCTCCACAAATTCCCACAAAATACATGAAAAATCCCTCAAGATCCCTAAATCGCCTCAATATCCCACAAAATTCCACAAAAATCACACAAAACCTCCACAAGTTTCCACAAAATAGAAAAAAAAATCCTCAAAATTCTTCAAGTCTCCTCAAAACCACACAAAGTCCTTGAAAAAAACCACCAAATTCCAGTAAAATCCCACAGAATCTCCAACAATTCCCACAAAATCTAAAACAAATTCCTCAAAATTCTTCAAGTCTCCTCAGAATCCCACACAATTCCAGAAAAAAACCCACAAAATTCCAGAGAAGTCCCACAAAACTCCCTAAATCATTTCAAAACCCTACCAATTCACAGGAATGTCCCACAAAATCTCCACCAATTCCCAGAACATCCCACAAAAATCTCACAAAAATCCCTAAATCTTCTGAAAACTCGACCAAATTCCAGAAACGCTCCATAAAATCAGCACAGTTTCCCTCAAAATTCAAGAAAAAACACCACAAAATTCCCTAAATCTTTTCAAAATACCACAAAATTCTTGAAAAGCCCCACCAAATTCCAGAAACATCCCACAAAATGTCCTCAATACCCAACAAAATCCCAGAAAAATCACACAAAATTCCCTAAATCTTCTCAAAACACGGCCAAAATCCACAAAAATCCCACCAAATCTCCACAAATTCCCACAGAATACATGAAAAATCCCTGATAATTCGTCAGTTCTCTACAGAATCTCACCAAATTCCAGAAGAGTCCCTCAAAGTTCCACAAGCATCCCACAAAATCTCCCCAGTATCCAACAAAATTCCAGGAAAAATCCCACAAAATTCCATAAATCTTCTCAAAACATGACAAAATTCTAGAAAAATATCCCACCGAATCTCCACAAATTCCCACAAAATATATGAAAAATCCCTCAAGATCCCTAAATCGCCTCAATATCCCACAAAATTCCACAAAAATCCCACAAAACCTCCACAAGTTTCCACAGAATCTAAGAAAAATTCCTCAAAATTCTTCAAGTCTCCTCAAAACCACACAAAGTCCTTCAAAGAGGCCCAGCAAATTCCAGAAAAATCTTACAGAATTCCCTAAATCTTCTCAAAACTCTACCAAATTCCAGAAAAATCCCACCAAATCTCCACAAATTCCCACAGAATACATGAAAAATCCCTGATAATTCGTCAGTTCTCTACAGAATCTCACCAAATTCCAGAAGAGTCCCTCAAAGTTCCACAAACACCCCACAAAATCACCTTAATATCCAACAAAATTCCAGGAAAAATCCCACAAAATTCCCTAAATCTTCTCAAAACTCTACCAAATTCCAGAAAAATCCCACCAAATCTCCACAAATTCCCACAGAATACATGAAAAATCCCTGATAATTCTTCAGTTCTCTACAGAATCTCACCAAATTCCAGAAGAGTCCCTCAAAGTTCCACAAACACCCCACAAAATCTCCTCAATATCCAACAAAATTCCAGGAAAAATCCCACAAAATTCCCTAAATCTTCTCAAAACTCTACCAAATTCCAGAAAAATCCCACCAAATCTCCACAAATTCCCACAGAATACATGAAAAATCCCTGATAATTCTTCAGTTCTCTACAGAATCTCACCAAATTCCAGAAAAGTCCCTCAAAGTTCCACAAAATCTACTCAATATCCAACAAAATTCAAGAAAAATCCCACAAAATTCCCTAAATCTTCACAAAACACGACCAAATTCTAGAAAAATATCCTACCAAATCTCCACAAATTCCCACAAAATACATGAAAAATCCCTCAAGATCCCTAAATCGCCTCAATATCCCACAAAATCCCACAAAAATCACACAAAACCTCCACAAGTTTCCACAAAATATAAAAAAAAATCCTCAAAATTCTTCAAGTCTCCTCAAAACCACACAAAGTCCTTGAAAAAAACCACCAAATTCCAGAAAAATCCCACAGAATCTACACAAATTCCCACAAAATCTAAAACAAATTCCTCAAAATTCTTCAAGTCTCCTCAGAATCCCACACAATTCCAGAAAAAAACCCACAAAATTCCAGAGAAGTCCCACAAAACTCCCTAAATCATTTCAAAACCCTACCAATTCACAGGAATGTCCCACAAAATCTCTACCAATTCCCAGAACATCCCACAAAAATCTCACAAAAATCCCTAAATCTTCTGAAAACTCGACCAAATTCCAGAAACGCCCCATAAAATCAGCACAGTTTCCCAAAAAATTCAAGAAAAAACACCACAAAATTCCCAAAATCTTTTCAAAATACCACAAAATTCTTGAAAAGCCCCACCAAATTCCAGAAACATCCCACAAAATGTCCTCAATACCCAACAAAATCCCAGAAAAATCACACAAAATTCCCTAAATCTTCTCAAAACACGGCCAAAATCCACAAAAATCCCACCAAATCTCCACAAATTCCCACAGAATACATGAAAAATCCCTGATAATTCGTCAGTTCTCTACAGAATCTCACCAAATTCCAGAAGAGTCCCTCAAAGTTCCACAAACATCCCACAAAATCTCCCCAGTATCCAATAAAATTCCAGGAAAAATCCCACAAAATTCCCTAAATCTTCTCAAAACACGACCAAATTCTAGAAAAATATCCCACCGAATCTCCACAAATTCCCACAGAATACATGAAAAATCCCTGATAATTCGTCAGTTCTCTACAGAATCTCACCAAATTCCAGAAGAGTCCCTCAAAGTTCCACAAACACCCCACAAAATCTCCTCAATATCCAACAAAATTCCAGGAAAAATCCCACAAAATTCCCTAAATCTTCTCAAAACTCTACCAAATTCCAGAAAAATCCCACCAAATCTCCACAAATTCCCACAGAATACATGACAAATCCCTGATAATTCGTCAGTTCTCTACAGAATCTCACCAAATTCCAGAAAAGTCCCTCAAAGTTCCACAAAATCTACTCAATATCCAACAGAATTCAAGAAAAATCCCACAAAATTCCCTAAATCTTCACAAAACACGACCAAATTCTAGAAAAATATCCCACCAAATCTCCACAAATTCCCACAAAATACATGAAAAATCCCTCAAGATCCCTAAATCGCCTCAATATCCCACAAAATTCCACAAAAATCACACAAAACCTCCACAAGTTTCCACAAAATAGAAAAAAAAATCCTCAAAATTCTTCAAGTCTCCTCAAAACCACACAAAGTCCTTGAAAAAAACCACCAAATTCCAGTAAAATCCCACAGAATCTCCAACAATTCCCACAAAATCTAAAACAAATTCCTCAAAATTCTTCAAGTCTCCTCAGAATCCCACACAATTCCAGAAAAAAACCCACAAAATTCCAGAGAAGTCCCACAAAACTCCCTAAATCATTTCAAAACCCTACCAATTCACAGGAATGTCCCACAAAATCTCTACCAATTCCCAGAACATCCCACAAAAATCTCACAAAAATCCCTAAATCTTCTGAAAACTCGACCAAATTCCAGAAACGCCCCATAAAATCAGCACAGTTTCCCAAAAAATTCAAGAAAAAACACCACAAAATTCCCAAAATCTATTCAAAATACCACAAAATTCTTGAAAAGCCCCACCAAATTCCAGAAACATCCCACAAAATGTCCTCAATACCCAACAAAATCCCAGAAAAATCCCACAAAATTCCCTAAATCTTCTGAAAACTTGACGAAATTCCAGAAACGCCCCATGAAATCAGCACAGTATCCAACAAAATCCAAGAAAAATCACACAAAATTCCCTAAATCTTCTCAAAACACGGCCAAAATCCACAAAAATCCCACCAAATCTCCACAAATTCCCACAGAATACATGAAAAATCCCTGATAATTCGTCAGTTCTCTACAGAATCTCACCAAATTCCAGAAGAGTCCCTCAAAGTTCCACAAACATCCCACAAAATCTCCCCAGTATCCAATAAAATTCCAGGAAAAATCCCACAAAATTCCCTAAATCTTCTCAAAACACGACCAAATTCTAGAAAAATATCCCACCAAATCTCCACAAATTCCCACAGAATACATGAAAAATCCCTGATAATTCGTCAGTTCTCTACAGAATCTCACCAAATTCCAGAAAAGTCCCTCAAAGTTCCACAAGCATCCCACAAAATCTCCCCAGTATCCAACAAAATTCCAGGAAAAATCCCACAAAATTCCCTAAATCTTCTCAAAACACGACCAAATTCTAGAAAAATATCCCACCAAATCTCCACAAATTCCCACAAAATACATGAAAAATCCCTCAAGATCCCTAAATCGCCTCAATATCCCACAAAATCCCACAAAAAATCACACAAAACCTCCACAGGTTTGTACAAAATCTAAGAAAAAATCCTCAAAATTCTTCAAGTCTTCTCAAAACCACACAAAGTCCTTGAAAAGGCCCACCAAATTCCAGTAAAATCCCACAGAATCTCCAACAATTCCCACAAAATCTAAAACAAATTCCTCAAAATTCTTCAAGTCTCCTCAGAATCCCACACAATTCCAGAAAAAAACCCACAAAATTCCAGAGAAGTCCCACAAAACTCCCTAAATCATTTCAAAACCCTACCAATTCACAGGAATGTCCCACAAAATCTCTACCAATTCCCAGAACATCCCACAAAAATCTCACAAAAATCCCTAAATCTTCTGAAAACTCGACCAAATTCCAGAAACGCCCCATAAAATCAGCACAGTTTCCCAAAAAATTCAAGAAAAAACACCACAAAATTCCCAAAATCTTTTCAAAATACCACAAAATTCTTGAAAAGCCCCACCAAATTCCAGAAACATCCCACAAAATGTCCTCAATACCCAACAAAATCCCAGAAAAATCCCACAAAATTCCCTAAATCTTCTGAAAACTTGACGAAATTCCAGAAACGCCCCATGAAATCAGCACAGTATCCAACAAAATCCCAGAAAAATCACACAAAATTCCCTAAATCTTCTCAAAACACGGCCAAAATCCACAAAAATCCCACCAAATCTCCACAAATTCCCACAGAATACATGAAAAATCCCTGATAATTCGTCAGTTCTCTACAGAATCTCACCAAATTCCAGAAGAGTCCCTCAAAGTTCCACAAACATCCCACAAAATCTCCCCAGTATCCAATAAAATTCCAGGAAAAATCCCACCAAATTCCCTAAATCTTCTCAAAACACGACCAAATTCTAGAAAAATATCCCACCAAATCTCCACAAATTCCCACAGAATACATGAAAAATCCCTGATAATTCGTCAGTTCTCTACAGAATCTCACCAAATTCCAGAAAAGTCCCTCCAAGTTCCACAAGCATCCCACAAAATCTCCCCAGTATCCAACAAAATTCCAGGAAAAATCCCACAAAATTCCCTAAATCTTCACAAAACACGACCAAATTCTAGAAAAATATCCCACCAAATCTCCACAAATTCCCACAAAATACATGAAAAATCCCTCAAGATCCCTAAATCGCCTCAATATCCCACAAAATCCCACAAAAATCACACAAAACCTCCACAGGTTTGTACAAAATCTAAGAAAAAATCCTCAAAATTCTTCAAGTCTCCTCAAAACCACACAAAGTCCTTGAAAAGGCCCACCAAATTCCAGTAAAATCCCACAGAATCTCCAACAATTCCCACAAAATCTAAAACAAATTCCTCAAAATTCTTCAAGTCTCCTCAGAATCCCACACAATTCCAGAAAAAACCCACAAAATTACAGAGAAGTCCCACAAAACTCCCTAAATCATTTCAAAACCCTACCAATTCACAGGAATGTCCCACAAAATCTCCACCAATTCCCAGAACATCCCACAAAAATCTCACAAAAATCCCTAAATCTTCTGAAAACTCGACCAAATTCCAGAAACGCTCCATAAAATCAGCACAGTTTCCCTCAAAATTCAAGAAAAAACACCACAAAATTCCCTAAATCTTTTCAAAATACCACAAAATTCTTGAAAAGCCCCACCAAATTCCAGAAACATCCCACAAAATGTCCTCAATACCCAACAAAATCCCAGAAAAATCACACAAAATTCCCTAAATCTTCTCAAAACACGGCCAAAATCCACAAAAATCCCACCAAATCTCCACAAATTCCCACAGAATACATGAAAAATCCCTGATAATTCGTCAGTTCTCTACAGAATCTCACCAAATTCCAGAAGAGTCCCTCAAAGTTCCACAAACACCCCACAAAATCTCCTCAATATCCAACAAAATTCCAGGAAAAATCCCACAAAATTCCCTAAATCTTCTCAAAACTCTACCAAATTCCAGAAAAATCCCACCAAATCTCCACAAATTCCCACAGAATACATGAAAAATCCCTGATAATTCTTCAGTTCTCTACAGAATCTCACCAAATTCCAGAAAAGTCCCTCAAAGTTCCACAAAATCTACTCAATATCCAACAAAATTCAAGAAAAATCCCACAAAATTCCCTAAATCTTCACAAAACACGACCAAATTCTAGAAAAATATCCCACCAAATCTCCACAAATTCCCACAAAATACATGAAAAATCCCTCAAGATCCCTAAATCGCCTCAATATCCCACAAAATCCCACAAAAATCACACAAAACCTCCACAAGTTTCCACAAAATATAAAAAAAAATCCTCAAAATTCTTCAAGTCTCCTCAAAACCACACAAAGTCCTTGAAAAGGCCCACCAAATTCCAGAAAAATCCCACAGAATCTAAACAAATTCCCAAAAATCTAAAACAAATTCCTCAAAATTCTTCAAGTCTCCTCAGAATCCCACACAATTCCAGAAAAAAACCCACAAAATTCCAGAGAAGTCCCACAAAACTCCCTAAATCATTTCAAAGCCCTACCAATTCACAGGAAAGTCCCACAAAATCTCTACCAATTCCCAGAACATCCCAAAAAAATCTCACAAAAATCCCTAAATCTTCTGAAAACTCGCCCAAATTCCAGAAACGCCCCATAAAAACAGCACAGTTTCCCACAAAATTCAAGAAAAAACACCAAAAAATTCCCTAAATCTTTTCAAAATACCACAGAATTCTTGAAAAGCCCCACCAAATTCCAGAAACATCCCACAAAATGTCCTCAATACCCAACAAAATCCCAGAAAAATCCCACAAAATTCCCTAAATCTTCTGAAAACTTGACGAAATTCCAGAAACGCCCCATAAAATCAGCACAGTATCCAACAAAATCCCAGAAAAATCCCACAAAATTCCCTAAATCTTCTCAAAACACGGCCAAAATCCACAAAAATCCCACCAAATCTCCACAAATTCCCACAGAATACATGAAAAATCCCTGATAATTCGTCCGTTCTATACAGAATCTCACCAAATTCCAGAAGAGTCCCTCAAAGTTCCACAAACATCCCACAAAATCTCCCCAGTATCCAACAAAATTCCAGGAAAAATCCCACAAAATTCCCTAAATCTTCTCAAAACACGACCAAATTCTAGAAAAATATCCCACCAAATCTCCACAAATTCCCACAAAATACATGAAAAATCCCTCAAGATCCCTAAATCGCCTCAATATCCCACAAAATCCCACAAAAATCACACAAAACCTCCACAAGTTTCCACAAAATATAAAAAAAAATCCTCAAAATTCTTCAAGTCTCCTCAAAACCACACAAAGTCCTTGAAAAAAACCACCAAATTCCAGTAAAATCCCACAGAATCTCCAACAATTCCCACAAAATCTAAAACAAATTCCTCAAAATTCTTCAAGTCTCCTCAGAATCCCACACAATTCCAGAAAAAAACCCACAAAATTCCAGAGAAGTCCCACAAAACTCCCTAAATCATTTCAAAACCCTACCAATTCACAGGAATGTCCCACAAAATCTCTACCAATTCCCAGAACATCCCACAAAAATCTCACAAAAATCCCTAAATCTTCTGAAAACTCGACCAAATTCCAGAAACGCCCCATAAAATCAGCACAGTTTCCCAAAAAATTCAAGAAAAAACACCACAAAATTCCCAAAATCTTTTCAAAATACCACAAAATTCTTGAAAAGCCCCACCAAATTCCAGAAACATCCCACAAAATGTCCTCAATACCCAACAAAATCCCAGAAAAATCCCACAAAATTCCCTAAATCTTCTGAAAACTTGACGAAATTCCAGAAACATCCCACAAAATGTCCTCAATACCCAACAAAATCCCAGAAAAATCACACAAAATTCCCTAAATCTTCTCAAAACACGGCCAAAATCCACAAAAATCCCACCAAATCTCCACAAATTCCCACAGAATACATGAAAAATCCCTGATAATTCGTCAGTTCTCTACAGAATCTCACCAAATTCCAGAAGAGTCCCTCAAAGTTCCACAAGCATCCCACAAAATCTCCCCAGTATCCAACAAAATTCCAGGAAAAATCCCACAAAATTCCATAAATCTTCTCAAATCATGACAAAATTCTAGAAAAATATCCCACCGAATCTCCACAAATTCCCACAAAATATATGAAAAATCCCTCAAGATCCCTAAATCGCCTCAATATCCCACAAAATTCCACAAAAATCCCACAAAACCTCCACAAGTTTCCACAGAATCTAAGAAAAATTCCTCAAAATTCTTCAAGTCTCCTCAAAACCACACAAAGTCCTTCAAAGAGGCCCACCAAATTCCAGAAAAATCTTACAGAATTCCCTAAATCTTCTCAAAACTCTACCAAATTCCAGAAAAATCCCACCAAATCTCCACAAATTCCCACAGAATACATGAAAAATCCCTGATAATTCGTCAGTTCTCTACAGAATCTCACCAAATTCCAGAAGAGTCCCTCAAAGTTCCACAAACACCCCACAAAATCTCCTCAATATCCAACAAAATTCCAGGAAAAATCCCACAAAATTCCCTAAATCTTCTCAAAACTCTACCAAATTCCAGAAAAATCCCACCAAATCTCCACAAATTCCCACAGAATACATGAAAAATCCCTGATAATTCTTCAGTTCTCTACAGAATCTCACCAAATTCCAGAAAAGTCCCTCAAAGTTCCACAAAATCTACTCAATATCCAACAAAATTCAAGAAAAATCCCACAAAATTCCCTAAATCTTCACAAAACACGACCAAATTCTAGAAAAATATCCCACCAAATCTCCACAAATTCCCACAAAATACATGAAAAATCCCTCAAGATCCCTAAATCGCCTCAATATCCCACAAAATCCCACAAAAATCACACAAAACCTCCACAAGTTTCCACAAAATATAAAAAAAAAATCCTCAAAATTCTTCAAGTCTCCTCAAAACCACACAAAGTCCTTGAAAAAAACCACCAAATTCCAGTAAAATCCCACAGAATCTCCAACAATTCCCACAAAATCTAAAACAAATTCCTCAAAATTCTTCAAGTCTCCTCAGAATCCCACACAATTCCAGAAAAAAACCCACAAAATTCCAGAGAAGTCCCACAAAACTCCCTAAATCATTTCAAAACCCTACCAATTCACAGGAATGTCCCACAAAATCTCTACCAATTCCCAGAACATCCCACAAAAATCTCACAAAAATCCCTAAATCTTCTGAAAACTCGACCAAATTCCAGAAACGCCCCATAAAATCAGCACAGTTTCCCAAAAAATTCAAGAAAAAACACCACAAAATTCCCAAAATCTTTTCAAAATACCACAAAATTCTTGAAAAGCCCCACCAAATTCCAGAAACATCCCACAAAATGTCCTCAATACCCAACAAAATCCCAGAAAAATCACACAAAATTCCCCTAAATCTTCTCAAAACACGGCCAAAATCCACAAAAATCCCACCAAATCTCCACAAATTCCCACAGAATACATGAAAAATCCCTGATAATTCGTCAGTTCTCTACAGAATCTCACCAAATTCCAGAAGAGTCCCTCAAAGTTCCACAAACATCCCACAAAATCTCCCCAGTATCCAATAAAATTCCAGGAAAAATCCCACAAAATTCCATAAATCTTCTCAAAACATGACAAAATTCTAGAAAAATATCCCACCGAATCTCCACAAATTCCCACAAAATATATGAAAAATCCCTCAAGATCCCTAAATCGCCTCAATATCCCACAAAATTCCACAAAAATCCCACAAAACCTCCACAAGTTTCCACAGAATCTAAGAAAAATTCCTCAAAATTCTTCAAGTCTCCTCAAAACCACACAAAGTCCTTTAAAGAGGCCCAGCAAATTCCAGAAAAATCTTACAGAATTCCCTAAATCTTCTCAAAACTCTACCAAATTCCAGAAAAATCCCACCAAATCTCCACAAATTCCCACAGAATACATGAAAAATCCCTGATAATTCGTCAGTTCTCTACAGAATCTCACCAAATTCCAGAAGAGTCCCTCAAAGTTCCACAAACACCCCACAAAATCTCCTCAATATCCAACAAAATTCCAGGAAAAATCCCACAAAATTCCCTAAATCTTCTCAAAACTCTACCAAATTCCAGAAAAATCCCACCAAATCTCCACAAATTCCCACAGAATACATGAAAAATCCCTGATAATTCTTCAGTTCTCTACAGAATCTCACCAAATTCCAGAAAAGTCCCTCCAAGTTCCACAAGCATCCCACAAAATCTCCCCAGTATCCAACAAAATTCCAGGAAAAATCCCACAAAATTCCCTAAATCTTCTCAAAACACGACCAAATTCTAGAAAAATATCCCACCAAATCTCCACAAATTCCCACAAAATACATGAAAAATCCCTCAAGATCCCTAAATCGCCTCAATATCCCACAAAATCCCACAAAAATCACACAAAACCTCCACAGGTTTGTACAAAATCTAAGAAAAAATCCTCAAAATTCTTCAAGTCTCCTCAAAACCACACAAAGTCCTTGAAAAGGCCCACCAAATTCCAGTAAAATCCCACAGAATCTCCAACAATTCCCACAAAATCTAAAACAAATTCCTCAAAATTCTTCAAGTCTCCTCAGAATCCCACACAATTCCAGAAAAAACCCACAAAATTCCAGAGAAGTCCCACAAAACTCCCTAAATCATTTCAAAACCCTACCAATTCACAGGAATGTCCCACAAAATCTCCACCAATTCCCAGAACATCCCACAAAAATCTCACAAAAATCCCTAAATCTTCTGAAAACTCGACCAAATTCCAGAAACGCTCCATAAAATCAGCACAGTTTCCCTCAAAATTCAAGAAAAAACACCACAAAATTCCCTAAATCTTTTCAAAATACCACAAAATTCTTGAAAAGCCCCACCAAATTCCAGAAACATCCCACAAAATGTCCTCAATACCCAACAAAATCCCAGAAAAATCACACAAAATTCCCTAAATCTTCTCAAAACACGGCCAAAATCCACAAAAATCCCACCAAATCTCCACAAATTCCCACAGAATACATGAAAAATCCCTGATAATTCGTCAGTTCTCTACAGAATCTCACCAAATTCCAGAAGAGTCCCTCAAAGTTCCACAAGCATCCCACAAAATCTCCCCAGTATCCAACAAAATTCCAGGAAAAATCCCACAAAATTCCATAAATCTTCTCAAAACATGACAAAATTCTAGAAAAATATCCCACCGAATCTCCACAAATTCCCACAAAATATATGAAAAATCCCTCAAGATCCCTAAATCGCCTCAATATCCCACAAAATTCCACAAAAATCCCACAAAACCTCCACAAGTTTCCACAGAATCTAAGAAAAATTCCTCAAAATTCTTCAAGTCTCCTCAAAACCACACAAAGTCCTTTAAAGAGGCCCAGCAAATTCCAGAAAAATCTTACAGAATTCCCTAAATCTTCTCAAAACTCTACCAAATTCCAGAAAAATCCCACCAAATCTCCACAAATTCCCACAGAATACATGAAAAATCCCTGATAATTCGTCAGTTCTCTACAGAATCTCACCAAATTCCAGAAGAGTCCCTCAAAGTTCCACAAACACCCCACAAAATCTCCTCAATATCCAACAAAATTCCAGGAAAAATCCCACAAAATTCCCTAAATCTTCTCAAAACTCTACCAAATTCCAGAAAAATCCCACCAAATCTCCACAAATTCCCACAGAATACATGAAAAATCCCTGATAATTCTTCAGTTCTCTACAGAATCTCACCAAATTCCAGAAAAGTCCCTCAAAGTTCCACAAAATCTACTCAATATCCAACAAAATTCAAGAAAAATCCCACAAAATTCCCTAAATCTTCACAAAACACGACCAAATTCTAGAAAAATATCCCACCAAATCTCCACAAATTCCCACAAAATACATGAAAAATCCCTCAAGATCCCTAAATCGCCTCAATATCCCACAAAATCCCACAAAAATCACACAAAACCTCCACAAGTTTCCACAAAATATAAAAAAAAATCCTCAAAATTCTTCAAGTCTCCTCAAAACCACACAAAGTCCTTGAAAAAAACCACCAAATTCCAGTAAAATCCCACAGAATCTCCAACAATTCCCACAAAATCTAAAACAAATTCCTCAAAATTCTTCAAGTCTCCTCAGAATCCCACACAATTCCAGAAAAAAACCCACAAAATTCCAGAGAAGTCCCACAAAACTCCCTAAATCATTTCAAAACCCTACCAATTCACAGGAATGTCCCACAAAATCTCTACCAATTCCCAGAACATCCCACAAAAATCTCACAAAAATCCCTAAATCTTCTGAAAACTCGACCAAATTCCAGAAACGCCCCATAAAATCAGCACACTTTCCCAAAAAATTCAAGAAAAAACACCACAAAATTCCCAAAATCTTTTCAAAATACCACAAAATTCTTGAAAAGCCCCACCAAATTCCAGAAACATCCCACAAAATGTCCTCAATACCCAACAAAATCCCAGAAAAATCCCACAAAATTCCCTAAATCTTCTGAAAACTTGACGAAATTCCAGAAACATCCCACAAAATGTCCTCAATACCCAACAAAATCCCAGAAAAATCACACAAAATTCCCTAAATCTTCTCAAAACACGGCCAAAATCCACAAAAATCCCACCAAATCTCCACAAATTCCCACAGAATACATGAAAAATCCCTGATAATTCGTCAGTTCTCTACAGAATCTCACCAAATTCCAGAAGAGTCCCTCAAAGTTCCACAAGCATCCCACAAAATCTCCCCAGTATCCAACAAAATTCCAGGAAAAATCCCACAAAATTCCATAAATCTTCTCAAAACATGACAAAATTCTAGAAAAATATCCCACCGAATCTCCACAAATTCCCACAAAATATATGAAAAATCCCTCAAGATCCCTAAATCGCCTCAATATCCCACAAAATTCCACAAAAATCCCACAAAACCTCCACAAGTTTCCACAGAATCTAAGAAAAATTCCTCAAAATTCTTCAAGTCTCCTCAAAACCACACAAAGTCCTTCAAAGAGGCCCACCAAATTCCAGAAAAATCTTACAGAATTCCCTAAATCTTCTCAAAACTCTACCAAATTCCAGAAAAATCCCACCAAATCTCCACAAATTCCCACAGAATACATGAAAAATCCCTGATAATTCGTCAGTTCTCTACAGAATCTCACCAAATTCCAGAAGAGTCCCTCAAAGTTCCACAAACACCCCACAAAATCACCTTAATATCCAACAAAATTCCAGGAAAAATCCCACAAAATTCCCTAAATCTTCTCAAAACTCTACCAAATTCCAGAAAAATCCCACCAAATCTCCACAAATTCCCACAGAATACATGAAAAATCCCTGATAATTCTTCAGTTCTCTACAGAATCTCACCAAATTCCAGAAGAGTCCCTCAAAGTTCCACAAACACCCCACAAAATCTCCTCAATATCCAACAAAATTCCAGGAAAAATCCCACCAAATTCCCTAAATCTTCTCAAAACTCTACCAAATTCCAGAAAAATCCCACCAGATCTCCACAAATTCCCACAGAATACATGAAAAATCCCTGATAATTCTTCAGTTCTCTACAGAATCTCACCAAATTCCAGAAAAGTCCCTCAAAGTTCCACAAAATCTACTCAATATCCAACAAAATTCAAGAAAAATCCCACAAAATTCCCTAAATCTTCACAAAACACGACCAAATTCTAGAAAAATATCCCACCAAATCTCCACAAATTCCCACAAAATACATGAAAAATCCCTCAAGATCCCTAAATCGCCTCAATATCCCACAAAATCCCACAAAAATCACACAAAACCTCCACAAGTTTCCACAAAATATAAAAAAAAATCCTCAAAATTCTTCAAGTCTCCTCAAAACCACACAAAGTCCTTGAAAAAAACCACCAAATTCCAGAAAAATCCCACAGAATCTACACAAATTCCCACAAAATCTAAAACAAATTCCTCAAAATTCTTCAAGTCTCCTCAGAATCCCACACAATTCCAGAAAAAAACCCACAAAATTCCAGAGAAGTCCCACAAAACTCCCTAAATCATTTCAAAACCCTACCAATTCACAGGAATGTCCCACAAAATCTCTACCAATTCCCAGAACATCCCACAAAAATCTCACAAAAATCCCTAAATCTTCTGAAAACTCGACCAAATTCCAGAAACGCCCCATAAAATCAGCACAGTTTCCCAAAAAATTCAAGAAAAAACACCACAAAATTCCCAAAATCTTTTCAAAATACCACAAAATTCTTGAAAAGCCCCACCAAATTCCAGAAACATCCCACAAAATGTCCTCAATACCCAACAAAATCCCAGAAAAATCACACAAAATTCCCTAAATCTTCTCAAAACACGGCCAAAATCCACAAAAATCCCACCAAATCTCCACAAATTCCCACAGAATACATGAAAAATCCCTGATAATTCGTCAGTTCTCTACAGAATCTCACCAAATTCCAGAAGAGTCCCTCAAAGTTCCACAAACATCCCACAAAATCTCCCCAGTATCCAATAAAATTCCAGGAAAAATCCCACAAAATTCCCTAAATCTTCTCAAAACACGACCAAATTCTAGAAAAATATCCCACCGAATCTCCACAAATTCCCACAGAATACATGAAAAATCCCTGATAATTCGTCAGTTCTCTACAGAATCTCACCAAATTCCAGAAGAGTCCCTCAAAGTTCCACAAACACCCCACAAAATCTCCTCAATATCCAACAAAATTCCAGGAAAAATCCCACAAAATTCCCTAAATCTTCTCAAAACTCTACCAAATTCCAGAAAAATCCCACCAAATCTCCACAAATTCCCACAGAATACATGAAAAATCCCTGATAATTCTTCAGTTCTCTACAGAATCTCACCAAATTCCAGAAAAGTCCCTCAAAGTTCCACAAAATCTACTCAATATCCAACAAAATTCAAGAAAAATCCCACAAAATTCCCTAAATCTTCACAAAACACGACCAAATTCTAGAAAAATATCCCACCAAATCTCCACAAATTCCCACAAAATACATGAAAAATCCCTCAAGATCCCTAAATCGCCTCAATATCCCACAAAATTCCACAAAAATCACACAAAACCTCCACAAGTTTCCACAAAATAGAAAAAAAAATCCTCAAAATTCTTCAAGTCTCCTCAAAACCACACAAAGTCCTTGAAAAAAACCACCAAATTCCAGTAAAATCCCACAGAATCTCCAACAATTCCCACAAAATCTAAAACAAATTCCTCAAAATTCTTCAAGTCTCCTCAGAATCCCACACAATTCCAGAAAAAAACCCACAAAATTCCAGAGAAGTCCCACAAAACTCCCTAAATCATTTCAAAACCCTACCAATTCACAGGAATGTCCCACAAAATCTCCACCAATTCCCAGAACATCCCACAAAAATCTCACAAAAATCCCTAAATCTTCTGAAAACTCGACCAAATTCCAGAAACGCTCCATAAAATCAGCACAGTTTCCCTCAAAATTCAAGAAAAAACACCACAAAATTCCCTAAATCTTTTCAAAATACCACAAAATTCTTGAAAAGCCCCACCAAATTCCAGAAACATCCCACAAAATGTCCTCAATACCCAACAAAATCCCAGAAAAATCACACAAAATTCCCTAAATCTTCTCAAAACACGGCCAAAATCCACAAAAATCCCACCAAATCTCCACAAATTCCCACAGAATACATGAAAAATCCCTGATAATTCGTCAGTTCTCTACAGAATCTCACCAAATTCCAGAAGAGTCCCTCAAAGTTCCACAAGCATCCCACAAAATCTCCCCAGTATCCAACAAAATTCCAGGAAAAATCCCACAAAATTCCATAAATCTTCTCAAAACATGACAAAATTCTAGAAAAATATCCCACCGAATCTCCACAAATTCCCACAAAATATATGAAAAATCCCTCAAGATCCCTAAATCGCCTCAATATCCCACAAAATTCCACAAAAATCCCACAAAACCTCCACAAGTTTCCACAGAATCTAAGAAAAATTCCTCAAAATTCTTCAAGTCTCCTCAAAACCACACAAAGTCCTTCAAAGAGGCCCAGCAAATTCCAGAAAAATCTTACAGAATTCCCTAAATCTTCTCAAAACTCTACCAAATTCCAGAAAAATCCCACCAAATCTCCACAAATTCCCACAGAATACATGAAAAATCCCTGATAATTCGTCAGTTCTCTACAGAATCTCACCAAATTCCAGAAGAGTCCCTCAAAGTTCCACAAACACCCCACAAAATCACCTTAATATCCAACAAAATTCCAGGAAAAATCCCACAAAATTCCCTAAATCTTCTCAAAACTCTACCAAATTCCAGAAAAATCCCACCAAATCTCCACAAATTCCCACAGAATACATGAAAAATCCCTGATAATTCTTCAGTTCTCTACAGAATCTCACCAAATTCCAGAAGAGTCCCTCAAAGTTCCACAAACACCCCACAAAATCTCCTCAATATCCAACAAAATTCCAGGAAAAATCCCACAAAATTCCCTAAATCTTCTCAAAACTCTACCAAATTCCAGAAAAATCCCACCAAATCTCCACAAATTCCCACAGAATACATGAAAAATCCCTGATAATTCTTCAGTTCTCTACAGAATCTCACCAAATTCCAGAAAAGTCCCTCAAAGTTCCACAAAATCTACTCAATATCCAACAAAATTCAAGAAAAATCCCACAAAATTCCCTAAATCTTCACAAAACACGACCAAATTCTAGAAAAATATCCCACCAAATCTCCACAAATTCCCACAAAATACATGAAAAATCCCTCAAGATCCCTAAATCGCCTCAATATCCCACAAAATCCCACAAAAATCACACAAAACCTCCACAAGTTTCCACAAAATATAAAAAAAAATCCTCAAAATTCTTCAAGTCTCCTCAAAACCACACAAAGTCCTTGAAAAAAACCACCAAATTCCAGAAAAATCCCACAGAATCTACACAAATTCCCACAAAATCTAAAACAAATTCCTCAAAATTCTTCAAGTCTCCTCAGAATCCCACACAATTCCAGAAAAAAACCCACAAAATTCCAGAGAAGTCCCACAAAACTCCCTAAATCATTTCAAAACCCTACCAATTCACAGGAATGTCCCACAAAATCTCTACCAATTCCCAGAACATCCCACAAAAATCTCACAAAAATCCCTAAATCTTCTGAAAACTCGACCAAATTCCAGAAACGCCCCATAAAATCAGCACAGTTTCCCAAAAAATTCAAGAAAAAACACCACAAAATTCCCAAAATCTTTTCAAAATACCACAAAATTCTTGAAAAGCCCCACCAAATTCCAGAAACATCCCACAAAATGTCCTCAATACCCAACAAAATCCCAGAAAAATCACACAAAATTCCCTAAATCTTCTCAAAACACGGCCAAAATCCACAAAAATCCCACCAAATCTCCACAAATTCCCACAGAATACATGAAAAATCCCTGATAATTCGTCAGTTCTCTACAGAATCTCACCAAATTCCAGAAGAGTCCCTCAAAGTTCCACAAACATCCCACAAAATCTCCCCAGTATCCAATAAAATTCCAGGAAAAATCCCACAAAATTCCCTAAATCTTCTCAAAACACGACCAAATTCTAGAAAAATATCCCACCGAATCTCCACAAATTCCCACAGAATACATGAAAAATCCCTGATAATTCGTCAGTTCTCTACAGAATCTCACCAAATTCCAGAAGAGTCCCTCAAAGTTCCACAAACACCCCACAAAATCTCCTCAATATCCAACAAAATTCCAGGAAAAATCCCACAAAATTCCCTAAATCTTCTCAAAACTCTACCAAATTCCAGAAAAATCCCACCAAATCTCCACAAATTCCCACAGAATACATGACAAATCCCTGATAATTCGTCAGTTCTCTACAGAATCTCACCAAATTCCAGAAAAGTCCCTCAAAGTTCCACAAAATCTACTCAATATCCAACAGAATTCAAGAAAAATCCCACAAAATTCCCTAAATCTTCACAAAACACGACCAAATTCTAGAAAAATATCCCACCAAATCTCCACAAATTCCCACAAAATACATGAAAAATCCCTCAAGATCCCTAAATCGCCTCAATATCCCACAAAATTCCACAAAAATCACACAAAACCTCCACAAGTTTCCACAAAATAGAAAAAAAAATCCTCAAAATTCTTCAAGTCTCCTCAAAACCACACAAAGTCCTTGAAAAAAACCACCAAATTCCAGTAAAATCCCACAGAATCTCCAACAATTCCCACAAAATCTAAAACAAATTCCTCAAAATTCTTCAAGTCTCCTCAGAATCCCACACAATTCCAGAAAAAAACCCACAAAATTCCAGAGAAGTCCCACAAAACTCCCTAAATCATTTCAAAACCCTACCAATTCACAGGAATGTCCCACAAAATCTCTACCAATTCCCAGAACATCCCACAAAAATCTCACAAAAATCCCTAAATCTTCTGAAAACTCGACCAAATTCCAGAAACGCCCCATAAAATCAGCACAGTTTCCCAAAAAATTCAAGAAAAAACACCACAAAATTCCCAAAATCTATTCAAAATACCACAAAATTCTTGAAAAGCCCCACCAAATTCCAGAAACATCCCACAAAATGTCCTCAATACCCAACAAAATCCCAGAAAAATCCCACAAAATTCCCTAAATCTTCTGAAAACTTGACGAAATTCCAGAAACGCCCCATGAAATCAGCACAGTATCCAACAAAATCCAAGAAAAATCACACAAAATTCCCTAAATCTTCTCAAAACACGGCCAAAATCCACAAAAATCCCACCAAATCTCCACAAATTCCCACAGAATACATGAAAAATCCCTGATAATTCGTCAGTTCTCTACAGAATCTCACCAAATTCCAGAAGAGTCCCTCAAAGTTCCACAAACATCCCACAAAATCTCCCCAGTATCCAATAAAATTCCAGGAAAAATCCCACAAAATTCCCTAAATCTTCTCAAAACACGACCAAATTCTAGAAAAATATCCCACCAAATCTCCACAAATTCCCACAGAATACATGAAAAATCCCTGATAATTCGTCAGTTCTCTACAGAATCTCACCAAATTCCAGAAAAGTCCCTCAAAGTTCCACAAGCATTCCACAAAATCTCCCCAGTATCCAACAAAATTCCAGGAAAAATCCCACAAAATTCCCTAAATCTTCTCAAAACACGACCAAATTCTAGAAAAATATCCCACCAAATCTCCACAAATTCCCACAAAATACATGAAAAATCCCTCAAGATCCCTAAATCGCCTCAATATCCCACAAAATCCCACAAAAAATCACACAAAACCTCCACAGGTTTGTACAAAATCTAAGAAAAAATCCTCAAAATTCTTCAAGTCTTCTCAAAACCACACAAAGTCCTTGAAAAGGCCCACCAAATTCCAGTAAAATCCCACAGAATCTCCAACAATTCCCACAAAATCTAAAACAAATTCCTCAAAATTCTTCAAGTCTCCTCAGAATCCCACACAATTCCAGAAAAAAACCCACAAAATTCCAGAGAAGTCCCACAAAACTCCCTAAATCATTTCAAAACCCTACCAATTCACAGGAATGTCCCACAAAATCTCTACCAATTCCCAGAACATCCCACAAAAATCTCACAAAAATCCCTAAATCTTCTGAAAACTCGACCAAATTCCAGAAACGCCCCATAAAATCAGCACAGTTTCCCAAAAAATTCAAGAAAAAACACCACAAAATTCCCAAAATCTTTTCAAAATACCACAAAATTCTTGAAAAGCCCCACCAAATTCCAGAAACATCCCACAAAATGTCCTCAATACCCAACAAAATCCCAGAAAAATCCCACAAAATTCCCTAAATCTTCTGAAAACTTGACGAAATTCCAGAAACGCCCCATGAAATCAGCACAGTATCCAACAAAATCCCAGAAAAATCACACAAAATTCCCTAAATCTTCTCAAAACACGGCCAAAATCCACAAAAATCCCACCAAATCTCCACAAATTCCCACAGAATACATGAAAAATCCCTGATAATTCGTCAGTTCTCTACAGAATCTCACCAAATTCCAGAAGAGTCCCTCAAAGTTCCACAAACATCCCACAAAATCTCCCCAGTATCCAATAAAATTCCAGGAAAAATCCCACCAAATTCCCTAAATCTTCTCAAAACACGACCAAATTCTAGAAAAATATCCCACCAAATCTCCACAAATTCCCACAGAATACATGAAAAATCCCTGATAATTCGTCAGTTCTCTACAGAATCTCACCAAATTCCAGAAAAGTCCCTCCAAGTTCCACAAGCATCCCACAAAATCTCCCCAGTATCCAACAAAATTCCAGGAAAAATCCCACAAAATTCCCTAAATCTTCACAAAACACGACCAAATTCTAGAAAAATATCCCACCAAATCTCCACAAATTCCCACAAAATACATGAAAAATCCCTCAAGATCCCTAAATCGCCTCAATATCCCACAAAATCCCACAAAAATCACACAAAACCTCCACAGGTTTGTACAAAATCTAAGAAAAAATCCTCAAAATTCTTCAAGTCTCCTCAAAACCACACAAAGTCCTTGAAAAGGCCCACCAAATTCCAGTAAAATCCCACAGAATCTCCAACAATTCCCACAAAATCTAAAACAAATTCCTCAAAATTCTTCAAGTCTCCTCAGAATCCCACACAATTCCAGAAAAAACCCACAAAATTACAGAGAAGTCCCACAAAACTCCCTAAATCATTTCAAAACCCTACCAATTCACAGGAATGTCCCACAAAATCTCCACCAATTCCCAGAACATCCCACAAAAATCTCACAAAAATCCCTAAATCTTCTGAAAACTCGACCAAATTCCAGAAACGCTCCATAAAATCAGCACAGTTTCCCTCAAAATTCAAGAAAAAACACCACAAAATTCCCTAAATCTTTTCAAAATACCACAAAATTCTTGAAAAGCCCCACCAAATTCCAGAAACATCCCACAAAATGTCCTCAATACCCAACAAAATCCCAGAAAAATCACACAAAATTCCCTAAATCTTCTCAAAACACGGCCAAAATCCACAAAAATCCCACCAAATCTCCACAAATTCCCACAGAATACATGAAAAATCCCTGATAATTCGTCAGTTCTCTACAGAATCTCACCAAATTCCAGAAGAGTCCCTCAAAGTTCCACAAACACCCCACAAAATCTCCTCAATATCCAACAAAATTCCAGGAAAAATCCCACAAAATTCCCTAAATCTTCTCAAAACTCTACCAAATTCCAGAAAAATCCCACCAAATCTCCACAAATTCCCACAGAATACATGAAAAATCCCTGATAATTCTTCAGTTCTCTACAGAATCTCACCAAATTCCAGAAAAGTCCCTCAAAGTTCCACAAAATCTACTCAATATCCAACAAAATTCAAGAAAAATCCCACAAAATTCCCTAAATCTTCACAAAACACGACCAAATTCTAGAAAAATATCCCACCAAATCTCCACAAATTCCCACAAAATACATGAAAAATCCCTCAAGATCCCTAAATCGCCTCAATATCCCACAAAATCCCACAAAAATCACACAAAACCTCCACAAGTTTCCACAAAATATAAAAAAAAATCCTCAAAATTCTTCAAGTCTCCTCAAAACCACACAAAGTCCTTGAAAAGGCCCACCAAATTCCAGAAAAATCCCACAGAATCTAAACAAATTCCCAAAAATCTAAAACAAATTCCTCAAAATTCTTCAAGTCTCCTCAGAATCCCACACAATTCCAGAAAAAAACCCACAAAATTCCAGAGAAGTCCCACAAAACTCCCTAAATCATTTCAAAGCCCTACCAATTCACAGGAAAGTCCCACAAAATCTCTACCAATTCCCAGAACATCCCAAAAAAATCTCACAAAAATCCCTAAATCTTCTGAAAACTCGCCCAAATTCCAGAAACGCCCCATAAAAACAGCACAGTTTCCCACAAAATTCAAGAAAAAACACCAAAAAATTCCCTAAATCTTTTCAAAATACCACAGAATTCTTGAAAAGCCCCACCAAATTCCAGAAACATCCCACAAAATGTCCTCAATACCCAACAAAATCCCAGAAAAATCCCACAAAATTCCCTAAATCTTCTGAAAACTTGACGAAATTCCAGAAACGCCCCATAAAATCAGCACAGTATCCAACAAAATCCCAGAAAAATCCCACAAAATTCCCTAAATCTTCTCAAAACATGACCAAATTCTAGAAAAATATCCCACCAAATCTCCACAAATTCCCACAAAATACATGAAAAATCCCTGATAATTCGTCAGTTCTCTACAGAATCTCACCAAATTCCAGAAAAGTCTTTCAAAGTTCCACAAACATCCCACAAAATCTCCCCAGTATCCAACAAAATTCCAGGAAAAACCCCACAAAATTCCCTAAATCTTCTCAAAACATGACCAAATTCTAGAAAAATATCCCACCGAATCTCCACAAATTCCCACAGAATACATGAAAATCCCTGATAATTCGTCAGTTCTCTACAGAATCTCACAAAATTCCAGAAGAGTCCCTCAAAGTTCCACAAGCATCCCACAAAATCTCCCCAGTATCCAATAAAATTCCAGGAAAAATCCCACAAAATTCCATAAATCTTCTCAAAACATGACAAAATTCTAGAAAAATATCCCACCGAATCTCCACAAATTCCCACAAAATATATGAAAAATCCCTCAAGATCCCTAAATCGCCTCAATATCCCACAAAATTCCACAAAAATCCCACAAAACCTCCACAAGTTTCCACAGAATCTAAGAAAAATTCCTCAAAATTCTTCAAGTCTCCTCAAAACCACACAAAGTCCTTCAAAGAGGCCCACCAAATTCCAGAAAAATCTTACAGAATTCCCTAAATCTTCTCAAAACTCTACCAAATTCCAGAAAAATCCCACCAAATCTCCACAAATTCCCACAGAATACATGAAAAATCCCTGATAATTCGTCAGTTCTCTACAGAATCTCACCAAATTCCAGAAGAGTCCCTCAAAGTTCCACAAACACCCCACAAAATCTCCTCAATATCCAACAAAATTCCAGGAAAAATCCCACAAAATTCCCTAAATCTTCTCAAAACTCTACCAAATTCCAGAAAAATCCCACCAAATCTCCACAAATTCCCACAGAATACATGAAAAATCCCTGATAATTCGTCAGTTCTCTACAGAATCTCACCAAATTCCAGAAGAGTCCCTCAAAGTTCCACAAACACCCCACAAAATCTCCTCAATATCCAACAAAATTCCAGGAAAAATCCCACAAAATTCCCTAAATCTTCTCAAAACTCTACCAAATTCCAGAAAAATCCCACCAAATCTCCACAAATTCCCACAGAATACATGAAAAATCCCTGATAATTCGTCAGTTCTCTACAGAATCTCACCAAATTCCAGAAGAGTCCCTCAAAGTTCCACAAACATCCCACAAAATCTCCCCAGTATCCAATAAAATTCCAGGAAAAATCCCACCAAATTCCCTAAATCTTCTCAAAACACGACCAAATTCTAGAAAAATATCCCACCAAATCTCCACAAATTCCCACAGAATACATGAAAAATCCCTGATAATTCGTCAGTTCTCTACAGAATCTCACCAAATTCCAGAAAAGTCCCTCCAAGTTCCACAAGCATCCCACAAAATCTCCCCAGTATCCAACAAAATTCCAGGAAAAATCCCACAAAATTCCCTAAATCTTCTCAAAACACGACCAAATTCTAGAAAAATATCCCACCAAATCTCCACAAATTCCCACAAAATACATGAAAAATCCCTCAAGATCCCTAAATCGCCTCAATATCCCACAAAATCCCACAAAAATCACACAAAACCTCCACAAGTTTCCACAAAATATAAAAAAAAATCCTCAAAATTCTTCAAGTCTCCTCAAAACCACACAAAGTCCTTGAAAAGGCCCACCAAATTCCAGAAAAATCCCACAGAATCTCCAACAATTCCCACAAAATCTAAAACAAATTCCTCAAAATTCTTCAAGTCTCCTCAGAATCCCACACAATTCCAGAAAAAACCCACAAAATTACAGAGAAGTCCCACAAAACTCCCTAAATCATTTCAAAACCCTACCAATTCACAGGAATGTCCCACAAAATCTCCACCAATTCCCAGAACATCCCACAAAAATCTCACAAAAATCCCTAAATCTTCTGAAAACTCGACCAAATTCCAGAAACGCTCCATAAAATCAGCACAGTTTCCCTCAAAATTCAAGAAAAAACACCACAAAATTCCCTAAATCTTTTCAAAATACCACAAAATTCTTGAAAAGCCCCACCAAATTCCAGAAACATCCCACAAAATGTCCTCAATACCCAACAAAATCCCAGAAAAATCACACAAAATTCCCTAAATCTTCTCAAAACACGGCCAAAATCCACAAAAATCCCACCAAATCTCCACAAATTCCCACAGAATACATGAAAAATCCCTGATAATTTGTCAGTTCTCTACAGAATCTCACCAAATTCCAGAAGAGTCCCTCAAAGTTCCACAAGCATCCCACAAAATCTCCCCAGTATCCAACAAAATTCCAGGAAAAATCCCACAAAATTCCATAAATCTTCTCAAAACATGACAAATTTCTAGAAAAATATCCCACCGAATCTCCACAAATTCCCACAAAATACATGAAAAATCCCTCAAGATCCCTAAATCGCCTCAATATCCCACAAAATTCCACAAAAATCCCACAAAACCTCCACAAGTTTCCACAGAATCTAAGAAAAATTCCTCAAAATTCTTCAAGTCTCCTCAAAACCACACAAAGTCCTTCAAAGAGGCCCACCAAATTCCAGAAAAATCTTACAGAATTCCCTAAATCTTCTCAAAACTCTACCAAATTCCAGAAAAATCCCACCAAATCTCCACAAATTCCCACAGAATACATGAAAAATCCCTGATAATTCGTCAGTTCTCTACAGAATCTCACCAAATTCCAGAAGAGTCCCTCAAAGTTCCACAAACACCACACAAAATCTCCTCAATATCCAACAAAATTCCAGGAAAAATCCCACAAAATTCCCTAAATCTTCTCAAAACTCTACCAAATTCCAGAAAAATCCCACCAAATCTCCACAAATTCCCACAGAATACATGAAAAATCCCTGATAATTCGTCAGTTCTCTACAAAATCTCACCAAATTCCAGAAAAGTCCCTCAAAGTTCCACAAACACCCCACAAAATCTCCTCAATATCCAACAAAATTCCAGGAAAAATCCCACAAAATTCCCTAAATCTTCTCAAAACACGACCAAATTCTAGAAAAATATCCCACCAAATCTCCACAAATTCCCACAAAATACATGAAAAATCCCTCAAGATCCCTAAATTGCCTCAATATCCCACAAAATTCCACAAAAATCACACAAAACCTCCACAAGTTTCCACAAAATCTAAGAAAAATTCCTCACAATTCTTCAAGTCTCCTCAAAACCACACAAAGTCCTTCAAAAAGGCCCACTAAATCCCAGAAAAATCACACAAAATTCCCTAAATCTTCTCAAAACACGGACAAAATCCACAAAAATCCCACCAAATCTCCACAAATTCCCACAGAATACATGAAAAATCCCTGATAATTCGACAGTTCTCTACAGAATCTCACCAAATTCCAGAAAAGTCCCTCAAAGTTCCACAAGCATCCCACAAAATCTCCCTAATATCCAACAAAATTCCAGGAAAAATCTCACAAAATTCCCTAAATCTTCTGAAAACTTGACCAAATTCCAGAAACGCCCCATAAAATCAGCACAGTTTCCCACAAAATTCAAGAAAAAACTCCACAAAATTCCATAAATCTTCTCAAAACTCCACCAAATTCCAGAAAAATCCCACCAAATCTCCACAAATTCCCACAGAATACATGAAAAATCCCTGATAATTCGTCAGTTCTCTACAGAATCTCACCAAATTCCAGAAAAGTCCCTCAAAGTTCCACAAGCATCCCACAAAATCTTCCTAATATCCAACAAAATTCCAGAAAAATCCCACAAAATTCCCTAAATCTTCTCAAAACACGACCAAATTCTAGAAAAATATCCCACCAAATCTCACCAAATTCCCACAGAATACATGAAAAATCCCTCAAGATCCCTAAATCGCCTCAATATCCCACAAAATCACACAAAAATCACACCAAACCTCCACAAGTTTCCACAAAATCTAAGAAAAATTCCTCACAATTCTTCAAGTCTCCTCAAAACCACACAAAGTCCTTCAAAAAGGCCCACTAAATCCCAGAAAAATCACACAAAATTCCCTAAATCTTCTCAAAACACGGCCAAAATCCACAAAAATCCCACCAAATCTCCACAAATTCCCACAGAATACATGAAAAATCCCTGATAATTCTTCAGTTCTCTACAGAATCTCACCAAATTCCAGAAAAGTCCCTCAAAGTTCCACAAGCATCCCACAAAATCTCCCTAATATCCAACAAAATTCCAGGAAAAATCCCACAAAATTCCCTAAATCTTCTCAAAACACGACCAAATTCTAGAAAAATATCCCACCAAATCTCACCAAATTCCCACAAAATACATGAAAAATCCCTCAAGATCCCTAAATCGCCTCAATATCCCACAAAATCACACAAAAATCACACAAAACCTCCACAAGTTTCCACAAAATCTAAGAAAATTTCCTCAAAATTCTTCAAGTCTCCTCAAAACCAAACAAAGTCCTTGAAAAGGACCACCAAATTCCAGAAAAATCCCACAGAATCTCCACAAATTCCCACAAAATGTAAAACAAATTCCTCAAAATTCTTCAAGTCTCCTCAGAATCCCACACAATTCCAGTAAAAACCCACAAAATTCCAGAGAAGTCCCACAAAACTCCCTAAATCATTTCAAAACCCTACCAATTCACAGGAATGTCCCACAAAATCTCCACCAATTCCCAGAACATCCCACAAAAATCTCACAAAAATCCCTAAATCTTCTGAAAACTCGACCAAATTCCAGAAACGCCCCATAAAATCAGCACAGTTTCACACAAAATTCAAGAAAAAACACCACAAAATTCCCAAAATCTTTTCAAAATACCACAAAATTCTTGAAAAGCCCCACCAAATTGCAGAAACATCCCACAAAATGTCCTCAATACCCAACAAAATCCCAGAAAAATCACACAAAATTCCCTAAATCTTCTCAAAACACGGCCAAAATCCACAAAAATCCCACCAAATCTCCACAAATTCCCACAGAATACATGAAAAATCCCTGATAATTCGTCAGTTCTCTACAAAATCTCACCAAATTCCAGAAAAGTCCCTCAAAGTTCCACAAACATCCCACAAAATCTCCCAATATCCAAAAAAATGCCAGGAAAAATCCCACAAAATTCCCTAAATCTTCTCAAAACACTGCCAAAATCCACAAAAATCCCACCAAATCTCCACCAATTCCCACAAAATACATGAAAAATCCCTCAAGATCCCTAAATTGCCTCAATATCCCACAAAATTCCACAAAAATCACACAAAACCTCCACAAGTTTCCACAAAATCTAAGAAAAATTCCTCACAATTCTTCAAGTCTCCTCAAAACCACACAAAGTCCTTCAAAAAGGCCCACTAAATCCCAGAAAAATCACACAAAATTCCCTAAATCTTCTCAAAACATGGCCAAAATCCACAAAAATCCCACCAAATCTCCACAAATTCCCACAGAATACATGAAAAATCCCTGATAATTCGTCAGTTCTCTACAGAATCTCACAAAATTCCAGAAAAGTCCCTCAAAGTTCCACAAACATCCCACAAAATCTCCCCAGTATCCAATAAAATTCCAGGAAAATCCCACAAAATTCCCTAAGTCTTCTCAAAACACGACCAAATTCTAGAAAAATATCCCACCAAATCTCCACAAATTCCCACAAAATACATGAAAAATCCCTCAAGATCCCTAAATCGCCTCAATATCCCACAAAATCCCACAAAAATCACACAAAACCTCCACAAGTTTCCACAAAATCTAAGAAAAATCCCTGAAAATTCTTCAAGTCTCCTCAAAGTCAAACAAAGTCCTTGAAAATGACCACCAAATTCCAGAAAAATCCCACAGAATCTACACAAATTCCCACAAAATCTAAAACAAATTCCTCAAAATTCTTCAAGTCTCCTCAGAATCCCACACAATTCCAGAAAAAACCCACAAAATTCCAGAGAAGTCCCACAAAACTCCCTAAATCTTCTCAAAACCCTACCAATTCACAGGAATGTCCCACAAAATCTCCACCAATTCCCAGAACATCCCACAAAAATCTCACAAAAATCCCTAAATCTTCTGAAAACTCGACCAAATTCCAGAAACGCCCCATAAAAACAGCACAGTTTCCCACAAAATTCAAGAAAAAACACCACAAAATTCCCAAAATCTTTTCAAAATACCACAAAATTCTTGAAAAATCTCACCAAATTCCAGAAACATCCCACAAAATGTCCTCAATACCCAACAAAATCCCAGAAAAATCACACAAAATTCCCTAAATCTTCTCAAAACACGGCCAAAATCCGCAAAAATCCCACCAAATCTCCACAAATTCCCACAGAATACATGAAAAATCCCTGATAATTCGTCAGTTCTCTACAGAATCTCACCAAATTCCAGAAAAGTCCCTCAAAGTTCCACAAACATCCCACAAAATCTCACAATATCCAACAAAATTCCAGGAAAAATCCCACAAAATTCCCTAAATCTTCTCAAAACACGACCAAATTCTAGAAAAATATCCCACCAAATCTCCACAAATTCCCACAAAATACATGAAAAATCCCTCAAGATCCCTAAATTGCCTCAATATCCCACAAAATTCCACAAAAATCACACAAAACCTCCACAAGTTTCCACAAAATCTAAGAAAAATTCCTCAAAATTCTTCAAGTCTCCTCAAAACCACACAAAGTCCTTCAAAAAGGCTCACTAAATCCCAGAAAAATCACACAAAATTCCCTAAATCTTCTCAAAACACGGACAAAATCCACAAAAATCCCACCAAATCTCCACAAATTCCCACAGAATACATGAAAAATCCCTGATAATTCGACAGTTCTCTACAGAATCTCACCAAATTCCAGAAAAGTCCCTCAAAGTTCCACAAGCATCCCACAAAATCTCCCTAATATCCAACAAAATTCCAGGAAAAATCTCACAAAAATCCCTAAATCTTCTGAAAACTCGACCAAATTCCAGAAACGCCCCATAAAATCAGCACAGTTTCCCACAAAATTCAAGAAAAAACTCCACAAAATTCCCTAAATCTTCTCAAAACTTTACCAAATTCCAGAAAAATCCCACCAAATCTCCACAAATTCTCACAGAATACATGAAAAATCCCTGATAATTCGTCAGTTCTCTACAGAATCTCACCAAATTCCAGAAAAGTCCCTCAAAGTTCCACAAGCATCCCACAAAATCTTCCTAATATCCAACAAAATTCCAGGAAAAATCCCACAAAATTCCCTAAATCTTCCCAAAACACGACCAAATTCTAGAAAAATATCCCACCAAATCTCACCAAATTCCCACAGAATACATGAAAAATCCCTCAAGATCCCTAAATTTACACAATATCCCACAAAATTCCACAAAAATCACACAAAACCTCCACAAGTTTCCACAAAATCTAAGAAAAATTCCTCACAATTTTTCAAGTCTCGTCAAAACCACACGAAGTCCTTCAAAAAGGCCCACTAAATCCCAGAAAAATCACACAAAATTCCCTAAATCTTCTCAAAACACGGCCAAAATCCACAAAAATCCCACCAAATCTCCACAAATTCCCACAGAATACATGAAAAATCCCTGATAATTCTTCAGTTCTCTACAGAATCTCACCAAATTCCAGAAAAGTCCCTCAAAGTTCCACAAGCATCCCACAAAATCTCCCCAGTATCCAACAAAATTCCAGGAAAAATCCCACAAAATTCCCTAAATCTTCTCAAAACACGACCAAATTCTAGAAAAATATCCCACCAAATCTCACCAAATTCCCACAAAATACATGAAAAATCCCTCAAGATCCCTAAATCGCCTCAATATCCCACAAAATCACACAAAAATCACACAAAACCTCCACAAGTTTCCACAAAATCTAAGAAAAATCCCTGAAAATTCTTCAAGTCTCCTCAAAACCAAACAAAGTCCTTGAAAAGGACCACCAAATTCCAGAAAAATCCCACAGAATCTCCACAAATTCCCACAAAATCTAAAACAAATTCCTCAAAATTCTTCAAGTCTCCTCAGAATCCCACACAATTCCAGAAAAAACCCACAAAATTCCAGAGAAGTCCCACAAAACTCCCTAAATCTTCTCAAAACCCTACCAATTCACAGGAATGTCCCACAAAATCTCCACCAATTCCCAGAACATCCCACAAAAATCTCACAAAAATCCCTAAATCTTCTGAAAACTCGACCAAATTCCAGAAACGCCCCATAAAATCAGCACAGTTTCACACAAAATTCAAGAAAAAACACCACAAAATTCCCAAAATCTTTTCAAAATACCACAAAATTCTTGAAAAGCCCCACCAAATTCCAGAAACATCCCACAAAATGTCCTCAATACCCAACAAAATCCCAGAAAAATCACACAAAATTCCCTAAATCTTCTCAAAACACGGCCAAAATCCACAAAAATCCCACCAAATCTCCACAAATTCCCACAAAATACATGAAAAATCCCTCAAGATCCCTAAATCGCCTCAATATCCCACAAAATCACACAAAAATCACACCAAACCTCCACAAGTTTCCACAAAATCTAAGAAAAATTCCTCACAATTCTTCAAGTCTCCTCAAAACCACACAAAGTCCTTCAAAAAGGCCCACTAAATCCCAGAAAAATCACACAAAATTCCCTAAATCTTCTCAAAACATGGCCAAAATCCACAAAAATCCCACCAAATCTCCACAAATTCCCACAGAATACATGAAAAATCCCTGATAATTCGTCAGTTCTCTACAGAATCTCACCAAATTCCAGAAAAGTCCCTCAAAGTTCCACAAACATCCCACAAAATCTCCCTAATATCCAACAAAATTCCAGGAAAATC
Organism: Cyanistes caeruleus; assembly: GCF_971803275.1. Classification (NCBI taxonomy): domain Eukaryota; kingdom Metazoa; phylum Chordata; class Aves; order Passeriformes; family Paridae; genus Cyanistes; species Cyanistes caeruleus. Next base: position 1,256,861 of record NW_028255893.1, on the reverse strand, counting down.
CCACAAAATTCCCTAAATCTTCTCAAAACACGACCAAATTCTAGAAAAATATCCCACCAAATCTCCACAAATTCCCACAAAATACATGAAAAATCCCTCAAGATCCCTAAATCGCCTCAATATCCCACAAAATCCCACAAAAATCACACAAAACCTCCACAAGTTTCCACAAAATCTAAGAAAAACCCCTGAAAATTCTTCAAGTCTCCTCAAAATCAAACAAAGTCCTTGAAAAGGCCCACCAAATTCCAGAAAAATCCCACAGAATCTACACAAATTCCCACAAAATCTAAAACAAATTCCTCAAAATTCTTCAAGTCTCCTCAGAATCCCACACAATTCCAGAAAAAACCCACAAAATTCCAGAGAAGTCCCACAAAACTCCCTAAATCATTTCAAAACCCTACCAATTCACAGGAATGTCCCACAAAATCTCCACCAATTCCCAGAACATCCCACAAAAATCTCACAAAAATCCCTAAATCTTCTGAAAACTCGACCAAATTCCAGAAACGCTCCATAAAATCAGCACAGTTTCCCTCAAAATTCAAGAAAAACACCACAAAATTCCCAAAATCTTTTCAAAATACCACAAAATTCTTGAAAAGCCCCACCAAATTCCAGAAACATCCCACAAAATGTCCTCAATACCCAACAAAATCCCAGAAAAATCACACAAAATTCCCTAAATCTTCTCAAAACACGGCCAAAATCCACAAAAATCCCACCAAATCTCCACAAATTCCCACAGAATACATGAAAAATCCCTGATAATTCGTCAGTTCTCTACAGAATCTCACCAAATTCCAGAAAAGTCCCTCAAAGTTCCACAAGCATCCCACAAAATCTCCCTAATATCCAACAAAATTCCAGGAAAAATCTCACAAAATTCCCTAAATCTTCTGAAAACTTGACCAAATTCCAGAAACGCCCCATAAAATCAGCACAGTTTCCCACAAAATTCAAGAAAAAACTCCACAAAATTCCCTAAATCTTCTCAAAACTCCAACAAATTCCACAAAAATCCCACCAAATCTCCACAAATTCCCACAGAATACATGAAAAATCCCTGATAATTCGTCAGTTCTCTACAAAATCTCACCAAATTCCAGAAAAGTCCCTCAAAGTTCCACAAACATCCCACAAAATCTCCCAATATCCAACAAAATTCCAGGAAAAATCCCACAAAATTCCCTAAATCTTCTCAAAATACGGCCAAAATCCACAAAAATCCCACCAAATCTCCACAAATTCCCACAAAATACATGAAAAATCCCTCAAGATCCTTAAATCGCCTCAATATCCCACAAAATCCCACAAAAATCACACAAAACCTCCACAAGTTTCCACAAAATATAAAAAAAAATCCTCAAAATTCTTCAAGTCTCCTCAAAACCACACAAAGTCCTTGAAAAGGCCCACCAAATTCCAGAAAAATCCCACAGAATCTACACAAATTCCCCAAAATCTAAAACAAATTCCTCAAAATTTTTCAAGTCTCCTCAGAATCCCACACAATTCCAGAAAAAAACCCACAAAATTCCAGAGAAGTCCCACAAAACTCCCTAAATCATTTCAAAACCCTACCAATTCACAGGAATGTCCCACAAAATCTCCACCAATTCCCAGAACATCCCACAAAAATCTCACAAAAATCCCTAAATCTTCTGAAAACTCGACCAAATTCCAGAAACGCCCCATAAAATCAGCACAGTTTCCCACAAAATTCAAGAAAAAACACCACAAAATTCCCAAAATCTTTTCAAAATACCACAAAATTCTTGAAAAGCCCCACCAAATTCCAGAAACATCCCACAAAATGTCCTCAATACCCAACAAAATCCCAGAAACATCCCACAAAATTCCATAAATCTTCTCTAAACACGGCCAAAATCCACAAAAATCCCACCAAATCTCCACAAATTCCCACAGAATACATGAAAAATCCCTCAAGATCCCTAAATCGCCTCAATATCCCACAAAATCCCACAAAAATCACACAAAACCTCCACAAGTTTCCACAAAATCTAAGAAAAATTCCTCAAAATTCTTCAAGTCTCCTCAAAACCACACAAAGTTCTTGAAAAGGCCCACCAAATTCCAGAAAAATCTTACAGAATTCCCTAAATCTTCTCAAAACTCTACCAAATTCTAGAAAAATCCCACCAAATCTCCACAAATTCCCACAGAATACATGAAAAATCCCTGATAATTCTTCAGTTCTCTACAGAATCTCACCAAATTCCAGAGAAGTCCCTCGAAGTTCCAGAAACATCCCACAAAATCTCCCCAGTATCCAACAAAATTGCAGGAAAAATCCCACAAAATTCCCTTAATCTTCTCAAAACTCTACCAAATTCCAGAAAAATCCCACCAAATCTCCACAAATTCCACAGAATACATGAAAAATCCCTGATAGTTCGTCAATTCTCTACAAAATCTCACAAAATTCCAGAAGAGTCCCTCAAAGTTCCACAAACATTCCACAAAAACTCCCCAGTATCCAACAAAATTCCAGGAAAAATCCCACAAAATTCCCATAAATCTTCTCAAAACACGACCAAATTGTAGAAAAATATCCCACCAAATCTCCACAAAATCCCACAAAATACATGAAAAATCCCTCCAGATCCCTAAATCGCCTCAATATCCCACAAAATCCCACAAAAATCACACAAAACCTCCACAAGTTTCCACAAAATATAAAAAAAATCCTCAAAATTCTTCAAGTCTCTTCAAAACCACACAAAGTCCTTGAAAAGGCCCACCAAATTCCAGTAAAATCCCACAGAATCTCCACAAATTCCCACAAAATCTAAAACAAATTCCTCAAAATTCTTCAAGTCTCCTCAGAATCCCACACAATTCCAGAAAAAACCCACAAAATTCCAGAGAAGTCCCACAAAACTCCCTAAATCATTTCAAAACCCTACCAATTCACAGGAATGTCCCACAAAATCTCCACCAATTCCCAGAACATCCCACAAAAATCTCACAAAAATCCCTAAATCTTCTGAAAACTCGACCAAATTCCAGAAACGCCCCATAAAATCAGCACAGTTTCCCACAAAATTCAAGAAAAAACACCACAAAATTCCCAAAATCTTTTCAAAATACCACAAAATTCTTGAAAAGCCCCACCAAATTCCAGAAACATCCCACAAAATGTCCTCAATACCCAACAAAATCCCAGAAAAATCCCACAAAATTCCCTAAATCTTCTGAAAACTTGACGAAATTCCAGAAACGCCCCATAAAATCAGCACAGTATCCAACAAAATCCCAGAAAAATCACACAAAATTCCCTAAATCTTCTCAAAACACGGCCAAAATCCACAAAAATCCCACCAAATCACCACAAATTCCCACAGGATACATGAAAAATCCCTGATAATTCGTCCGTTCTCTACAGAATCTCACCAAATTCCAGAAGAGTCCCTCAAAGTTCCAGAAGCATCCCACAAAATCTCCCCAGTATCCAATAAAATTCCAGGAAAAATCCCACCAAATTCCCTAAATCTTCTCAAAACACGACCAAATTCTAGAAAAATATCCCACCAAATCTCCACAAATTCCCACAAAATACATGAAAAATCCCTCAAGATCCCTAAATCGCCTCAATATCCCACAAAATCCCACAAAAATCACACAAAACCTCCACAGGTTTGTATAAAATCTAAGAAAAAATCCTCAAAATTCCTCAAGTCTCCTCAAAACCACACAAAGTCCTTGAAAAGGCCCACCAAATTCCAGTAAAATCCCACAGAATCTCCAACAATTCCCACAAAATCTAAAACAAATTCCTAAAAATTCTTCAAGTCTCCTCAGAATCCCACACAATTCCAGAAAAAACCCACAAAATTCCAGAGAAGTCCCACAAAACTCCCTAAATCATTTCAAAACCCTACCAATTCACAGGAATGTCCCACAAAATCTCCACCAATTCCCAGAACATCCCACAAAAATCTCACAAAAATCCGTAATCTTCTGAAAACTCGACCGAATTCCAGAAACGCCCCATAAAATCAGCACAGATTCCCACAAAATTCATGAAAAAACACCACAAAATTCCCAAAATCTTTTCAAAATACCACAAAATTCTTGAAAAGCCCCACCAAATTCCAGAAACATCCCACAAAATGTCCTCAATACCCAACAAAATCCCAGAAAAATCACACAAAATTCCCTAAATCTCCTCAAAACACGGACAAAATCCACAAAAATCCCACCAAATCTCCACAAATTCCCACAGAATACATGAAAAATCCCTGATAATTCGTCAGTTCTCTACAGAATCTCACCAAATTCCAGAAAAGTCCCTCAAAGTTCCACAAGCATCCCACAAAATCTCCCTAATATCCAACAAAATTCCAGGAAAAATCTCACAAAATTCCCTAAATCTTCTGAAAACTTGACCAAATTCCAGAAACGCCCCATAAAATCAGCACAGTTTCCCAAAAAATTCAAGAAAAAACTCAACAAAATTCCCTAAATCTTCTCAAAACTCCAACAAATTCCACAAAAAACCCACCAAATCTCCACAAATTCCCACAGAATACATGAAAAATCCCTGATAATTCGTCAGTTCTCTACAAAATCTCACCAAATTCCAGAAAAGTCCCTCAAAGTTCCACAAACATCCCACAAAATCTCCCAATATCCAACAAAATTCCAGGAAAAATCCCACAAAATTCCCTAAATCTTCCCAAAACACGACCAAAATCCACAAAAATCCCACCAAATCTCCACAAATTCCCACAAAATACATGAAAAATCCCTCAAGATCCTTAAATCGCCTCAATATCCCACAAAATCCCACAAAAATCACACAAAACCTCCACAAGTTTCCACAAAATATAAAAAAAAATCCTCAAAATTCTTCAAGTCTCCTCAAAACCACACAAAGTCCTTGAAAAGGCCCACCAAATTCCAGAAAAATCCCACAGAATCTACACAAATTCCCCAAAATCTAAAACAAATTCCTCAAAATTTTTCAAGTCTCCTCAGAATCCCACACAATTCCAGAAAAACCCCACAAAATTCCAGAGAAGTCCCACAAAACTCCCTAAATCATTTCAAAACCCTACCAATTCACAGGAATGTCCCACAAAATCTCCACCAATTCCCAGAACATCCCACAAAAATCTCACAAAAATCCCTAAATCTTCTGAAAACTCGACCAAATTCCAGAAACGCCCCATAAAATCAGCACAGTTTCCCACAAAATTCAAGAAAAAACACCACAAAATTCCCAAAATCTTTTCAAAATACCACAAAATTCTTGAAAAGGCCCACCAAATTCCAGAAACATCCCACAAAATGTCCTCAATACCCAACAAAATCCCAGAAAAATCACACAAAATTCCCTAAATCTTCTCAAAACACGGCCAAAATCCACAAAAATCCCACCAAATCTCCACAAATTCCCACAGAATACATGAAAAATCCCTCAAGATCCCTAAATCGCCTCAATATCTCACAAAATCCCACAAAAATCACACAAAAACTCCACAAGTTTCCACAAAATCTAAGAAAAATTCCTCAAAATTCTTCAAGTCTCCTCAAAACCACACAAAGTTCTTGAAAAGGCCCACCAAATTCCAGAAAAATCTTACAGAATTCCCTAAATCTTCTCAAAACTCTACCAAATTCCAGAAAAATCCCACCAAATCTCCACAAATTCCCACAGAATACATGAAAAATCCCTGATAATTCTTCAGTTCTCTACAGAATCTCACCAAATTCCAGAGAAGTCCCTCGAAGTTCCAGAAACATCCCACAAAATCTCCCCAGTATCCAACAAAATTCCAGGAATAATCCCACAAAATTCCCTTAATCTTCTCAAAACTCTACCAAATTCCAGAAAAATCCCACCAAATCTCCACAAATTCCCACAGAATACATGAAAAATCCCTGATAATTCTTCAGTTCTCTACAGAATCTCACCAAATTCCAGAAAAGTCCCTCAAAGTTCCACAAAATCTACTCAATATCCAACAAAATTCAAGAAAAATCCCACAAAATTCCCTAAATCTTCACAAAACACGACCAAATTCTAGAAAAATATCCCACCAAATCTCCACAAATTCCCACAAAATACATGAAAAATCCCTCAAGATCCCTAAATCGCCTCAATATCCCACAAAATCCCACAAAAATCACACAAAACCTCCACAAGTTTCCACAAAATATAAAAAAAATCCTCAAAATTCTTCAAGTCTCTTCAAAACCACACAAAGTCCTTGAAAAGGCCCACCAAATTCCAGTAAAATCCCACAGAATCTCCACAAATTCCCACAAAATCTAAAACAAATTCCTCAAAATTCTTCAAGTCTCCTCAGAATCCCACACAATTCCAGAAAAAACCCACAAAATTCCAGAGAAGTCCCACAAAACTCCCTAAATCATTTCAAAACCCTACCAATTCACAGGAATGTCCCACAAAATCTCCACCAATTCCCAGAACATCCCACAAAAATCTCACAAAAATCCCTAAATCTTCTGAAAACTCGACCAAATTCCAGAAACGCCCCATAAAATCAGCACAGTTTCCCACAAAATTCAAGAAAAAACACCACAAAATTCCCAAAATCTTTTCAAAATACCACAAAATTCTTGAAAAGCCCCACCAAATTCCAGAAACATCCCACAAAATGTCCTCAATACCCAACAAAATCCCAGAAAAATCCCACAAAATTCCCTAAATCTTCTGAAAACTTGACGAAATTCCAGAAACGCCCCATAAAATCAGCACAGTATCCAACAAAATCCCAGAAAAATCCCACAAAATTCCCTAAATCTTCTCAAAACACGGCCAAAATCCACAAAAATCCCACCAAATCTCCACAAATTCCCACAGAATACATGAAAAATCCCTGATAATTCGTCCGTTCTGTACAGAATCTCACCAAATTCCAGAAGAGTCCCTCAAAGTTCCACAAACATCCCACAAAATCTCCCCAGTATCCAACAAAATTCCAGGAAAAATCCCACAAAATTCCCTAAATCTTCTCAAAACACGACCAAATTCTAGAAAAATATCCCACCAAATCTCCACAAATTCCCACAAAATACATGAAAAATCCCTCAAGATCCCTAAATCGCCTCAATATCCCACAAAATCCCACAAAAATCACACAAAACCTCCACACGTTTCCACAAAATATAAAAAAAAATCCTCAAAATTCTTCAAGTCTCCTCAAAACCACGCAAAGTCCTTGAAAAGGCCCACCAAATTCCAGGAAAATCCCACAGAATCTACACAAATTCCCACAAAATCTAAAACAAATTCCTCAAAATTCTTCAAGTCTCCTCAAAACCACACAAAGTCCTTCAAAAAGGCCCACCAAATTCCAGAAAAATCTTACAGAATTCCCTAAATCTTCTCAAAACATGACCAAATTCTAGAAAAATATCACACCAAATCTCCACAAATTCCCACAGAATACATGAAAAATATCTGATAATTCATCAGTTCTCTACAGAATCTCACCAAATTCCAGAAAAGTCCCTCAAAGTTCCACAAACATCCCACAAAATCTCCCCAGAATCCAACAAAATTCCAGGAAAAATCCCACAAAATTCCCTAAATCTTCTTAAAACACGGCAAAATCCACAAAAATCACACCAAATCTCCACAAATTCCCTCAGAATACATGAAAAATCCCTGATAATTCGTCAGTTCTCTACAGAATCTCACCAAATTCCAATAAAGTCCCTCAAAGTTCCACAAACATCCCACAAAATCTCCCCAGGATCCAACAAAATTCCAGGAAAAATCCCACAAAATTCCCTAAATCTTCTCAAAACTCTACCAAATTCCAGAAAAATATACCACCGAATCTCCACAAATTCCCACAGAATACATGAAAAATCCCTGATAATTCTTCAGTTCTCTACAGAATCTCACCAAATTCCAGAAAAGTCCCTCAAAGTTCCACAAACATCCCACAAAATCTCCCCAGAATCCAACAAAATTCCAGGAAAAATCCCACAAAATTCCCTAAATCTTCTTAAAACACGGCAAAATCCACAAAAATCACACCAAATCTCCACAAATTCCCTCAGAATACATGAAAAATCCCTGATAATTCTTCAGTTCTCTACAGAATCTCACCAAATTCCAGAAAAGTCCCTCAAAGTTCCACAAACATCCCACAAAATCTCCCTAATATCCAACAAAATTCCAGGAAAATCCCACAAAATTCCCTAAATCTTCTCAAAACACGACCAAATTCTAGAAAAATATCCCACCAAATCTCCACAAATTCCCACAAAATACATGAAAAATCCCTCAAGATCCCTAAATCGCCTCAATATCCCACAAAATCCCACAAAAATCACACAAAACCTCCACAAGTTTCCACAAAATATAAAAAAAAATCCTCAAAATTCTTCAAGTCTCCTCAAAACCACACAAAGTCTTTGAAAAAAACCACCAAATTCCAGAAAAATCCCACAGAATCTACACAAATTCCCACAAAATCTAAAACAAATTCCTCAAAATTCTTCAAGTCTCCTCAGAATCCCACACAATTCCAGAAAAAAACCCACAAAATTCCAGAGAAGTCCCACAAAACTCCCTAAATCATTTCAAAACCCTACCAATTCACAGGAATGTCCCACAAAATCTCCACCAATTCCCAGAACATCTCACAAAAATCTCACAAAAATCCCTAAATCTTCTGAAAACTCGACCAAATTGCAGAAACGCCCCATAAAATCAGCACTGTTTCCCACAAAATTCAAGAAAAAACACCACAAAATTCCCTAAATCTTTTCAAAATACCACAAAATTCTTGAAAAGCCCCACCAAATTCCAGAAACATCCCACAAAATGTCCTCAATACCCAACAAAATCCCAGAAAAATCCCACAAAATTCCCTAAATCTTCTGAAAACTTGACGAAATTCCAGAAACGCCCCATAAAATCAGCACAGTATCCAACAAAATCCCAGAAAAATCCCACAAAATTCCCTAAATCTTCTCAAAACACGGCCAAAATCCACAAAAATCCCACCAAATCTCCACAAATTCCCACAGAATACATGAAAAATCCCTGATAATTCGTCCGTTCTATACAGAATCTCACCAAATTCCAGAAGAGTCCCTCAAAGTTCCACAAACATCCCACAAAATCTCCCCAGTATCCAACAAAATTCCAGGAAAAATCCCACAAAATTCCCTAAATCTTCTCAAAACACGACCAAATTCTAGAAAAATATCCCACCAAATCTCCACAAATTCCCACAAAATACATGAAAAATCCCTCAAGATCCCTAAATCGCCTCAATATCCCACAAAATCCCACAAAAATCACACAAAACCTCCACACGTTTCCACAAAATATAAAAAAAAATCCTCAAAATTCTTCAAGTCTCCTCAAAACCACGCAAAGTCCTTGAAAAGGCCCACCAAATTCCAGGAAAATCCCACAGAATCTACACAAATTCCCACAAAATCTAAAACAAATTCCTCAAAATTCTTCAAGTCTCCTCAAAACCACACAAAGTCCTTCAAAAAGGCCCACCAAATTCCAGAAAAAACTTACAGAATTCCCTAAACCTTGTCAAAACATGACCAAATTCTAGAAAAATATCACACCAAATCTCCACAAATTCCCACAGAATACATGAAAAATCCCTGATAATTCGTCAGTTCTCTACAGAATCTCACCAAATTCCAGAAGAGTCCGTCAAAGTTCCACAAACATCCCACAAAATCTCCCCAGAATCCAACAAAATTCCAGGAAAAATCCCACAAAATTCCCTAAATCTTCTTAAAACACGGCAAAATCCACAAAAATCACACCAAATCTCCACAAATTCCCACAGAATACATGAAAAATCCCTGATAATTCGTCAGTTCTCTACAGAATCTCACCAAATTCCAGAAAAGTCCCTCAAAGTTCCACAAACATCCCACAAAATCTCCCCAGTATCCAACAAAATTCCAGGAATAATCCCACAAAATTCCCTAAATCTTCTCAAAACATGACCAAATTCCAGAAAAATATACCACCGAATCTCCACAAATTCCCACAGAATACATGAAAAATCCCTGATAATTCGTCAGTTCTCTACAGAATCTCACCAAATTCCAGAAAAGTCCCTCAAAGTTCCACAAAATCTACTCAATATCCAACAAAATTCAAGAAAAATCCCACAAAATTCCCTAAATCTTCACAAAACACGACCAAATTCTAGAAAAATATCCCACCAAATCTCCACAAATTCCCACAAAATACATGAAAAATCCCTCAAGATCCCTAAATCGCCTCAATATCCCACAAAATCCCACAAAAATCACACAAAACCTCCACAAGTTTCCACAAAATATAAAAAAAAATCCTCAAAATTCTTCAAGTCTCCTCAAAACCACACAAAGTCTTTGAAAAAAACCACCAAATTCCAGAAAAATCCCACAGAATCTACACAAATTCCCAAAAATCTAAAACAAATTCCTCAAAATTCTTCAAGTCTCCTCAGAATCCCACACAATTCCAGAAAAAAACCCAGAAAATTCCAGAGAAGTCCCACAAAACTCCCTAAATCATTTCAAAACCCTACCAATTCACAGGAAAGTCCCACAAAATCTCTACCAATTCCCAGAACATCCCACAAAAATCTCACAAAAATCCCTAAATCTTCTGAAAACTCGACCAAATTCCAGAAACGCCCCATAAAATCAGCACAGTTTCCCAAAAAATTCAAGAAAAAACACCACAAAATTCCCAAAATCTTTTCAAAATACCACAAAATTCTTGAAAAGCCCCACCAAATTCCAGAAACATCCCACAAAATGTCCTCAATACCCAACAAAATCCCAGAAAAATCCCACAAAATTCCCTAAATCTTCTGAAAACTTGACGAAATTCCAGAAACGCCCCATAAAATCAGCACAGTATCCAACAAAATCCCAGAAAAATCCCACAAAATTCCCTAAATCTTCTCAAAACACGGCCAAAATCCACAAAAATCCCACCAAATCTCCACAAATTCCCACAGAATACATGAAAAATCCCTGATAATTCGTCCGTTCTGTACAGAATCTCACCAAATTCCAGAAGAGTCCCTCAAAGTTCCACAAACATCCCACAAAATCTCCCCAGTATCCAACAAAATTCCAGGAAAAATCCCACAAAATTCCCTAAATCTTCTCAAAACACGACCAAATTCTAGAAAAATATCCCACCAAATCTCCACAAATTCCCACAAAATACATGAAAAATCCCTCAAGATCCCTAAATCGCCTCAATATCCCACAAAATCCCACAAAAATCACACAAAACCTCCACACGTTTCCACAAAATATAAAAAAAAATCCTCAAAATTCTTCAAGTCTCCTCAAAACCACGCAAAGTCCTTGAAAAGGCCCACCAAATTCCAGGAAAATCCCACAGAATCTACACAAATTCCCACAAAATCTAAAACAAATTCCTCAAAATTCTTCAAGTCTCCTCAAAACCACACAAAGTCCTTCAAAAAGGCCCACCAAATTCCAGAAAAATCTTACAGAATTCCCTAAATCTTCTCAAAACATGACCAAATTCTAGAAAAATATCACACCAAATCTCCACAAATTCCCACAGAATACATGAAAAATATCTGATAATTCATCAGTTCTCTACAGAATCTCACCAAATTCCAGAAAAGTCCCTCAAAGTTCCACAAACATCCCACAAAATCTCCCCAGAATCCAACAAAATTCCAGGAAAAATCCCACAAAATTCCCTAAATCTTCTTAAAACACGGCAAAATCCACAAAAATCACACCAAATCTCCACAAATTCCCTCAGAATACATGAAAAATCCCTGATAATTCGTCAGTTCTCTACAGAATCTCACCAAATTCCAGAAAAGTCCCTCAAAGTTCCACAAACATCCCACAAAATCTCCCCAGGATCCAACAAAATTCCAGGAAAAATCCCACAAAATTCCCTAAATCTTCTCAAAACTCTACCAAATTCCAGAAAAATATACCACCGAATCTCCACAAATTCCCACAGAATACATGAAAAATCCCTGATAATTCTTCAGTTCTCTACAGAATCTCACCAAATTCCAGAAAAGTCCCTCAAAGTTCCACAAACATCCCACAAAATCTCCCCAGAATCCAACAAAATTCCAGGAAAAATCCCACAAAATTCCCTAAATCTTCTTAAAACACGGCAAAATCCACAAAAATCACACCAAATCTCCACAAATTCCCTCAGAATACATGAAAAATTCCTGATAATTCTTCAGTTCTCTACAGAATCTCACCAAATTCCAGAAAAGTCCCTCAAAGTTCCACAAACATCCCACAAAATCTCCCTAATATCCAACAAAATTCCAGGAAAATCCCACAAAATTCCCTAAATCTTCTCAAAACACGACCAAATTCTAGAAAAATATCCCACCAAATCTCCACAAATTCCCACAAAATACATGAAAAATCCCTCAAGATCCCTAAATCGCCTCAATATCCCACAAAATCCCACAAAAATCACACAAAACCTCCACAAGTTTCCACAAAATATAAAAAAAAATCCTCAAAATTCTTCAAGTCTCCTCAAAACCACACAAAGTCCTTGAAAAAAACCACCAAATTCCAGAAAAATCCCACAGAATCTACACAAATTCCCACAAAATCTAAAACAAATTCCTCAAAATTCTTCAAGTCTCCTCAGAATCCCACACAATTCCAGAAAAAAACCCACAAAATTCCAGAGAAGTCCCACAAAACTCCCTAAATCATTTCAAAACCCTACCAATTCACAGGAATGTCCCACAAAATCTCCACCAATTCCCAGAACATCTCACAAAAATCTCACAAAAATCCCTAAATCTTCTGAAAACTCGACCAAATTGCAGAAACGCCCCATAAAATCAGCACTGTTTCCCACAAAATTCAAGAAAAAACACCACAAAATTCCCTAAATCTTTTCAAAATACCACAAAATTCTTGAAAAGCCCCACCAAATTCCAGAAACATCCCACAAAATGTCCTCAATACCCAACAAAATCCCAGAAAAATCCCACAAAATTCCCTAAATCTTCTGAAAACTTGACGAAATTCCAGAAACGCCCCATAAAATCAGCACAGTATCCAACAAAATCCCAGAAAAATCCTACAAAATTCCCTAAATCTTCTCAAAACACGGCCAAAATCCACAAAAATCCCACCAAATCTCCACAAATTCCCACAGAATACATGAAAAATCCCTGATAATTCGTCCGTTCTATACAGAATCTCACCAAATTCCAGAAGAGTCCCTCAAAGTTCCACAAACATCCCACAAAATCTCCCCAGTATCCAACAAAATTCCAGGAAAAATCCCACAAAATTCCCTAAATCTTCTCAAAACACGACCAAATTCTAGAAAAATATCCCACCAAATCTCCACAAATTCCCACAAAATACATGAAAAATCCCTCAAGATCCCTAAATCGCCTCAATATCCCACAAAATCCCACAAAAATCACACAAAACCTCCACACGTTTCCACAAAATATAAAAAAAAATCCTCAAAATTCTTCAAGTCTCCTCAAAACCACGCAAAGTCCTTGAAAAGGCCCACCAAATTCCAGGAAAATCCCACAGAATCTACACAAATTCCCACAAAATCTAAAACAAATTCCTCAAAATTCTTCAAGTCTCCTCAAAACCACACAAAGTCCTTCAAAAAGGCCCACCAAATTCCAGAAAAAACTTACAGAATTCCCTAAACCTTGTCAAAACATGACCAAATTCTAGAAAAATATCACACCAAATCTCCACAAATTCCCACAGAATACATGAAAAATCCCTGATAATTCGTCAGTTCTCTACAGAATCTCACCAAATTCCAGAAGAGTCCGTCAAAGTTCCACAAACATCCCACAAAATCTCCCCAGAATCCAACAAAATTCCAGGAAAAATCCCACAAAATTCCCTAAATCTTCTTAAAACACGGCAAAATCCACAAAAATCACACCAAATCTCCACAAATTCCCACAGAATACATGAAAAATCCCTGATAATTCGTCAGTTCTCTACAGAATCTCACCAAATTCCAGAAAAGTCCCTCAAAGTTCCACAAACATCCCACAAAATCTCCCCAGTATCCAACAAAATTCCAGGAATAATCCCACAAAATTCCCTAAATCTTCTCAAAACTCTACCAAATTCCAGAAAAATATACCACCGAATCTCCACAAATTCCCACAGAATACATGAAAAATCCCTGATAATTCGTCAGTTCTCTACAGAATCTCACCAAATTCCAGAAAAGTCCCTCAAAGTTCCACAAAATCTACTCAATATCCAACAAAATTCAAGAAAAATCCCACAAAATTCCCTAAATCTTCACAAAACACGACCAAATTCTAGAAAAATATCCCACCAAATCTCCACAAATTCCCACAAAATACATGAAAAATCCCTCAAGATCCCTAAATCGCCTCAATATCCCACAAAATCCCACAAAAATCACACAAAACCTCCACAAGTTTCCACAAAATATAAAAAAAAATCCTCAAAATTCTTCAAGTCTCCTCAAAACCACACAAAGTCTTTGAAAAAAACCACCAAATTCCAGAAAAATCCCACAGAATCTACACAAATTCCCAAAAATCTAAAACAAATTCCTCAAAATTCTTCAAGTCTCCTCAGAATCCCACACAATTCCAGAAAAAAACCCACAAAATTCCAGAGAAGTCCCACAAAACTCCCTAAATCATTTCAAAACCCTACCAATTCACAGGAAAGTCCCACAAAATCTCTACCAATTCCCAGAACATCCCACAAAAATCTCACAAAAATCCCTAAATCTTCTGAAAACTCGACCAAATTCCAGAAACGCCCCATAAAATCAGCACAGTTTCCCAAAAAATTCAAGAAAAAACACCACAAAATTCCCAAAATCTTTTCAAAATACCACAAAATTCTTGAAAAGCCCCACCAAATTCCAGAAACATCCCACAAAATGTCCTCAATACCCAACAAAATCCCAGAAAAATCCCACAAAATTCCCTAAATCTTCTGAAAACTTGACGAAATTCCAGAAACGCCCCATAAAATCAGCACAGTATCCAACAAAATCCCAGAAAAATCACACAAAATTCCCTAAATCTTCTCAAAACACGGCCAAAATCCACAAAAATACCACCAAATCTCCACAAATTCCCACAGAATACATGAAAAATCCCTGATAATTCGTCCGTTCTCTACAGAATCTCACCAAATTCCAGAAGAGTCCCTCAAAGTTCCACAAACATCCCACAAAATCTCCCCAGTATCCAATAAAATTCCAGGAAAAATCCCACAAAATTCCCTAAATCTTCCCAAAACACGACCAAATTCTAGAAAAATATCCCACCAAATCTCCACAAATTCCCACAAAATACATGAAAAATCCCTCAAGATCCTTAAATCGCCTCAATATCCCACAAAATCCCACAAAAATCACACAAAACCTCCACAAGTTTCCACAAAGTATAAAAAAAAATCCTCAAAATTCTTCAAGTCTCCTCAAAACCACACAAAGTCCTTGAAAAGGCCCACCAAATTCCAGTAAAATCCCACAGAATCTCCACAAATTCCCACAAAATCTAAAACAAATTCCTCAAAATTCTTCAAGTCTCCTCAAAACCACACAAAGTCCTTCAAAAAGGCCCACCAAATTCCAGAAAAATCTTACAGAATTCCCTAAATCTTCTCAAAACATGACCAAATTCTAGAAAAATATCACACCGAATCTCCACAAATTCCCACAGAATACATGAAAAATCCCTGATAATTCGTCAGTTCTCTACAGAATCTCACCAAATTCCAGAAAAGTCCCTCAAAGTTCCACAAACATCCCACAAAATCTCCCCAGTATCCAACAAAATTCCAGGAAAAATCCCACAAAATTCCCTAAATCTTCTCAAAACATGACCAAATTCTAGAAAAATATACCACCGAATCTCCACAAATTCCCACAGAATACATGAAAAATCCCTGATAATTCGTCAGTTCTCTACAGAATCTCACCAAATTCCAGAAAAGTCCCTCAAAGTTCCACAAAATCTACTCAATATCCAACAAAATTCAAGAAAAATCCCACAAAATTCCCTAAATCTTCACAAAACACGACCAAATTCTAGAAAAATATCCCACCAAATCTCCACAAATTCCCACAAAATACATGAAAAATCCCTCAAGATCCCTAAATCGCCTCAATATCCCACAAAATCCCACAAAAATCACACAAAACCTCCACAAGTTTCCACAAAATATAAAAAAAAATCCTCAAAATTCTTCAAGTCTCCTCAAAACCACACAAAGTCCTTCAAAAAGGCCCACCAAATTCCAGAAAAATCTTACAGAATTCCCTAAATCTTCTCAAAACATGACCAAATTCTAGAAAAATATCACACCAAATCTCCACAAATTCCCACAGAATACATGAAAAATCCCTGATAATTCGTCAGTTCTCTACAGAATCTCACCAAATTCCAGAAAAGTCCCTCAAAGTTCCACAAACATCCCACAAAATCTCCCCAGAATCCAACAAAATTCCAGGAAAAATCCCACAAAATTCCCTAAATCTTCTTAAAACACGGCAAAATCCACAAAAATCACACCAAATCTCCACAAATTCCCACAGAATACATGAAAAATCCCTGATAATTCGTCAGTTCTCTACAGAATCTCACCAAATTCCAGAAAAGTCCCTCAAAGTTCCACAAACATCCCACAAAATCTCCCCAGGATCCAACAAAATTCCAGGAAAAATCCCACAAAATTCCCTAAATCTTCTCAAAACTCTACCAAATTCCAGAAAAATATACCACCGAATCTCCACAAATTCCCACAGAATACATGAAAAATCCCTGATAATTCTTCAGTTCTCTACAGAATCTCACCAAATTCCAGAAAAGTCCCTCAAAGTTCCACAAACATCCCACAAAATCTCCCCAGAATCCAACAAAATTCCAGGAAAAATCCCACAAAATTCCCTAAATCTTCTTAAAACACGGCAAAATCCACAAAAATCACACCAAATCTCCACAAATTCCCTCAGAATACATGAAAAATCCCTGATAATTCTTCAGTTCTCTACAGAATCTCACCAAATTCCAGAAAAGTCCCTCAAAGTTCCACAAACATCCCACAAAATCTCCCTAATATCCAACAAAATTCCAGGAAAATCCCACAAAATTCCCTAAATCTTCTCAAAACACGACCAAATTCTAGAAAAATATCCCACCAAATCTCCACAAATTCCCACAAAATACATGAAAAATCCCTCAAGATCCCTAAATCGCCTCAATATCCCACAAAATCCCACAAAAATCACACAAAACCTCCACAAGTTTCCACAAAATATAAAAAAAAATCCTCAAAATTCTTCAAGTCTCCTCAAAACCACACAAAGTCCTTGAAAAAAACCACCAAATTCCAGAAAAATCCCACAGAATCTACACAAATTCCCACAAAATCTAAAACAAATTCCTCAAAATTCTTCAAGTCTCCTCAGAATCCCACACAATTCCAGAAAAAAACCCACAAAATTCCAGAGAAGTCCCACAAAACTCCCTAAATCATTTCAAAACCCTACCAATTCACAGGAATGTCCCACAAAATCTCCACCAATTCCCAGAACATCTCACAAAAATCTCACAAAAATCCCTAAATCTTCTGAAAACTCGACCAAATTGCAGAAACGCCCCATAAAATCAGCACAGTTTCCCTCAAAATTCAAGAAAAAACACCACAAAATTCCCAAAATCTTTTCAAAATACCACAAAATTCTTGAAAAGCCCCACCAAATTCCAGAAACATCCCACAAAATGTCCTCAATACCCAACAAAATCCCAGAAAAATCCCACAAAATTCCCTAAATCTTCTGAAAACTTGACGAAATTCCAGAAACGCCCCATAAAATCAGCACAGTATCCAACAAAATCCCAGAAAAATCCCACAAAATTCCCTAAATCTTCTCAAAACACGGCCAAAATCCACAAAAATCCCACCAAATCTCCACAAATTCCCACAGAATACATGAAAAATCCCTGATAATTCGTCCGTTCTATACAGAATCTCACCAAATTCCAGAAGAGTCCCTCAAAGTTCCACAAACATCCCACAAAATCTCCCCAGTATCCAACAAAATTCCAGGAAAAATCCCACAAAATTCCCTAAATCTTCCCAAAACACGACCAAATTCTAGAAAAATATCCCACCAAATCTCCACAAATTCCCACAAAATACATGAAAAATCCCTCAAGATCCTTAAATCGCCTCAATATCCCACAAAATCCCACAAAAATCACACAAAACCTCCACAAGTTTCCACAAAGTATAAAAAAAAATCCTCAAAATTCTTCAAGTCTCCTCAAAACCACACAAAGTCCTTGAAAAGGCCCACCAAATTCCAGTAAAATCCCACAGAATCTCCACAAATTCCCACAAAATCTAAAACAAATTCCTCAAAATTCTTCAAGTCTCCTCAAAACCACACAAAGTCCTTCAAAAAGGCCCACCAAATTCCAGAAAAATCTTACAGAATTCCCTAAATCTTCTCAAAACATGACCAAATTCTAGAAAAATATCACACCGAATCTCCACAAATTCCCACAGAATACATGAAAAATCCCTGATAATTCGTCAGTTCTCTACAGAATCTCACCAAATTCCAGAAAAGTCCCTCAAAGTTCCACAAACATCCCACAAAATCTCCCCAGTATCCAACAAAATTCCAGGAAAAATCCCACAAAATTCCCTAAATCTTCTCAAAACATGACCAAATTCTAGAAAAATATACCACCGAATCTCCACAAATTCCCACAGAATACATGAAAAATCCCTGATAATTCGTCAGTTCTCTACAGAATCTCACCAAATTCCAGAAAAGTCCCTCAAAGTTCCACAAAATCTACTCAATATCCAACAAAATTCAAGAAAAATCCCACAAAATTCCCTAAATCTTCACAAAACACGACCAAATTCTAGAAAAATATCCCACCAAATCTCCACAAGTTTCCACAAAGTATAAAAAAAAATCCTCAAAATTCTTCAAGTCTCCTCAAAACCACACAAAGTCCTTGAAAAGGCCCACCAAATTCCAGTAAAATCCCACAGAATCTCCACAAATTCCCACAAAATCTAAAACAAATTCCTCAAAATTCTTCAAGTCTCCTCAAAACCACACAAAGTCCTTCAAAAAGGCCCACCAAATTCCAGAAAAATCTTACAGAATTCCCTAAATCTTCTCAAAACATGACCAAATTCTAGAAAAATATCACACCGAATCTCCACAAATTCCCACAGAATACATGAAAAATCCCTGATAATTCGTCAGTTCTCTACAGAATCTCACCAAATTCCAGAAAAGTCCCTCAAAGTTCCACAAACATCCCACAAAATCTCCCCAGTATCCAACAAAATTCCAGGAAAAATCCCACAAAATTCCCTAAATCTTCTCAAAACATGACCAAATTCTAGAAAAATATACCACCGAATCTCCACAAATTCCCACAGAATACATGAAAAATCCCTGATAATTCGTCAGTTCTCTACAGAATCTCACCAAATTCCAGAAAAGTCCCTCAAAGTTCCACAAAATCTACTCAATATCCAACAAAATTCAAGAAAAATCCCACAAAATTCCCTAAATCTTCACAAAACACGACCAAATTCTAGAAAAATATCCCACCAAATCTCCACAAATTCCCACAAAATACATGAAAAATCCCTCAAGATCCCTAAATCGCCTCAATATCCCACAAAATCCCACAAAAATCACACAAAACCTCCACAAGTTTCCACAAAATATAAAAAAAAATCCTCAAAATTCTTCAAGTCTCCTCAAAACCACACAAAGTCCTTCAAAAAGGCCCACCAAATTCCAGAAAAATCTTACAGAATTCCCTAAATCTTCTCAAAACATGACCAAATTCTAGAAAAATATCACACCAAATCTCCACAAATTCCCACAGAATACATGAAAAATCCCTGATAATTCTTCAGTTCTCTACAAAATCTCACCAAATTCCAGAAAAGTCCCTCAAAGTTCCACAAACATCCCACAAAATCTCCCCAGAATCCAACAAAATTCCAGGAAAAATCCCACAAAATTCCCTAAATCTTCTCAAAAGACGGCCAAAATCCACAAATAACCCACCAAATCTCCACAAATTCCCACAGAATACATGAAAAATCCCTGATAATTCGTCAGTTCTCTACAGAATCTCACCAAATTCCAGAGAAGTCCCTCAAAGTTCCACAAACATCCCACAAAATCTCCCCAGTATCCAACAAAATTCCAGGAAAAATCCCACAAAATTCCCTAAATCTTCTCAAAACACGACCAAATTCTAGAAAAATATCCCACCAAATCTCCACAAATTCCCACAAAATACATGAAAAATCCCTCAAGATCCCTAAATCGCCTCAATATCCCACAAAATCCCACAAAGATCACACAAAACCTCCACAAGTTTCCACAAAATCTAAGAAAATTTCCTCAAAATTCTTCAAGTCTCCTCAAAACCACACAAAGTCCTTGAAAAGGCCCACCAAATTCCAGAAAAATCCCACAGAATCTACACAAATTCCTACAAAATCTAAAACAAATTCCTCAAAATTCTTCAAGTCTCCTCAGAATCCCACACAATTCCAGAAAAAACCCACAAAATTCCAGAGAAGTCCCACAAAACTCCATAAATCATTTCAAAACCCTACCAATTCACAGGAATGTCCCACAAAATCTCCACCAATTCCCAGAACATCCCACAAAAATCTCACAAAAATCCCTAAATCTTCTGAAAACTCGACCAAATTCCAGAAACGCCCCATAAAATCAGCACAGTTTCCCTCAAAATTCAAGAAAAAACACCACAAAATTCCCAAAATCTTTTCAAAATACCACAAAATTCTTGAAAAGCCCCACCAAATTCCAGAAACATCCCACAAAATGTCCTCAATACCCAACAAAATCCCAGAAAAATCCCACAAAATTCCCTAAATCTTCTGAAAACTTGAAGAAATTCCAGAAACGCCCCATAAAATCAGCACAGTATCCAACAAAATCCCAGAAAAATCACACAAAATTCCCTAAATCTTCTCAAAACACGGCCAAAATCCACAAAAATACCACCAAATCTCCACAAATTCCCACAGAATACATGAAAAATCCCTGATAATTCGTCCGTTCTCTACAGAATCTCACCAAATTCCAGAAGAGTCCCTCAAAGTTCCACAAACATCCCACAAAATCTCCCCAGTATCCAATAAAATTCCAGGAAAAATCCCACAAAATTCCCTAAATCTTCCCAAAACACGACCAAATTCTAGAAAAATATCCCACCAAATCTCCACAAATTCCCACAAAATACATGAAAAATCCCTCAAGATCCTTAAATCGCCTCAATATCCCACAAAATCCCACAAAAATCACACAAAACCTCCACAAGTTTCCACAAAGTATAAAAAAAAATCCTCAAAATTCTTCAAGTCTCCTCAAAACCACACAAAGTCCTTGAAAAGGCCCACCAAATTCCAGTAAAATCCCACAGAATCTCCACAAATTCCCACAAAATCTAAAACAAATTCCTCAAAATTCTTCAAGTCTCCTCAAAACCACACAAAGTCCTTCAAAAAGGCCCACCAAATTCCAGAAAAATCTTACAGAATTCCCTAAATCTTCTCAAAACATGACCAAATTCTAGAAAAATATCACACCGAATCTCCACAAATTCCCACAGAATACATGAAAAATCCCTGATAATTCGTCAGTTCTCTACAGAATCTCACCAAATTCCAGAAAAGTCCCTCAAAGTTCCACAAACATCCCACAAAATCTCCCCAGTATCCAACAAAATTCCAGGAAAAATCCCACAAAATTCCCTAAATCTTCTCAAAACATGACCAAATTCTAGAAAAATATACCAC
Source organism: Cyanistes caeruleus (assembly GCF_971803275.1). Classification (NCBI taxonomy): domain Eukaryota; kingdom Metazoa; phylum Chordata; class Aves; order Passeriformes; family Paridae; genus Cyanistes; species Cyanistes caeruleus. The sequence goes on along the minus strand of NW_028255893.1, from coordinate 1,234,961 downwards.
CGAATCTCCACAAATTCCCACAGAATACATGAAAAATCCCTGATAATTCGTCAGTTCTCTACAGAATCTCACCAAATTCCAGAAAAGTCCCTCAAAGTTCCACAAAATCTACTCAATATCCAACAAAATTCAAGAAAAATCCCACAAAATTCCCTAAATCTTCACAAAACACGACCAAATTCTAGAAAAATATCCCACCAAATCTCCACAAGTTTCCACAAAGTATAAAAAAAAATCCTCAAAATTCTTCAAGTCTCCTCAAAACCACACAAAGTCCTTGAAAAGGCCCACCAAATTCCAGTAAAATCCCACAGAATCTCCAACAATTCCCACAAAATCTAAAACAAATTCCTCAAAATTCTTCAAGTCTCCTCAAAACCACACAAAGTCCTTCAAAAAGGCCCACCAAATTCCAGAAAAATCTTACAGAATTCCCTAAATCTTCTCAAAACATGACCAAATTCTAGAAAAATATCACACCGAATCTCCACAAATTCCCACAGAATACATGAAAAATCCCTGATAATTCGTCAGTTCTCTACAGAATCTCACCAAATTCCAGAAAAGTCCCTCAAAGTTCCACAAACATCCCACAAAATCTCCCCAGTATCCAACAAAATTCCAGGAAAAATCCCACAAAATTCCCTAAATCTTCTCAAAACATGACCAAATTCTAGAAAAATATACCACCGAATCTCCACAAATTCCCACAGAATACATGAAAAATCCCTGATAATTCGTCAGTTCTCTACAGAATCTCACCAAATTCCAGAAAAGTCCCTCAAAGTTCCACAAAATCTACTCAATATCCAACAAAATTCAAGAAAAATCCCACAAAATTCCCTAAATCTTCACAAAACACGACCAAATTCTAGAAAAATATCCCACCAAATCTCCACAAATTCCCACAAAATACATGAAAAATCCCTCAAGATCCCTAAATCGCCTCAATATCCCACAAAATCCCACAAAAATCACACAAAACCTCCACAAGTTTCCACAAAATATAAAAAAAAATCCTCAAAATTCTTCAAGTCTCCTCAAAACCACACAAAGTCCTTCAAAAAGGCCCACCAAATTCCAGAAAAATCTTACAGAATTCCCTAAATCTTCTCAAAACATGACCAAATTCTAGAAAAATATCACACCAAATCTCCACAAATTCCCACAGAATACATGAAAAATCCCTGATAATTCTTCAGTTCTCTACAAAATCTCACCAAATTCCAGAAAAGTCCCTCAAAGTTCCACAAACATCCCACAAAATCTCCCCAGAATCCAACAAAATTCCAGGAAAAATCCCACAAAATTCCCTAAATCTTCTCAAAAGACGGCCAAAATCCACAAATAACCCACCAAATCTCCACAAATTCCCACAGAATACATGAAAAATCCCTGATAATTCGTCAGTTCTCTACAGAATCTCACCAAATTCCAGAGAAGTCCCTCAAAGTTCCACAAACATCCCACAAAATCTCCCCAGTATCCAACAAAATTCCAGGAAAAATCCCACAAAATTCCCTAAATCTTCTCAAAACACGACCAAATTCTAGAAAAATATCCCACCAAATCTCCACAAATTCCCACAAAATACATGAAAAATCCCTCAAGATCCCTAAATCGCCTCAATATCCCACAAAATCCCACAAAGATCACACAAAACCTCCACAAGTTTCCACAAAATCTAAGAAAATTTCCTCAAAATTCTTCAAGTCTCCTCAAAACCACACAAAGTCCTTGAAAAGGCCCACCAAATTCCAGAAAAATCCCACAGAATCTACACAAATTCCTACAAAATCTAAAACAAATTCCTCAAAATTCTTCAAGTCTCCTCAGAATCCCACACAATTCCAGAAAAAACCCACAAAATTCCAGAGAAGTCCCACAAAACTCCATAAATCATTTCAAAACCCTACCAATTCACAGGAATGTCCCACAAAATCTCCACCAATTCCCAGAACATCCCACAAAAATCTCACAAAAATCCCTAAATCTTCTGAAAACTCGACCAAATTCCAGAAACGCCCCATAAAATCAGCACAGTTTCCCTCAAAATTCAAGAAAAAACACCACAAAATTCCCAAAATCTTTTCAAAATACCACAAAATTCTTGAAAAGCCCCACCAAATTCCAGAAACATCCCACAAAATGTCCTCAATACCCAACAAAATCCCAGAAAAATCCCACAAAATTCCCTAAATCTTCTGAAAACTTGAAGAAATTCCAGAAACGCCCCATAAAATCAGCACAGTATCCAACAAAATCCCAGAAAAATCACACAAAATTCCCTAAATCTTCTCAAAACACGGCCAAAATCCACAAAAATACCACCAAATCTCCACAAATTCCCACAGAATACATGAAAAATCCCTGATAATTCGTCCGTTCTCTACAGAATCTCACCAAATTCCAGAAGAGTCCCTCAAAGTTCCACAAACATCCCACAAAATCTCCCCAGTATCCAATAAAATTCCAGGAAAAATCCCACAAAATTCCCTAAATCTTCCCAAAACACGACCAAATTCTAGAAAAATATCCCACCAAATCTCCACAAATTCCCACAAAATACATGAAAAATCCCTCAAGATCCTTAAATCGCCTCAATATCCCACAAAATCCCACAAAAATCACACAAAACCTCCACAAGTTTCCACAAAGTATAAAAAAAAATCCTCAAAATTCTTCAAGTCTCCTCAAAACCACACAAAGTCCTTGAAAAGGCCCACCAAATTCCAGTAAAATCCCACAGAATCTCCACAAATTCCCACAAAATCTAAAACAAATTCCTCAAAATTCTTCAAGTCTCCTCAAAACCACACAAAGTCCTTCAAAAAGGCCCACCAAATTCCAGAAAAATCTTACAGAATTCCCTAAATCTTCTCAAAACATGACCAAATTCTAGAAAAATATCACACCGAATCTCCACAAATTCCCACAGAATACATGAAAAATCCCTGATAATTCGTCAGTTCTCTACAGAATCTCACCAAATTCCAGAAAAGTCCCTCAAAGTTCCACAAACATCCCACAAAATCTCCCCAGTATCCAACAAAATTCCAGGAAAAATCCCACAAAATTCCCTAAATCTTCTCAAAACATGACCAAATTCTAGAAAAATATACCACCGAATCTCCACAAATTCCCACAGAATACATGAAAAATCCCTGATAATTCGTCAGTTCTCTACAGAATCTCACCAAATTCCAGAAAAGTCCCTCAAAGTTCCACAAAATCTACTCAATATCCAACAAAATTCAAGAAAAATCCCACAAAATTCCCTAAATCTTCACAAAACACGACCAAATTCTAGAAAAATATCCCACCAAATCTCCACAAATTCCCACAAAATACATGAAAAATCCCTCCAGATCCCTAAATCGCCTCAATATCCCACAAAATCCCACAAAAATCACACAAAACCTCCACAAGTTTCCACAAAATATAAAAAAAAATCCTCAAAATTCTTCAAGTCTCCTCAAAACCACACAAAGTCCTTCAAAAAGGCCCACCAAATTCCAGAAAAATCTTACAGAATTCCCTAAATCTTCTCAAAACATGACCAAATTCTAGAAAAATATCACACCAAATCTCCACAAATTCCCACAGAATACATGAAAAATCCCTGATAATTCTTCAGTTCTCTACAAAATCTCACCAAATTCCAGAAAAGTCCCTCAAAGTTCCACAAACATCCCACAAAATCTCCCCAGAATCCAACAAAATTCCAGGAAAAATCCCACAAAATTCCCTAAATCTTCTCAAAAGACGGCCAAAATCCACAAAAAACCCACCAAATCTCCACAAATTCCCACAGAATACATGAAAAATCCCTGATAATTCGTCAGTTCTCTACAGAATCTCACCAAATTCCAGAGAAGTCCCTCAAAGTTCCACAAACATCCCACAAAATCTCCCCAGTATCCAACAAAATTCCAGGAAAAATCCCACAAAATTCCCTAAATCTTCTCAAAACACGACCAAATTCTAGAAAAATATCCCACCAAATCTCCACAAATTCCCACAAAATACATGAAAAATCCCTCAAGATCCCTAAATCGCCTCAATATCCCACAAAATCCCACAAAGATCACACAAAACCTCCACAAGTTTCCACAAAATCTAAGAAAATTTCCTCAAAATTCTTCAAGTCTCCTCAAAACCACACAAAGTCCTTGAAAAGGCCCACCAAATTCCAGAAAAATCCCACAGAATCTACACAAATTCCTACAAAATCTAAAACAAATTCCTCAAAATTCTTCAAGTCTCCTCAGAATCCCACACAATTCCAGAAAAAACCCACAAAATTCCAGAGAAGTCCCACAAAACTCCATAAATCATTTCAAAACCCTACCAATTCACAGGAATGTCCCACAAAATCTCCACCAATTCCCAGAACATCCCACAAAAATCTCACAAAAATCCCTAAATCTTCTGAAAACTCGACCAAATTCCAGAAACGCCCCATAAAATCAGCACAGTTTCCCTCAAAATTCAAGAAAAAACACCACAAAATTCCCAAAATCTTTTCAAAATACCACAAAATTCTTGAAAAGCCCCACCAAATTCCAGAAACATCCCACAAAATGTCCTCAATACCCAACAAAATCCCAGAAAAATCCCACAAAATTCCCTAAATCTTCTGAAAACTTGAAGAAATTCCAGAAACGCCCCATAAAATCAGCACAGTATCCAACAAAATCCCAGAAAAATCCCACAAAATTCCCTAAATCTTCTCAAAACACGGCAAAATCCACAAAAATCCCACCAAATCTCCACAAATTCCCACAGAATACATGAAAAATCCCTGATAATTCGTCAGTTCTCTACAGAATCTCACAAAATTCCAGAAGAGTCCCTCAAAGTTCCACAAACATCCCACAAAATCTCCCCAGTATCCAACAAAATTCCAGGAAAAATCCCACAAAATTCCCTAAATCTTCTCAAAACACGACCAAATTCTAGAAAAATATCCCACCAAATCTCCACAAATTCCCACAAAATACATGAAAAATCCCTCAAGATCCCTAAATCGCCTCAATATCCCACAAAATCCCACAAAAATCACACAAAACCTCCACACGTTTCCACAAAATATAAAAAAAAATCCTCAAAATTCTTCAAGTCTCCTCAAAACCACGCAAAGTCCTTGAAAAGGCCCACCAAATTCCAGGAAAATCCCACAGAATCTACACAAATTCCCACAAAATCTAAAACAAATTCCTCAAAATTCTTCAAGTCTCCTCAAAACCACACAAAGTCCTTCAAAAAGGCCCACCAAATTCCAGAAAAATCTTACAGAATTCCCTAAATCTTCTCAAAACATGACCAAATTCTAGAAAAATATCACACCAAATCTCCACAAATTCCCACAGAATACATGAAAAATATCTGATAATTCGTCAGTTCTCTACAGAATCTCACCAAATTCCAGAAAAGTCCCTCAAAGTTCCACAAACATCCCACAAAATCTCCCCAGAATCCAACAAAATTCCAGGAAAAATCCCACAAAATTCCCTAAATCTTCTTAAAACACGGCAAAATCCACAAAAATCACACCAAATCTCCACAAATTCCCTCAGAATACATGAAAAATCCCTGATAATTCGTCAGTTCTCTACAGAATCTCACCAAATTCCAGAAAAGTCCCTCAAAGTTCCACAAACATCCCACAAAATCTCCCCAGGATCCAACAAAATTCCAGGAAAAATCCCACAAAATTCCCTAAATCTTCTCAAAACTCTACCAAATTCCAGAAAAATATACCACCGAATCTCCACAAATTCCCACAGAATACATGAAAAATCCCTGATAATTCTTCAGTTCTCTACAGAATCTCACCAAATTCCAGAAAAGTCCCTCAAAGTTCCACAAAATCTACTCAATATCCAACAAAATTCAAGAAAAATCCCACAAAATTCCCTAAATCTTCACAAAACACGACCAAATTCTAGAAAAATATCCCACCAAATCTCCACAAATTCCCACAAAATACATGAAAAATCCCTCAAGATCCCTAAATCGCCTCAATATCCCACAAAATCCCACAAAAATCACACAAAACCTCCACAAGTTTCCACAAAATATAAAAAAAAATCCTCAAAATTCTTCAAGTCTCCTCAAAACCACACAAAGTCCTTGAAAAAAACCACCAAATTCCAGAAAAATCCCACAGAATCTACACAAATTCCCACAAAATACATGAAAAATCCCTCAAGATCCCTAAATCGCCTCAATATCCCACAAAATCCCACAAAGATCACACAAAACCTCCACAAGTTTCCACAAAATCTAAGAAAATTTCCTCAAAATTCTTCAAGTCTCCTCAAAACCACACAAAGTCCTTGAAAAGGCCCACCAAATTCCAGAAAAATCCCACAGAATCTACACAAATTCCTACAAAATCTAAAACAAATTCCTCAAAATTCTTCAAGTCTCCTCAGAATCCCACACAATTCCAGAAAAAACCCACAAAATTCCAGAGAAGTCCCACAAAACTCCATAAATCATTTCAAAACCCTACCAATTCACAGGAATGTCCCACAAAATCTCCACCAATTCCCAGAACATCCCACAAAAATCTCACAAAAATCCCTAAATCTTCTGAAAACTCGACCAAATTCCAGAAACGCCCCATAAAATCAGCACAGTTTCCCTCAAAATTCAAGAAAAAACACCACAAAATTCCCAAAATCTTTTCAAAATACCACAAAATTCTTGAAAAGCCCCACCAAATTCCAGAAACATCCCACAAAATGTCCTCAATACCCAACAAAATCCCAGAAAAATCCCACAAAATTCCCTAAATCTTCTGAAAACTTGACGAAATTCCAGAAACGCCCCATAAAATCAGCACAGTATCCAACAAAATCCCAGAAAAATCACACAAAATTCCCTAAATCTTCTCAAAACACGGCCAAAATCCACAAAAATACCACCAAATCTCCACAAATTCCCACAGAATACATGAAAAATCCCTGATAATTCGTCCGTTCTCTACAGAATCTCACCAAATTCCAGAAGAGTCCCTCAAAGTTCCACAAACATCCCACAAAATCTCCCCAGTATCCAATAAAATTCCAGGAAAAATCCCACAAAATTCCCTAAATCTTCCCAAAACACGACCAAATTCTAGAAAAATATCCCACCAAATCTCCACAAATTCCCACAAAATACATGAAAAATCCCTCAAGATCCTTAAATCGCCTCAATATCCCACAAAATCCCACAAAAATCACACAAAACCTCCACAAGTTTCCACAAAGTATAAAAAAAAATCCTCAAAATTCTTCAAGTCTCCTCAAAACCACACAAAGTCCTTGAAAAGGCCCACCAAATTCCAGTAAAATCCCACAGAATCTCCACAAATTCCCACAAAATCTAAAACAAATTCCTCAAAATTCTTCAAGTCTCCTCAAAACCACACAAAGTCCTTCAAAAAGGCCCACCAAATTCCAGAAAAATCTTACAGAATTCCCTAAATCTTCTCAAAACATGACCAAATTCTAGAAAAATATCACACCGAATCTCCACAAATTCCCACAGAATACATGAAAAATCCCTGATAATTCGTCAGTTCTCTACAGAATCTCACCAAATTCCAGAAAAGTCCCTCAAAGTTCCACAAACATCCCACAAAATCTCCCCAGTATCCAACAAAATTCCAGGAAAAATCCCACAAAATTCCCTAAATCTTCTCAAAACATGACCAAATTCTAGAAAAATATACCACCGAATCTCCACAAATTCCCACAGAATACATGAAAAATCCCTGATAATTCGTCAGTTCTCTACAGAATCTCACCAAATTCCAGAAAAGTCCCTCAAAGTTCCACAAAATCTACTCAATATCCAACAAAATTCAAGAAAAATCCCACAAAATTCCCTAAATCTTCACAAAACACGACCAAATTCTAGAAAAATATCCCACCAAATCTCCACAAATTCCCACAAAATACATGAAAAATCCCTCAAGATCCCTAAATCGCCTCAATATCCCACAAAATCCCACAAAAATCACACAAAACCTCCACAAGTTTCCACAAAATATACAAAAAAATCCTCAAAATTCTTCAAGTCTCCTCAAAACCACACAAAGTCCTTCAAAAAGGCCCACCAAATTCCAGAAAAATCTTACAGAATTCCCTAAATCTTCTCAAAACATGACCAAATTCTAGAAAAATATCACACCAAATCTCCACAAATTCCCACAGAATACATGAAAAATCCCTGATAATTCTTCAGTTCTCTACAAAATCTCACCAAATTCCAGAAAAGTCCCTCAAAGTTCCACAAACATCCCACAAAATCTCCCCAGAATCCAACAAAATTCCAGGAAAAATCCCACAAAATTCCCTAAATCTTCTCAAAAGACGGCCAAAATCCACAAAAAACCCACCAAATCTCCACAAATTCCCACAGAATACATGAAAAATCCCTGATAATTCGTCAGTTCTCTACAGAATCTCACCAAATTCCAGAGAAGTCCCTCAAAGTTCCACAAACATCCCACAAAATCTCCCCAGTATCCAACAAAATTCCAGGAAAAATCCCACAAAATTCCCTAAATCTTCTCAAAACACGACCAAATTCTAGAAAAATATCCCACCAAATCTCCACAAATTCCCACAAAATACATGAAAAATCCCTCAAGATCCCTAAATCGCCTCAATATCCCACAAAATCCCACAAAGATCACACAAAACCTCCACAAGTTTCCACAAAATCTAAGAAAATTTCCTCAAAATTCTTCAAGTCTCCTCAAAACCACACAAAGTCCTTGAAAAGGCCCACCAAATTCCAGAAAAATCCCACAGAATCTACACAAATTCCTACAAAATCTAAAACAAATTCCTCAAAATTCTTCAAGTCTCCTCAGAATCCCACACAATTCCAGAAAAAACCCACAAAATTCCAGAGAAGTCCCACAAAACTCCATAAATCATTTCAAAACCCTACCAATTCACAGGAATGTCCCACAAAATCTCCACCAATTCCCAGAACATCCCACAAAAATCTCACAAAAATCCCTAAATCTTCTGAAAACTCGACCAAATTCCAGAAACGCCCCATAAAATCAGCACAGTTTCCCTCAAAATTCAAGAAAAAACACCACAAAATTCCCAAAATCTTTTCAAAATACCACAAAATTCTTGAAAAGCCCCACCAAATTCCAGAAACATCCCACAAAATGTCCTCAATACCCAACAAAATCCCAGAAAAATCCCACAAAATTCCCTAAATCTTCTGAAAACTTGAAGAAATTCCAGAAACGCCCCATAAAATCAGCACAGTATCCAACAAAATCCCAGAAAAATCACACAAAATTCCCTAAATCTTCTCAAAACACGGCCAAAATCCACAAAAATCCCACCAAATCTCCACAAATTCCCACAGAATACATGAAAAATCCCTGATAATTCGTCAGTTCTCTACAGAATCTCACCAAATTCCAGAAGAGTCCCTCAAAGTTCCACAAACATCCCACAAAATCTCCCCAGTATCCAACAAAATTCCAGGAAAAATCCCACAAAATTCCCTAAATCTTCTCAAAACACGACCAAATTCTAGAAAAATATCCCACCAAATCTCCACAAATTCCCACAAAATACATGAAAAATCCCTCAAGATCCCTAAATCGCCTCAATATCCCACAAAATCCCACAAAAATCACACAAAACCTCCACACGTTTCCACAAAATATAAAAAAAAATCCTCAAAATTCTTCAAGTCTCCTCAAAACCACGCAAAGTCCTTGAAAAGGCCCACCAAATTCCAGGAAAATCCCACAGAATCTACACAAATTCCCACAAAATCTAAAACAAATTCCTCAAAATTCTTCAAGTCTCCTCAAAACCACACAAAGTCCTTCAAAAAGGCCCACCAAATTCCAGAAAAATCTTACAGAATTCCCTAAATCTTCTCAAAACATGACCAAATTCTAGAAAAATATCACACCAAATCTCCACAAATTCCCTCAGAATACATGAAAAATCCCTGATAATTCGTCAGTTCTCTACAGAATCTCACCAAATTCCAGAAAAGTCCCTCAAAGTTCCACAAACATCCCACAAAATCTCCCCAGGATCCAACAAAATTCCAGGAAAAATCCCACAAAATTCCCTAAATCTTCTCAAAACTCTACCAAATTCCAGAAAAATATACCACCGAATCTCCACAAATTCCCACAGAATACATGAAAAATCCCTGATAATTCTTCAGTTCTCTACAGAATCTCACTAAATTCCAGAAAAGTCCCTCAAAGTTCCACAAAATCTACTCAATATCCAACAAAATTCAAGAAAAATCCCACAAAATTCCCTAAATCTTCACAAAACACGACCAAATTCTAGAAAAATATCCCAACAAATCTCCACAAATTCCCACAAAATACATGAAAAATCCCTCAAGATCCCTAAATCGCCTCAATATCCCACAAAATCCCACAAAAATCACACAAAACCTCCACAAGTTTCCACAAAATATAAAAAAAAATCCTCAAAATTCTTCAAGTCTCCTCAAAACCACACAAAGTCCTTGAAAAAAACCACCAAATTCCAGAAAAATCCCACAGAATCTACACAAATTCCCACAAAATACATGAAAAATCCCTCAAGATCCCTAAATCGCCTCAATATCCCACAAAATCCCACAAAGATCACACAAAACCTCCACAAGTTTCCACAAAATCTAAGAAAATTTCCTCAAAATTCTTCAAGTCTCCTCAAAACCACACAAAGTCCTTGAAAAGGCCCACCAAATTCCAGAAAAATCCCACAGAATCTACACAAATTCCTACAAAATCTAAAACAAATTCCTCAAAATTCTTCAAGTCTCCTCAGAATCCCACACAATTCCAGAAAAAACCCACAAAATTCCAGAGAAGTCCCACAAAACTCCATAAATCATTTCAAAACCCTACCAATTCACAGGAATGTCCCACAAAATCTCCACCAATTCCCAGAACATCCCACAAAAATCTCACAAAAATCCCTAAATCTTCTGAAAACTCGACCAAATTCCAGAAACGCCCCATAAAATCAGCACAGTTTCCCTCAAAATTCAAGAAAAAACACCACAAAATTCCCAAAATCTTTTCAAAATACCACAAAATTCTTGAAAAGCCCCACCAAATTCCAGAAACATCCCACAAAATGTCCTCAATACCCAACAAAATCCCAGAAAAATCCCACAAAATTCCCTAAATCTTCTGAAAACTTGACGAAATTCCAGAAACGCCCCATAAAATCAGCACAGTATCCAACAAAATCCCAGAAAAATCACACAAAATTCCCTAAATCTTCTCAAAACACGGCCAAAATCCACAAAAATACCACCAAATCTCCACAAATTCCCACAGAATACATGAAAAATCCCTGATAATTCGTCCGTTCTCTACAGAATCTCACCAAATTCCAGAAGAGTCCCTCAAAGTTCCACAAACATCCCACAAAATCTCCCCAGTATCCAATAAAATTCCAGGAAAAATCCCACAAAATTCCCTAAATCTTCCCAAAACACGACCAAATTCTAGAAAAATATCCCACCAAATCTCCACAAATTCCCACAAAATACATGAAAAATCCCTCAAGATCCTTAAATCGCCTCAATATCCCACAAAATCCCACAAAAATCACACAAAACCTCCACAAGTTTCCACAAAGTATAAAAAAAAATCCTCAAAATTCTTCAAGTCTCCTCAAAACCACACAAAGTCCTTGAAAAGGCCCACCAAATTCCAGTAAAATCCCACAGAATCTCCACAAATTCCCACAAAATCTAAAACAAATTCCTCAAAATCCTTCAAGTCTCCTCAAAACCACACAAAGTCCTTCAAAAAGGCCCACCAAATTCCAGAAAAATCTTACAGAATTCCCTAAATCTTCTCAAAACATGACCAAATTCTAGAAAAATATCACACCGAATCTCCACAAATTCCCACAGAATACATGAAAAATCCCTGATAATTCGTCAGTTCTCTACAGAATCTCACCAAATTCCAGAAAAGTCCCTCAAAGTTCCACAAACATCCCACAAAATCTCCCCAGTATCCAACAAAATTCCAGGAAAAATCCCACAAAATTCCCTAAATCTTCTCAAAACATGACCAAATTCTAGAAAAATATACCACCGAATCTCCACAAATTCCCACAGAATACATGAAAAATCCCTGATAATTCGTCAGTTCTCTACAGAATCTCACCAAATTCCAGAAAAGTCCCTCAAAGTTCCACAAAATCTACTCAATATCCAACAAAATTCAAGAAAAATCCCACAAAATTCCCTAAATCTTCACAAAACACGACCAAATTCTAGAAAAATATCCCACCAAATCTCCACAAATTCCCACAAAATACATGAAAAATCCCTCAAGATCCCTAAATCGCCTCAATATCCCACAAAATCCCACAAAAATCACACAAAACCTCCACAAGTTTCCACAAAATATAAAAAAAAATCCTCAAAATTCTTCAAGTCTCCTCAAAACCACACAAAGTCCTTCAAAAAGGCCCACCAAATTCCAGAAAAATCTTACAGAATTCCCTAAATCTTCTCAAAACATGACCAAATTCTAGAAAAATATCACACCAAATCTCCACAAATTCCCACAGAATACATGAAAAATCCCTGATAATTCTTCAGTTCTCTACAAAATCTCACCAAATTCCAGAAAAGTCCCTCAAAGTTCCACAAACATCCCACAAAATCTCCCCAGAATCCAACAAAATTCCAGGAAAAATCCCACAAAATTCCCTAAATCTTCTCAAAAGACGGCCAAAATCCACAAAAAACCCACCAAATCTCCACAAATTCCCACAGAATACATGAAAAATCCCTGATAATTCGTCAGTTCTCTACAGAATCTCACCAAATTCCAGAGAAGTCCCTCAAAGTTCCACAAACATCCCACAAAATCTCCCCAGTATCCAACAAAATTCCAGGAAAAATCCCACAAAATTCCCTAAATCTTCTCAAAACACGACCAAATTCTAGAAAAATATCCCACCAAATCTCCACAAATTCCCACAAAATACATGAAAAATCCCTCAAGATCCCTAAATCGCCTCAATATCCCACAAAATCCCACAAAGATCACACAAAACCTCCACAAGTTTCCACAAAATCTAAGAAAATTTCCTCAAAATTCTTCAAGTCTCCTCAAAACCACACAAAGTCCTTGAAAAGGCCCACCAAATTCCAGAAAAATCCCACAGAATCTACACAAATTCCTACAAAATCTAAAACAAATTCCTCAAAATTCTTCAAGTCTCCTCAGAATCCCACACAATTCCAGAAAAAACCCACAAAATTCCAGAGAAGTCCCACAAAACTCCATAAATCATTTCAAAACCCTACCAATTCACAGGAATGTCCCACAAAATCTCCACCAATTCCCAGAACATCCCACAAAAATCTCACAAAAATCCCTAAATCTTCTGAAAACTCGACCAAATTCCAGAAACGCCCCATAAAATCAGCACAGTTTCCCTCAAAATTCAAGAAAAAACACCACAAAATTCCCAAAATCTTTTCAAAATACCACAAAATTCTTGAAAAGCCCCACCAAATTCCAGAAACATCCCACAAAATGTCCTCAATACCCAACAAAATCCCAGAAAAATCCCACAAAATTCCCTAAATCTTCTGAAAACTTGAAGAAATTCCAGAAACGCCCCATAAAATCAGCACAGTATCCAACAAAATCCCAGAAAAATCCCACAAAATTCCCTAAATCTTCTCAAAACACGGCCAAAATCCACAAAAATCCCACCAAATCTCCACAAATTCCCACAGAATACATGAAAAATCCCTGATAATTCGTCAGTTCTCTACAGAATCTCACCAAATTCCAGAAGAGTCCCTCAAAGTTCCACAAACATCCCACAAAATCTCCCCAGTATCCAACAAAATTCCAGGAAAAATCCCACAAAATTCCCTAAATCTTCTCAAAACACGACCAAATTCTAGAAAAATATCCCACCAAATCTCCACAAATTCCCACAAAATACATGAAAAATCCCTCAAGATCCCTAAATCGCCTCAATATCCCACAAAATCCCACAAAAATCACACAAAACCTCCACACGTTTCCACAAAATATAAAAAAAAATCCTCAAAATTCTTCAAGTCTCCTCAAAACCACGCAAAGTCCTTGAAAAGGCCCACCAAATTCCAGGAAAATCCCACAGAATCTACACAAATTCCCACAAAATCTAAAACAAATTCCTCAAAATTCTTCAAGTCTCCTCAAAACCACACAAAGTCCTTCAAAAAGGCCCACCAAATTCCAGAAAAATCTTACAGAATTCCCTAAATCTTCTCAAAACATGACCAAATTCTAGAAAAATATCACACCAAATCTCCACAAATTCCCACAGAATACATGAAAAATATCTGATAATTCGTCAGTTCTCTACAGAATCTCACCAAATTCCAGAAAAGTCCCTCAAAGTTCCACAAACATCCCACAAAATCTCCCCAGAATCCAACAAAATTCCAGGAAAAATCCCACAAAATTCCCTAAATCTTCTTAAAACACGGCAAATCCACAAAAATCACACCAAATCTCCACAAATTCCCTCAGAATACATGAAAAATCCCTGATAATTCGTCAGTTCTCTACAGAATCTCACCAAATTCCAGAAAAGTCCCTCAAAGTTCCACAAACATCCCACAAAATCTCCCCAGGATCCAACAAAATTCCAGGAAAAATCCCACAAAATTCCCTAAATCTTCTCAAAACTCTACCAAATTCCAGAAAAATATCCCACCGAATCTCCACAAATTCCCACAGAATACATGAAAAATCCCTGATAATTCTTCAGTTCTCTACAGAATCTCACCAAATTCCAGAAAAGTCCCTCAAAGTTCCACAAAATCTACTCAATATCCAACAAAATTCAAGAAAAATCCCACAAAATTCCCTAAATCTTCACAAAACACGACCAAATTCTAGAAAAATATCCCACCAAATCTCCACAAATTCCCACAAAATACATGAAAAATCCCTCAAGATCCCTAAATCGCCTCAATATCCCACAAAATCCCACAAAAATCACACAAAACCTCCACAAGTTTCCACAAAATATAAAAAAAAATCCTCAAAATTCTTCAAGTCTCCTCAAAACCACACAAAGTCCTTGAAAAAAACCACCAAATTCCAGAAAAATCCCACAGAATCTACACAAATTCCCACAAAATACATGAAAAATCCCTCAAGATCCCTAAATCGCCTCAATATCCCACAAAATCCCACAAAGATCACACAAAACCTCCACAAGTTTCCACAAAATCTAAGAAAATTTCCTCAAAATTCTTCAAGTCTCCTCAAAACCACACAAAGTCCTTGAAAAGGCCCACCAAATTCCAGAAAAATCCCACAGAATCTACACAAATTCCTACAAAATCTAAAACAAATTCCTCAAAATTCTTCAAGTCTCCTCAGAATCCCACACAATTCCAGAAAAAACCCACAAAATTCCAGAGAAGTCCCACAAAACTCCATAAATCATTTCAAAACCCTACCAATTCACAGGAATGTCCCACAAAATCTCCACCAATTCCCAGAACATCCCACAAAAATCTCACAAAAATCCCTAAATCTTCTGAAAACTCGACCAAATTCCAGAAACGCCCCATAAAATCAGCACAGTTTCCCTCAAAATTCAAGAAAAAACACCACAAAATTCCCAAAATCTTTTCAAAATACCACAAAATTCTTGAAAAGCCCCACCAAATTCCAGAAACATCCCACAAAATGTCCTCAATACCCAACAAAATCCCAGAAAAATCCCACAAAATTCCCTAAATCTTCTGAAAACTTGACGAAATTCCAGAAACGCCCCATAAAATCAGCACAGTATCCAACAAAATCCCAGAAAAATCACACAAAATTCCCTAAATCTTCTCAAAACACGGCCAAAATCCACAAAAATACCACCAAATCTCCACAAATTCCCACAGAATACATGAAAAATCCCTGATAATTCGTCCGTTCTCTACAGAATCTCACCAAATTCCAGAAGAGTCCCTCAAAGTTCCACAAACATCCCACAAAATCTCCCCAGTATCCAATAAAATTCCAGGAAAAATCCCACAAAATTCCCTAAATCTTCCCAAAACACGACCAAATTCTAGAAAAATATCCCACCAAATCTCCACAAATTCCCACAAAATACATGAAAAATCCCTCAAGATCCTTAAATCGCCTCAATATCCCACAAAATGCCACAAAAATCACACAAAACCTCCACAAGTTTCCACAAAGTATAAAAAAAAATCCTCAAAATTCTTCAAGTCTCCTCAAAACCACACAAAGTCCTTGAAAAGGCCCACCAAATTCCAGTAAAATCCCACAGAATCTCCACAAATTCCCACAAAATCTAAAACAAATTCCTCAAAATTCTTCAAGTCTCCTCAAAACCACACAAAGTCCTTCAAAAAGGCCCACCAAATTCCAGAAAAATCTTACAGAATTCCCTAAATCTTCTCAAAACATGACCAAATTCTAGAAAAATATCACACCGAATCTCCACAAATTCCCACAGAATACATGAAAAATCCCTGATAATTCGTCAGTTCTCTACAGAATCTCACCAAATTCCAGAAAAGTCCCTCAAAGTTCCACAAACATCCCACAAAATCTCCCCAGTATCCAACAAAATTCCAGGAAAAATCCCACAAAATTCCCTAAATCTTCTCAAAACATGACCAAATTCTAGAAAAATATCCCACCGAATCTCCACAAATTCCCACAGAATACATGAAAAATCCCTGATAATTCGTCAGTTCTCTACAGAATCTCACCAAATTCCAGAAAAGTCCCTCAAAGTTCCACAAAATCTACTCAATATCCAACAAAATTCAAGAAAAATCCCACAAAATTCCCTAAATCTTCACAAAACACGACCAAATTCTAGAAAAATATCCCACCAAATCTCCACAAATTCCCACAAAATACATGAAAAATCCCTCAAGATCCCTAAATCGCCTCAATATCCCACAAAATCCCACAAAAATCACACAAAACCTCCACAAGTTTCCACAAAATATAAAAAAAAATCCTCAAAATTCTTCAAGTCTCCTCAAAACCACACAAAGTCCTTCAAAAAGGCCCACCAAATTCCAGAAAAATCTTACAGAATTCCCTAAATCTTCTCAAAACATGACCAAATTCTAGAAAAATATCACACCAAATCTCCACAAATTCCCACAGAATACATGAAAAATCCCTGATAATTCTTCAGTTCTCTACAAAATCTCACCAAATTCCAGAAAAGTCCCTCAAAGTTCCACAAACATCCCACAAAATCTCCCCAGAATCCAACAAAATTCCAGGAAAAATCCCACAAAATTCCCTAAATCTTCTCAAAAGACGGCCAAAATCCACAAAAAACCCACCAAATCTCCACAAATTCCCACAGAATACATGAAAAATCCCGGATAATTCGTCAGTTCTCTACAGAATCTCACCAAATTCCAGAGAAGTCCCTCAAAGTTCCACAAACATCCCACAAAATCTCCCCAGTATCCAACAAAATTCCAGGAAAAATCCCACAAAATTCCCTAAATCTTCTCAAAACACGACCAAATTCTAGAAAAATATCCCACCAAATCTCCACAAATTCCCACAAAATACATGAAAAATCCCTCAAGATCCCTAAATCGCCTCAATATCCCACAAAATCCCACAAAGATCACACAAAACCTCCACAAGTTTCCACAAAATCTAAGAAAATTTCCTCAAAATTCTTCAAGTCTCCTCAAAACCACACAAAGTCCTTGAAAAGGCCCACCAAATTCCAGAAAAATCCCACAGAATCTACACAAATTCCTACAAAATCTAAAACAAATTCCTCAAAATTCTTCAAGTCTCCTCAGAATCCCACACAATTCCAGAAAAAACCCACAAAATTCCAGAGAAGTCCCACAAAACTCCATAAATCATTTCAAAACCCTACCAATTCACAGGAATGTCCCACAAAATCTCCACCAATTCCCAGAACATCCCACAAAAATCTCACAAAAATCCCTAAATCTTCTGAAAACTCGACCAAATTCCAGAAACGCCCCATAAAATCAGCACAGTTTCCCTCAAAATTCAAGAAAAAACACCACAAAATTCCCAAAATCTTTTCAAAATACCACAAAATTCTTGAAAAGCCCCACCAAATTCCAGAAACATCCCACAAAATGTCCTCAATACCCAACAAAATCCCAGAAAAATCCCACAAAATTCCCTAAATCTTCTGAAAACTTGAAGAAATTCCAGAAACGCCCCATAAAATCAGCACAGTATCCAACAAAATCCCAGAAAAATCCCACAAAATTCCCTAAATCTTCTCAAAACACGGCCAAAATCCACAAAAATCCCACCGAATCTCCACAAATTCCCACAGAATACATGAAAAATCCCTGATAATTCGTCAGTTCTCTACAGAATCTCACCAAATTCCAGAAGAGTCCCTCAAAGTTCCACAAACATCCCACAAAATCTCCCCAGTATCCAACAAAATTCCAGGAAAAATCCCACAAAATTCCCTAAATCTTCTCAAAACACGACCAAATTCTAGAAAAATATCCCACCAAATCTCCACAAATTCCCACAAAATACATGAAAAATCCCTCAAGATCCCTAAATCGCCTCAATATCCCACAAAATCCCACAAAAATCACACAAAACCTCCACACGTTTCCACAAAATATAAAAAAAAATCCTCAAAATTCTTCAAGTCTCCTCAAAACCACGCAAAGTCCTTGAAAAGGCCCACCAAATTCCAGGAAAATCCCACAGAATCTACACAAATTCCCACAAAATCTAAAACAAATTCCTCAAAATTCTTCAAGTCTCCTCAAAACCACACAAAGTCCTTCAAAAAGGCCCACCAAATTCCAGAAAAATCTTACAGAATTCCCTAAATCTTCTCAAAACATGACCAAATTCTAGAAAAATATCACACCAAATCTCCACAAATTCCCACAGAATACATGAAAAATATCTGATAATTCGTCAGTTCTCTACAGAATCTCACCAAATTCCAGAAAAGTCCCTCAAAGTTCCACAAACATCCCACAAAATCTCCCCAGAATCCAACAAAATTCCAGGAAAAATCCCACAAAATTCCCTAAATCTTCTTAAAACACGGCAAAATCCACAAAAATCACACCAAATCTCCACAAATTCCCTCAGAATACATGAAAAATCCCTGATAATTCGTCAGTTCTCTACAGAATCTCACCAAATTCCAGAAAAGTCCCTCAAAGTTCCACAAACATCCCACAAAATCTCCCCAGGATCCAACAAAATTCCAGGAAAAATCCCACAAAATTCCCTAAATCTTCTCAAAACTCTACCAAATTCCAGAAAAATATACCACCGAATCTCCACAAATTCCCACAGAATACATGAAAAATCCCTGATAATTCTTCAGTTCTCTACAGAATCTCACCAAATTCCAGAAAAGTCCCTCAAAGTTCCACAAAATCTACTCAATATCCAACAAAATTCAAGAAAAATCCCACAAAATTCCCTAAATCTTCACAAAACACGACCAAATTCTAGAAAAATATCCCACCAAATCTCCACAAATTCCCACAAAATACATGAAAAATCCCTCAAGATCCCTAAATCGCCTCAATATCCCACAAAATCCCACAAAAATCACACAAAACCTCCACAAGTTTCCACAAAATATAAAAAAAAATCCTCAAAATTCTTCAAGTCTCCTCAAAACCACACAAAGTCCTTGAAAAAAACCACCAAATTCCAGAAAAATCCCACAGAATCTACACAAATTCCCACAAAATCTAAAACAAATTCCTCAAAATTCTTCAAGTCTCCTCAGAATCCCACACAATTCCAGAAAAAAACCCACAAAATTCCAGAGAAGTCCCACAAAACTCCCTAAATCATTTCAAAACCCTACCAATTCACAGGAATGTCCCACAAAATCTCCACCAATTCCCAGAACATCCCACAAAAATCTCACAAAAATCCCTAAATCTTCTGAAAACTCGACCAAATTCCAGAAACGCCCCATAAAATCAGCACTGTTTCCCACAAAATTCAAGAAAAAACACCACAAAATTCCCTAAATCTTTTCAAAATACCACAAAATTCTTGAAAAGCCCCACCAAATTCCAGAAACATCCCACAAAATGTCCTCAATACCCAACAAAATCCCAGAAAAATCCCACAAAATTCCCTAAATCTTCTGAAAACTTGACGAAATTCCAGAAACGCCCCATAAAATCAGCACAGTATCCAACAAAATCCCAGAAAAATCCCACAAAATTCCCTAAATCTTCTCAAAACACGGCCAAAATCCACAAAAATCCCACCAAATCTCCACAAATTCCCACAGAATACATGAAAAATCCCTGATAATTCGTCCGTTCTATACAGAATCTCACCAAATTCCAGAAGAGTCCCTCAAAGTTCCACAAACATCCCACAAAATCTCCCCAGTATCCAACAAAATTCCAGGAAAAATCCCACAAAATTCCCTAAATCTTCTCAAAACACGACCAAATTCTAGAAAAATATCCCACCAAATCTCCACAAATTCCCACAAAATACATGAAAAATCCCTCAAGATCCCTAAATCGCCTCAATATCCCACAAAATCCCACAAAAATCACACAAAACCTCCACACGTTTCCACAAAATATAAAAAAAAATCCTCAAAATTCTTCAAGTCTCCTCAAAACCACGCAAAGTCCTTGAAAAGGCCCACCAAATTCCAGGAAAATCCCACAGAATCTACACAAATTCCCACAAAATCTAAAACAAATTCCTCAAAATTCTTCAAGTCTCCTCAAAACCACACAAAGTCCTTCAAAAAGGCCCACCAAATTCCAGAAAAATCTTACAGAATTCCCTAAATCTTCTCAAAACATGACCAAATTCTAGAAAAATATCACACCAAATCTCCACAAATTCCCACAGAATACATGAAAAATATCTGATAATTCATCAGTTCTCTACAGAATCTCACCAAATTCCAGAAAAGTCCCTCAAAGTTCCACAAACATCCCACAAAATCTCCCCAGAATCCAACAAAATTCCAGGAAAAATCCCACAAAATTCCCTAAATCTTCTTAAAACACGGCAAAATCCACAAAAATCACACCAAATCTCCACAAATTCCCTCAGAATACATGAAAAATCCCTGATAATTCGTCAGTTCTCTACAGAATCTCACCAAATTCCAGAAAAGTCCCTCAAAGTTCCACAAACATCCCACAAAATCTCCCCAGGATCCAACAAAATTCCAGGAAAAATCCCACAAAATTCCCTAAATCTTCTCAAAACTCTACCAAATTCCAGAAAAATATACCACCGAATCTCCACAAATTCCCACAGAATACATGAAAAATCCCTGATAATTCTTCAGTTCTCTACAGAATCTCACCAAATTCCAGAAAAGTCCCTCAAAGTTCCACAAAATCTACTCAATATCCAACAAAATTCAAGAAAAATCCCACAAAATTCCCTAAATCTTCACAAAACACGACCAAATTCTAGAAAAATATCCCACCAAATCTCCACAAATTCCCACAAAATACATGAAAAATCCCTCAAGATCCCTAAATCGCCTCAATATCCCACAAAATCCCACAAAAATCACACAAAACCTCCACAAGTTTCCACAAAATATAAAAAAAAATCCTCAAAATTCTTCAAGTCTCCTCAAAACCACACAAAGTCCTTGAAAAAAACCACCAAATTCCAGAAAAATCCCACAGAATCTACACAAATTCCCACAAAATACATGAAAAATCCCTCAAGATCCCTAAATCGCCTCAATATCCCACAAAATCCCACAAAGATCACACAAAACCTCCACAAGTTTCCACAAAATCTAAGAAAATTTCCTCAAAATTCTTCAAGTCTCCTCAAAACCACACAAAGTCCTTGAAAAGGCCCACCAAATTCCAGAAAAATCCCACAGAATCTACACAAATTCCTACAAAATCTAAAACAAATTCCTCAAAATTCTTCAAGTCTCCTCAGAATCCCACACAATTCCAGAAAAAACCCACAAAATTCCAGAGAAGTCCCACAAAACTCCATAAATCATTTCAAAACCCTACCAATTCACAGGAATGTCCCACAAAATCTCCACCAATTCCCAGAACATCCCACAAAAATCTCACAAAAATCCCTAAATCTTCTGAAAACTCGACCAAATTCCAGAAACGCCCCATAAAATCAGCACAGTTTCCCTCAAAATTCAAGAAAAAACATTACAAAATTCCCAAAATCTTTTCAAAATACCACAAAATTCTTGAAAAGCCCCACCAAATTCCAGAAACATCCCACAAAATGTCCTCAATACCCAACAAAATCCCAGAAAAATCCCACAAAATTCCCTAAATCTTCTGAAAACTTGACGAAATTCCAGAAACGCCCCATAAAATCAGCACAGTATCCAACAAAATCCCAGAAAAATCACACAAAATTCCCTAAATCTTCTCAAAACACGGCCAAAATCCACAAAAATACCACCAAATCTCCACAAATTCCCACAGAATACATGAAAAATCCCTGATAATTCGTCCGTTCTCTACAGAATCTCACCAAATTCCAGAAGAGTCCCTCAAAGTTCCACAAACATCCCACAAAATCTCCCCAGTATCCAATAAAATTCCAGGAAAAATCCCACAAAATTCCCTAAATCTTCCCAAAACACGACCAAATTCTAGAAAAATATCCCACCAAATCTCCACAAATTCCCACAAAATACATGAAAAATCCCTCAAGATCCTTAAATCGCCTCAATATCCCACAAAATCCCACAAAAATCACACAAAACCTCCACAAGTTTCCACAAAGTATAAAAAAAAATCCTCAAAATTCTTCAAGTCTCCTCAAAACCACACAAAGTCCTTGAAAAGGCCCACCAAATTCCAGTAAAATCCCACAGAATCTCCACAAATTCCCACAAAATCTAAAACAAATTCCTCAAAATTCTTCAAGTCTCCTCAAAACCACACAAAGTCCTTCAAAAAGGCCCACCAAATTCCAGAAAAATCTTACAGAATTCCCTAAATCTTCTCAAAACATGACCAAATTCTAGAAAAATATCACACCGAATCTCCACAAATTCCCACAGAATACATGAAAAATCCCTGATAATTCGTCAGTTCTCTACAGAATCTCACCAAATTCCAGAAAAGTCCCTCAAAGTTCCACAAACATCCCACAAAATCTCCCCAGTATCCAACAAAATTCCAGGAAAAATCCCACAAAATTCCCTAAATCTTCTCAAAACATGACCAAATTCTAGAAAAATATACCACCGAATCTCCACAAATTCCCACAGAATACATGAAAAATCCCTGATAATTCGTCAGTTCTCTACAGAATCTCACCAAATTCCAGAAAAGTCCCTCAAAGTTCCACAAAATCTACTCAATATCCAACAAAATTCAAGAAAAATCCCACAAAATTCCCTAAATCTTCACAAAACACGACCAAATTCTAGAAAAATATCCCACCAAATCTCCACAAATTCCCACAAAATACATGAAAAATCCCTCAAGATCCCTAAATCGCCTCAATATCCCACAAAATCCCACAAAAATCACACAAAACCTCCACAAGTTTCCACAAAATATAAAAAAAAATCCTCAAAATTCTTCAAGTCTCCTCAAAACCACACAAAGTCCTTCAAAAAGGCCCACCAAATTCCAGAAAAATCTTACAGAATTCCCTAAATCTTCTCAAAACATGACCAAATTCTAGAAAAATATCACACCAAATCTCCACAAATTCCCACAGAATACATGAAAAATCCCTGATAATTCTTCAGTTCTCTACAAAATCTCACCAAATTCCAGAAAAGTCCCTCAAAGTTCCACAAACATCCCACAAAATCTCCCCAGAATCCAACAAAATTCCAGGAAAAATCCCACAAAATTCCCTAAATCTTCTCAAAAGACGGCCAAAATCCACAAAAAACCCACCAAATCTCCACAAATTCCCACAGAATACATGAAAAATCCCTGATAATTCGTCAGTTCTCTACAGAATCTCACCAAATTCCAGAGAAGTCCCTCAAAGTTCCACAAACATCCCACAAAATCTCCCCAGTATCCAACAAAATTCCAGGAAAAATCCCACAAAATTCCCTAAATCTTCTCAAAACACGACCAAATTCTAGAAAAATATCCCACCAAATCTCCACAAATTCCCACAAAATACATGAAAAATCCCTCAAGATCCCTAAATCGCCTCAATATCCCACAAAATCCCACAAAGATCACACAAAACCTCCACAAGTTTCCACAAAATCTAAGAAAATTTCCTCAAAATTCTTCAAGTCTCCTCAAAACCACACAAAGTCCTTGAAAAGGCCCACCAAATTCCAGAAAAATCCCACAGAATCTACACAAATTCCTACAAAATCTAAAACAAATTCCTCAAAATTCTTCAAGTCTCCTCAGAATCCCACACAATTCCAGAAAAAACCCACAAAATTCCAGAGAAGTCCCACAAAACTCCATAAATCATTTCAAAACCCTACCAATTCACAGGAATGTCCCACAAAATCTCCACCAATTCCCAGAACATCCCACAAAAATCTCACAAAAATCCCTAAATCTTCTGAAAACTCGACCAAATTCCAGAAACGCCCCATAAAATCAGCACAGTTTCCCTCAAAATTCAAGAAAAAACACCACAAAATTCCCTAAATCTTTTCAAAATACCACAAAATTCTTGAAAAGCCCCACCAAATTCCAGAAACATCCCACAAAATGTCCTCAATACCCAACAAAATCCCAGAAAAATCCCACAAAATTCCCTAAATCTTCTGAAAACTTGAAGAAATTCCAGAAACGCCCCATAAAATCAGCACAGTATCCAACAAAATCCCAGAAAAATCCCACAAAATTCCCTAAATCTTCTCAAAACACGGCCAAAATCCACAAAAATCCCACCAAATCTCCACAAATTCCCACAGAATACATGAAAAATCCCTGATAATTCGTCAGTTCTCTACAGAATCTCACCAAATTCCAGAAGAGTCCCTCAAAGTTCCACAAACATCCCACAAAATCTCCCCAGTATCCAACAAAATTCCAGGAAAAATCCCACAAAATTCCCTAAATCTTCTCAAAACACGACCAAATTCTAGAAAAATATCCCACCAAATCTCCACAAATTCCCACAAAATACATGAAAAATCCCTCAAGATCCCTAAATCGCCTCAATATCCCACAAAATCCCACAAAAATCACACAAAACCTCCACACGTTTCCACAAAATATAAAAAAAAATCCTCAAAATTCTTCAAGTCTCCTCAAAACCACGCAAAGTCCTTGAAAAGGCCCACCAAATTCCAGGAAAATCCCACAGAATCTACACAAATTCCCACAAAATCTAAAACAAATTCCTCAAAATTCTTCAAGTCTCCTCAAAACCACACAAAGTCCTTCAAAAAGGCCCACCAAATTCCAGAAAAATCTTACAGAATTCCCTAAATCTTCTCAAAACATGACCAAATTCTAGAAAAATATCACACCAAATCTCCACAAATTCCCACAGAATACATGAAAAATATCTGATAATTCGTCAGTTCTCTACAGAATCTCACCAAATTCCAGAAAAGTCCCTCAAAGTTCCACAAACATCCCACAAAATCTCCCCAGAATCCAACAAAATTCCAGGAAAAATCCCACAAAATTCCCTAAATCTTCTTAAAACACGGCAAAATCCACAAAAATCACACCAAATCTCCACAAATTCCCTCAGAATACATGAAAAATCCCTGATAATTCGTCAGTTCTCTACAGAATCTCACCAAATTCCAGAAAAGTCCCTCAAAGTTCCACAAACATCCCACAAAATCTCCCCAGGATCCAACAAAATTCCAGGAAAAATCCCACAAAATTCCCTAAATCTTCTCAAAACTCTACCAAATTCCAGAAAAATATACCACCGAATCTCCACAAATTCCCACAGAATACATGAAAAATCCCTGATAATTCTTCAGTTCTCTACAGAATCTCACCAAATTCCAGAAAAGTCCCTCAAAGTTCCACAAAATCTACTCAATATCCAACAAAATTCAAGAAAAATCCCACAAAATTCCCTAAATCTTCACAAAACACGACCAAATTCTAGAAAAATATCCCACCAAATCTCCACAAATTCCCACAAAATACATGAAAAATCCCTCAAGATCCCTAAATCGCCTCAATATCCCACAAAATCCCACAAAAATCACACAAAACCTCCACAAGTTTCCACAAAATATAAAAAAAAATCCTCAAAATTCTTCAAGTCTCCTCAAAACCACACAAAGTCCTTGAAAAAAACCACCAAATTCCAGAAAAATCCCACAGAATCTACACAAATTCCCACAAAATACATGAAAAATCCCTCAAGATCCCTAAATCGCCTCAATATCCCACAAAATCCCACAAAGATCACACAAAACCTCCACAAGTTTCCACAAAATCTAAGAAAATTTCCTCAAAATTCTTCAAGTCTCCTCAAAACCACACAAAGTCCTTGAAAAGGCCCACCAAATTCCAGAAAAATCCCACAGAATCTACACAAATTCCTACAAAATCTAAAACAAATTCCTCAAAATTCTTCAAGTCTCCTCAGAATCCCACACAATTCCAGAAAAAACCCACAAAATTCCAGAGAAGTCCCACAAAACTCCATAAATCATTTCAAAACCCTACCAATTCACAGGAATGTCCCACAAAATCTCCACCAATTCCCAGAACATCCCACAAAAATCTCACAAAAATCCCTAAATCTTCTGAAAACTCGACCAAATTCCAGAAACGCCCCATAAAATCAGCACAGTTTCCCTCAAAATTCAAGAAAAAACATTACAAAATTCCCAAAATCTTTTCAAAATACCACAAAATTCTTGAAAAGCCCCACCAAATTCCAGAAACATCCCACAAAATGTCCTCAATACCCAACAAAATCCCAGAAAAATCCCACAAAATTCCCTAAATCTTCTGAAAACTTGACGAAATTCCAGAAACGCCCCATAAAATCAGCACAGTATCCAACAAAATCCCAGAAAAATCACACAAAATTCCCTAAATCTTCTCAAAACACGGCCAAAATCCACAAAAATACCACCAAATCTCCACAAATTCCCACAGAATACATGAAAAATCCCTGATAATTCGTCCGTTCTCTACAGAATCTCACCAAATTCCAGAAGAGTCCCTCAAAGTTCCACAAACATCCCACAAAATCTCCCCAGTATCCAATAAAATTCCAGGAAAAATCCCACAAAATTCCCTAAATCTTCCCAAAACACGACCAAATTCTAGAAAAATATCCCACCAAATCTCCACAAATTCCCACAAAATACATGAAAAATCCCTCAAGATCCTTAAATCGCCTCAATATCCCACAAAATCCCACAAAAATCACACAAAACCTCCACAAGTTTCCACAAAGTATAAAAAAAAATCCTCAAAATTCTTCAAGTCTCCTCAAAACCACACAAAGTCCTTGAAAAGGCCCACCAAATTCCAGTAAAATCCCACAGAATCTCCACAAATTCCCACAAAATCTAAAACAAATTCCTCAAAATTCTTCAAGTCTCCTCAAAACCACACAAAGTCCTTCAAAAAGGCCCACCAAATTCCAGAAAAATCTTACAGAATTCCCTAAATCTTCTCAAAACACGGCCAAAATCCACAAAAATCCCACCAAATCTCCACAAATTCCCACAGAATACATGAAAAATCCCTGATAATTCGTCAGTTCTCTACAGAATCTCACCAAATTCCAGAAAAGTCCCTCAAAGTTCCACAAACATCCCACAAAATCTCCCCAGTATCCAACAAAATTCCAGGAAAAATCCCACAAAATTCCCTAAATCTTCTCAAAACATGACCAAATTCTAGAAAAATATACCACCGAATCTCCACAAATTCCCACAGAATACATGAAAAATCCCTGATAATTCGTCAGTTCTCTACAGAATCTCACCAAATTCCAGAAAAGTCCCTCAAAGTTCCACAAAATCTACTCAATATCCAACAAAATTCAAGAAAAATCCCACAAAATTCCCTAAATCTTCACAAAACACGACCAAATTCTAGAAAAATATCCCACCAAATCTCCACAAATTCCCACAAAATACATGAAAAATCCCTCAAGATCCCTAAATCGCCTCAATATCCCACAAAATCCCACAAAAATCACACAAAACCTCCACAAGTTTCCACAAAATATAAAAAAAAATCCTCAAAATTCTTCAAGTCTCCTCAAAACCACACAAAGTCCTTCAAAAAGGCCCACCAAATTCCAGAAAAATCTTACAGAATTCCCTAAATCTTCTCAAAACATGACCAAATTCTAGAAAAATATCACACCAAATCTCCACAAATTCCCACAGAATACATGAAAAATCCCTGATAATTCTTCAGTTCTCTACAAAATCTCACCAAATTCCAGAAAAGTCCCTCAAAGTTCCACAAACATCCCACAAAATCTCCCCAGAATCCAACAAAATTCCAGGAAAAATCCCACAAAATTCCCTAAATCTTCTCAAAAGACGGCCAAAATCCACAAAAAACCCACCAAATCTCCACAAATTCCCACAGAATACATGAAAAATCCCTGATAATTCGTCAGTTCTCTACAGAATCTCACCAAATTCCAGAGAAGTCCCTCAAAGTTCCACAAACATCCCACAAAATCTCCCCAGTATCCAACAAAATTCCAGGAAAAATCCCACAAAATTCCCTAAATCTTCTCAAAACACGACCAAATTCTAGAAAAATATCCCACCAAATCTCCACAAATTCCCACAAAATACATGAAAAATCCCTCAAGATCCCTAAATCGCCTCAATATCCCACAAAATCCCACAAAAATCACACAAAACCTCCACAAGTTTCCACAAAATATAAAAAAAAATCCTCAAAATTCTTCAAGTCTCCTCAAAACCACACAAAGTCCTTGAAAAAAACCACCAAATTCCAGAAAAATCCCACAGAATCTACACAAATTCCCACAAAATCTAAAACAAATTCCTCAAAATTCTTCAAGTCTCCTCAGAATCCCACACAATTCCAGAAAAAAACCCACAAAATTCCAGAGAAGTCCCACAAAACTCCCTAAATCATTTCAAAACCCTACCAATTCACAGGAATGTCCCACAAAATCTCCACCAATTCCCAGAACATCCCACAAAAATCTCACAAAAATCCCTAAATCTTCTGAAAACTCGACCAAATTCCAGAAACGCCCCATAAAATCAGCACTGTTTCCCACAAAATTCAAGAAAAAACACCACAAAATTCCCTAAATCTTTTCAAAATACCACAAAATTCTTGAAAAGCCCCACCAAATTCCAGAAACATCCCACAAAATGTCCTCAATACCCAACAAAATCCCAGAAAAATCCCACAAAATTCCCTAAATCTTCTGAAAACTTGACGAAATTCCAGAAACGCCCCATAAAATCAGCACAGTATCCAACAAAATCCCAGAAAAATCCCACAAAATTCCCTAAATCTTCTCAAAACACGGCCAAAATCCACAAAAATCCCACCAAATCTCCACAAATTCCCACAGAATACATGAAAAATCCCTGATAATTCGTCCGTTCTATACAGAATCTCACCAAATTCCAGAAGAGTCCCTCAAAGTTCCACAAACATCCCACAAAATCTCCCCAGTATCCAACAAAATTCCAGGAAAAATCCCACAAAATTCCCTAAATCTTCTCAAAACACGACCAAATTCTAGAAAAATATCCCACCAAATCTCCACAAATTCCCACAAAATACATGAAAAATCCCTCAAGATCCCTAAATCGCCTCAATATCCCACAAAATCCCACAAAAATCACACAAAACCTCCACACGTTTCCACAAAATATAAAAAAAAATCCTCAAAATTCTTCAAGTCTCCTCAAAACCACGCAAAGTCCTTGAAAAGGCCCACCAAATTCCAGGAAAATCCCACAGAATCTACACAAATTCCCACAAAATCTAAAACAAATTCCTCAAAATTCTTCAAGTCTCCTCAAAACCACACAAAGTCCTTCAAAAAGGCCCACCAAATTCCAGAAAAATCTTACAGAATTCCCTAAATCTTCTCAAAACATGACCAAATTCTAGAAAAATATCACACCGAATCTCCACAAATTCCCACAGAATACATGAAAAATCCCTGATAATTCGTCAGTTCTCTACAGAATCTCACCAAATTCCAGAAAAGTCCCTCAAAGTTCCACAAACATCCCACAAAATCTCCCCAGTATCCAACAAAATTCCAGGAAAAATCCCACAAAATTCCCTAAATCTTCTCAAAACATGACCAAATTCTAGAAAAATATACCACCGAATCTCCACAAATTCCCACAGAATACATGAAAAATCCCTGATAATTCGTCAGTTCTCTACAGAATCTCACCAAATTCCAGAAAAGTCCCTCAAAGTTCCACAAAATCTACTCAATATCCAACAAAATTCAAGAAAAATCCCACAAAATTCCCTAAATCTTCACAAAACACGACCAAATTCTAGAAAAATATCCCACCAAATCTCCACAAGTTTCCACAAAGTATAAAAAAAAATCCTCAAAATTCTTCAAGTCTCCTCAAAACCACACAAAGTCCTTGAAAAGGCCCACCAAATTCCAGTAAAATCCCACAGAATCTCCACAAATTCCCACAAAATCTAAAACAAATTCCTCAAAATTCTTCAAGTCTCCTCAAAACCACACAAAGTCCTTCAAAAAGGCCCACCAAATTCCAGAAAAATCTTACAGAATTCCCTAAATCTTCTCAAAACATGACCAAATTCTAGAAAAATATCACACCGAATCTCCACAAATTCCCTCAGAATACATGAAAAATCCCTGATAATTCGTCAGTTCTCTACAGAATCTCACCAAATTCCAGAAAAGTCCCTCAAAGTTCCACAAACATCCCACAAAATCTCCCCAGGATCCAACAAAATTCCAGGAAAAATCCCACAAAATTCCCTAAATCTTCTCAAAACTCTACCAAATTCCAGAAAAATATACCACCGAATCTCCACAAATTCCCACAGAATACATGAAAAATCCCTGATAATTCTTCAGTTCTCTACAGAATCTCACCAAATTCCAGAAAAGTCCCTCAAAGTTCCACAAAATCTACTCAATATCCAACAAAATTCAAGAAAAATCCCACAAAATTCCCTAAATCTTCACAAAACACGACCAAATTCTAGAAAAATATCCCACCAAATCTCCACAAATTCCCACAAAATACATGAAAAATCCCTCAAGATCCCTAAATCGCCTCAATATCCCACAAAATCCCACAAAAATCACACAAAACCTCCACAAGTTTCCACAAAATATAAAAAAAAATCCTCAAAATTCTTCAAGTCTCCTCAAAACCACACAAAGTCCTTGAAAAAAACCACCAAATTCCAGAAAAATCCCACAGAATCTACACAAATTCCCACAAAATCTAAAACAAATTCCTCAAAATTCTTCAAGTCTCCTCAGAATCCCACACAATTCCAGAAAAAAACCCACAAAATTCCAGAGAAGTCCCACAAAACTCCCTAAATCATTTCAAAACCCTACCAATTCACAGGAATGTCCCACAAAATCTCCACCAATTCCCAGAACATCCCACAAAAATCTCACAAAAATCCCTAAATCTTCTGAAAACTCGACCAAATTCCAGAAACGCCCCATAAAATCAGCACTGTTTCCCACAAAATTCAAGAAAAAACACCACAAAATTCCCTAAATCTTTTCAAAATACCACAAAATTCTTGAAAAGCCCCACCAAATTCCAGAAACATCCCACAAAATGTCCTCAATACCCAACAAAATCCCAGAAAAATCCCACAAAATTCCCTAAATCTTCTGAAAACTTGACGAAATTCCAGAAACGCCCCATAAAATCAGCACAGTATCCAACAAAATCCCAGAAAAATCCCACAAAATTCCCTAAATCTTCTCAAAACACGGCCAAAATCCACAAAAATCCCACCAAATCTCCACAAATTCCCACAGAATACATGAAAAATCCCTGATAATTCGTCCGTTCTATACAGAATCTCACCAAATTCCAGAAGAGTCCCTCAAAGTTCCACAAACATCCCACAAAATCTCCCCAGTATCCAACAAAATTCCAGGAAAAATCCCACAAAATTCCCTAAATCTTCTCAAAACACGACCAAATTCTAGAAAAATATCCCACCAAATCTCCACAAATTCCCACAAAATACATGAAAAATCCCTCAAGATCCCTAAATCGCCTCAATATCCCACAAAATCCCACAAAAATCACACAAAACCTCCACACGTTTCCACAAAATATAAAAAAAAATCCTCAAAATTCTTCAAGTCTCCTCAAAACCACGCAAAGTCCTTGAAAAGGCCCACCAAATTCCAGGAAAATCCCACAGAATCTACACAAATTCCCACAAAATCTAAAACAAATTCCTCAAAATTCTTCAAGTCTCCTCAAAACCACACAAAGTCCTTCAAAAAGGCCCACCAAATTCCAGAAAAAACTTACAGAATTCCCTAAACCTTGTCAAAACATGACCAAATTCTAGAAAAATATCACACCAAATCTCCACAAATTCCCACAGAATACATGAAAAATCCCTGATAATTCGTCAGTTCTCTACAGAATCTCACCAAATTCCAGAAGAGTCCGTCAAAGTTCCACAAACATCCCACAAAATCTCCCCAGAATCCAACAAAATTCCAGGAAAAATCCCACAAAATTCCCTAAATCTTCTTAAAACACGGCAAAATCCACAAAAATCACACCAAATCTCCACAAATTCCCTCAGAATACATGAAAAATCCCTGATAATTCGTCAGTTCTCTACAGAATCTCACCAAATTCCAGAAAAGTCCCTCAAAGTTCCACAAACATCCCACAAAATCTCCCCAGGATCCAACAAAATTCCAGGAAAAATCCCACAAAATTCCCTAAATCTTCTCAAAACTCTACCAAATTCCAGAAAAATATACCACCGAATCTCCACAAATTCCCACAGAATACATGAAAAATCCCTGATAATTCTTCAGTTCTCTACAGAATCTCACCAAATTCCAGAAAAGTCCCTCAAAGTTCCACAAAATCTACTCAATATCCAACAAAATTCAAGAAAAATCCCACAAAATTCCCTAAATCTTCACAAAACACGACCAAATTCTAGAAAAATATCCCACCAAATCTCCACAAATTCCCACAAAATACATGAAAAATCCCTCAAGATCCCTAAATCGCCTCAATATCCCACAAAATCCCACAAAAATCACACAAAACCTCCACAAGTTTCCACAAAATATAAAAAAAAATCCTCAAAATTCTTCAAGTCTCCTCAAAACCACACAAAGTCCTTGAAAAAAACCACCAAATTCCAGAAAAATCCCACAGAATCTACACAAATTCCCAAAAATCTAAAACAAATTCCTCAAAATTCTTCAAGTCTCCTCAGAATCCCACACAATTCCAGAAAAAAACCCACAAAATTCCAGAGAAGTCCCACAAAACTCCCT
The DNA here is from genome assembly GCF_971803275.1 of Cyanistes caeruleus. Classification (NCBI taxonomy): domain Eukaryota; kingdom Metazoa; phylum Chordata; class Aves; order Passeriformes; family Paridae; genus Cyanistes; species Cyanistes caeruleus. Next base: position 1,201,438 of record NW_028255893.1, on the reverse strand, counting down.
AAATCATTTCAAAACCCTACCAATTCACAGGAAAGTCCCACAAAATCTCTACCAATTCCCAGAACATCCCACAAAAATCTCACAAAAATCCCTAAATCTTCTGAAAACTCGACCAAATTCCAGAAACGCCCCATAAAATCAGCACAGTTTCCCAAAAAATTCAAGAAAAAACACCACAAAATTCCCAAAATCTTTTCAAAATACCACAAAATTCTTGAAAAGCCCCACCAAATTCCAGAAACATCCCACAAAATGTCCTCAATACCCAACAAAATCCCAGAAAAATCCCACAAAATTCCCTAAATCTTCTGAAAACTTGACGAAATTCCAGAAACGCCCCATAAAATCAGCACAGTATCCAACAAAATCCCAGAAAAATCACACAAAATTCCCTAAATCTTCTCAAAACACGGCCAAAATCCACAAAAATACCACCAAATCTCCACAAATTCCCACAGAATACATGAAAAATCCCTGATAATTCGTCCGTTCTCTACAGAATCTCACCAAATTCCAGAAGAGTCCCTCAAAGTTCCACAAACATCCCACAAAATCTCCCCAGTATCCAATAAAATTCCAGGAAAAATCCCACAAAATTCCCTAAATCTTCCCAAAACACGACCAAATTCTAGAAAAATATCCCACCAAATCTCCACAAATTCCCACAAAATACATGAAAAATCCCTCAAGATCCTTAAATCGCCTCAATATCCCACAAAATCCCACAAAAATCACACAAAACCTCCACAAGTTTCCACAAAGTATAAAAAAAAATCCTCAAAATTCTTCAAGTCTCCTCAAAACCACACAAAGTCCTTGAAAAGGCCCACCAAATTCCAGTAAAATCCCACAGAATCTCCACAAATTCCCACAAAATCTAAAACAAATTCCTCAAAATTCTTCAAGTCTCCTCAAAACCACACAAAGTCCTTCAAAAAGGCCCACCAAATTCCAGAAAAATCTTACAGAATTCCCTAAATCTTCTCAAAACATGACCAAATTCTAGAAAAATATCACACCGAATCTCCACAAATTCCCACAGAATACATGAAAAATCCCTGATAATTCGTCAGTTCTCTACAGAATCTCACCAAATTCCAGAAAAGTCCCTCAAAGTTCCACAAACATCCCACAAAATCTCCCCAGTATCCAACAAAATTCCAGGAAAAATCCCACAAAATTCCCTAAATCTTCTCAAAACATGACCAAATTCTAGAAAAATATACCACCGAATCTCCACAAATTCCCACAGAATACATGAAAAATCCCTGATAATTCGTCAGTTCTCTACAGAATCTCACCAAATTCCAGAAAAGTCCCTCAAAGTTCCACAAAATCTACTCAATATCCAACAAAATTCAAGAAAAATCCCACAAAATTCCCTAAATCTTCACAAAACACGACCAAATTCTAGAAAAATATCCCACCAAATCTCCAC